>NC_069733.1:7963509-8691009 GCF_027358585.1 Pangasianodon hypophthalmus | reverse complement strand
GAAGTGCAATTTGTAAAGCACTCAGGGTTAAGCTCAGGCCAAGCGCTACATAAATTTCTCTATCTATATCTACAGACAGATAATAGATAAATATCTATCTATCTATCTATCTATCTATCTATCCATCTATCTATGTACAGTACTGTGCAAAAGTCTTAGGCACGTGCAAAGAAATGCTGTAGAGCAAAGATGTCTTCAAAATAATGAAATTAAATGTTTCTACATTAAAAAAAAATACTATAAAGAGCAGTAAACAGGAATAAATGAAACAAAGTCAATATTAAGTGTGACAGTCTGTTGCTTTAAAAAAATAGTAGTCTCAGGTACAGTGTGTGCAGTTTTATAAGGAAATGAGCTGTAAGTGTTACTGAGCATCTTGCAGAAGCAGACACAGTTCTTCTGGAGGCTTTGACTGTTGCACTTGCTTCTTATTTTTGCAGCGAAACCCAGCAGCCTTCATTATGTTTTTTTTTTGTCTGAAAAGTGTCTCTTCTGTAATATGCTGCTTTCTTTACTGCCATACAAACATTTTTCTGTAAGATTTAATTTTGTGCTGGAAAACTAACGTTTGGAAATCTAAAATGTTTTTGTACTGAATTAGTAATGTAGAAGTTATAAAATACAAATCTATAACAACGTTTGTACTAAAAAATAGGGTGCCTAAGACTTTTGCGCATTATATAATTATATAAAATAATATATATAATATATATATATATGTTATAACATATAAACATATAATACATACAAATATATAAAGATAACTCCTTTACCAAAGATGCATCCCAAATTGATCTTCTCTGATTTCTCCAGAAATCATAACACACATGCGTTAAATGATTTCTTTCCCAAATCATTCCACTGCACAATAATTTCATTAAGTCAACTATTGTCATTCCTTTCATCTCACAGATTATAGTGTTAGGAACGAAATGTAGGCGAGTTCTCCTTATCACTGAGTTACACTAAACATGAGACAAGAGGAGACAAGAGGAGAAATGACACAGTGACAGACAGTGCAACAGTCATTAAACACAATAAATATACAATAAACAATAGTCTATACAATAAACTGTATACTATACAATAATCAGTACTATTGCAGAGTAGTGTTGATAATGTAAACACTGTTAATAAACCTGAGCAGCAGCAGAACATGTAAAGTGACTTGTGCATGTTGATTTGGTAAATATTATGTCTCTCATGTAAAGTGTCTAACAGTAGAATTTAGTTTATATAACCCGTTTTAAATTTTTACATAAAGTTGAACCATATTAACGTTTTTTTTTTTTTGTTTTTGTTTTTTTAACGTGAGACTTTATGTGCATGGCTTGTTTCCTCTATTGATCATAAAAAGGACACATTTATTTTTTAGTGCATTTTCTATGACCCCATAATTGTATTACACTGGTTATGATCTGGTCATTTTGACCTGACAATAGACAGATTACAAATAAATTGGTTAAATATCAATTAACATGACCTGCTTTTACAAAAATAAAACAAATATGTGAACTCACAATCTATGTTCCATTACTAGGTCTTAACAGACACACTGGTTGGAGCAGGTTTAAGAAGTTTTTGTTTTTGTGTCTTTACCATTCCCCAAAAAAAATATAGATGTATTCAAGGTCGGTTATTTCAAATATTATTTTCTGTCTCAGCTGCCAAAAAGTCAATACAATCAGAACAGTACATCTAGCGCTATGTAGCAAACATAACATAAAAGTTAATCAAATAGGTCTCCTATGTAAAATTTTACACATTTTCTATAAAACAGATCACTTTCAGAGGGGAAAAATTTCCATCTAGCATATTGAAAGTCTTTAGTTTTTGCCTTTGGAGAGACTCTGAAAGGTTCCATGGGTTTCCTTTGAGAAAGGGTCTAAGTAGAAACCTTAACCGTCTAAAGAACCCCAGAGGAATCCTTCTGCACATAGGTAAGTCTGTTTAATATCTGAGTATCGATGTGTGTGTGATTTTGACATACACTAATAAAAATGGTTCTTTAGTAGGTTCTTTGTGTAAAAGAAAGTTTCCCAAGAAAGCCCTTTTAGTCAAGACAGTTAAGAAACTTTATCCAAAGAATGTTTGCATAATTCAGTGAATTGTCCCACTTCAGAAATGAAGAGAAATTAAAAGAGAAATTTAAAAGAAATTAAAAGAGTTACTTTGTTCTAGGATTAAATGTTAGATCATTATAACTGAATAATTATTATAATCACATAAATGTATAATTATAATTTTTTAATGATCTGTTGAATATTGAGTGCTGTACAGTCACAACTTAAAACCAAAGAACTTGTTTCATTTTGTATGTGTGCTTTTGCAAAAGTCTAGCTAAACTGTTGAGACCCCCAGCGAGCCACGCTAGACTCTCTACTGAATAAATTAGCAGTTTTCTATTAGCCTAGTGTCCAGCCGGCCCATGACCTCTGACCTCCTAGGGAAGGATTGGTGGAAGTATGATTGATCTGACCAACGCTGCCACTCAGTGAGGCTGGGAAAAGTGTGTGAAAAAGAAAAGCTCAAAAGAGTGTGTTTTTTCAAGGCTCTGAATTGAGAATGCAAGAGATCTATCATAAGTATTGGAAGTGAGACTTGTTTTCCTTCCACTATTGTCTCTTTTAGTGAAGGAAGAGCTTTAGATGTGTGAGCTTGAGTTTAATTTAGATTTACTGCTAGACTTTGATGAAACACACTGGTTTGAAAGCTTACACACTTTATCTGGTGTTTCAAATTTCTGAAACATCAGCTTGAATTATAGCATCATTGTGTATGTGTGCATTTTATTAAAGATTTGGATTACAATACATTTGGCACTAAAAGAGCTATGTGAATATGTAAAAACCCTCTATCTACATTCTCTGAAAAAAAAAATGTTTAATGCTATAGACTACTAAAAGGTTCTCTGATTCCCTCTGTGGGGGAATCTGTATATATATTATGGAATATTCTATATATATATGGAAGGTTCTATGTATAACCATTTTATCTAAAAAAAAAAACCTATCTATCCTAGAACTGCTGAATAACTTAAGAAAGGTACTTTTTTCTAAGAGTGAAACATGGATAAATGACTGGTGGATTACTCATGTTTTGCTGAACAAATGTGAACATAATAAATGATTCTGGACAAAGGAATTAACTGTGCTTCTAGTCTAGGGTTCGTCTACATTCTTCATAAAAGTTGTTTGGATATTTAAGAGTTTTACTTCCCTAAATTAAGAACACTCTCTAATAGAGAAACTCTCTGTTTTAGGGTTCTTTATTTTTAGAGCTCCTCCAGAGGGACTACTTGAAGGTGCTAGATGAAACATGTAAGAGTATACACTCTTAAAAAAAAGGTTCCAGAAAAGGTTGTTTAAAGTGATGCCACTGAAGCACCATTTTTAGCTTTCCAAAAGACATTTTCCTTGAATGGGTCTTGCATAAGCTCATAGGAGGAAGTCTGGGTAATTGGAGTAGACTAGACCTTGCACTTGTCTAAGGGGCTTCCTCAGATCTACTTCTCAACAATGAGTAACAAAACCACTTCATATTTATAACTTGAATAATGGTTATGTTTTGGTGTTAGCTCCTAAAACCAAAAGAAGCAAGAGCTTCTTTTCTCATTCATCATTTTCCAATAACCTTCAAGATCATATTAATAAGAAATCCAGTGTAGAGGTAGCAGAGACAGCGAATGTTGGACTCCGTGTTTCAGACTGCAGTGTGGGTATACAATGCATTTTCTTTAAGTTACGGCAGAGACTAGTGATTGTATTTATGTACAAGATGATGAGCGTGATGGCATTGATGGGGGTATTATCATGAAAGTTGAAGCTTTGGAAGCTGATCTGTTTGAGCAGAGTGTACAGATGAGGAGGTGAGAGAGCTGGACAGACTGCTGCATCGCTTTCTTTAGGTAGAGATGAATTCCCACTGGCGTCACTATCAGCAGGAAGTCAAACAGCAATGTGTGTAATAAAGGAAAGACAAAAAAATAAACTAAATAGTCAGCTCAGTATTATAAAATAAATATTGGTTGCCATTGAGGATCACATGTTAAGTCAGAATGACCTGGAAAACTGAAAACCTCCAGAGAAACAATGCATAATTAAAATTAAAATGTATATAAGAACAAAGGCACTGTATAGAGTCTTTTTTTTTTTTGTACTCATTTTCACTAAGGGAATTTGTGTTACACTGGCTTAAATGCATTGAATAGACACCAAAGCTATTGCCGTTTGTCAAATTGCCAGTTACTGCTGGCAGATGATAGTGAATCCATAATGAATACATAAATGAGCCATAAAACCATTTCTCTGCATGACCATCCAGGCCAACAACACCGTATGTTGTTTCTGCTGTTACTTCATGATACTTCTATATACTGGTCACCTCATACACACTCAGACATGTTCTGCACATCCCCACAAAAACAAACACATGTGGAATGTCTTGATTAAAAAATTTGCATCCCTGCTTGTTTTTAAATGGACAAAAGAATGTGTGCCTCCATTTTATAATTTATCTATAAATTAAAAATATAGGAAATTTAAAAGGAAATTTGTATGTGTCAACAAGACAATAGTCTAAAATCAACAGAAACATATTTTTTCAGCAAAATCAAGTTCTACTTCCTTATATTCTGGACCACTAGAGCAGTTTACTTTGGAACTAGTGGAGCATTCTCCTGTTTGCTTATTTACCTATCCCAGTACCAGTAGCAAAGTTTTCACCTTGTGTAACCATGGATTATAAATCTATTCTTCTCATCTTGCTGAGCAGTTGAGGAAGTGGAGGATACATACGGGCTAGATACAGTTATATAAAGGCAAAGAGTGGGCATACAAATGATTTAATCAATATGACCAAATGTTTGTGGACACCCGACCATCGCACCCATATGTGCTTTTTGAACATCCAAATCCAGATTTAGTCCCCTTGTCCTGTTATAATAGTCTCCACTCTTCTGGGAAGGCTTTCCACTAGATTATGGAGCGTGGCTGTGGAGATTTGTGCTCATTCAGCCACAAGAGCATTAGTGAGGTCAGGCTCTGATGTTGGTGAGGAGGTCTGGGGTTCAGTCGGCATTCCAGTTCATCCCAAAAGTGTTCAGTGGGGTTGAGGTCAGGGCTCTGTGCAGGACACCGAGTTCTTCTACTCCAACCATGTTTTTAAGGACCTTGCTTTTCACACAGGGGCATTGTCATTGCTGGAAGAGTTTTGGGCCCTTTTAGTTCCAGTGAAGGGAAATTATAATGCCACAGAATACAAAGACATCCTGTGTGGTTCCAACTTTGTGGCAACAGTTTGGGGAAGAACCACATATTGGTGTGATGTCCACATTTAGAAAAGAAAATGCTATTTTAAAAATAACATCTATTTTTTTCCTACTATTTTTTAACTGTAATAATAAAGAAGCACCTGCAACATGCTAAAAGTATGTTTTATTTGTCTTCTTTTTCATTTTGTCCCAAGGCACAGATTCCTGACCCTGGTCCTGGAGTATCCCGGTCCTGCAAATTTTAAGGTTTTCTCTACTCCTAATACAAATGACTCAACTAACCAGCTAATTCACTTCCTGGCTGAACTGGGTGTGTAACAGAAGGGTAAACACTAAAATGTCCAGGACAAGGGGTTCTCCAGGACCAGGGTTGGGAAACTCTGCTCTAAGGGTATGCATACTTTCACACTTAACTGTATCTAGGTGTGTACTCTTCTGCCATTAACTGTTAAGGCTATTAATGACCTATCTACTACCTCATGGTACACTCTTTGCTCACCCCATTGGGAAACCATTAAAGGTTTTATATAGAACCTTACAGAGTGTTTCCCTATCAGAAAGAGTTCCAAGGAGAACCGTTTTACAACACTAAGACAACTTAACCATACAAAGAACCCATAAAGATCCCTTAAGTACAGTATTACTATATTACTGATGCATGTGGACTTTCTTAAAAGCTTATATCATTTTTTATTTGCCTGAATGCTTTGGGATTAAGTATGTCACTCCTGAGTACTAGTATTGACTCGCATTTAGACATGATTGTCTTCGTACAGCTATCCTTCACTTGTTTCAGATGGTAGAAATGGTGTCTTGCAGCACTTGTCACTGTTGTCAGTCATCAGCTCTATGCTCAAATTGTATTCTGCCTCATTTAGTTAATCACGTTGGATAAAGTCTGGTTCCAATCTGGTCAGCCAAATAAATTAAGAATCTGTGTTCTAAATAAAAAAACAGAATTAAAAATCACAATAATTAAATTGAAAGATTTGAAATGAAGGGCTAGTCTCTGTTATTCCACTTGTGGTAAATATAGCTGAATAAAGTCAGGCTTGGCTACTGACAAAATGTGCTAATGATATATAATTTTTCATTAGGAAGCTCAACCATGCTGTAATCACATCTAATTCAGGGGTTAAATGTCAAAAATGAACAGATTTAAGAGGAGTTGATGTGTTATTAGTCTATTAAAGTGATTTTTTTTTTTGTACAGCTCACTTGACATTGGACTGAGTACTGAATATAATGTGTCCTGTTGCCTAACACAAATTTTACACCCCTGGTCTAGCTATACAAAATATTACAAAATTATTATACGGATTTTTAATAACTGCATTATTATCATCAGAAGCCTAAAATAAGTTAAATTGTCCTCAAGAATGAGGAATTCATCTGTAAATGTGTTCATTATACTTTTTTTCCTTTCTCACCCTGCTGTAAATCCACTTAAAACAGAACTGTCATTTATTCAATTTTACAGTACAAACATCCACATTCAGCAGAGTCATGAGTTTATAATCATTAGCTTATTGGCAGTTCAGGTCAGTTCTGTGTGGCTTTTCCTCAGGTTCCTGCACTGCAGAAGGTGTCCTCTCTTTCCTCTTCTGTGCTGCTTTCCTGCCCCCTGCTGGAGTTACTTGGAGTTGCTGCTCTGTGATTTGTGCCAGTAAAAGCTCCACACTTTGCTCCATTACAGAGCTTAAAATGTTCTGCTCTTCCTTCGAAAACCGCCCCAAAACATGTCTGTCCACGGGTGTGTTTCCTGAGGGTCTGCCGATACCGATTCGTAGCCGTGGCATTACCTGTCACAAGTTAGAGCACAGTATGAAAACTTCAGACTGACCTTTGGGTTTGTTTGTTTTTTCAATATTGGCTGTCAGATAAATCTGAGACTTACATCAGTATGAAGGCAATCGATACAGGACCGGACACCATTGTGACCCCTGTCAATAAAACAATAAGACAGGCTCAAGTTTGATTGCAAGAACAATCATATTTTATTGTATAATCAGCACATGACTCACAGACACCATTAGTATGATTATTGACAAAACTATGTAATGAAATGCAGGTTTGAGTGTGTAAATACCACTAGCGTAGTGCTAACACACTAGAGGACTGTTTTTTTTAAAATCCTACTCCCGCCTGCTCCTGAAGAAATTCTCACCTGCTCCCTGCTCGCAGTTATTATTTTTGATTGCACTTGCCCTTAATATTCTCTAATGCATGTAGTAGTATGACCAGAATAAAGTATCTACTGAACATGACTGAAACACATCGCACATCCAGTGCTCTCCTATGTAAATGCATGTATGTAATTAATGAATGTGGTCTTTCTTTGTCTTGCAAGCTTCATATCTGACACATGAAAGTAAAAAGTGCTTTTCCCAACTTTTTTTTGGGGTCCATTGTTTTCTCATCTAGAGTTTTTCATGTTTTTTTCATGCTTTTTAATGCTGTAAGAGTCCATAAATTAGGCTCTGAATCATGCTCCCAGTGGTAAAAAAGCAGATTTCAAGAGTGACATCATGTAAGTTATACAGATGTTACATCAGCTGGGAAATCTTACACGTTCAGGTTTAGTAGGTGAAACAGACACGTTGCTTCTGGAGTGACTGTGTGTTAGGCAAAAAACACACATTTTTTTGAAAAAAAGGCAATACTTTTAGTTATTTTATCCCTAAAGAAGATGAGTGGTGAGTGGAGGTGTTTACTGTAATCCAATAATCAGCACTGAATGGAAAAGGGAAGCTCTGATCATGTGTGATGGTCAGTCAAGGCTTCTTATTAACCTTCGCTATTACACATTTAAAAAAAATATATATATATATATATATATATATATATATATATATATATATATATAAAACTAGCATGGAGTACCGGTGGCTTTAGCTTGCTGTAGCTTTGTTTATATACTACTAAGTACAATCATCCAGGCAGCTTTGATATCATTTGATATGATCAAATTTATCGTACGTCCATAAATTTAAAAATTTTAGTGTACTAATCTAAAGAGGTTAACTCAAATCACAAAAATGAATTGTTCTGCACTGACAACAGCACAAATATGCAATTCAGAGAGAGAGAGAGAGAGAGAGAGGGAGAGAGAGAGAGAGAGAGAGGGAGAGTGACAGCTCAGTATTTGGGGGATTATGCCCTCTAGTGGTGAATGTCAGGACTGCTCTGTTCAGCTGTGACTCCTACACTAGGATGATGAGGTTAACTGTTACACAGTATATTTGTATAAATCAGTGGTTTTCTATATTGGATTTTGTTAATACACATGTACACTTTTTATGAAACTCTATATTTTATCAATTTTTGGTTATACAAGCAATGAGCTAATCTTAATATTAGAAAATCTAATTAAATCATATCTGTAAGTGAATAGAAAAATGTTTGCTGTGGTGCATTTTAATGGAAATGTCTAAATTGAGTTGGAAAGGGTCTAGATCTTAAATGACACACATTTGTCTCATTAAGATGCACCGCCCATGAAAGAAAATGTTTAATGGCCTCTTCAGGCTCCCGCACCATTTGCATGAACCCATTTGGAATGATCAGCATTAATAAATCGGCATATGGCATTTAATCTTGAGTGTCATATGAAGAAAGGGCCCAAGTGTAATAGGTGTTTGTTGACCTCTATGTAAAATATTTCAAACAAATGTGTTTCTGACCTTGCACTCCCTCCATGTTTGATGGCAAGCTTCCCAAGCGGTTTGTCAAGTTCATCGTGTACCAAGACAATGTGCTCGGGTCGAATACAAAATTTGCTTGCTGAAAAACAATAATCAGCAACAGAGATACAATGACCAGATGTTTGGCTATGCTATGTAAACATTCGTTCATCAATACAATGATGCACACATAAATTTAAATAGTGAATATTAAATATATATTTAATAATTCATGTGTGAGACAGATCTCACTCACCTGCCTTCGCCACACTCACTCCATTGACATTCATCAGCAGTTTGGGCCGGAGAAGCACGAGTTGTGTATCCTGATGAACTGAAACAATAACCTCTCCCGACACGTGTCTGTCTGATTTCCACTGATCAGACACTCCCAGACGCTCTGCCAGTGCCGCGATCACAGCCATGCCAACGCTGTGCCGTGAGCCGTTCATACCAGGGTTACCGAGCCCTACCACCTGAAAACATCAGAAAAAAATACACAGATCAGATCAGTGAGGTCCTCTGACATAGCTTTATTCAGCTCTTTACTCAGCTATTCAGAATTTTTGATAGGTCTAGTCTCAGTAAAACAAGGAATAGATTAGGAATAGATCAATCAGTGATGGGGTGGTCATCTACAAGTTGATCATTTTCCTATAACAGCACGGCCCGAAGTGTTTTATTCCTCTTAAACCAAAACAATTTGCCAACAACTAACAATTTATTAATGATTAACATGTCGTATTTTAACTGTTTATAGTTAGCTCCTGTTATCACTTATGCTATAGCAGGTCAACACAGTCATTTCCTCACCGGATCTCTTTTTTCTCTCTTTAAGTTAAAAAGACAATGCAGATTACTGAGAATCCCGACGACACAAACTCTTCAGATTTTTGCTAATTTCCTGACCAATGATTTGTTGTTAAGACAATTAAAAGCTTGATATTTTGCCATTTTGGGCTTGGTCCTTTTTTTTTTTTTTTGCCCAGGAGTGAACAATTGTTTATTTATTTATAAGATATGGTGAGTCTGTGGTACATTTCATTTACAATATTAAACCTGTTTGTAGCCATTTTTAAATATGAATAATATTTATAATTCATGACTCAGTTTATGCAGCCAAAATTGCACATTGTTTTGCCCTGTTTATGATTCAGAAATAAAAAAGGGAGTCTGTTCAGTCATACATTTCCTTCATTCAAATTTTGTTCAGAACATATCGAAGTGTGAACTCTGTATTGTGAATCGGATTGTTACACCTCTACAACTCAGTAGTGCTGTGGGATAAATGTAGAAAACAGATCCCAAACTAAGGACAATAAAAGTAATGAGTGTACCTACCAGTTTCTTCCTCCTAGAAGTGCTGGCTGCTATTTCACTGGACATCTTCTCACAATGTAAAGTACCCGAAGTGCCCAGAAGCACTCGACTGACCAGCTTAGTTATGATCCGCCTCATGAGTGTCATGGGGAAGCTGATGAAGTGTAACACACAGGTCCAGACAGTGACTCTACTCATTGACGGAAAGCAAAGTTCAGGTGATTACCTTCAGTTGCATCAGCGGCTGTCACACTGTTACCCTGTCACACTGTTACCCTTTTACTCTGTTACCCTTTTACACTGTTACCCTGTTATACTGTTACTCTGTCACCATGTTACACTGTTACCTTTTTACACTGTTACCCTGTTACACTATTACACTGTTACTCTCTCACACTGTTACCCTTTTACACTGTTACTCTGTTACACTATTACACTGTTACCCTGTTATACTGTTACTCTGTCACCATGTTACACTGTTACCCTTTTACACTGTTACTCTGTTACCCTTTCACACTGTTACTCTGTTACACTGTTACCCTTTTACACTGTTACTCTGTTACCCTTTTACACTGTTACCCTTTTACACTGTTACTCTGTTACACTATTACACTGTTACCCTGTTATACTGTTACTCTGTCACCATGTTACACTGTTACCCTTTTACACTGTTACTCTGTTACCCTTTTACACTGTTACCCTTTTACACTGTTACCCTTTTACACTGTTACTCTGTTACACTATTACACTGTTACCCTGTTATACTGTTACTCTGTCACCATGTTACACTGTTACCCTTTTACACTGTTACCCTTTTACACTGTTACTCTGTTACACTGTTACCCTTTTACACTGTTACTCTGTTACACTGTTACCCTTTTACACTGTTACCCTTTTACACTGTTACCCTGTTACACTGTTACCCTGTTACCCTTTTACACTGTTACCCTGTTACCCTGTTACCCTTTTACACTGTTACTCTGTTACACTGTTACCCTTTTACACTGTTACTCTGTTACACTGTTAGCAAAACCAGCTTCCTAACACTAAAGAAGTAACACTAAAGAACTAAAGAAGCAATAACCTTCGATAATCACCCACAAATTTCCTTTCCAGTAAAAAACCCACATGCAAAGAACGTGACAGAGGTTAGTATGACCGGAAAACAGTGGTTGCCAGATATCACACTTTAACACATATTCTTAACTTTATGAACAGTAATTTCACCTACCTCTGAACGTTTATGACGCTTCCACGTTACAGTTCGTCACTTCCGGTGACCTTCTGCCTGTTTGCACGGCATTTCTTCTTGTTCAGAAACCCGTAATAAAGCTGTAACGTCTACACACGTTGTTGTTTTCTCAAGACATGGCAACTTCATAAAGTGCGCCATCAGACAGATCACGAAGAAAAGCAGCTGTGAGGCGCTGAACCTGATACCGCCCTCTAGTGGAGGCGCTGCAACATTACAATACAACTAATGAGAAAGTAAAGGAAGAAAAGTAAAAAAGTAAAACAAAGAAACTTAGTAAAGTAAGTAGGTGAATAAATAAAGCAAGTAAAATATGCAAGTAAATAAGTAAGTAAATTAAATACAGTGGATATGAGAAATCTACACATCTCTGTTAAAATGGCAGGTTTTTGTGATGAAATTAAGATAAATCATGTCAGATCTTTTTCCACCTGTAATGTGATATATCACCCAACAAAATTCAAGTGAAAAACATACAGAAAGGAAGGAGGAAAAAGGGGAAAAAACATACAATAACCTGGTTACACACCCCTTAACTAATACTTGTTGAATCACCTTTCATCCATCCATTTTCCATACCGCTTATCCTACACAGAGTCACAGGGAGCCTGGAGCCTTACCCAGGGGACTCAGGGCACAAGGCAGGGGACGCCCTGGACACACACTACAGACAATTTGGAAATGCCGATCAGCCTACAACACGTCTTTGGACTGGGGGAGGAAACCGGAGTACCCAGAGGAAACCCCTGAAGCACGGGGAGAATATGTAAACTCCACACACACAGGCAGAAGTGGGATTCTAGCCCCCAACCCCAGAGGTGTGAGGCAAACGTGCGAATCACTAAGCCACCTGCCACCCCCCATATCATTTATCTGGAAATTATTTGAGCTTAAAAAATCATGGATAGGGCTTTTGGAATGAAAACACATCCAGTCCTCCTCCGTCTCATGGTGAGTGTCACTATAAACCACCTTCACAAATTTCTGTAGATTCACAGTAATCTTCACAATAATCTGCATTATATATATATATATATATATATATATATATATATATATATATATATATATATATATATAACTCACTGAAAATGGTAGATCAGTGGTTAAGGCTTCGGGTTACTGGTTGTGAGCAAACCCTTAACATTCACCTGTTCAGCTGTATCTTGTCTCAGCTGTAAGTTGCTTGAGATAAGCATGTCAGGTAAGTGTAAAATGCAAATGTTTGGCTATTAAATAGCTTCTAATTAAATCCTTTGTAAAAATACAAAGATTTTTCTGATGATCAAATGATATGTTGATTTTTTTACCAGTGGCTTAACTGTAAAGCAGTCTAGGTATTTTCAAAAAGCCTCTACATTACATTTAAAAAAGAATTCTTTACTTTTCTTAAAGAAAACATACACCTTTCCCACAAGGGACGCTTTACTGAGTAAAGGATATGCTATATAAACTGTGTTCAGTGTGTAATTCTTCTTTTGTTATGTTATGTTATGTTATTTATTTATTTACTACTTTTAATCTTACTAATTAAATCATACCATCTGAAATGGATTTAATAATAAATATTATTCTGTAAATCAGAGGAACATGTAAATGTAAATCATGCAGTGTCATGAACTCCTGCAGTGTTTCTGCCATTACTGTTTACTTCACATGCATTTAACATCATTTCATTTCTGTACGAAATGGTTAGTACTTGAATTTGGATTTAAAATGAGCACAGGTGTACCTATTGAGTAGTAACTTTCGAAAAATGAATGCTAGTCCTAATTTTGATGGCTAAAAATAAGGGGCGTGAATACTTATCAGTTAGGCCGTTTTTAGACTTTTTTTTTTTAATAAGTCTGAGAACATTTAAATAATTTATTTAATTTTAGTTCTGTAGAGAGTCACTTCAAAATTACCAAAGAAGAAAAAATATCCTATTCTGATATGCTTAAATTTGCAATACATCAAAAAGATTACATTGGGGCGTGAATACTTTTTCAAGGCAATCTTCTTAATACAAATAATGCACAAACACTTATTAATGTATGGGAATGAGATCCTACTGCATGGCCATGATATCACTGGATAAATATGTCTTGTCCACAACTTAGTAACTTTGAAATAAGTCAGAAATAGTAGTAAAGGCTGGTGCGTTTGATTTACTGCAGCCTGGAGTACTGTAATCTCCTCTAACCTCTAATTCTGCAGGAGGAAATGCCGTGTTGATGAGAGCAGCAACACGGCATTTCCTCCTGCAGAAATGCTACTCACTGTTTTTATTTTCCACATCATTTTGTGTAAACTCTAGAGACTCAGAGCTCCATCTTAGGCCCTATGCTGGTTTTCTTTGTATATACTTCCTCTTGGGTCTATCATTTATAAATACATTTCTTATGAAAGTGCACAGCTGTATCTCCCATTCAAACCTGGAGAGATGGCTCTCTGCAAACACTCTTTAACTGTCTTAGAGACGTTAAATGCTGGATATGGAACAACTTTCTCCAGTTAAACAGGAACAAGACAGAAGTGATTACGTCTGGTCATCCAGAATCTACAAGAGCTTAACAAGCAGGTAAACAAGTCAGTCAGTAGGTTTTTATTGCCATTCCTCTATTTACCTAGTATACATTGAAATAAATGATCGTTTCTCCAGGATCACGGTGCAACACATAGCACTAGAGTAGCACATTATACAGGACTACATAAAGTGCAGGTACACAACAGTCCGAGGCAATAAAAACACAGGACAGTGCATGTTAACTAGACAGGCTAACAGAACAGTGTTTTATAGGAGAACCAGCCAAATAATTGTCTGTAAATGATTGACTATAAGGAGAAGTGTAGCAGCAAAAGAGTCTCATAATAAAGTATCTTATAGCAGCGTTATAAAGTGCTGATGTGCAGTGACGGTGGTGTTGGGAATCGTTTGACTGGTCTATGTGAGTGCTGTGAGGTAGAAATGCCGGGGTTGTTCTGACTGGCTCAGGTTAGACGCTGGTGCGGAGTCTGGTCATGGTGGCACGGATGCATCGATGGTGGATAAAGATGATCCCTGATGATCTTCTCAGCTGTTCCTACAATCCTCTGTAGGGTCTTGTGGCCTGAGACTGTGCAGTTCCTGTACCGAACAGTGAGACAGCTGATCAGGACGCTCTCTACTGTCCCCCTGTAGAAGGTGCTGAGGATGGGAGAGGGAAGGTTTGTTCTCTTTAACCTCTGCAGGAAGTGGAGACACTGCTGGGCTTTCTTGGAGTGGCAGGTGCTGTTTGGAGTCCAGAAGAGCTCCTCCGTCATGTACACACCTTTTTATTTATTTATTTATTTATTTGATATAAAAAAAATAAAATAATTTTCTATCCTTGTCTCCCCCCATTCATTTTCAGTGAACCCAGAGCCTATCTATCTATCTATCTATCTATCTATCTGTCTGTCTGTCTGTTTATTTATTTGTGTTTGTTTGTTGATGATTCATTTATTTTAATTAACATTTTAAAAATTATTCTTATTTTTAAAAAATACTTATTTGACTTCTTTTGCACAGTAGAATGTGTGTAAATTTGGCATCAGCCACTTCCGGGTATTTGTACTTTTCAAAATACGGGTTCAACAGATGGTGTTATTTGTGTGGTGAAGTTTGACCTGTCTCGACAGATAGTTGTGAACTGCTCTTACTGGATATTTATGATTAATATGCTGCGTGCTAGAGCGAAAATCTGTAAGTCAGAATCCAGCCTGTTAAAAGACAGGTCTGAGTGTGTGTGTGTGTGTTTGTAGCTGGCTAACTGCATGCTGAGAGATGGCGCAGTGCTCAGATTATATTATGAATTTGTTCAGCGTGCTAGCTGAGGAAGCTAATGTGTTTGTGTTTCTCTCTCAGGCAGCTTTAGCTCACAATAGTGCCAAAAGTGTGACATTCAGCAGAAATTTGGTGACAAACAAAAGCCATGCTAGCTAACTGTAGAGCGACAGAATGGTTATTAGTTCCCTATAACGCTTCAGAATAAAGTTAGGCAGCGAGTTAGCTAGTAAAACTTAGTTTTCTGATAAACTACATGTCTAGTTAAATATCTGATATCAGCAGCCTGCTAGTCACGTGAACCAGCTGGCTGTCTGGCCAGGTAAGTTAGGTGTGTTAGGGTCCTACTCAGCTTGTGTTGAATCTGGAAAACAAGGACAGAAGAAAAAATCAACTGAGTCAGATGATAACATTTGTCCTTCTTCTTCTCTGTTAAAGCCTGATCATGCCTGTGGATCAGAAGCATTCAGGGATCTGACTGACCCAACACCAAGATTACAACTGAGCTCAAAATGCAGGAAAGCTTGAGAAGGTGTGTGTTTTGTACTGGAAGTATGATTAAATGGAGGTATGGAGGATAAATTAAATATCTGATAATTTGACGGTTTATGTTTCAGACCTTTATCAAGAGATCGACAGAGCCAGTCCTCTACTGAGAACTGGT
Organism: Pangasianodon hypophthalmus; assembly: GCF_027358585.1. Taxonomy (NCBI): domain Eukaryota; kingdom Metazoa; phylum Chordata; class Actinopteri; order Siluriformes; family Pangasiidae; genus Pangasianodon; species Pangasianodon hypophthalmus. The sequence continues at coordinate 8,675,031 of NC_069733.1, read as the reverse complement.
TTGAGAGAAGACAGCGGTCATCAGTAACAGACAGTCGGGGTTGCGACGGACCAAAGGGACGCGTTCCCAGTAGCTTCCAGCATCCAGGAGGGAGCAGGAGTCTCCGAAATGACACCGGCCAAAAGGGAGCCACATCAGAGCACACGGGAAAGGTCCTTCTCTGTCTGTCACTCCTCTTCAGTCACTGTAAATATTGTGTATAACTTAACACTCAGCTCAGAATAGTGGTATTGTATTCAATAACACTTTCAGTTTATTAAAAAAAGTGATGTAACTAACATCCTTAAAGAATGCTGTTTTAACACTTTTACTTCATCATTAGTTCATCATTTCTTGTTTGAATGTTTGAATCTCACAGCCATCAAGGCAAAGATCTGAGCCACACAATAAAAGAAGAATAAACAGAAAATCATCAGACACAGCCAGAGGAGGTAATCTGTTAAACGAGGACATCCTGGAATGCATGCGGTCTACATATCTGAATTCCTAGACAAACACTAAATAATCTCTCCCAGCATTATTTAGGGCCAAAATTCTATATATATATTTTTTTTAAGGTTATAGAAGTGCCAGACCTGCTCAAAAATCAGAAGAGAGACCGTCAGAGGTTACGAAAAGTTGCACATTTGAAGTGAAACTGTCTGATTTTCCTGAGCTGAGTGACGCCAAGCCTCTCGCAAACCCAGATGCTCGACCGTGCTGGGGTTCAGTCAAATCATCAGCTCTTCATGATTCACCAGCAGCCATTGTTAAGGTGCAATGGGAGGCAGAAAGATTTGCAGGAACACTCTGACATACATGGTACATATGTGGTTAAATGAAAAGGTCAGAATAAAAACTGATCTGGTGCTGATATTCTTTAGGAGACTTCAGGAAATAAAGGACCAAAACAGAAACCAATTCAGCATGTCGCCTCAACAGAAAAGATTCAACAGAAATCGACTGCCATAGCAGGTAGAAATGAGATTTTTACACAACCCTTTATCGGTGTGCTTGTGTGGAAGTCTGTAGTTGTGTAATAAGTTCCGTTATTTAGGTGAAGATATTGAGCTTGTGTTACCAAACCCTTATGGATCACCAGCAACATCCTGGGCCAGCATTGCCTCTCAGCCTCCTAAAGTCAGGCAGAAGAGTCCTGCTGCACGAGATGCATCCTCTCAGGTAAGGCGCATTTTTACCTGGTAGTCCATTTGCAGATTCTGAAAACAAATCTTTAATCTTAAATTCACTGATGAGAAGTCTGGGGATGGAAAATGTTCAGTGAACTGTTTGCAAGTACATGCAGAACGCATGGAAATCAACCACAGGAAACCTGGAACTGGTGCTTACAATAAATAATAAGTTAAATTAGATTAATACATTATAATGTTTAATACAATTGTTATTTCAGAACATTAGTATTTTGTCTGTATTTGCATATATGACCTTTTTTTTTTTTGTTGTTTTTTTTGTTTGTTTTTTTTTTTTTTTGATGTTCTGCCCATATACTCACTATTTCATAATTCAGCAGCACTTGAGGTTTGACATGAGACACTCATTTCTGACTTGTCTCATGTCAGTTTAGCCAATTTACATCTGAAATACATGCTGCCCTCAACCCCGTATACATGGCATGTTTGCTTTGGTTGATGAACTTGGTTCAAAACTCGAATCAGGGTTTAATTATATTCTCACTGCAATCAAAGTGCACTAGGTGTTACCAGGAAGTGGGCTAAAACCACATTTGTGTGTGGGTTTTTTTTTTTTTTTTTGCACATGTGAAAGCACTCTTGGTGTGTCCCAGTGGATCTACAGCTGACTGCCATTATAGATGCTTTAGAAAATATATTAAAAATTAAAGGAAATATTAACCCTTACATTTTCTATCAAGGAGGATGTGTGTCAGCCAGAAGCTGAACAAACTGTTAAGAAGAAAAGAAAGAAAAAGAAGAAATCTAAACCAGTGTGTGAGGATGTAGAGCAGGAGACACACAATGTGTTACTCATACAGCAGGAGCCTCCCAAGTTTGAGGTGAGTAATTTGATCATTAGCTCATGTATTCAACCTTATTTCACAAAATCTCAAGCTTTAAAAGACTTGTATGTTTTACTGTATTGTTATTTCATGCTTTCTGATTTGACATGAGATTTTTTTTGTGTGTGTTAGTGACACCAGTTGAACTTTAACCTAGAAAGCAGTGGAGAGACTTTACTAATATTATTTTGTCTATAGGATGAAGAGGAGTTCCCAGATCTCTCTTTTGCTTCTGTCAATCCTAACAAAGGACAGAGGCATTTCTCAAATCCCGGAATACAGGTAATACCCTTAAAGTAAGATGACACAATGCTTTGTTTGGTCCTCACGTTTTGTCTCTGTTACACAGGAGAATACTGGGATACCTGAGAAAGATGGGTCAGTTCAGCAATCGGAGAATATAAACAAAAGCAAAGCCGCTGATGTGAAGTCTGGGTCTGCTGCTTCAAAGAAAGTGCAGGTTGGATGCGGATTTATCATTACTTGATCCTTTGTAGAAAGTATATATAGAAGATTGTCTAACACACAAGGTATAACACTAAATCTAATGGGTTGCTGAAATCTTTAATAGTGCATAGAGAGACACTCCTTTCAGAAACTAATACAAAGTAAACTAAAACGAAATATCCAGAGTGAAAAGAGAGAATGATAGAATCCCTACTGTAATTAAATCTTCCAACTGCAATTCAGAGTCATCTGTTATTTGTTATGGTTAAATAATGACCATATATTGGCAGAAAATATGCTTACTGATGTACATTCTCCTATTAACTTGCTATATGGTATAAAATATTTTATGCTTTGCTATTTATTAACTAATTTCTAATAATCTTAGTTCTCATTAAAGAGGGTTCAGGGAATTTATTTTGTTATTATTATTTTTTAAATTTTGTTACAGTGGGAGAAATCACAACCCAGCATTGTCAAAGTTATTATATTTATTATCTTGTATTTATGGTTATTAGTCACTTTAATTGAATGGTTTAACCTTAGAAGTAAGTAGGCCTACACATAATGTCAGCTTAATTCTGATGAGAATTTCTGTTAAAAAACAAAACAAAAAACACACCCACACTTCAGGAATAAAACTCTATGGCCCCAATAAATTGTCAGAAATTGTTCGGTGTTGTATTCACGTCACATTATATTATATCTGATCACCAGCCAGTAGGTCAGAAGAAGAGCAAGGCACTTGTTCAGCTTGATCTTGGGAACATGCTGGCAGTTCTGGAGCAGAAACAACAGTCTCAAAAGTCCAGACAAGATGTTAAACCACTAACCCTTTCAGGTATTTCTGTGAAGAGAGCCGTTTGATTAAGAGTGTTTGCACACCCTTTACAAATAATGGAAATATTTCTGTAACTATTAGGTAAAATGGGGCTATTCTTGGAATACTGTTTGAATAGTTTAGCTTATAATTAATAATTTATTAACTTCAATAATTTACTGTTATGCTTAAAGTTTGCTATTGCCTCCATGTTTATTTCAGTGGGAGGAGCCCTACCGGTTGTCCACAAGGACCCAACAGCTCAAAAGAAGCATTCATGGCAGCAAGAGAGGATAGCACACAACCCTTTGGATTCCACCTGCCCTTTAGTGAAAAAGGGAAAACAGCGAGAGGTTCCTAAAGCTAAAAAGCCTACGCCTCTTAAAAGAGTAAATTATTTATAGCCATTTATTTATTTAACAGTCTAAAGAACCTGTAAGGTCTTTATATATCATACCACACAATTATAAATCGCATGTACTGGCTGTTGCGCAGGTCATTTTGAAGGAGAGAGAAGAAAGGAAACAGAATCGCTTGCTTGAAGAAAGAGATCCAACGCGAATGACTAGTGAAGTCAGTCAAGAGCCACAAGCCAGTGAGAATCTTTCTGAGAGCAGTTCAGCGCAGCAGTGTCTTGAACCAACAAGTAACCATGTCTTCATGTGCTATACACATGCCATTCTGTGTGTCTATCTAAAGTTAAGATTTAGATTTCGACTATTGCTATTCGTCTTAAAGGAATCATTAGGAGTAAGAGCATTGACGACCTGTGGGTTCATTTTGATGTAAGGTGACCAAAGTGGTGCTGAGGAGGCTGATCGAACAGGTTCACCTGAAGACCTGAAGACCCTTGCAGAAGAAAATGCACCGTCTAAAAACTGGAATTCAAATTCCAACCCCAATCATCCGAAAATCCATAGCAGGAAATTCAGAGAGTAAGGGAAAAAAATAAATTCTTCACAAATGTCAGATTAAGGCATGAAACCCAGTAGATATGTGCTTAACAGAAATGCGATATTTAAAGGGCTATCTGACCGAAATATCTGACCAGGTATATATATTTTTTATCTTAATTTTAACAGCTACTGCAGCCAGATGCTAAGTAAGGACGTAGATGAGTGTGTGACCACTCTGCTGAAGGAGCTGGTGAGGTTCCAGGACCGGCTTTACCAGAAAGATCCCATGAAGGCCAGAATGAAGAGGCGGCTGGTCATGGGTCTCAGGGAGGTGCTGAAACACCTGAAGCTCAGGAAAGTCAAGTGTGTCATCATCTCTCCCAACTGTGAACGTGTGCAGTCCAAAGGTATGCGGACACACAGACCTGTTTAGTGTATGTGTATAGATTAGAAAGTGATGTTGTGATGCTCTTTTATGCACAGTTTGTGAACCTATCACTTCTCTGAAGATACTCCAGTACTTTTACAACATATTCTCTATCTGCTGCATCTGTAGCATTTGTGAGATTACAACAGCCAAAACTTTTGACGGATATCCCTGTACTGAATCCACACTTACTAATAATAGAAGTTATTATATTAGTAATGGCAGATGTTGGGGTATCAATAAACAGTTAGCATGTGACAGATGTATTTTTGCTCAAAATTGCGTTATGTTCGTGAGCTTGTTAGATTGTACATATGGAGTCTTTCCTAGAAGTCTAAATTTCAGATAACCTTCAGATAAACCAGGCAAGTAAACAAAGTAAATGATTTTCCATGAGTGTATGGACTCTAAAGACATTCACACACTGTGTTTTTCCTGTGCAGGTGGTCTCGATGAGGCTCTTCACACAATCATTGATACATGTCTGGAACAAGGTGTTCCCTTCGTCTTTGCCTTGTCAAGGAAGGCTTTGGGTCGCTGTGTGAACAAAGCTGTTCCCGTCAGTCTGGTGGGCATCTTCAACTATGATGGAGCGCAGGTATGGGAGCTTATATCCTGCTTCCATTTCAGTACAGTTCCACAAATGGAAGCCATGGTAGTCTTGTTGCTCTTTCCTGTATAATAAATTGTTGTCTAGACAAAATGTAAGATGTACTTGTTGCTGAAAGACATTACATGTAAACATGTCTGTGTAGCTGGTTCTACGATGTGTATCATATAGATGTAGAAATGCTTACACTAGCATTGGTCAAGTGCTAAACCAAGCCTTAAGACATGCAATTAATAATCTGAATATTCTTATATTGCCATTTTCTGTCTTTAGAAAGTGTGCATAGTTAGAAAAGTGTGTTCCTGCTGTTTATTAAACATGTTTATGAGAAATGTAATGTAAATGGACTCGCAGAGTCCTGAAGTGAAGTGAAGTGACTTGTGGCCAAGTATGGTGACCCATACTAGGAATTTGTGCTCTGCATTTAACCCATCCAAGTGCACACACACAGTAGTGTGAACAAACACACACTCACCGTGAACACACACCCGGAGCAGTGGGCAGCCTTTTTATTGCTGCGGCGCCCGGGGAGCAGTTGGGGGTTCGGTGCCTTGCTCAATGGTCTCACCTCAGTCGTGGCTCAGTCGTATTGAGGGTGGAGGAGAGCGCTGGTCATTCACTCCCCCCACCTACAATCCCTGCTGGACCCGAGACTCGAACCCACAACCTTCAGGTTCACCTTCGGGTTGCAAGTCCGACTCTCTATCCATTAGGCCACGGCTGCCCCCAAAGTCACGTGACATGTGATGTATCAGTGGTCTAAAAGAATTGGGTGGGTTTTACAGTCAATTGGTGACAAATATATAAATAGTAAATATTTCATACACTGTGTTAGACAGAATAAGGTCGGTTACCTGTTATTCTGAAGTGAGTTTCTAAAACAGCTAAAGTAATGATGCTTGTTCCTGTCAGTTGCCTGAAATGTGCGTTAAATGCATCAGTGGTTCCCTATTTTGGTTCTCGGGCACTTCTACAGTGCATCCTGTAGCGTTCTTATGCTTCTTTAACACACCAGTTTGTCTTGTCACCCACACAGGACCATTACCACAAAATGATAGAGCTCACATCACAGGCAAGGAAAGACTATGAAATGATGATCACCAACCTTGAGGTGAGTTCACAGGAGCAGCCAGGAGAGGAGAGTGAGACACAGCAGCATATGGAGCCACCATTAGACACCCTGGAGACAGAAGAACCAGAATACAGTAAGATTTAGTAAAATTAGCTAGTCCTTGCTGCAGAACCAAAAGTCCCTTGGCTGGAGTCCAAGGGCTGGAGCTGGACCTGATCCAACTCCTCCTATAACCCAACCCCTAACCTAACCCTATGAAACTATGAAATGCTTTACAACATGGAACAGCACACCTAACACACTTATCCATCCTGAAACGTCAAACTTTTGGATCGACTCCTCCCAGGTAGGACGAGCTGGATAAGGTCTGACCCCACCCCCTGGACTTTTGGTTCTGCAGCAAGGGGCAGTTGCAAAAAATATTTGTAAAAAATATTTTTCTTATAGTCCATGTCCTTGTGTATTGTTTTAGTTAAAGTTTGGAAGAAAATGCTGGAGAAAGACTACAACCACAAGTTCCTGCCTTTCGAGGAGCAGTTCGCTTCAGTGACCATCAGCACAGATTCAGACAACCATCTGAATGACGTTGGAGGAAGTTGATAATTCCCCCATTGAATAAAGATTTATTATATTGTGAATAGGAGTGTAATGACGCACAAAATTCTAATTCGATGCGATACGGTGATGTCTCAATGTGATACATATTCAATACAACAAATGTAAGCATTGCGTGAATGTGCCTTAGGTTTCTATTTGATTAGAACATTTAACATTATTGCAATGATCTATGCAGATTGTTAGCAGCATATAATAAAACAAAAGCTGTGAATTAGAATGTAACAAAATTAAAACATGTCTAATTAAACATTAGCTGTTTGGCCAAGCTGGTATGACTCTCAAGTGGGCGTGTCTGAAGCACTGGGTTTTTAGTGTAGTTCTTTTTTTAAATTCCCATGCTGTTAGCTTGTGCTGTCAGTCAAGGGCAAGTAGCTCTCTTTAGCACTAGACATGTTTTTGAATCCTGCGTTCTCCACCACTGACACAGAAGAATAATGTCAGGTGTGTTTGTAGTAATAACACTGGTGTATTGTGCACATATTCTGCAGTCCACAACTTCCTGTCCGTCAGCGTTGTCTTACAGGGAAGCCAAAGTGCTCATATAGGAGACCTGGGGGAATTTTCACAGCCTTTGCTGCTTTTCTCGGCGTAATGTGTTAGTACGCAATTAAGTGTATTAGCTTGTGAAAAATAGTGTGCTTAGGAGAAGTGTGCTTTATTTTTAAACACTCATAGCCCCATTTGATTTTAGATAAAGTTTAAGCTATTTTTTCAGTGTGGGCTTAAGTTTAAATGTTATGAGAAATAGCCTACTTTATTATGCAGCGTGTTGAATGTATTTTTCAATATACAGATGTATTGAATCGAGAGACTTATGATGATGCACCATATCGTTGCACCCCTAATTGTGAATTAAACATTCACAGATCTCATGATCATTAATATTTTTACAAATTTGCACATGAAAATATTAAAACGTCTTAGACGTTAAAACGAAATATCACTGCCTCTAAAGTAATGTAGCCAATGAGCCACTTGTTTTCAAGTCCCATTAAAATATTTAGTTAAAACAAGTTGCAAGTCTTTGTGTTTCTCCAGAAGCATTTTAATGTCATTGTATAAATCTTGTAAGTCATGTATGAATCTGAATTTCTTTTCTTTTCCTTCTCCAAATGTATAAATCAGCTTTGTGTGCTCCAGGGAGCAGGATATGTCTGCTGGACAGCATCTGGTCACTTTTGCACCATGTTCTCTGCATCATCAACTGGTGGCTCTGGCCAATAAAAGTTCTATTATTGTCCAAACCATGCTGTGAATTTAGCTCATCTCAGAATAAACCAGTTTGCCTTAGATGGGTTATAGCAGTTGAAGCATATCAGGTGCTAATGTCAGTGAAAAAAACAAGAAAGAAACAAGAAAACGCATGTCTAGTAGGCAAGGGAACATTAAAACTGAACCATTGAGGTGTCGGATGAACCCAGGTTCTTTTTGCACCATGCAGATGAAAGTTCAGAATTTGGTGCAAGTAGTAATGCTGCATTTAGCTAAAAGTTGTAACTTGTAATTTCCAATCTCCTATTGGCAAAAAACAAACAAAATGCCCCCTCAACTCAAAATTCCTACTCAGGAACACGGGATGGTCTACTCAACCCCGAGTTCAGCAAGAGATGTCAAATCATAATTGCTGCTTACTGCATGAACAGTAAACAAAATAGCACCTCTTACCTTTAAATGAGTTACGCTGTATATACAAGTACTTGCTTTAGATCAATCAACATACAGACATATTCACTTTTGCTGTTTTGAGGAGGAAAATATACATCACTCATCACAGTTAACTGGCTAGCTTGATGATAACAAAAGATGAACTTGGAGGCATCCATTTTTTTTTTCTCACTTTGTAGCGCAAATGCATGGAGGTCAAAAAATTACTTCATTCTGGGATCCCACTTCCCACATCTGAGGTTCGTTGAATGCAGCCTGAGAGTCCATGGAGCCTGTTTGGTGAGAAGAGTACTAGCAGGTGTTTCGGAAAACATGGCAGTGGCCTGTTCTGTCCTCTGATAGCAACATTATTGAAGATTTTTTGTGTAAAACTGCGATGTAATAATTTCTGTCTTGCACATCCAATAACCTGTAGAATCCATGCACAGGTGAATTCATGCTGTTCTGAGTCACAAAATGCACTAGATACGTGTGTCTAATAACATCATTATTATTATTGGCTGTAACAAAGTCATATCCAAACTGTAAAATGTATTTAAACATGTCCGTCTGTATTATCCTTACATGATCCTCTATCACCTTTTCCTGTATAACAAGCAAAGCTTGAACAACATCATGGCTGCTTATTAATACAGGTAATGGATATATTATGCTGGTGCACTGTATTACCAGGGGTGGCAATAATTCATTGGCTGGAAGAATGTTGTACTCTTATTTCTCTGCAAAACGTTTATTGTTTCATGGTAGTGAAGACCATACTACAAAATTTAAGCCTATGCATTTTCATGGATTTATTATGTGTTTGCACTTAAAGGCAAAATTAGTCAGGCATGTGTAGCTATTTTGGGTAAACACCCTGGGGATAGAAGCGTAAAGCTACCAGAGAGAGGAAACATGAGTATTAAGTAGCTGATGGAATAAAAAAGCAAACTCACAAAGCAAACTCACAACACTCCTCAGTGAGGAATTAAGGAATAAACCACAATGGGTATGCCTGAAGTGTTTTTCCTTTTAAATCACAGCAGTTTTCCAATGTTTACAACTGAATTATTAATTAACAACATGACATATGTTTTATCAGTAAATAATTACATTTAATGTTGTGGAAAGTCTGCAAGACAATTTAGTTCCTGTTATCACTTATGTTACAGCAGCTATAAACAGTCATTCCCTCCCCAGCTTCGCTTTTATTTTCTCTTGATGTTAATAATGCAAAAAAAAAAAAAAAATACTCTGCTTGTTATGTTGCTGAAAAACCAAAAAGTGCAGTTACAAAGCACTGACACTGGACAGTCCTTCCATAAATGTTAAATAATTGTCTCCTCCCTCAAATCAACAATTAGACATTTATATTTGACTCGCACCCCCTGGGGTTGGGGGTTCAAACCCCGCCTCCGCCCTGTGTGTGTGGAGTTTGCATGTTCTCCCCGTGCTTCTGGGTTTTCCACCGGGTACTCCGGTTTCCTCCCCCAGTGCAAAGACGTGTTGTAGGCTGGTTGACATCTCTATATTGTCCGTAGTATGTGTGTGACTGTGCCCTGCGATGGGTTTCGGGGTGTCCCCCCACCTTGTACCCCGCGTCCCCTGGGATAGGCTCTAGGTTACCCCACGACCCTGTGTAGGATAAGTGGTACAGAGAATGAATGATGGAGTCTGAGATGGTGTGGTGTTCTTGTGAATTCTCTGTTACTAAAGAAAAGATAATGCATTAGAACAAACACATTAATATAAACCTGTGATTTGAATTACAGCTGGTCCTACTATTGTCAGAACTGCTGTTTTAGAAACTTAATCAACACCTTCTGACCAATCAGATTTGAGGCATAATTAATAATGGTTGACACAATTGATAAGAGAGCTAATAAAATTACTCCACTTACTGTGCAAAACATGAGCAGATTTGCTACTGTTGCCATACTTGGTATTTGGGACTATCACTAAATATGTAGCTGTTAAATTAGTGTTTTAAACTGGTACAATTTCAAAGTGCTGATTTGGTCACAGTGGTCGTCTGTAGGTTTAAACCTACAGTTAATATTTATGTGCTGACATTTTTTGGTCTAGGCTGGTATATTAGATCTGTAGATGTAGATACGGTGTGTGTATGTGGATAGATCATTTTTTCATTCAAAGTCTGTTGGTAATAAAGCAAACATTGTCTATGCCAGGACTGATCAAAGTATTAGTACTATTTGTATTACTAATAACAATGCACAGAAACATTCACAGAGTTATTCCAGCTGGAACTTCTGAGATATAAGTAACAAAAAAGTCTGAATTTGGATCGTGGGCCTAATCTCAGATTTCCCAGTTCAAAACGTATCCTGCAGTGTAGCCACGTATTCCTGAGTATCTGTGGAATCTTTAGCTGAGGAAGTGATTTCAGTCTTGATCTTTTTGCTTGGATAATCATTGTTCCTCTTTTTGTGTCTCTGAACAGGGCTGCTGTCTTTTTGAATCACAAGGACAGTTTCTCTGTAAATCCCACTGACTTTACTGTAGTCTTCCGCTTGTTCTATTGTGAGCTTCTGCTTACAGTCTGCCCTCTGCTTTTGTTCAGCACACTTCATCAGTCCATCAGGAGTGACGCTGATTTCATTCTCCTCAACGCTGCATGTACAGCTTGTCTGAGAGCTCCTCGCCATGTTTTTGTGACATATGACCCAAGGGCCATTTTGGTAAATGTCAGCTTTATGCTGAAGCACGTTGCATGTGCTGAAATGATTTGAGTGTTGCGATTCAGGATCAGAATCTTGACAGTTGTGTGCTGGTAATTTCCATTTATCACTGTGATCAGTGATGTTAAGCTTATTCCGTGTCTTCTGATCAGATGTATTCTGGTCTGTCACTTGTCGTTCCTCACAATCTTTACTTCCAGGATTCTCACCGTCTTCCTCACTGTCAAGCACCACTAGATACTCCACCTTGTCAGGACACTCTGGCGCTGGAAGGATGCCCTGGAAGTTGAAGGTACTGAATATATCTTCTGGCTTTACTGTCTGTGAATGATAGCACATAATATATGATCTTGTGCTATGAACTTATTTAACAGTAAACCTGTGACACTATATATATATATATATATATATATATATATATATATATATATATATATATATATATATATATATATATATATATAACAGCATACAGTAATAGATATGTAATAGTTATATCATTAGCATTATACCCCAGACATACATGGGATTTAGTAGGTGGGAGGCACTTTATATTTAATATATTAAATATGCGCCAACAATTTTTTCTTTAATATGGGCCAAAAATTTATAAACAAAAATTTATACCATTTAGCTTAGATGTTATGATACAGTTCTCAACATTGATATCATTAAAATATGATGCTTCTGTTGATATGTCTGTTCTTAGAACTAATAAAAAATGAGTGGCCAGACCATAAGATTTCAATATTTTTTGTTTGTCAAAATATCATCGTTTCGTTCTTGCAAAAACATATAATACAGTCAAGCCTAGTAAAATAAAATTTTGCTTTAATAGCAAAGGTATGTATATACTGTACATTTCTATACATATCAGTGAAAGAGCTCGCCTGCTTTACAGAGAAATGCTTAAAAATTCAGTGTGAGACTACATTACATCATTAATATTCTCACCATTGTGCCATGCTATTATTACATTCCCTGAACTTTGCTTAATTTCCTGCACCCCCCCATAATTTGCCCGATTATTATTACTGGCTAGACAGTACCACCACATTACCATTAACTCCAGTTGTGACGTGTCCCTGAGCTTTTTAAAACACGGTAGGCTATTTTTTAAAATATAAAAACATACCAGCAAAAGTCAAAGAGAATGGGAGGTTTAAACGGGTTTTAACACAATTAAGGTTTTAAACACATCATTAGTCTTTCTATAGTCAAATAACTTAATGCTTGTGTGCTAATGCATGTCATTTAATGCCACCTTGAAAATGTGAATTTGTAAGCAGATACATTGGTATCCCAAAATCCATTAAATTGGGCCGTATGTTTATCATACTATTAGTTTTACATACTGTTCAGCCAGTTTTAAAACACCAGAATATAAAAGGTTCTATGATGTTTTATCAGTCGGAATAAAAGCTAGCAATGTTTATGAAGCTACGCTGATACTGAGTGTATGCTTTGGAGATTTTGTTCTACCTTTAAAAGTTGGCTATCAAAGCCTTTGATCTTTGGTCCTGGAACAGGGGGCAGTAAGAAATGCTTAACACTGGAGGAGAGAAAAAGCAAAACATTAACTTAAATGAAAGTTTTGACCATAAATTTACATTATTTCCCTCTTATGCCAGGTGTGTTTGATCAACCAAGACAGTTTTTGGTTTCATTGTTTGCTTTATTTGTTTTGTATTAGAGCCAGAAAACACAGTATGTGAGGATACAGTTCTACATTGAATAATGTTTTGTGAAATTGCCAGCTATACTAAAGCTTTGTGTTTTTCAAGCTGTATTACTTAACTTAAAAAAAAACAGTGATAATGTGAATTGAGAACCTTTTGATTGTTAGCAACTCAACCTTGCCCCTGAAGGTCAAAACTATAAAAACAGTATGACCTCAAATAATAGCTTGGTTGACTGGTTACACTTCAGTTAAGAAGTAATTCAGACCTATTCCTTTAAACATTAAAAAAGTGTCCAGGACTGAGACCGCAGCAATAAAGAGTCACATGGTAAAAAGATTGCAAACTATTTCAAGATGTGTATAAGTGCTGTTGTTGTCTCTATATGCTTATGAGTTAGTTATTAGGTTGCACTGAGAATTTATCTTGTGTATACATATTCAAAGAACAACATAAATCTTGTAACTATATAAGGTATGAATTAGTTTTGAAGGGAAAAAAGAATTGTGTAATGCTTACTGTTTTCTTTTGGCTGTTAATATTCCAACAGTGACCAAGGCAATGAATGCACTAATAATAGCTATGAAGATGAAAACTGGCTTCTCTTTTACTGAGTCTGCAAAAAAATGAATAGAATCAAGTCCATTAATGACATGCAGATTACAAATATTTGAGCAAACCTGTAGGAACTGTCAGAATCAGGATTAGGTAAATGAGTCTACCAATAAGAGACATTTCTTGCTGTTATGTGAGATGTATGTGTTTAACGTCAGTAACAGTATTCAGTATGGGTTCGCATTGTGGCAGATATGTGTAAGATATCAGCATGAATAAAAACAGAACTAGTGTGTCAGATAGTGCTCAGCTCTTACTGTTTGGCATTTGGATGAACATTGGAAGAGTCCATTCACTCCACAGGCCTTGGTCTAGTTTACAGCGTACTTGTATAGTATAATTTCCTCCAGGTTTAGGACTGAAGATACTTAGTTCCTTTTGCTTACCAACACTGTACACCTATAAAACAAAAATTCAGGTCCAAATCATCCATTTGCTTCAATCAAAAGAAAAAAAAATCACTGAGCATAATTGCAAATAATGTTAATATTGTGATTTAATTAAAATGAAATTACATTAAACTACAGGAAGCTGCAGTGCCATTACAGCAGGATTTTGAATATTTGGGACACACCTCCCAATCACTGACTTGCTTCTGGCCCCTATGCTCCTGTTTTACTCGCACTTCATATTTGAGAGTAACCCAGCCTGAACGAGTGTCGATGTCATGCGGGGCCTCCCACTTCACCAGAAAATACGGGTTGTCCTTCAGTCCCATTAGAGTCAAAGTCATGTTTTCTGGCAAGTGAGGCTGGACTGCATGAAACATAATAATATTAATGAAGAAACCATTAAAAGGTCTATAGAATTTGTTAAATAGCCAATGACTCGGCCAATAACTAAATGCCACCGTTTCCATTCACAGTAATTCAATTTCTCTGACTTGGATGAATTTAATTGTATTATTTGTACTTATTCCAACTCATATTTGTTGTTGTAGTTCCAAATTAATTACACACACACTAATGGATTACATGTACTGTAGTACTATAATGAATATACAGTAATAATATATATATATATTTTACTTGGTTAATCATTTTACTAATGGTTTTACTTAATGCTTAAAGAAGACTCTTTTCTCTCACAGATTACACAATTTGTTTAGAAAAAAAAAAGTTATGAATAAAGGTATGAGCTAACACCATCACTCCATTTCCAGTGATCATTGCACTCACAATAGTTACAGCACTCAATGTTTATTTAACATTAATTAAGGAATAAAATATGACCGACGTTCGAGGAAAAGGGTGGTGTGATGCGGCCCAACACAAACTGGAATTACTATTACCACCCCAAAGTTGATTATTTTACACTAACAGCATGCCCCAAAGTGTTTTACTCCTCTTATACCACAGCAATTTACCATTTATTTTCTAACATTTTCTTTAATTATTAAAGAAAAACATACTTTTTTCATTTAAATTATCGCATATTATACAACAGTTCCGATCCACTAATTTGACTGGATATGTGGCGTTCCAAAAGTGATTATATTTAGTACAACCACGCTGGGACATTTCATTGTTTGTATCACTCCACTCATCTGTGTTTGGCACATAAAATTCCAATTCTAGCGATAGTTTTAAACGGTTACTACAGCACATTTAACAGGAATGTACAAATCATTATTATACGATATAAAGTTTTCAGTATAACTGCACTCATGCAATATTGCTTAAATAGAAGTGCATCGATATAATCTGTGATTTGCTTTACAACCCGAACTACTGTCCGAGCCATAATTTATAGAAAATTAATCAACACCTTCTGACCTATCGAGAATTCATCTGTGTTATAATGTAGCTTATCCAAGAGAAATGTGAATCAAAATACATTCATTCAAAGTGCAATGACATGCTACTTTTTATGCACCAAATTGCAAAAGACTATTGCAATATTCTCTTTCTAAAGTTTCAGTACACATAATTCAATGGTTATTGCACCCTGCATACAAAACAGTTATATTTCAGAAAGGGGGCAGGTTTTATTACTTCTGTATTGACCAAAAGAGAATTAAACTGTATTACTAGCCCTATTGAGGTGTATTTAAACTCATCTAACTAAAAGCACAATTATTGTCAGTATTCCATTTAAATGCATTGTCTGAAAAACATATTAAATTTTTTTTTTGTTTTTTTTTTTTCCCCTGTGGCAGGCCCAGCTTGACTGAAGCCACTTTTTTTTTAGCAGTCATAAAAGCAATGCCCTGGAGATGTTAATACATCACACTTTATTATGTTAATGCTGAATACTTTAACAGGATTAACTGATTCGAGTGCTATATTGAATTCCCATCTACACACACATGCACACAAAATGAACTGACCAATATCCATGACATCCACTTCTACTGGCTCAGAAAAGGTGTTGCCGTAGCTATTAGAGGCCATGACTGTGATATTATAAAAGATCCATAAGGATGTGTGGGCTTTGTCAAAGAAACATGAGTAGTTCCCTGCGCTGTGGTAGTCTGGACATTCAAAGACCTTTTCAGATCTGCAAAATCAAAGAGATTAATATTCAATTGAGAGTAAAAAAAGTATTTTATTTTAAATGTCAGGTGATGAGATGCATATTTGTACCGAAGTGAGCATTTATTAAACATTTAAAACAAGGTTTTCACAACATGCCATGTTAACATGTATTGAAAAACATCATGTGAAGATATGCTTTTAATAAAATTGGTTCTGTACACAATTTTCATGTATGCAGGTTATAATTCCAGTGCTGGTACTGGGCATGTTATTCTCAAATGTGTCCTGAGGGCTGCCATGGTTTACCGCCATAAGAGGCAAAAACATTCACGACCCATGTTTAAACATTAAATACGGGAATGCCCATCAAAATCAACAACCATTATTTATGTTTGGGGTGAAAAGTGGGACTATAGACAATATGCAAATTGTTAAGACCACCTGAATTACAGGAAGATTAACGTAAATAATTAAGGAGCATATTGAGTTGCAGACTGGGTAAAATTTAAAATGTAACCATCTTACCTCTCTTTTCTGTAGAATAGACGGTGAGTAGTTGGCAGTCCACCAGTTGAGCCAGGCTCCCACCAGCAGCTGAAGGTCTCCTTATCAGGAGATCGACAACCTGTGAGTTTGGGTCGTCCTGGTGTTGAGTGACCTGTGCAACCCCACCATACAGTGTAGTTACGATCAGGCAGAGGTGGAGTACAGACAAAAGTATGGGTCTTACTCATAATCTCACTTACAGAAATCGACTTGAGTGAAAGGCAAAACATATCTACATTTAAACTTACTCAAGTAAAACTGATCACAAGTTCGTCTAGCTCAGACAAACCTAGAAATTGGTTTGTTGCTAATATGCTTATAATAACCCTTTTTGGAATGAAAGATAAGGCACATTAGCAACTTAACAAATGTATAAAACTTAACTAGCTAACTAATTTAACAAGCTAATTTACAAAACTTAACAAGCTAGATAATTTAACAAGCTAATTTACAAAACTTAACCAGTTAGCTTATTTAACAAGCTAATTTACAAAACTTAACAAGCTAGATAATTTAGCAAACTAATTTAAAAAACTGAACTAGATATTAACTAGGTAATTTAAGTAGGTAAATTGCAAATCTAGCTAATTTGCCAAATTCAACACAATTCTTCAAAATAGTACATAAGTTCAGTAACAAAATACAATTACTCGAGTAGTTTCCACACCTGAGATCAGGATGCCATGTATGTAAAACATCTGGTAAATGTAGATTATAGTAGCAAATGAACCAAAGAATTTTCCATTAATGTATCCATTTACCTTTAAAGTGCATTACAAGCTGTCTGTCTAAATTGTTATTTTTGATCATACACAAAGTTAGCTTAATACCGTATTATTTTTTTAAAGGATATCTTAGATCATTTGAAGGCAATTTGCCAACCCTCTGATTTCAGGTTTCTATATTAATGTCCAAATCCTTATATGTTACGGCTCAGTTTTCGTCATGTATTGTTGCTGAGCCACAATGAAAGCCATATGCTTTGACATCCATCACTGACATAAAAATTGGCAATAGATTTTGATTTGCTTTTTAAAATCCAATGACACCATATTCCTGTCTGTACTGTGAGCAGCCCTGCATGGTTTATGCACAGCACATCCAATCCATTTTACTCCATTTCCATTTGAAATATGAAGAAAGTTTGTTGGGCAGCAAGCTGAATGGAACCCTAAACTGTTTACACCTTTAACCAATGTCTACGAGTGTATGCTGCGTCAGCTCACACAGCAAATCCATTCTTAACAGATAAACTCATCTGTATAGCCAATTCTTGCATTTCTGATCTATGTGTTTTAACCTCCTTTGCTGCATGTTAAAAACTGTCACTCACACACACAAGGTGGAATCCAGTAAAGTAGAAACATTGCAGCCAGGACTCGTGAAGCGTCACTCTGCATGTTGCTTGAGGCCCAGCTGAGACGCAGACGCTCGCCGAGTTGAGGAGGTGTCTACACGGAGCACATCACCAGCTCAGCAGGACTGTTTTGACACCAAATATCAGTCTACTAGTGGAAAACAAGCATTTAGCATGTGTAAACACCACTGCAATTTGGCTTGAGATAAGCCTGGGGGGCACTTTTCATTGACAACAATAAAGAAATCTGCTTGGTGGATTTGTAAATGTTGGAGCAGAACATTCAGATATATACTGTATACGTATTGTATAAAATTAGCCATAAGTGATAGTAGTTATTACTGTATAGCTGTGGAACTGTGTTATTCTTGCACAACAAAAACTTTTGATAAAAGGTGCATTATGGGCATTTATAATGCATGTACAGTGCCTTGCATAAATATTCAACCCCTTGTAGTGTTACAACCTGGAATTGAAATGGGCTTAATTGGGATTGTATGTCATAAATCAAGAACACAGAGTTTGTTAGGGGACCCTCTAACAGTACCTAAACAGACAAGCTTGTCAAAGAGCTATCAAAATGTCTGGGAAAAAAAAAAAAGAATCAATCGGGGTTTTGTTATAAAAAATATCCCAGATTTTGAATGCAGAACACAATTAACTCCATTTTGAAAATTTTTTGAGGGATACATGTGCAACTTTGTTAAGGTATCAAACAAGAATGTACACTCACATTGAAGCAATGATCTAATCAGCCAAACAATGATCTAATCAGCCAATTATCCATCCATCCATCCATTCTACACCACTTATCCTGCACAGTGTCAAGGAGAAGCCTGGAGAATATCCCAAGGAACTCGGGCCACAAGGCGGGGGACAGCTGGACAGGGTGCTCCAGTTAAAGTTCACATCAAACATCAGTATGGGTGCAAAAAAACAAGAACCATTCAATGAGTGGATGAAGATCTTCAGCTGTACAGTTTTGGTGAGCCTGTGCCCACAGTAGCCTCAGATTCCTGTTCTTGGCTACAGGAGTAAAACCTGCTGTGGTCTTTTGCTGTTGCAGCCCATCTGCCTCAATATCCAACATGTGCATTCTGAGTTGCTTTTCTGCTCACTACGGGTGTACAGAGTGGTTATTGAGTTACCTTAGCCTTCCTGTCAGCTCAAACCAGTCTAGCCATTCTCCGCTGACCTCTCTCTTCAACAAGGCGTTTCTACCCTCACAACTGCCGCTCACTGGATGTTTTTTGTTTTTCCCACCATTCTGTGTGAACTCCAGAGACTGCTATATGTGAAATTCCCAGGAGATCAGCAGTTTCTGAAATACTCAAACCAGCCCGTCTGACACTAACAACCATGCCTCGGTCAAAATAATTGAGATCACATTTTTCACCATTCTAATGTTTGATGTGAACATTAACTGAAGCTCTTGACCTGTATCTGAATGATTTTATGCATTGCTGTGCTGTCAGTTGCATGGATGTATGGGTGTATAAGGGTTATCTATTTATATATTGATACAACTGAAAAAGAAGTATACAAATCTGTCAATCTAGATTAATCTGCTTTGGATGAAAAAGTGAAAACTGTTGGATCAACTCCAGCAGTCTGCTCTTACATATTCATGTGTTCACGTTTGTAATTAATCTCAAAACAAGAATAGACACATTGCTGAGTTTATTGTTTATGGGTGCATGGAAATGTCCAAGTCTGTTGTATAGGCAAAGGCAATGGAGGTATGGAAAGCCCAGAGGTATAGCCTCCTTTATGGAAAAAGTTACAGAATAATCTTACAGGCCTGTGAAAGATGGCCTAGAAACCTGCGTTTTTTCCCCCAATGATTTTCAGATATGTTATACAACAGCTGATCACTGATGGCCAGCAAATATACACTCACAGAACACTTTATTAGGAGCAACTGTACTCCTACTCATTATCTAATCAGCTAGTCGTGTGGCAGCAGTGCAAGGCATTAAAAACTAGCAGATACGGGCCAGCAGCTTCAGGGAATGTTAAAATCAGTCATCAGAATGGGGAAAAAATGTGATCCAGTGAGAGGCAGTTCTGCGGACGGAAATGCCTAGTTGATGAGAGAGGTCAGCAGAGAATGGCCAGTTTGGTTTGAGCTGACAGAAAGGCTACAGTAACTTAGACAACCACTCTGTACAACTGTGGTGAGCAGAAAAGCATCTCAGAATGCACAACACTTCGAACCTTGAGGCGGATGGGCTACAACAGCAGAACACCACGCTGGGTTCCACTTCTGTCAGCCAAGAACAGAAAGGCTCACCTAAACTGGACAGCTGAAGATTGGAAAAACATAACCTTGGTCTGATGACTCTCGTTTTCTTGGCACACTTTGGACCCGTTAATACCAATCAGTCATCACTTGAATGCCACAGTACAGCCTATTTGAGTATTGTTGCTGACCATGTGCATTCCTTCATGGCCACAATTTACCCATCTCCTATTGGCTACTTCCAGCATGATAATGCGCCATGTCACAAAGCAAAAGTCATCTCAAACTGGTTTCATGAACATGACAATGAGTTCCGTGTTTTTCAGTGGCCTTCCCAGTCACTGGATCTGAATCTAATAGAACACTTTTGGGATGTGGCAGAACAGGAGATTCGCAGCGTGAAAGTGCACCTGAAAAATCTGCAGGAATTGCATGATAAAATGTCAGAATCTCAAAGGGATGTTTCCAACATCTTGTGGAATCCATGCCACGAAGAACTGTTTTGAGAGAAAAGAGAGTATAGTGTTCCTAATAAAGTGCTCAGTGAGTGTATATTTGTAAACTGATTCAGCTAATTCTATCTGGAAAAAATCTCAGAGGCTAAAGAAATGTTAAAACAAATCATATGCAGTCTTTAAAAAAAGGTAATGCTCGTTTATCCTGAAGAGGAAGTAAAGTACAATTTAAATTTAACGCTCTGCTTGGAAATATTTAATCATAATAGCTTTCTATCTTCAGCTCACAGGTTTGTAAAACAGTGGCATGTCTAAGTAGTCACATGGTGTGCTCAGGTCAATGGAGCAGTTCTCATAGACTGGAAGCACAAGGGTTTTCACCTCTTCCATACTTGACATCATGGTGTATACATTTGTCATGTAAACTCAGTGTTTTCAGCTTAAGGCACAGACAGCTGCCTACTAACCTGACGTCAATTAACATTTACACAACAAAATTATGTCACCCCGTCTCTCTTGCACATACCCACAGATCTTCAGTTGCTTCTCAAATAATCAAATGTGTGAGTGAGCATTCATGTTTGAAAAGGTGTGAATTATTTACCACGTCTTGGCACTAATTATTTATAGCTCTTTGGCTCACACAGAAGAGCACGGCAACATTTACAAGTAGTCTGGGTGAACCAGGACTAACCTCAAGCCCTCCAAAAGACATTGTCTGTAGGTCGTCTGTAATCACAGTTATCGCATGACTGTATAAACACATATTTATATTGTAATGTGCACCTATGCCGTAAAAGTGTGCCACCATAGGTATGGGCAAAACCATGTACTAGATAGCCTGTCAAACTATTATATAATATATTCTGACTATTAATAAAACAATAGTATGATCTACAATTTAGTATTTTAGTTTGTGGTTTGGGACAGAGCCCCATAATTTGGGAACAGAAAGAAGCTATGTCTCAAATTGCTTACTTTATACAATAAGCTATTAGTATGAGTAGTGTGTTCACACTGGAAAATTCAGTGAGAAAATCTATTATTAATACCAGGATGATACACTAGAATATGCTAGTTTGAATTTTCTAAAAAGTAATAATAATAATAATAATAATAATAATAATAATAAATTTCACCAAGCAAAGATGTTCTGGCATGGTAATTTGTCATTTAAGTCCAGGGTTCTCAAAGTGGGATTTGGGGACCTGCAGGGGTCTGTGAAGCATAACCAGGGGATCTGTTTCCTTATTTTGTGACAGTGGTGGAAATCACAAACTACCATTAAAATTATTTATTTATTTATTATTAAGTTTTATATTAGCCAACTTGACTGTTCACTTGAACTGAATGGGTTTAATTCAAACCTCAATAACTCAAAAAGAAAGGTGATCAATAAATAATGTCAGCTTGAATCTAATGACAGTTTTGATATAAAAAAATGTGTACAGGAATAAAATTGCTAAGGCGCCAATCAATAATCAGGATATGATTGTAAATATTTAAATAATGATGCTATATTTGATTAGTTAGATTATGTTCAACTAATCAAATATAGCATGTTGTTATGGGTTTATAGCATTATGTTGTTATGGGTTTTTTTAAATTACTTACAGTTAAGGGGTCCCTGGCCTCACAAATTTAGAGAACCCCTAATTTACATTTAATAATGACTAAGCTGAAATACTTGTCAAAAATCCGAGTAGTATATAGTGCACAGCCTGTGATTTGTAGCTCCTGAACTAACAATCATGGGCAAAAAAAAAAAAAAAATAGTCACCTTATCCAGTCTTTCTAAGTGTATTTTTAGGGGTGAAAATTCTAATAATAATAAATTCTAATAATAATTTTTTTTTTTAGTCACAGGCATTATTAGGTACACTATGTGGCCAAAAGTATGTGGACACCTGACACTTATATATTTTTGCCTTGTTGAAAATTCCATTGTTACACACATAATCATTTATTACAATGAAATGATCACATAATAAACACTTAATTACTTATGAAATCATGTATAGAACTATTATTACAGCATTATTATAGTAAGTTGTTCAGAAAACAAAACAAAACAAACAAACAAGAAAAAAAAAAACCCACACGAAACAGCCAGCTAACAGAAGGACTTCAAACACTCACGTCCCAGGAGTATTAATAACACACTGGAAACAACTACAAAGCCATTATATATTTACACACATTTCGATCATACATTTACATTCATTTCCAACTTGCATGATACATAATAGCAAATGAAAGCACACTTCACAACTACTGATAGGAGGGAAAATAAACCGAGCCACATTTACACATTAAAATTTTGACATTATGCAATAGAAAATTTGAGTTTACCGTGGTTATGTAAATCCCCCAGTATCCAGCTGTAGTTTCTGTAAAAGCCAGTAAACTGCCGTGTCTATGTGTGTGTGTGTGTGTGTGTGTGTGGGTGTGTGTGACGCTACATGCTGACAGGACGATCAGGGAAATAGAAATCAGTAGGAGCTTTTTTACCCACTGTGGAGTCCTGAAGAAGGAAGTGGGAACAAAGTAGGTGACAAAAGGAGACAAAAGCGACACCTACAGTCCTGTCCTGAAATAATCCTTTACTTACTGTCCCACCCAGCTGCATTTAACACACATTTAGTACACATGCACAGGGACGGTCTTATATCTACACAGCACATTGTCATGGAATAAATAAAAAATCTTTTTTTCAGAACCCTGGTAAACCAATGCATTACCTGAATAAATCACTGTACTGTACGTTTATTAGTACCTGTAATATCCACTGAATGGAGGAAAAATCTAGCTGTGGTATCAACATTTCTTTAGCTTAATTAAAGCTCAATTTTTCACAACTCCACATATTTCATGTTACCATACACTTCCTATGCTAAGTCAATTAGGATATCTGTTATTTCCATAAGAAGTCATTTTAAGATATTAGCTATAAGACAGTTTTTTTTTCAGATTTAATTTACTATATCAGATTTTGATTGGGTCATGAATAAATCAATAAAGTTTGCATATACTTTGTTAGTATTTGTTGGCACAGTCTTTTAATTGCTTGACTTTGAATCAAATGTCACAAGCTTATCATATTTCTTAGCTGGGACGTTTTGCCCATTCCTCCTGACAGAACTGATGTAACTCAATCAGATTTGGGGGCCTATGTGGCCCCAAGATTTTTATATTTGAATACGATTGTTTGTACAGATGCTTGTGGTACCTTCAGTTGTTTGGAAATTGCTCCTAAAAAAGAAACAGTTTTGTGAAGGTCCACAATTTTGGTTTATGTCTTCTTGTGGTATCAAGGGCAAAAAGGCAGTGTCTCTAAATACAGGCCTGTTTGCAGCCAAAGGTGCAATCCTAATTAAGTTGTAAAGCTTATAAAAATCATTACGTCAGTTTCCGGAACCTTCAGTAAACTTGTTGTATGTAAACCTCTGACCCACTGATTCTGATATAGTGATTTAAAGCTTAAATAAATCTGTCTCTAATCGAACAAAGTAGATCCCCTAATTTACTTGCCAAACGAAGTGTATATAATATGACGTGTGTGGAGTTGTGAAAACTATGATTGTATGTCTATAGCAGGGGTGTCCAATATTATCCACACAGGGCTAGTGTGAGTGCAGGTTTTCATTCCAATCAAGCAGGAGCCACACCTGATTCCACCTGTATGATCAGCTGAGCTTGGCTTTCAGTAGACTCAGGTGTGGCTTCTGCTTGGTTGGAATGAAAACCTGCACGCACACCGGCCCGTTCCGGAGAGGATTGGAAACCCCTGTTCTATAGCTTAAGTGTATGTGAAATTTCGCTCCTCGGCTGCACCAGTTTGACCAGCTCGGCCTATGTTTTGGCAGCTGGTAGCCATTCAGACCGAGCCGTAGTTTTCAGCAGGGTCATTATAAAGTTGTATCATCTGTACAATAATGCATAAATTTATGTACCTATTCTTTCATAGCTCTATTCCATTATACTTCCTTCTTAGCATATATTATTAATCCTATTTATTAGATTAGTTTAATTGCTTATTTATCTCTGATTCTATACTGATTCTATGAATATGCAAATTAGTAACGCCCACAAACTTGAGGCGGGAAACAAATTATTTTGAGAAATATTGACAAAGTTTTTATAAAGTAATAGATGGTAATTGTAACCCATATGATGAGTAGTATTCCCCTATGCTTAATATAAAACATGTATTAAAACATTAATTGCTTTAAAATACATTTTTAGTCTTTCATGCTTTATTCATATCTAGTGTTTGAAGGATCCTGGGGCTTGAGTAGAGATGCACCTTCGTCAGAGAGGTGTCAAAGAAGAGTCAAAGATCAGGAAGTGGAAATTTAACACGCATACAGAGGCTCAATCACAATCGGCTGCTTAGCTTCTATAGAAGTGCACTACGAAGGGTAATGGAATAATGGTTTCTGCAGCCTAGGTAGTGCACCCTTATGCCGAATAGCGAGCTATTTGGGACTGTGCCATGTTCTGAGGCGAAGTGGATTTCCCCACCTCGACCCGTGCAAGCAAACAGCAGCAGTGTTTCACCTGTAGACTGCTAATGTGTAGCAGGGTGAGGCGTTTTGTTTTCCCTTTTCTCGGACTAGTTTCGGGTGATTGTGTTCTTTAAAACCGACTCGTTCATAGCTCGACCAATGGCTGCTCTTTTCGGTTTTGCGTTTAAGATGTGTTTGACATTTTTTCAGTCTTAGGATAAAGTACACACCGAGTCATTTCCGTCCTTAGCTGAGTGCAGTAAAGTCACAAAGTGCAGTAAAGCTTCAGGCCCCAGCATCTAAGAGCTTCTGTTTTTCCAGCCCATACAACGCTCCTGATTAACACAATGTCCCAGGATTCTTATGACAGCTCAATGAATATCAATTTTCTAAAAGAATCCGTGTTAAAAAGACTCGCTGAGGCTCTTGATAAAGCCAACAGTAAAGGATGGAGAAAACTCGGGGAGACTGTGAACAGTGACCGGCGCTTCAGAGTCAGGTAAAGATCTCTCTCTCTCTCTCTCTCTCTCTCTCTCTCCCTATCTCTCTCTCCCTATCTCACTATCTCTCTCTCCCCCATATCTATCTCTCTCTCTCCCTCCCCATCTCTCTCTCTCCCCCCCTCCCCATCTCACTATCTCTCTCTCCCCCATATTTCTCTCTCCCTCTCTCTCTCTCTCTCTCTCTCTCTCTCTCTCCCCATCTCACTATCTCTCTCTCCCCCATATTTCTCTCTCCCTCTCTCTCTCTCTCTCTCTCTCTCTCTCCCCATCTCACTATCTCTCTCTCTCCCTCTCTCTCTCTCTCTCTCTCTCTCTCCCCATCTCACTATCTCTCTCTCCCCCATATTTCTCTCTCTCTCTCTCTCTCTCTCCCCATCTCACTATCTCTCTCTCCCCCATATTTCTCTCTCCCTCTCTCTCTCTCTCTCTCTCTCTCTCCCCATCTCACTATCTCTCTCTCCCCCATATTTCTCTCTCTCTCTCTCTCTCTCTCTCTCTCTCCCCCCCTCTCCCCATCTCACTATCTCTCTCTCCCCCATCTCTCTCTCTCTCTCTCTCTCTTTCTCTCTCTCTCTACCTGCGGTTTTTAAAAAAATATCTTTTGAGGTTGCATGTTGTGCTTAATGGCACCCTTTTTGAATTTTTATTCAGCTCTCTCTCTCTCTTCCCCTCTCTCTCTCTCTCTCTGTATTTCTCCCCCTCTCCATTTCTCTCTACCTCTCTCTCTCCCTCTCTCTCTCTCTCTCTCTCTCTCTCTGTGTATTTCTTCCCCCTCCATCTCTCTCTCCCTCTCTCTCTCTCTCTCTCTCTGTGTATTTCTTCCCCCTCCATCTCTCTCTCTCTCTCTCTCTCTCTCAATTCAAATGAGCTTTATTGGCATGACTGTGTAACATCACAATGTTGCCAAAGCAATAAATATATTATACAGACATACAGATAAATAAAATCTAGGAGAAACACATATACATGTCCATATTATACATGTAGGTTAAAAAATAAATAAATAAATAAATAAATGAATGAATACAGAGAGCAGTTATAGATGGAAAGGAGGGATCAGCCTTTTTCTCTCATTCGATGGCAGGAGGATACATACTGCACTGCCAGGTGGGTCCACTTTTCCTTTTCTCCCAGAATATAACGGAGTTTGTCTAAGTTGCTTGTTTGCTTGAATTCAGGTGAAACTAGAGTTATTTGGTTGAAATAAGCGTCTCTAATGTTTTGATATTTGCTCGGTGAGGAAGTGTAGCTCGTCCTCTATGTCCATCTGTGCAGTGAGAACACAGTCTGAGCTCTCTGGCTCTCCAGCTCTGTTTGTGTCGGCCATACTTCATCAGACAATACTTCGTCACAAGCTTTCTCTGACCGTAGTCTTTCATTTTGATCAAATAAGGTGCCAATTTATAATCAGAGTTTATACTGTGGAAGTAAGTTAATTTCTTTAATTGAGCTACTTTGTGCTGCCAGTTATGAATGTATTCTTCCTGGGTTATTTTTTCTGGTTCTTTAATTTTTGAATACTTAAACTGAATTGTTGAACTGAGTTGATGTTTTTCTATTAAATAGTGCATGGAGTCACTCTCTGGGTATTTTCTCCTGTAAGTGGAAGCGCTGTGATGGTAGCTGTCTGTCAGTGTGTCTGAAAGATGGAACCAGAACTTCGCTGTTCTCTGCTGGATTTCTGCTAGGAGGGGGAACCTGCCCAGTTCTGCCCTGCAGCCGAGACTAGGGGTGTATCTGAGAATTCCCAAGATGTTTTTGCAGAATTCAAGGTGGAAAATTTCAACAGGGTTTTTGTCCCATGATTCATAGTTTAGTTTGACAGCCATACAGGAGAATGGGTTTGATGATGCTATCGAAGATTTTCAGCCACAGTTTAATGGGTGGGTTGAATTTGAACAGAGGTTTTCTTATACTGTAAAAAGCCCTGCGTGCCTCATCCGTCAGATCTTTTATTGCGGGATTGAACTGTCCAGAGGCTGAGATCGTCAGACACAAATAATTATAACAGGTGGCATGACTAAGAATTGTTCCTCCAATTGTGAACTCATATTTTTTGTCAGCAAGACGAGGCTTTTTCTGAAAAATCATGATCTCTGTCTCTCTCCCCCTCTCTGTCTCTATCTCTCTCCCCATCTCTCTTTCTCCCCATCTCACTCTATCTCTCTCTCTACCTGCATTTTGAATTTATGTAATAAAGATTTTTATTCAACTCTCTGTCTGTCTCTCTCTCGCTCACTCTCTCTCTGTATTTCTCCCCCCTCTCTCTCCATCTCTCTCTCTCTCTCTCTCTCTCTCTCCTCATCTTTCTCTCCCCATCTCACTATCTCTCTCTCCCCCATCTCTCTCTCCGTCTCTCGTCTCTCTCTCTCTCTCTCTCTCTCTCTACCTGCATTTTAAAAAAAATATCTTTTGAGGTTGCAATGTTGTGATTAATGGCACCCTTTTTGAATTTATGTAATAAGGATTTTTACATAAGAAGAATAAATTGAGTAAAATGACAGGATAAAAGTGAATTTAATAATAAAGCAATAATAATAAAGAAGAGCAATCATAACAACTAGAAGAGACACAAGGGCGAGGCAGGTTGCTCGCTGTTCCTAATATTGTGGCCAAGATGTATTGCTAACATACAGCAGTCTTTATCGTCTCCTAGTAGCAGTCGGAGTTTTTCACTGTCTGATAGATCAAGTGTTTGGTGTGTGGGTTTCATTTCGGGGTAGATGTTTTTTCAGATGTCTGTGTGTTTCGTGCATTCTGTTAGGAAGTGCAGCTCTGTCTCACTTGTGTTTGGGTTGCCGTCTAAGCACAACCTTTCTTCCTGTGGGAGCCATGTTTTCCTGAGTCTGCCTTTTTCTGTCACTAGCTCGTGTCCTCTGAGTCTGTACCTTGTCAAGTTCTCACTTCTCAGTTTTTTATGTCACTGTGTACAGATAGCCTGCCATGGTGTACTGTCTTTTTAGGGCCAAATAGCATTACATTTTACTCTGTTGTTGTGTTTAGGCTTCGTGATAGGTGATGCAGTTGTAGTTGTTTCATTTGTATTGTAAATTGGTCTAATCTGATTTGTTAGGTGTAATTGTTCTGGTCTAAAGTGTCAGTGTGGTGGAGGTAAGTAGGTGCTGGTGATCCTTCAGGGCTAAAGCTTTGGACCAGCTGAGAGAGGGGACTGTTTTCCTTGATCGACTCTTGTTATTGCAGGGCTTTGTAATGATGTGATTGGGGGTCACTGAGTTTTAAGTGTTTCTAGAATTTGATTGCCCGTTTCTGTATTTTTATAGTTAGCGGATATTTGCCCTGCATGCATTGTTTGTTGTGTGCCGATGTACTTGTAAGATATTTTTACCGAATTCTGCATGCAGGATTTCAACTGGATGTTTTTCCCATTTGGTAAATGCTTGTTTTGTTAGTGGCCCCCAAACCTCACTGCCATAGAGGGCAATCTGCTCAATTACTGATTCTAATATTTTCAGCCAAATTCTAGCAGGAATCTCTATGGGACATTGTCGTTTGATGGTATAAAATGCCTTGCGGGCTTTTTCTCTCAGTTCATTCACTGCTAAGATGAAGTGGCCTTTGGAACTTATGTGGTTAGTTCCTAACGTGAATGTATGTTGTGTTCCCTGGGATCTGGATCTTTTCTGAAAGGTCATGGTTTTAGACTTTTTGACGTTTACTGCCAGGGCCCAGGTCTGGCAGTACTTCTCCAGCAGGTCCAGGTTCTGCTGAAGGCCCTGTTCAGTGGGAGACAGCAGGACCAGGTCAACTGCTTAAAGCAGGCATTTGATTTCAGGCAGGTCGCCAGTTCCTTTATGTAAATGTTGAATAATATTGGGCTTAAGCATCAGCCCTGTCTCACTCAGCATTCCTGGGGAAGATATTTTGTTCATTTGTTGTTAATTTTTATTCCACATTTACTTTCAGTGTTCATTGATTTAATAAGGTCATAAGTTTTTTTCCCCTGTCACATTCAGTAAGTTTGTAAATTAATCCTTGGTGTCAGATAGAATCAAACGCCTTTTCAAAGTCGATAAAACAGCCAAAAATTTTTCTCTTGTTTTGGACAAACGTGTTTTTCAATTAGAGTACGTAACGTGTAGATGTAGCCGGATGTGCAATAATTTGGTAAGAATCCAATTTGACTTCTACTCAAAACGTTGTGTTGTAAGGAATTCCAAAAGTCTAGAATTTATTATACTACAAAATAACTTTCCCAGGTTGCTGCTCACGCAAATTCACGTGTAGTTATTGGGGTCAGATTTGTCTCCATTTTTAAAGATTGGTGTTATCAGCCCTTGACTCCAGACATCAGGGAGGTGTCCTACACTCAGAACAATATTGAATACTTTTAGGATGGCCACTCGAAATTTAGAACTGGAGTGTTTTATCATTTCATTTAATATTCCATCAGGTCCAGATGCTTTTTTGGGTTTAATGGTTTTTATTTGTACTATGAGTTCCTTTTTGGTTATGGGTAAGTCTAGTGGGATTTGGTTATCTTTGATTATCAATTCTAGTTCTTCCAGTTGTTTATTAGTTTGATTTTGTTTACAGTTTGTGCCAGTTTCAACTCTCTCTCTCTCTCTCTCTCTCTCAGTTTGGGGGACATGGAGATGTGCTCTCTGAAGGTGTTGGAGGTGGAGGGCAGCCCATCTCGCAGTTTGCTGAGACTCATGGGAGACCGAGGCTGCACAGTGGGGGACCTGGTGGAGTTTCTAAAAATGATGGGACACACTGAAGCCCTTCAGTGTCTTAAATCAGGTACTTTCATTCATTCCATTATTCATTCATTTATCTTGTAATCACTTTATCCTGGTCCATGGTTGTGGGTCTTCCAGAGCCTATCCAGGGAGCACTAGGTGTGAGGGGGTAATACACCCTTCATGGGACACCAGTCCATCACAGGGCACCATGCACACACACACACACACATACACACACACACACACACATTCATTCACATCTAGGGGTTATTGTTTTACCTAGCCAATCCAGCTGTTGGCATGTTTTGGGGAGGTGGTTGGATACCAGAGATCTCAGGTATATTCTACATTTAAAATTCTGGTAAAATTTCTGGCAACGCAAGTGGATATACACAATAACCCAGCAGTTATTTATACATATATATATAGGGCATCGTGGCCTAGCGGTTAGCACGCTCGCCTTGCACCTACAGGGTTGGGGTAAACGCCTCTGCCCTGTGTGTGTGGAGTTTGCATGTTCTCCCTGTGCTTCAGGGGTTTTCCCCTGTTACTCCTGTTTCACGTATTGTAGGCTGATTGGCATCTCTAAATTGTCTGAGGTGTGTGAGTATGTGTGCAATTGTGCCCTGCACCCCTATCCAGGGTGTCCCCCGCCTTGTGCCTCAAGTCTCCTGGGATAGTCTCTAGGCTCCCTGTGACTTGTGTAGGATAAGCAGTTCAGAGGATGGATGGATGGATATATATTATATCTCTATCTCAGTAACATTAGTTTGTTGGCATGTGGTCTGAGGAAAATTTCCAGTAGAAACCACACAGTACAATTCAAATGATTGTAAATGTCAATATTGATCTAACACTGATATGGACATGGTAAACAAACCAACTCTATAGGTTGTTAGTGACATCAGAGACACAATATCAGAGGGCTTATAGACAGTTTGTGTCCTGTGTCCACTCAGATGATCATAAAGAACCGTTAAGAACCTTTAACAAATGCACTCAGAATTAGCCATTTTAACTTTACTTATAAAATGTCATAGTGGAAGTAAACTACATCAATCTGTTCAGCTTTTGCTTATGAATATTTTTAATGGATGTCAACAGGGATTCAGATCCTCATCCAGCCTCAGTCTGTGGCTGTGATAGTTGGACACAGCGTTCGCCTCAGCTGCTATGCTGCTGCCACCTCGGGCTCCATCATGCAGTACCAGTGGTTCAAGGCAAAAGAAGAGGTAATTACTAGAGGAAGTATTTGAGAGTGTTCTATTAAGCAAAATACATTTATGGGATTGAATGAGAAATAAACTCAGAAACCTTTTCTTCACCAAATATACATATACCAGTGTCGGAAATGACAAGTATATGACAGTGCAGTATATGACATGTTTACACACATATATCCTTATCGCATGCAAACAGCATAAGGCATTATAAAACTGTATGTGATAAATACCAAAACCAAAGTGTCTTAATGCTTTGATGAGGGTAATACAACAGCAAAGTAAAATGAGATGGTATACAGCTTTTTGCATGGTTGAGAGTCACAAGTACAGTTTTAATAGACGTTGTATTGAATGAGAGTAATTTTATTGGACTTTGTACTGCTAACCCTGCTCCCTTTCCCTAACCATAACTTTTTATATCATTTGGCTACCTTCAGGTACATTCTTACAAATTTGTAGTCATGGCTTTCAATCAGTATTGGCTTTTTTTTGGTTCCTTTAGGTTCCTGGTAGTTCTTCTTCAGACCTTGTGCTGAGTCCTGTCCAGCTGAGTGACGCTGGCTTCTACATCTGCAGGGTGAACTGCGGTGACGCCTTTGAGTTTAGCCACTGGGTTCAGGTGGATGTGTTGGATGTCATGCCAACATATGGTAAGCAACTTGAGTGCTTTTCACGGTTATGAGAAATTGTTTGGTACAGAATAAAGAATTCCCAGAATATGTAGACAACACAACCAGAGCAGAAGAATACTATTACTATACTATACTATACTATACTATACTATACTATACGAAATACAAATAACATTCAGAGGCATTGGTGGCAGCTTAGTGAGCGTTCTTTGGCTCAAGACCCCTTAATATTTCAGATCTATATTTAAGCTAATTTAAACAGATTCACTAAAGGCCACCCTTTGGTAAGGATGAAAGCTTCTTGCGTGTAACACAAGCACTATCACAGGTTGTAATGTACATTTTGGATCCACTATACAACCTGTTCACATCTTCTGTAAGTCATTTATTTTCAGTGGCAGCTAGCAGTTTAAAGGTTGTGTCCCTAACTGCATAATGACCTCCTCAACAGTATAGTAAAATAGTACACACTTTATGGTGACATGTAACATGTCAGTGTACAATTTTAATATACAAAATATGATATAAATGTGAGAAAAATCATTATCTGTGTTTTTTTTTTAATTATTATGTTGTTTTTTTTTTAATTCTGTATATTAGTTTGTGCTCTCAGCTCCTAGATCAGATTGTGAGACCTGTTTTGCTGCTACAAATTGTTGTGCAAGTTGTGAAATAGAACGTCACCGTGTACATATAGATGGCAGATATCACAAAGCGCAACCTATGTTTTGCTTCGTCTGACACTACACTGACAGAAACACACTGCATTTATGCACAAGTATTTCCCACTAGATTGTTTTGTGGGTATACATTTTATTTGACATCTCATTTCTTAGTGAGAAAACATCAGAATTTTTGGTTCTGAAGCCAGTTATGTATTGTCTTAAATTGTATGACATCACAAATTTGTCACCAATGAATTTCATAAGTTGGCGCCTGTGTTCAGAGGCTAATTACAACAAATGTAAATATCATATTGTAAGCTCACCCCAAAAAAAAAAAAAAAAAAAGAATTTGAGGTAGTTTGATGTCTGTATAGTAATCTATGAGTTTTTTCTTTAAGGGTTGATGTCTATTCCTTCCGAGGGAAGACTAAGAGTGGTGATACAGCCCAAGCCTAAGTCTTTGCTAGTGGGAGATGCTCTGTATCTGGAATGTGGAGCTGTGGGAAAACCGCTGCCACGCTACCAGTGGTACAGAAATGGGGCTCCTTTAAAGAATGCCACCAAGCGGAAACTCAGTGTAAGAGATGAATAAAGAGCATGCACATACACATAGGCTTCCTTTACATATGTTTGTGTCTGGCTTTCCTAGAGGTTTGTGGCTCAATAGCTAATGTGAAGCAAATTTGCTGGGTATTACGTATCCATAATTACAGGTATTACTCATATAATATAACAAGGCTTTGTATTAACATATAAGTAATCAGTTGATTGGGAAAAATTCTTGTTTGTTGGATTAGATCCCGTATTTGATGTTGGAGCACCAGGGACGATATCGCTGTGAAATCTCCTGCAGCAATGAGCGGACCTGGAGTAATGAAGTAGACATCGTTGTAGGTATGGCAGCTTAGAAATACCTATCACCCTAATGTAAAGTGATTAGTAAAACTAATATGGGCTATTACATCATAGCTCTATCATCAACTTAATAGAGTTCAGTCCTCAAGTAACTGCTCTTATTCTGAAGTAAAAGGGCCGAGGACTACCTTCCAGTTTTCAGGGGCAACGGAATGCTCTGAAGGTATTTAGTAAAACATAATGTCCCTCCTTCCTCTCTCTCTGGGGATTTTGGGCGTTTACTCCATTCACCCAATCTGAATCTGAACGTCTGTGAAACCAGTTCTAATCCACGCATACTTGGTGCTTTTTTTTTTTTCAATACTCTTGTCAACACTCTTTTCATATTCTTCTGCTGACTGTTGGGATGGAGGTAGGCCCCACCAGCCAATAAAAGGCCCCACTATGGAGCTGAGCCTCTGTTCAAAAAGCAGGATATGGTGGTGAGGAATAGTCATTTGTGTGTGTGTGTGTGTGTGTGTGCATGTACCAAACCTGAAATATGGTTCTTTCACCTTTGGATTCTTTTAGTCTCTAATTTCGTTCACACTTTCAGTGCATGCAAATATCACTCTCTTAGAAAAAAAAAACATCTAGATGTTTTAAGCATTCTGTGGTTTGCCCCTCTGTGGAAACCCTGAAAGAACCCCACAACACAGTGTTTCTCCAGCAGTGAGGGTGCCAAGTAGAACCTCTTTAGCATGCTAAGAATCCTTAGCTATCCAGAAAACCCTCAAAGAATCCTTTTTTTTTCTAAGAGTGTACGTTACATTATTTCTAAATAAAAAAAAAAGTGAGATAAGAAAGCAGGAAAACATTAGGTAACACTTTATCATTCATCTTGATGTATTTGCATACTTTCCTGTTCTCCACTCTCTTGCAATGAAAGATCTTCAGCTAATGAAATCAGCAAGTTAATAAAACAAGAAATCAGATTTGCATGTCCTTGAAATGCCTAGGATTTCTGATGTGGGCTGTTAGTTTGGGATGTTAGTTGTTCATGTTTTCCTGCTTTGCTTCTCTCATTGGTATCACCTTATATCAGTTCATATTGAGCTATTTCAAATTCAATTTTTTTTTTTAACAGATGACTTCATAGCCATGGGACAGTGTAAGTGTTTTCACTTCTACAATTATAGACTGGTTCCTCAAAACCTGCACTCATATTTAGTGATTTTTTTTTTTTATAATTGTGTTTTTGTGGGTTTCATTTTCAGATAACAGTCTCGAGAAGCCTTACGGTGGGTAACACAGAAATTCAGTCACCTTCTTATTTAGCAGCATGTATGCCTTTTGTAAATGATATTAGTTCCTAAAAACCAAACTAATTTGGCTAAAAGTTCCTGAGATTTAAATATAGAAAATATAAAATATGAGATTTTTTTTAATGGAATAATATTCCGTTAATGATAACAGGTATTAAATATTATTTATACCACAGCACTGTTGAATGTTTGACTCTGATTGGACGTTATCATTTCTATACTAACAGCTAATTGACAGATAGGGGTGCAACGGATCATAGATGATCCGTGATCCGTATGGACCAGGCCCCACAGTTCGGCACGCATGTGATTCTCGGATTAACTGTTAAGTTTAACCATCATAGAGTGAACCGTCCTCTTTTCATGCCTCTTTGCGCTTGAACGGACACATACACACAAAGTTATGTTAAAATACCCGTTTTGGCAAGTATTCTGGTAAACAAAGTCGGTTAACTGAAAATGTAAACAGCTGGGAAAGAAACAGGAGGTGTGTCAGTCCTAGGTCTGTGCATTTGGTATTAAAGAGACAGCAGCCTATAAATAATTTGCTTCTGTCTGCTAATCAAACAACACCACAGCTTTAACAAAGATTAATCTGTACGTAACTTATGCAGCACTATTGTGCTATTTTACACCTAATTATTACATTTCTGCACCTGAATACTACTGTTACTGACTTTATTTGTAACTTTCTTATTCATCTATGTCTGTAATTGTGTAATTGTTCTTGTTTTATTACTGACATTATTAGTTAAGCTAGTAGTTTTTGCTGTGGTATAGAAGTACTTAAAATAATATTTCAGTAATAAATGAAAAGCAAAATTTTTTTTTTTGTCCGGTCCGAAAAATGATCCAATCCGTGAGTCAAAATCTGTAATATGATCCGAACCGTGGGTTTAGTGATCCATTGCACCACTAACAGATACCTGTATAGTGAAATCCTTAGGTCCACATTAGACCAATAATAGATGCATTAAGAATGTGTCGTTTAAGAAAAACACAGAACTGTTTATATGGTGATGCATTCTGTTTATTAAACATTTGTGGAAGGAGTCTCCAGTGTCAGTGCTGCATGTTTTTGTCTTATTAACTTTAACTATTAACTTATTAACTAAAAAAAAGAGAGGTGGTGAGGGGATGACTGTTTATAGCTGTGATAACAGGAACAAATTTGTTCCTTAGACATTTCACAGTAAGTCTAACTACAGGGTGTCCCAAAAGTCTCCATACCTAGGGGAAATGAACACTTTTTAGCAAAATGTAACTTTATTTACAGAACATCCTCTACATTATTGCCATGTCTTTGTAAACACACAGTCATCTCTCTCAGCTTCAGTTCCCGGTTTGGCAGCAGTGTCGTGTGTGATGTGCTTGCCATGTTTCTTTTTAAAGTCCATCGCAACCTTGCGTCAGCTTCCCGATCCAACCATGAGAATGATTTCAATACGTTCTTCTTTTGTCAAAGGCATTCTTAAAAGCTATCTGAAAAACATATAATATAAGCTAAGTATGAAAAATTTTGGAAGACATTATGCTAAAAAGTTTTAATTTCCCCTATGTATGGAGACCTTTGGGACACCCTGTATAAAGATTATGTGTCATTTTTTTTAATTAATAAAAATTTTGAAATAGAAAAGGAATATAAGGCTGGTCATGGAACCTGTAATAAATAGAAAAGGGTTATAAGGCTGGTCATGGAACCTTTAATAATGCCACTTACACAAAGTACTTCTTTGCACAATTTGAACACCTTTTGTTTTTTGTCACAGCCACAGACAAAGTGGCCTTGCTGATAGGGAACATGTCGTATCAGAACCACCCTCAGCTGAAGGCTCCCATGGTGGATGTGTACGACCTCACCAACCTTCTTCGACAGCTCAACTTTAAAGTGGTCTCACTGCTGGACCTGACTGAGTCAGAGATGCGCAACGCTGTAGAGGAGTTTCTCTCCCTGCTGCACAAAGGCGTTTATGGTACTGCAGCCTCATACAAAAGTTATAAAATATGTATGAAAGCATTGCCTAATGAGTCTAAGGTCCAACTAAGGTCCAGTTTCTCAGCTCTCCATTATTCAGGCACACTGTTGGTCAAAAATATGTTCCATTTCACAGGCTTGTTGTACTACGCTGGACATGGTTATGAGAACTTTGGAAATAGCTTCATGGTGCCGGTTGATGCCCCAAATCCGTACCGATCAGCAAACTGCTTGTGTGTGCAAAGCATTCTGAAACTGATGCAGGAAAAAGAGACTGGTCTCAATGTCTTCCTTCTTGATATGTGCAGGAAAAGGTAAGCTGTAATTTGTAGAATTTTGTAGAAATATGTTTATGAAGCATATATAAAGCTTAATTAATAAATATATTTTTATTCACTGCAGCTATAACTATAAAATTATTGGTTACAACCAATCCAGTGTGTGTGTGTGTGTGTATATGTATATATATATATATATATATACATATATGATTCAAAATCAAACATATTCTTTAATGCCTCATTACATATGTTGTCTGTATTTGCTCTTAAAGTTTCATCTTTTAATACTATAAATGCTGTAAATGTCCTTTCAGAAACGTTCATGATAAGGACATGCCAAATGTTATGCTCAAGGTCACAGCCAACATCGTGTTTGGTTATGCTACGTAAGTGTCAGGTTTAAAGCCATCTGTTTGTTAGTTTTTGTCATAACTGAAGAAAATTTAGTTCAGAAAACCTAATTGTAATAATATTTTACCATTGAAGCTGTCAAGATGCAGAAGCTTTTGAGTTAAGCTCCAGTGGACTCGCCAATGGCGTCTTCATCAAGTTTCTAAAAGAGCGCCTCCTGGAAGATGAAAAAATTACTGTTCTCCTGGACAGCGTGGCAGAGGGTGTGGAGATCTTACTATATACTGTACATTTTCACTGCAGTAAATAAGCTTTCATTTGGAATTGATGCATTATGTAAGAAATCAAACATGACAGTGTGTGCTACTCAGCAGCCAGGTAGTGTGCTTCAGCTTGACGTGTTGCAGAGGGCCATTACAACCTTGAAGTATTTATTCCTCTTATACCACAGCAATTTGCCAACGATTACAATTTTTAATTTATTAATGAATGACATGTCATACTTTTTAACCATTTATAGTTACATTTAATGTTGTTGAACATCAATGAGACAAGGTGATTCCTGTTATCACTTACGCTATAGCAGCTATAAATAGTCGTTCCCTCATCAGCCTTTCTTTTTTTTCTCTTTTAGTTAGTAAAACACAAAGTAAACATTTACTGAGAAACCAGAAGACACAAAGTCCTCTGTCCTGAAGGATTTTCCATGGTGGAAAACTTACTTACTGTTACAACACGGACACTGGGAATTCCTTCCATAAATGTTAAATGAATGCCTCCTTACTTCACCATATCAACAATTACGTCTTTTTCTTTGTTAAAATAACAACACTTTTATATTTAATTGGAATTTTCCCCAATTTTCTCTCTAATTTACTCATGGCAGCTGTCCACTATCACACAACAGCTACCTACTAGGGAGGGCGTGGGATATTACTTCCTCCAAGATATATGAAGCCATCCGTCCGCATCTTTTTTCAATCTGCTGCTCATGCAATGTCAGGGCGGTGGCACAACACACTGGGAGAAAAGCGCTATTTGCTCACTTCCACATGCATGAGTTCACAGACACCCATGATTGGCTAGTGTCACTGTGATTGATAGGGAAGAGAGAGTATGCCACCCCTCCCTCCCTGAGAGCACGTCCAGTTTTGCTCTCTTGGGCTCCTGACCATGGGTGACTGTGGCATCATCGGGATTCGAACATTCACCTATAAATTAGTCCCTTCTGACCAATCCGAAAGCATGTAATGGCAAGATGATAACCAGGATTGGTTTATGCTTTTTAAATTAAAAACACTAACTGACAGAAATCAATAACTGATGAAAAAGTTCTTGGTAATATTGGAAATGTCTAATAAGAATAGAATTTTGTTTTGTCTGATGTTATACTGGCAGTCATACTTAGCAAAAGCACCAGTGTAAGTCTTCATGTTTTTTTGGTTGTGTTGTAGACATGGGCCAGTTTGATCCCACTAAGGGGAAACAGGCTCTTGAGATCCGCAGCAGCCTGTCAGAGAGACGCTCCCTGACTGACCCTATCCTGCCTGAAGAGTGTTCAGACGTGGTCCAAGCTCACAGCCTCCTCTGGGCTAAAGCACACGGTAACTTACTGACAAATAAACTGTCATCAAATCATGAGACGGCTACTGTGTTGTAAAACAGATGAGTTGTCCATGGTGGAAATACTGGCAGAAAAATATTATACATTTCTGTAGAATCTGTTAATTCTTTGTTTTTATTGCACTCCAGAGCTACCAGAAAGCATGAGTCTGGACTTTGAATGTGGCGTGCAGCTAAAGATGGGCTTTGCGGCCGAGTTCTCCAATGTGCTGGTCATCTACACCAACATTGTAAAGAAGCCAGTGGAGATGTCCTCGTGTCAAGCTCACCTCATCAACCTTTCAGTGAGTGTATGGATGATGTTTCAGGACATTCCTTCCAAAAGATAATTCCTTCTTGAGATGTATATTCATTATGAAATTAAAAGTAGTTTCATGCCTTTAGCTGCTTAGTAGTGAAAGTTTAGGCAACAGAAAATGGTGAAGCATTTGCATCTGTTCCTGCAGGACCTCGACCCTAAGATGATGAATAAGGAAACCCCAGAGGAAACAGGAAGTTATCTGCTCTCAGAAAGTCTTCCCCAGCACTGCCTTTATACCAGACTCAGTTCCCTACAGAAGCTTAAGGTAAGACTCATGATTTGGGCTTGAAAGTAGATACTTAGTTATATATCTTAGTGGCTAGATTGAATTATTCTCTAGCATTACTCATTATTCAAATTGGCTAGATGCACCTTAAGAATTACTCTTATTGTGTCAACTCTCTGATCCAAAAGCACTTTTCCATTTTTTCCCCAACCCACAGGAGAACCTGGTCTTCACTGTCTGTCTGCAGGCTGAATTTACATCTCTAGATGAGCAGGTACAATGGACCAAAGAGGTGGACATCGGCAAGCCCCTAATAGCAAAGCTGGACCTGCACCGGCCCACCAGGAGGAACAGCTGTCAGCAGACATGCCTCATGCCCCATAGCCCATCCACCAGCCCAAGCCCAAGCCCAGGAGCCGAGCGACTACTTGTCCACGGGCTCCCCTGCCACTACCCACAGTCCAGCAGCCCCTTCCTTCACGTCTGTGATCCCTTGCAAGGAGCCGCTGGGGCTTATGGCGACTCTCTGCATGATGATTATGCATTTCACTATGAAAATAATTCATATTCACCTATTATGCGTCTACCCAGTGTGCCCATTGAAACCACTGACGACATTGAAGATATGCAGAATAGGTTCATGGACAGCTTACATTTATACAACCTGCCTTAAACTGGGGAGCCTGGGACAAAAAACTGGGAAAGAAAATATTTACTTACTTGTCTTAGATTATGTAATGTTAAATATCAGCTGTTATGTATAAATTGTAATATTTTCTGTTGTGATATTTTCTGTTACACAGAATGCACTTATAGAATATTATATGGTATATCTTGAGTAATATTTGAATTTGATGGTGGTTTACAGTCCTTACGCATGTATGTAATAGAAGCATAAATTAGCCCATTTGTACCAAAGTATTACTGGTGAGCATTTAACAGGTTTAATATGTATTTTCCTAAATGTTTGTGTTGTTTTTGATAAGGAAAGCTGCATGTGAAAAATGCTGCATGGCATCATTAGTTAGAATATCATTATTAAAATTTCATGTTCTGAATAAGTGAGCAAGCAGCCATGTGTAAGGCTGTCATTGTACTTTTATATATAGTATATAAAAAACAGTATCGTCTTTACAGTATCTGTTAAAAAGGACAACAGATAGAATTTCTGAAAATTATTACAATGCTATGCACAACATTAAAAAAAATCTAAGATATAATGTTGCACATTACATAGATGTAACATTAAGCAGGCATATTAGATTGCACCTTTGTCGTGTAATAAAGCTAATTAGATTCAACTACTCCCTGAAAATGAGTGAAGAGGGGTGTTACATTTACTTATAGGCTTAAATGGGGTATTACCCTGTATTACGCTCATCTTTAATAATCACACAATTGTTCCTAAGTTCAGTAATATGAAGTTATTGCTGGCCACAGAATAAAACTAATAACTATAAGAATAAGAATAATACAATGATCACCAACTGTACAGTACTGTAATGATACATTATTAATCCTGGGCACATACAGATTGGTGTCTCAGAAGGGTTTTGGCCTCCAGAACAGTTTCAATGCACCTTGGCACATATCCTATAGAAGCCATAACAGACATAGAAGTCTCTGGAACTGTACTGGAGGGATAAACACCATTCTTCCAAAAGATATTCCCTTAATTAGTGTTTTGATAATGGTGGTAGAGAGCGCTGTCTAACACACCCATCTAAAATCTGACACAGGAGTTCAGTTGGGTTGAGATCTGGTGACTGTGAAGGCCATCGCATATGTTTCACATCATTTTCATCCTCATCAAACCATTCAGTAAGCAATCATGCCTTATGGATGGGGCAGTCCTCCTGGAAGAGACCACTCCCATCAGCATGACAAAAAAGGTTTTCTCATAGGATATGGTGATCAGTCATAATAACTTTGTATTGATTTGCTGTGACACAAAGTGGACACAAAACAGCCACTGGCTTTTCCTTTCACCTGTTTCCTGTTTGTATACACTCACCATCCACTTCAATAGGCACACCTGTTCACCTGCTCCTTTATGCAGTTATCCAATCCGCCAATCATGTAGCACAATGCATAAAATCATGCAGATACAGGTCAAGAGCTTCAGTTCATATTCACACCAACATCACAATGAAGAAAAAAATTGATCTCTGAGACTTTAACTGTGGCATGGTTGTTGGTGCCAGATGGGCTGGTTTGAGTATTTCAGAAACTGCTGATCTCCTGGGAATTTCACACACAATAGTCTCTAGAGCTTACACAGAACGGTATGAAAAACAAAAAACATCCTGTGAAGACCAGGTGATTTTTTTCTAATCTATATATGCAGACTCACAGTTTCTGTGAGTCTGTGCCCATGTTAGCCTCAGATTCCTGTTCTTGGCTGACAGGAGTGGACCCCAGTGTGGTCGTCTGCTGCTGTTGTATCCCATCCATCTCAAGGTTCAATGTTTTGCATGTGCTGAGATGCTTTTCTGCTCACTACAATTGTAAAGAGTGATTATATGAGTTACTATAGCTTTCCTGGCAGCTTGAACCAATCAGGCCATTTTCCTCTGATCTCTCTCATCAGCAAGGTGTTTCCACCCACACAACTGTCACTCACTCAGTGTTTGTTTTTCACACCATTCAGTCTAAACTCTAGAGACTGTTGTGTGTAAAATTCCCAGGAGATCAGCAGTTTCTGAAATACTCAAACCAGCCCATCTGGCACCAACATTTAACTGACACAGTTAAAGTCACAGAGATCACACTTTTTCCCCATTCTGATGTTTGATGTGAACATTAATTGAAGCTCTTTACCTGTATCTGCATGATTTTTATGTACTGTGCTGCTGCCACATGATTGACTGATGGATAACTGTATAAATGTACAGGTGTTCCTATTAAAATGCTTAGCAAGTGCATATATAGTTTTTATGCACACATATATATATATATATATATATATATATATATATATATATATATATATATATATATATATATATATTATAATATATTTTATGCATATAGATACATATATATATATCACATTCTAATTCTAATATATATCACATTACTTTTATTGATAATGTTAGAGTTGGAGTTCATCCACCACAGGTAATATTGTCTCCCATACCATCATTCTAACATTAAACTGTATTATATTTTGATTACATTTCATAAGCTCTACATTTGTTCATCACCTTTTATCAGTCTACCAAGCTTCACCTCTTCTGATGCCAAAACTGTATACTTTGTTCATTTATCAATTTTAATCAAACCACATTGTAAGGTGAAATTTTTGAACACTTTAATATTTTTTGGGGGCCATGGTGGAGTAAGTTATAAACATCAGTCCATAGATATCAGAAATATATCTGGACTTTGTTATTAATCACCATTATTCCTCACGGACCTCCCACAACACACTCTGTCTTTGCTCAGCAGTAGGCTACGTGACGTGAGCTTGCTGCAGGATCATTTGATACAAGCTGGGCTGTGGCTGGCTGTCTCCATCCTCATGATTTATTTAAAACAAGCAGATCCCACTGCTGCCGAGTCACCATGGCTGCAGAGAGAGGAGGGGAGGAGTGTGAGAGAGGTGGAGTGAGTGTATGTGTGTGTATGCGTGTGTGCACACGTACAGAGGTGCTGTAGTCTTGCAGGCCCTGCATTGGACAAGGAACCACTGAAATGTCTCAGTTTGGACAATCACAGAGGAGCTACAGGGGAAGCTGTAATATGAATGCTATGCATTTGCTTTTTGTTTTGCTGTACTGGCAAGGTGTGAACACAGGTACAGTATATGTGTTTTTCCTGAGTATATATATTATTTATTCTATCTACATTAAGACTGATAAAGGTCGTTTAGCTTTAGTATCTGATGCTAAGACCTTCTACATGGAGGAGGTTAAAAGTGTGTGAACAGATATGTCTCTGTATATTATACTGAGTTATAGAATTAAGAATTAACTGACAATACATTTACAATTAATACACAGTTACTTGGATTCATTACTCTGCAGCTGATTTTGAAATGAGAAATTACAATGAAGGGATCACCTAATCTGTAACGTCTTGCCTTTAACTATGACTAATGACTAACATCATTTTGTGTGTGTATGTGTGTGTGTGTGTGTGTTTGTTTAATAAAGAGACCACTTTCTCTCCAGTGACTGACGATTTTGTTACATCACGTAGGACTGTAGTACATAAAGGTACACCGTTCCTCTTATTTAGATCCTTCTATTAATTTCAAGTAACTTT
The DNA here is from genome assembly GCF_027358585.1 of Pangasianodon hypophthalmus. Lineage (NCBI taxonomy): Eukaryota > Metazoa > Chordata > Actinopteri > Siluriformes > Pangasiidae > Pangasianodon > Pangasianodon hypophthalmus. The sequence continues at coordinate 8,630,994 of NC_069733.1, read as the reverse complement.
TGTCTTAAATATTAAATATTTACTAAGTATTTTTAGTTTTATCGTTCGTTATTATTCACTGTTGTTGTTCCTCTCTAGATGCATATTTTGCTCATAAGTCTGTAATCTTTCAACACGCAGGTCAAAGTCATGTCATCGTTGAAGAGCTTGAAATCCTGAAACCCCAAAGCGTAGAGCTTTTGTGTAACCTGACTGACATACCAAGTAAACCTTCAAACATAACAGGCTATTGGAGAAAAGATGGCAATGAAATTGAAAACTCCCAGCAAACTATTTACAGGCACAATGAACAATATATCCTTAAAAAGATGTACGTATGAATTGGATTAACTCTTTAAACTTCCAGCTTATTACTCAGTACCTACTATTAATTATTTATTAACTAATGTAGATACGAGTGTGAGGAGCCCAAATCTGCTGAAGGCTTCTGGGTAGTTACATCATTATAAACTCATTTCATGTTTTTTGGACTGTGTTAGGTGATTGTAACAGTGGTTTAGGCTAATAACTGTTGAATGTAAATGTATAAATTTACAAACAAATTTATTTATTCTGTCTTTTTAACTTTTCCAAGCAGAATATAAAATCAGCACACCACATGTTTTTAAGAGACAAGAAAAAAACCACCAGTGGCATGTCTAGATCTTTAGGTAATCTGAGACATTGTACATTTAAAGGTTTTGTGCGTATACAGGTATTTTTAACGTGCCCAGCAGACTGCATTCTCCTGATATAATACACACTGTTTATCTGTCCTATGTTTGAAATGACCAATGCCAGTTATATATTATCACACTATTTTACTTTTTTTCAGCTTTAATATCCAGGCCAGTGATCTAGGAAATTACTCATGTATCTTCGGCTATTTGGGAAAAGAGGAACAAGCTACTTTTGTTTTAAAAGGTATGTTGGCAAAAACCAAACTTCATGTTGAAGACCTACCACTTTTTTAGCCAAACTTCCACCTTAGGTACCTCTTCTTAAATCAGAGGTGCTAATAGGGGACACCCCTTCACTACACATATCCTGCCACATATAATGCAATCTAAACCATTCTAGTACTCCATAATCAACCAGTGTGTTGAATCGGTTATATTGAATCAGAGAAAATACTAATGTTACAGTATGCATAACTGCTGTGAAAGTCATGTGTTTTTAATAAAACTAAAAATATTCTGAACTGTCTTTGTTTTGAGTAGTGCCTGCAATTAAAGACAAGCGAGACAGGCCCATAGTCAGCTATGTTGGAGATTCAGTTGTACTGGAGTGTGGCATCAAGCGCACACCGAACACATGGGAATGGTACAAAACCAATGGCACTGATAAGGTGAAGTACCGTACATTTACAGTAGTTATCTATAAGCACTGTAAGCAAATATAGGTTGCTTAAAAATTCAGTATTGCACAATATTACATCACCCACTTGAATCTGGATCCAATTTTAAATAACAAAATAAATAGCAAACAGGATACTCTACTTCCTCTATGGTTAAAGAATGGAGTCTCACTTCTCACATCGGGGAAACTTTCAGTACCCTGAGATTCATTTGATCAGCTCTAATGACTAGGCTACACGGCAAGAAATGCTGGGTTGTAAACAACCAAATCTGGGAGGTTTTCAACCATACATTCTATTGTATCTAATCAATGGTAGGAAAATGAAATAGAATGTATTAATGAATTTAATTTTTATACCTGTAATTTAAAGACTTTCTGTAAATATTGGTCCCCTTTAATCTTTTCCTGTCTTAGTGGAAGATTTTTAATGCTATGAGACATTCTCATTCTCATGCTATGAGACATGCCTCCAAGTCACCTGTGTGATCATGTTTATACGTTAAAACGTTTAGGATGTTGCTGTAAATCCTGTTTTACTCTATCAAACTCCATATTCTTTAAAAGCAATATTCCTATTAAAATTCTACTATTTGAAACAGACATAGTAATGTACATTTACACAGACTTTGGAATGCATATGTAATATATAATTTTAATATATTTAACATATTTGAATTTTGAATAAAAAATAGTAGAACTTCAGGGCATTTAGGGATTTCTGAGTATGAATTACATGCCACTTTTGCCCACAGACAGCTGTTTTACATTCTTTATAACCATTTTCCACTGAGCAATTTCAGAAAATTCATTCATTTTATTGTGAATAATGGCAAATGAAATTGGTTGTAATCCTATATCTACAAATCATAATTTTCACACCATGTTCTGATACTCTTCTTTAGAAAGATCTCCTCAATAGTAATTTTCAGGTCATTACGTGTTATTATATGTACTATAGTATGTAGTATATGTTGAGAAAATCACAGAAATAAAAATGGCTAATATCTGTTTCCATTACCTAGAATCTTATCAATGCCACCGCTGACCCCACACACTACAAGATCCTCTTAGCCAAAAATATCACCAAACTGACCTTGCTGAACTTGACTGAGGAAGACTCCGGTAAATACAAATGCAGCGCAATTTTCGATATCAAACCCACTGAGTCGCAGTTGGACCTCAAAGTTCTGTCCTTCACTGAGCCACTCAAGCCTTTCGTGGCCATAGCTGCTGAAGTCGTCGTCCTCGTCACTCTCATCCTTCTCTATGAGAGACACAGCCACAAGCAGAAAGGTCCCTCTGGAACCACAGGTAGGCTAAAGTGACAGTGAAAGTGTATGTTCAATTCACAGAGAACAAAAAATGCACTTGTACTTTTAGTGTGTTTTAAATTGAATACTACTGTCTTGTCTCAACTTCACAGAGAATGGAGTATATGAACATGCACCGTGAGTATATCTATGTCTACATATGGCTTTCTGTAGGCCTGTTTAACACAATAGTAGCTTTGTAGATATCTGGAGCTCTCATGTTCAGGTTTAAAATTTCTAAACATTTTCCATCTATTTTCTTTAAATTATATTTCCATGAAAACAAACTGCAATTTTCTGCACAGTTTTTAGGGAAATGTTGGTGTTTTCTGTGAATTGTGCTCTTCCAAATAAAATATAATGGCAAAACCTTAATATTTAATAACTGCAATATATCTTTGGATAACACAGAGATCATAGTTAAATGGTAGAGCAAGCATTAAACATTCTCTACCAGTTAATTAATTAATTAATTCATTCATTGCATTCACAATGTCACAAAGTGACCATATTAAATAGTATTTGATATAAATACTTTTATCATATGACTGTTCCCTGGAATCATTTCCCTGTGTTCCCAAAGCCACAGACAGGTAACCTGGCTGATGGTGCCAAATCATTCCATCTATATGGGACAACAGACCTATTCAGGCGCTGCCAAGGCGTCCTGTCCACTAGCGAGAGCAGGAGTAGAAACCAAGGATGTATGCCACAAGCAGGACTATGTGGTCTCAATGCTGAATTCTGTTCAATGCAGGCAGAATCAGTAGGATCTGAAAATCTGTACTTGCTGGCCAGGGCATCCTGACTAGCGGAGTGTTTAAGTCCACAAGAGAGAGCCACAGTCAACAGTGAGTTGATTTGACGTCAACAAAGAGGTCCACCTTTGCCCTCCCAAACATGTTTTCCCAGTACTCCCCTCTGACCATCATGATGTTGTCCAAAACAGACCAGCATGTAGTGGTGTCTCAGAACTGGTGAGAAGAATTTGACGGCTAGATAGACTGCATTCTGGTCCAGGGATTGATGTGTTCTATTCAAGCAGAGGTCTCAACATTCCTTCTGTGCAACACACTACCCCCTAGCTAGTGAGGGAGGTGTCTCTTGCCTGTGGGGCACCGCTCCCATGTGGACCCATTTCATAAGAAATACCACGTGCCTCTCTCACTGAGACAAGAATGTGTCTTTGTCTGTGGTATTTGGGTTTTAGTGACAGGCTGATCACCCATTTCTGAAATTTCCTTTAACTACTGAATACGATCCTAGCATCCTTGCCACAACAAGGCTAGCAAGCTAACAAGCCAACAAAACTCATGCTAGTAGCCACAGAGCTCGAAGTGGCCACAAAATATATAAAATACACTCACCACAGCTGTGAACAGATTGAAAGATGTTAAGAGATGATGGGAATCTATCACCAAATTTTGAGGACAGGTTACCTGTAGCTCCATACTCACAAGTTGTTACATGTGTACGAGGTGAGATGAAGAAAGGTAACAATGGGCGTGACAACAATATGACAATTTTATTTATTTTATTCATATTTATATTGAATTCTACATCATATGGTCACTTGTGTTGAAGGTCTCAGCATGCGTGCACGTGCGCAAGAAGGTATCCTGGTGATTCTCAACACCCCTGATGGTTAGGATGGGTGAAATAGAGCTATCTTTTTGAGAAACTGGAAGCACACATTATTTCATGGTTACCAGTACACCATTTTAACATTTTGTATAAGCTGACGTTCTAATCCATAGCATATAGCATTCTAATCCATCGTATGTGTAGTTGATTGAGGCTTAAAAGTGTGTGTTTGTGTGTGTGTGTGTGTGTGTGTGTTGGGGTGTCACTAAACATTATAAAATTATATTACTTGATTGTTATAGGACACAGGAGGAGAACGCCACGGAGGATGGAGGGACCACAATGAGACAGAGGAAAGTGGAGCACTAACACAGCTGTTTCATTCTTTAGTAAACTTGCTGATCCAAAACATTCAGCGTACTAAAGTTACGTATAACTTTAGTATTATAATGTTATGAGAACAGCAAAAGAACCTATATCATCCTCTTGAAGAAATTTGGGTGCTACATTTAGAACAGTGTACATACACTTATCAAGAACACTATGCTTAAATCTCATGAGCAATACAACATAGTGAAGCAATATTAAATTATATATGAATAATAAACGTAAACAGGGTCCAAATGTTTGTCCTAATGCGCTCCGTAATGTGATGTTTCTTGTGCTTGCCTTGTCTACTAATCCAGAAAAACTCCACAGGGTTCCATGTTGTGTAAAGATGATCTCTAAAGCAGTTAAATCCACTTAAAAATGTGAAGATATAAAATTGAGTATTGAGTTTTGGATTTGAATTATTGTACAGAAACAATAAAATCTGCTTAGCATTCTAGTAAAACAAAATAAAGTTTTAAGATAATATTCCTATTGTATAAATAAAAGTGCAAATCTGGTGACTTTCAAGCATTCATGACCATAATGTTTACATGTCATTTCAGTGTCTTTGTTGCTTCAGTAGCAGACGGTTGCTTATTATTTCCTGTTTTTTGGGTTTTCAAGCATGTGAAAGCATCCTAAGACTCTATAACATGTTTAAAATGAAATGCCTTTTTACTATCAAAGGTATGTGCCTCTAAATGCTTTTAGCATCATTTATGCAATAATATACAGCAAAACTACCAGTATTAAATGGCTTGCAGAGTAATGTAAAAAGTTGTTGTGTTGTGTGTCTTTGTATTAAATGGCAGTTGAGAGATGACATATCACCAGAATAATAAAGTCAAAAGAGGAAATGCCGTCTTACCCACATTTACATGCACAATAGATCAAAAATGTGACAGAATGTGAGGAATAGGCTCTGCAAAATTTGCAATAATCCACCTCTCCAAACCTAAAGGTTTAAATTATAATTCATGTTTTTAAATCATTAAATATAAAAGGCAATCCAAAACCAGTCATTACATTACACTGGTATTTGATTCATTTATTGTGAAAATTTTAATTGCTCAATTTCAAATAACAACTGCAACACCCAGTGGCATATATTATATTTTATTTATTTTCTATTAGGAAAATTCCACCAGATTTCCACACTCAAGCTCTCTTGATTTAATTTATGGCTTGTTCAGCAGAAACTTGACAAGGAGCTTAAACACGTCATTGTCCCAGCCGATCACATCTCCATCTGTGACTCTGTCGTAGAGGCGCAGGCTCTCTGTGCCCCAGCACAGGTTCTTACGTGGGTTATCGGGAACAGAGAACGAACTCAGAGCCAGTGTGTTGAGCTGATAGCAGAAGAAAGAGAAGTACTGCCCATCGGTGATCACAGCCTGGGACACAAATGGCCTGCTCACATCCTGTTCACTCCAGAAGCCTAGAGAGAAAAGCAGAATGAAGTATCAAGCATAAGACACGTCTTTCACTTTGTTTGTTCTTGTTCAGGTGACATTTTGTATACCTAGTTTTTCCCATCTACTAGTTAGTTCTCTTGTATTGCACGACAGCTACCAACCTGCAAGAGTGAGTCTAAAAGATAATTCCTCCAAGACACATGAAGCCACTGCATCTTGTTTAACTGCTAAAGTAAAATCACAGAAATGCTGAACACTCTCAAAGGAGAGTGCTAATTCCCTGTTCTGTATACATTAGCTCACAGTCTTGCACCAGCATCACCTCAATCCAACGTCATGTAGTGTGTTTCCTGAATGGCACAGAAAAGCATTCGCCGTAACGTCAAGAAATGGGAAAATCAAATCCTAATGATGCCACAGCTGGGACCCGAGAAAGCAAGATTAGTTAGGAGACATGGCATGTTCTATCTCCCCTGTCAATCACAGTCACACTAGCCAATCATTGGCATCTATAAACTCAGGTATGAAGAAGAGGCAGATATCACTTACTTCTGAGTATGTTACACTGCCCTGTGATGCAGCATGAGCAGCAGTTTGAATAGAGGTGGTTGGATGGCTTCATGTGTCTCAGAGAAAGCATATATTAGCCTTCATGTTCCCAGGTTGGTATTTGTCATGCGATACGAGAGAGCTGGTTGGTGGGTGGGAATTGGCAGGTGGCAACTCATGTAGTGTGCGCTGGCCATTAGAAGCCAGGTCTTGCTCATTACTACATATCAAATAATTAATCTATTGAAATTCATACCTTCAGTCCTTCACTGGGTTAGAGATAGAAAGTTAAATTGCCCTAAATGATTTACTACACAATCAATACAAAGTGTTTATATAAACACACAGAGTTAAATCCTGACATTATACATCATTATACTGCCTTGGAAGCTGATGTGTTTTGGAATATAATAAGAAATACAAGTGCTATATAAACTCACCTTGATACATGGCCTGTGCTCCTGTCCATGCAAAGAGGCTTGCAATAGCGTTGGCCCTCAAAAACACCTCAATGTGGTCAGAGAGGTTTTTATTAATTAGTTTGTCCCTGCGGAACCTATCAGGGACCATGTGGAACTGTGTGTGACCATAGCAGCATGGATCTTGCAGTTTAGCACCTATGTAGGTTTAAATTAAAAAAAAAAATTACAGTTCTGCATAACACTGACACAAACCCATCTCTAGAAGAACAGGCATTTCATCCAACACATTATATATATATACATATATATATATACACACACACACACACACACACACACACACACACACACAGTGGGGTCCCGAAAGTCTGAGACCACAATGAAAGTCTGGGATTTTTTTTTTTTTTCATTTAAAATTGGAAATAAAGAAGATTTTAGACTTGCGAAATATTTAAAACAAAGAAAGTAAATGTTCAATATCTTGAATATTTAGTATTCAGGATTCTGCACTATTTCTAGGTTCCTATTTAAATGTAAATAAATTTAGGATATTGACCATGTTAACTGCATTGTACAAAAGGTCAGATTTTCCTCTTGTCTAATCTCTTCTACTGATGCATATGTTCAGACGAGACACTGATGGATTTGATCTAAAATGGATCATAACGTTTTGCACAAACTTGTGGAGTCCAAGCCACCTTGAGTGCACACTGTCATTAAAGCAAAAAGATGACACCGTACCTAATACACACCAAGAAACTCTGAAATTCATGTAAATATTTAAATATTTCAAAGATTTTACTTTTCATTCAAGTTGCTGCCAATAATATATTTTATAATGAAAACTGATGTATTACATAAGAAGAGAGTGCAAAATAGAAGCATTTTCACTAATGGTCCCAGACTTTTGGACCTCACTGTGTGTGTGAGTGTATATATATATATATATATATATACACACACACACACACACACACACAAACACACATATACACACACACACAAATACAAACCTGTAGAGATATTATTGTCATACTGTCTTTGGAACAAAGGCATGCGATCAGGAGCCAGCTGGATTACTGGCACTTCAGCAGCCACCTCTGTCTCGAGTGGCACAAACTACAGAAAGACATTCACTGAATCACTATTTAAGATGCAACTGATCTTACAGTGCAAGCGAGTTTGACAATTTTACACTGGAGTGTTGAGTCTGTGTGGAGTTACGCATTATCAAAGGGAGGAAAACTTTCTGAAAAGATACCTCAGGTAGCTGCTGCCTGATCCGTATCTGGCTGTGAGGTCTGTCATCAATCTGGAACCTCTGTGGCTCGACTCTGCCACGCCGGTGTCCTCGTGGAATAGTCCTCTCTCCGTTCACCCAGTAGAAGTTGACATGAGGAGACAGATCTGCAATCAGACCAACCATTTTTTTTTTTTTTTATTTCAATACACTATGAGAAGAATGGATGAGAATTACGAAGACAGATCAGGAGTCTTACCTAGACTAGACAGTTGGAGGACAGGATTTCTGCTGGCCAATGAGGCAATAAGCCCAGACACAGCATTCATCAAAAAGGGTGTAACAAACTGCTTCTGCTCTTTCTGAATGAATGTCCTGCCTTTCTTCATGTACCAGTGCTCCTGGAGAAGAGCATGACACACTGTGGAGCTCAGCTCAGACACTGCAGCCTCGTCCATCTCAGCAGTGCTCAGCTTCTCAGGAAGACCCGGGAGGAATGCTGTCTTGGTGAAATGCTGGTACCATGTATCCGCTCCTACAGCAAAGGTCTGAGGGTAAAGCACATACTTCATGCGCTGGATGCGGGTCAGGGCTCGGATCTTTTCCTCGGGCTCGACTGTGCGCAGGCGCTCGAAGAACTCCAGTAACACTCTCCTCTTCGCAGATTTACTCTTCGCTGTCCGAGACGGTAAAATCGCCGGATATAACGGCTTCACTTCTGCACTTTTGACTTGTACATTTCTGCTGCAGATCACACGTGATGTCTGAGTTGATAGAAAGAACTGCAAGGGCGATCTCCTGTAAGCCGCCATGTTTTTTTTGTTTTTTTTTCCATGCAGCGTAGTAACTCTTCTTCTTTTAGTTTTAATGGTGGTGGTATTAGTGTTTGGTGCTTTGCTGCCACCAACTGGACTGGAATGAAGAGCACAGCGGTTGTGTCTGAGAACATGCACCCTCACCGGCCACTTTATTAGGAACACCTGCACATTCACATCCAATCAGCCAATCACGTGGCAGCATGCAGTTCATGCAGATACAAGCCTAGAGCTTCAGTTAATGTTCATATCAAACATTATGATATGAATCCTATCATGGTTGTTGGTGTCACATGGGCTGGTATGAGTACTTTAGAAACTGATGAGCTCCTGGGATTTTCACAGACTACAGTCTCTAGTGTTTACACAGAATGGTGCCAAAAACCTAAAATAATAATAATAATAATAATAATAATTTATTGCGTTTGGCAGACGCCCTTATCCAGAGCGACTTAAAAAAGTGCTTTGAAGTCTATCAAAAATACATTCTGATACTGGCTCGCTAGGTCACAACCTAGGAATAAAATCAGTCCAAAACTCTGTAATATATAATACTCTATAATAATAATAAACATCCAGCACAAAATAGATCAGTGGAGAATTACTGTACCAGACTGGTTCGAGCTGACAAAAAGGCTTCAGTAACACAAATAACCACTCTTTGCATCTGTGGTGAGCATAAAAGCATCTCAGAATGCACAAGTCAAACCTTGAGGCAAACAGGCAACAAAAGCAAAATGATTAAAACATTGGGTTCCACTCCTGTCAGCCAAGAACAGGAAACTGAAGCTACAGTGGGCACAGGATCACCCCCGAAACTGAAAAAAAAAAAAAACCCAAAAAAAACAACAACAACAAAAAAACCATTGCCCTGGTCTGATGAATCTCGATTTGTGTTACAACATGCAGATGATAAAGTCAGAGTTTGGCATCCATGGACCCAACCTGCCTTGTGTCAACAGTTCAGTTGTTGTTGTTGTTGGTGGTGGTGGTGGAGGTGGTGTAATGGTGTGGGGAAAGTTTTCTTGGTACACTTTGGGTCCCTTAATACCAATCAAGCATCGTTTGAATGCCACAGTCTTTCTGAGTATTATGGAGGAATTTCCTGTATCACTAACATAAGGGGACAGTGAAATAATTGTGACGAGAGGCAGATGTGTGATTAAAAGAAAAAAGAGAAAACTCCATCCAATGAGATTATTGTTTTAGAATTGTATAAAAGCATGGGCCACGACTATGTAAATCAGTTGCTCTGCAGACCATCTCGGCTTTGTTGTTTGATTCAATAAAGTCTATAGATTTTTGGCATCTAGAACCCCTCGACTTTGTAACTTATTTTTCTTATTCTGATTTGCAGACGTATTTGCCACGACAGTATCATTGCTGACCATGTGTATTCTTTTATGGCCACAATTTTCCCATCTAATAACGGCTATTTCCAGCAGGATAATTCATCATGCCACAAAGCACAACTCATCTCAAACCAGTTCCATGAACATGACAATGAGGTCAGTGTCCTTCAATGGCCTTCCCAGTCTCCAGATCTGAATCCAGTACAGCATCTTTTGGGAAAGATGACAGATATTACAGAGGCACTTCCCAAAATGTTGATTGGTTTATGTGAGATTTTATACTTAAAATGGCATGAAATATTTTTATAACAGTGCATGATAGTTTCTTGACTAAACAATAAAGAAATGAAATATTCCTTTCTCTTGAGGGCGTCTGCACAGTCATTTAAATTTAATTAAATTTAATATTTTAATTAAAACAACATTCCAACAAAACTAGGTTGACCAGGCACGTGTCTTGCCTTAAAGTCACGTGACGCTGCCGGACCTGCGCATGCGTGTAGTGTATTAGGCGAAGTGGAGTGAAACATTTTCACGGTGCAATGTTCCTGCGCAGAGTTATACAGAGCCGAGGCTTCTCGTCGCCATTTGTGTATAATTTACAGCGACGTGCTATAACAGTCCAGGTGTTTATATATAAAAATATAGTTACTATTTCCGGGTTCTGTGAGGTTACTTTCCGTTGTTTTTGTCGGAAGTTGGCAGACACTGAGTGTGTTAGCAGAGTAAGCTCGTTATGGTACACAGTGTTAAAGTGCTGTTCATCTGCTGCTTTGACTTGTGTGTGTTGTGTTTTTCTCAGAAACTCTGTCTGTCTTCACACAATGATGAAGTTCACCTGGCGGAGGAAGCCAGCAAGAAGTATGGAAGTCCTGCTCCGACTATATTTTCCAAAATTCTTGACAAAACTATTCCTGCAGACATAATTTATGAAGACAACAAGGTTTGTTATGAACGCTTTTGTCCACTTAGTGGCAAAGAGCCAGACTATTTTTTTTTTTCAATGTTATTTATAGGCAACTATTTCATCAATCCTATGCACGTTTACTGCATAAATAAGATAAGGAGATAACTATCTAGCCAAGGTATTAAGATCAACAAGCAAAGGTGAAAACAGATGTTGCTAAAAAACTATTAGGAAAGACCCGTTTTGCCTTTTAACCTTTGGCACATTTGCAGCTGGGCAGAGGTTTAAAAAAAGGCATTCACCTTAAATGTCCTTGGCGAGGCAGAGAATGGACAGACAGGGTTACAGATCCTCTAGCCACACCTTCTCAATGTTTCTCTACGTATTTCTGTGTACTTCTTTCATTATACTTTTCGAAGTACATAATACTCATTGATTCAGTCATTGATTCATCTTCAGTAACTGCTTTATCCTTGTCAGGGTTGTGGTGGATCCGGAGCAGAGCGTTACATGGGAAAACACCCCAGATGAAATGCCAGTCTATCACAGGGCACCATGCGCACACACATTTACACCTAGAGACTAGAGGTGTAGGTAGGACGAAACCAACACAGACACAGGGAGATCATGCCAAACTCCACACAGATAGTGACCTGCACTTGAGATCGAACCAGGGGCACCACTGTCCCGCTCTACTGTGAAAACAAATATCATTTGTTCAGAATTAAAATGTCACTTTTTGGGATCAGCTGATTTCTCCTGGGTCCCTGGAGGGCTAGTGGTTAGGCCTCAGTGAGCTCACTGCCGAGGCCCAGGTTCAGTTCCCAGCCAGTGAACCATCCCCAGCCACTGGGATTGCACAAGACAGTGCACTTTCAGTGCTGGTCCCAAGCCCAGATAAAGTTGGGGACGGTTGCGTCAGGAAGGGCATACGGCGTAAAAACTGTGCGAAATCAAATGTGGACCAGTGATCCGCTGTGGTGGTGACCCCTAATGGGAACAGCTGAAAGAAGAAGAACATTTGCATTTTGTCTCCTATTCCTATTTTAAATTTTGGCACATTTGCAGCTGGGTGATGTTCGGAAGAAGGCGTTCACCTTACATATATAATGGCAAACTGGTTTTTGATCAGACTGGTCATCTGAACCCTCTCAATGATTTGCAACATATTTTCATATACTTGTTACTGTTAGTATGACACAGGAGTCTTTTTCATATTCATTTAATTCATGTTATTTCCTCTTCTTTTGAACTTGATCCCCAGACAATGCAATGCTGTAACGTCTCTTTCAGTGTTTGGCATTTCGGGACATCAGTCCCCAGGCTCCTGTGCATTTCCTGGTTATTCCCAGAACCCCTATCCCAAGGATAAGTGAAGCTCATGACGACGATACACCGGTTTGTCTCTCTGTGCTGTATTCTTTCATTTTCTTGTATCATTCAATCTGAAGACATCAATGCCTTAATATTTTTCTTTTTTCCTTCAGCTCCTTGGGCATCTCTTGATAGTAGCAAAAAAACTGGCAAAGAAAGAAGGATTAACTGAGGGATACAGATTGGGTATGTTTGTAGTATTGAGCTTAACCAATTATTCTTACTGTTATTTATGTTTTATAAATATTTAATATTTAGTTTTTAGTCATGGTGATCATATGAAGCTAACAGACCTGTGTGTTCGTTACAGTCATCAATGATGGGAAACATGGGGCTCAGTCTGTGTATCACCTGCACCTTCATGTCCTTGGAGGGCGACAGATGCAGTGGCCTCCAGGATAGATGAACACACCATCCACTAGTGTTTAATCATGAAGAGAATATATATTCAATTTAAATATATAGCTAGTTACAGCATATATTTAAAATAATAAAAATAATAGAAATTATAGATGAAGAATGTGGAAAGCAATAAGGTTTTTTTTTTTTTTCCTGAAAAACAAAGAGAAATTGACCAACATAACACAGTAATAATAAAGTAAATAATTTTTTTAAAATGGGTGTTGCAGATTGATGGATTGTGGAGTATAGTTTCTAAATATTTCTTTTTCTTTTTTGATTTCTAAATTGTAAATCAGTGTGAATATGCTAGAGTGTAACCTCACTGCTCGTTGCTATTGGTGCATTACATGTCACTCCACAAGATCCTAAACTGCAAATAGGCATTTAACCCTGACCTAGTTTCCTCTGCTGTTAAACCTGTACCAAGCTATCCCTAGTGTTCAGACATTTTATCCGGTCCTTGACCCTACACACGGCCACTGTGCCAACTAATTCATCAGTTGCACGAAAAATATGAAGAGAAAAATAATAATCTAGATAACTGCAGATGTATAATGATAGTAAGGCATTACTCTGATCTTAAGTCTTCAACACTTCAGCTCATGTTGTTTTGGAGGTAACATTATTGCTTTACTATATTTACATTCGTTCGTTTGGCAGATGCTTTTCTTTAAAGTGTGCACATAAGGCAGAATACAGCACAGAAATGTGCAGTTGAGGAGTAAGAGTCTTGCTCAAGGCCCAATAGTGTCTCCCTGCACAGTCCTGGGCTGGTATGTATAAAGGTTCTGAGAATTGCTCAAAAATGCGAAGTCTAGTTAAGACTGAAAAAAAAAAAAGAAAAAAAGATTAGTTAATAGCTATGAGTAAAAAATGTGTTCTTAAACTCATAGTGAGGAGTAGGAGGTAATCCTAGGAGTAAATCTTAAGCATCTTAAGCATGACAGTGACGCCACATTTAAGTGCACAAGAAGCTGAATTCACTATATAAAAAGGCTACAACTTGCTTGATTGCTGAGTAAAAATATGGATGCATAATGCAAGAAGTTTGCATGCAATCCCAAAATTACCGTGTTGAATATGTGGTTATTTTTTTTAATAACACTTCTTAGCATAAATTGCTACAATCACATATACAGTCACTGTTATTTGGCTCACAGCTTTAACCACTGAATCCTTCCTTAGGCAATGTTTATAGTATGAGTAGGAAGTGTACATTATGCCATAATTTTGCATTTATATGCTACAGCATTATAGCTTCATTATATCCCACATATACAGATAAATATGCTTATGAAAAATGAATACACTTAAATTCATGTCCAGTATCCAACATAAATGTTCATGAAATAGTTGTATAATGCTAAACTAATAAGCATCTAGTTTGGCTGCATGATGTGCAAGTACCTGAAAAGTTCTCCTTTTTTCCAGTAGATATCAGATAGCCTCCATAGATGCATGAAAGAAATCACTAAATAAGAGAGTTCTGTGGAAATCACATGAGCTGGAATGTAGACCACAATGAATTAGACAGAGTATTTTGCAATTTGGGAAGCATGGAGGCACGGCAAGTAGTGTTATTACCTCACAGCTACAGTCTTTACTGTCTGTGTTGAGTTTTGCATGTTCTAATCGTATCTGTGTGGGTATCCTTGTGTTTCTCTAGGTTTTCCAGTTTTGTCCCACCTCCCAAAAACATGCCAGTAGGTTGAATGGCTACAGTAAATTGTTGCTAGGTGTAAATGAGTGTATGAATGTGTGTGTGCGTGTGTGCGTGCGTGCGTGTGCACGCGAGCATGGTGACTTGTGATAGACTGGCATCCTATTCAGGGAGTACTCCCACCTTACATTCAGTGTTCTAGGGATCTACCATGACCCTGACCAGTATAAAGCACATAATGAAGATAAATAAATGAATCTTGAAATTTGTGATCAGTTTCACCAAATTTTGAGTAATGACCCTGTTCAGATGACATTAATCATATGACCTTGGTGCTTCTATTATATAATGTTGCAATTATATGCTACAGCAGATTGTTATACAGTATCTCTAAAATGTTAAAGAAAGAATGCACTTAAATTCATGTCCAGTATCCAAAATAGATGTAAATGTTAAAATAATAGAAACTCCTTAAAAGTTGTTTTCTTTTTTCAGTGGATATTGTCAGTGTTACTAGATAGACTATTATCAGGTAGACTACTAGCTCAGTAGGTGCTTCCTCAAAAAGTGAAACATATTCAGAAATCTTTATGAGGAAATGACATAGGCTGGAATTCTGGCCACAGTGAATTAGACAGAACATCTTGCAATTTACGCATGATCTGTTTGTGTTCCACGAGATTTTAAATAATGATCCACAGGCTGAATATATAGGAATAGAAATGTATAGGAAATCCATCTCTAAAGGCTGCTGCAGCATTCTTCTATAGAGGCATACTGTCCTAGCCAGATAATTCAATAGAATGATCTAGGAAAAAATCACTGGGATTATGACCAACTTTCCTTTCTTGATATATTTTATACAGTAGGCATACACCAATGAGCCATAACATTAAAACCACCTGCCTAATATTGTGTAGGTTCCCCTTGTGCCTCCAAAACAGCTCTGATCCATTGAAGCATGGACAACACAAGACCTCTGAAGGTGTGCTGTGGTATCTGGCACCAAGACATTAGCAGCAGATCCTTTAATCCGGTAAGTTGCGAGGTGGGGGTGGATGGGCATGGATCAGACTTGCTTGTCCAGCACATCCCATGGATGCCCGATCTAACTCAGATCTGGGGAATTTGGAGGCCAAGTCAACACCTGGAACTCTTTGTCATGTTCCTCAAACTATTCCTGAGCAATTTGTGCAGCGTTGCAGGGAGCATTATACTGCCGAAAGAGGTCACTGCCATTAGGGAATACCGCTGGCATGAAGGGGTGTACTTGGTCTGCAACAGTGTTTAGGTAGGTGGTACATGGCAAAGTAACATCCACATGAATACCAGAACCCAAGGTTTCCCAGCAGAACATTGCTCAGAGCATCACACTGCCTCCACCGGCTTGGCTTCTTCCCATAGCGCATCCTGGTGCCATCTCTTCCCCAGGTAAGCAACTCACACACACCCAGCCTTAGACATGATGTGGAAGAAAATGTGATTCATCAGACCAGGCCACCTTCTTCCATTGCTCCATGGTCCAGTTCTGATGCTCACGTGCCCATTGTAGTTGCTTTCGGCCATGGACAGGAATCAGCATGGGCAATCTGACCAGTCTGCGGCTACTCAGCCCCATATGCAACAAGCTGAGATGCACTGTGTGTTCTGACACCTTTCTATCATAGCCAGCATGAACTTTTTCAGTAATTTGTGCTACAGTAGCTCTTCTGTGGGATTGGACCAGACGGGCTAGCCTTCACTCCCCACAGGCATCAACGAGCCTTGGGCGCCCATGACCATGTTGCTGGTTCACTGGTTCACCTTCCTTGGACCACTTTTGGTAGGTACTAACCACTGCACACCGGGAACACCCCACAAGACCTGCCCTTTTGGAGATGCTCTGACCCAGTCATCTAGTCATCACCAATTGGCCCTCGTCAAAGTCACTCAGATCCTTACGCTTGCCCATTTTTCCTGCTTCCAATACATCAACTTCGAGAACTGACTATTCACCTGCCGCCTAATATATACAGGTGCCATTGTAATGAGATAGTCAATGTATATATACATTGACTATCTCATTACAATGGCAGCTGTCACTTCACCTGTCAGTGGTTTTAGTGTATATGTTTATGAAACAATTAAATCTCTGATCATTTACTATTTTCCTATAGTAAAAAGATAGCTATAATTCTTTTTTATCAGTATACCTTTGGATTGCACTGGATTTCCCTTCTCCTCCTTGCATGTTATCTCCAGGATAAGATATTGTGTTCAACACAACCCTTGGTCATTGTAAATGAACAAAAAGACCTTTAGCTACCTTTAAATGATAGTAATGTTCCTTTGATTTATTTTATTGCAGTGTTTTTTTTTTTAAATTCTATAATTTTCATTATAAAACTATATAATAAAAAATATAGACTACACGAGTCAATGTGTGAAGTTGCTCACCATGTAGGAGGTCTTACAAATAGATAGATTTAAGGTAGCAGTCAAATGAAATGTAAATCTGAATGCTGGAAATAACTTGATTAACTAACAATGTCTTTTTGTTTCCAAACAATCCCTGAAGATCGTGTTATATTATTCAGGGAAGATTTGAATGCACTAATTCTTCCAGTCCATATAAAGATGATATTAATAATAGCAATACTAATGTGACTTAATACTGGACAGCTTGTGAAGAGCAGATGGAAACATTTCTGTGTCCACTGGAAGATGCATCACGTTGATATAGCGCACCACCAGTTACAGGGTTTGCATGCGTCGTATACTACCGTACTAAATTGCGTGCCACCTGTGGAGCCTCACGCTGCTATCACCTGCGCACGCGACCACTTCACGTGACCCAGGTAGACAAGATCCCACAATCTCCAGATGATAATTCTCTCTCTCTCTCTCTCTCTCAACCTCCAAGTGTGTACCTGAACCAAGTGTCATCTATCTGTCTTTGAATAGTTAACAGAAAACAAGCACTGCGAGAGAAAACCTGCCTGCTTGTAAGTATTGTATATGTTTTTGGATTAAATTTCACATCTGTAAATTAACATTGATTTATTTAAAGAAGAAAAAAAGGCTAAGGATTGATATATTCTCAAAAAACACAGCCTTAAATGTTAAGAAGTAGGAAGTGTGTAGCTTAGAGGAACATTAATGATATTAATGACTGAAGAAATGAAGAAAAAAGCTGGGTTACTGGATAAACAGTGCTGACACTGATATGTTTAATGCCATGATATCATTAGTGTTTTTGTGATTATAAAACAAAGCAGCTTTTTCTAGTTGAGTGTAGTATCACACTTGTTTTGGTTAATATAATGTACTGGAAATAAATGTGCAGAGCATCTGTCTGTGTCTTATAGCATTTGTGACCTCTATACCAACAGAAGGTGAACTCAGGTGAACTATTTAGGAGCCCTGTCTTATTCAAGAATTATTCCATTTCTCCAAGCTGTTGCTGTTACATTTCAATTTGCATGTGGGATGTGGTCCATGGCATGTAGCAGTTTGTGCGAAAAGTTCATTCGAGAGCAAACCTTAGTGTTGCCACACCAGTGTTGTAATGATGAACTTTGTCCTTTCGCCCTCTCACACTGGCGATGAGGATGTAGGTTACAGACCCACTACTGCAATGGGAATTGGTTGGTTAAACCATTGGGAACAAAAGCAAAATATGTGCCCTTGCTGTCCAAAGTGCGCTCAGGTCCCATCCTTTACAATTTTCATGATCCTCTGTAATTAATTCTCCTGCTCATCTATAATTGCATTAGCTCTAAACTTCTCTAGATGGCACCAGTGGTTTAGGGTTTGTGTTTTATATGAGTGAGCAACCATATGAACGTAAACTGCTTTTAAGCAAATGTTCACATATTATCCCACTGTCCTTGAGGTGGAGTTTTAATCTGGTCAACAGATATGGGTGAAAGGTAGACTGTTGACAGTGAAATGCACCATGCCAGCTTCTAACACCATACTTTCATCACTCTTCTGCTCCTGACTCAGCATTGGTTTACATAACACATACTGTCAATGTGTTGCAACAAGATGCTCTCATAAAAAGCACACCATTGGAGTCAAATCAACTAGTATTGGAGTAATAACAGAGATACAAACCTGGAGGCTCACTGTTATTATTTAAGCTTGATAACTTACATGGTTAAAATCTTGTACTTATAGTTTGTACTAACTGCATATTGCAAATATTTTGTAAGCTGGAGGCTGGATTTTTTGTAACTAATAAATGCAATTTTTTTTTTCATTTTTAAAGTGTTTTGTTGTTTTAAAGCCATTCCATAATGTCAGTCAGTGGACCCAGCCTTTCAAACACCTTGGAAAATAATTCAGAGAGGTATGTAGACTTGCCTTTTGTAGTTTTTGTATAATTTGTACATAACAATTAAAGAAATTACATGGATTAGATTGCATGTGTTTGTCTCCAAGTGAACAATGGTAGTCATGTTTCTTTTGTTGCTCTGCTGCTAGCACTATAAAAGATACTCAGCACCATCTCAGAGAAAAGCAGCCACTCCAAGACTCTAGAACACAACTTAATGGCAACTTTATGACTGCTTTAATTGGAAACAATATCATGGGCTCGGTGGCCGACAAGGTGAAAGAAATCAATTTATCCGATGATTCTGGGATTGACAGTCCAACTGGTGATATGAATGCAGGGATTTCAAAGAAGGCGCAAACAGATGTAATCAGCAAAAATGAGGAAGCATCTGTCAGTGGTTTTGAGGACACTGCAGTTGATGCTACTGTAGGAGGGGCCCGCAAGGCTGCAGGTAAAATTCAGAGTTTATGCTTGTTATTCTTTGCGTCAGAGCTGAAAGTACTGACATTTCTGTCCTTTGGCAGATCTACAGGAAGATATAGATCAAGCATTCATGATATTTGAAGCCCTGTTTGAATAAACACATTGTCATTCAACTGAAAAAAAAGTACTTTTATTATTTATGTACTTAGTGTTACTATCCATCATTATGGATTTAGTAATAAAATTTGAAAAGCAGGATTATGTAGCTTCCTTATTATATAAGTGCAAGTGCAGAATTTAACAAGCCAGTTTGTGTTACTTGGCGATAGCAATGCCTACTTTTTTTTTTCCTCACACACAGAAACCTGATTGGTAAGATCAGACATTCCATATCCTTCCTGTAACTCAAGCTTGAACTTCCCTCTTGCTAAGCTGCTTTAGAATTAAGTGACGTGAGACAGCAGCAACTTAAGGCGTGAGACAGCAGAAACTTCACTTTTCATCTACTATTTTCATGCTTTTTTGAAAACCTTTTTGAAAGCCTAATTATGCCAAACTGTTGTCCCGAATGCTGTGCTGTTCCACCAGATGATGAATCAATCCCAATTTCAGGTGAAGTACGCTTGACTCCAGCCGAGCAGTACTGGAGTATCACAAGGGACAAGGCAGTAAAGCTAAGGATGAGTGAGTCGGGTCCAGGCTCTGAGACTCCTCTTACCATCCATCAGGTGTTCCAGTGGACGGTGGATAATTTCGGAGATCACCCAGCTCTCTGCTCAAAGAAGGACGGAGTTTGGGTTAAACTGACCTATAAGGAATACCAACAGCAGTGCCGAGCTGCAGCCAAGAGCTTTCTCAAGGTATGCGTATAATAGAGTAGAATATCTTTATTGTCAGTGCAGAAGTGCAATGAACATGGGTTTGCAATTTCCTTATTAGATGCTATAAAAGAAATAACATATAAAGATTACAATTAAGAAAGTATATATCCTATGTGTGCAACTGTAGCAACAAAATAACATTGTAGGCAGTATGAACAGCATTTTGCAGTAATAGTGCAACAGCTCAGATGTACAAAGCAGCAACAAAAGCAGTACAGTATGGGAATGTAAATATGGAGTGTTCAAAAATAACACCTTGTAGATAAATGCATCATTCCCTTAGAACTGAGGTTATTAACTATAGCAGCTGTCGTTGTGTTGCAGTGCAACCCTTAGATGTTGCAGTGACACATAAGATAACAAATAACAGTTTATTTTTCAGATGATGATAGTCAAAGTGCACAAATATATAGAAAGGTAGATATAGTTCAGAATTTGGGGTAAATTCAATGCATTTCAGCTCAGCAGAATTTATTTAAAACAGCCTTATTCAATATCACCCCAATTCTCTATCAGCCTTTCTGGGTACCAGATTTTCAGTTTAACACAAACTTTTGCTTAACAAGATTTACAGCTAATTCTTTTACCCTCAAAATTGTAATGTGTCCTCAGTGCCTCTGGCATTGGACTGTCAGAACTACTTAAACCAGTTTTTCTCCTTGAAGTGTCCTGGCCTCTCAACTAAGGTATTCTGTAACTCAGTTAGTTCATAACATTTCACTTCACAAATTATTGAAATTCTTCATTATATACTGGGGTGTATTTGTGCCATTTGTTTTCAGCTTCACTATTGTCTGATAATTAATGCTCCATAAATTGATATCAATATGCATAGTGAACTAGTTAGGGTCACTATGCATATAAAAATACATAACAAGCAAGCAAAGAAACTAAAAATATCATTTTTCATAAAAACCTTCCCACATGTACACTACCGTGTGCACAGATGCTGTCTGTTATTGTCATGCAGGCTCTGAACGCTGGTTTTTCATTGCCAGCACTGAATGCATGAAAAATGTAATGCTTCATGTGCATATCCCATTCTGTCTAAAAGCTGCAGTTTGTAATTTTTAAGCATATTCTAGACTTATAATAATCGAATAATTTCAAACGTACTTTAGAAAATATGCAATGTTGCTACTGGATTTCTTTCTAGTCTTTTTATTTTCATTAATCTGTTTAAAATTTTCTGGCCCAGAAATTAGCTCAGTCCCTAGAAAAATGTAGAACTGCCCAGGTGAGCCTCTTATTGCTGAAGGACAACCCTCAAGGCATATGTAGTTTTAGGACAAAGGGCAGGTACAGAGACACAAAGGAACTGGACAGTTCAGTTTGGATAAAATTGATCATTTAAATGAAATCCTGAGTTCAGACAACATACATGTACTGCTAAAGTAGAATGAACTTCTGAATTTAAACACAGTGTAATATTTTTGTATTTAAAACACTATTTTAAAAATAGTGTTTTGCAGTAGTTCAAAAAAACAGTGCAGTAGTGTGACTACAAAAGCCTCTGCACGGCTGTGAGTTGAAACTCAAGTGTGTGTGTGTGTGTGTGTGTGTGTGTGTGTGTGTGTGTGTGTGTGTGTGTGTGTGTGTGTGTGTGTAGTTGGGGCTGGAGCGCTTCCATGGTGTTGGTATTCTGGGATTCAATTCTCCTGAGTGGTTCATCGCAGACGTTGGTTGCATCATGGCAGGGTACTACTTCTTATATCCCTGTTCTATATTCACATATGTTTCTTTGTTCAGTATATATATATATCCAAACATTTTTATCTATAGGACTTACAGTTATGTATAAGAGTCTGGGCATCCCTGACCAATTCACATATTTTGTTGATTTTTGAAGTGAAAAGAAGTAAATGCAACCACTGTAACAGAATATTTTGTACGCTGTTCAGTACGCTGACTTGAACATCAATGAAAATCTGTGTGTAGATGTTAAACATGCTATTCATGCAAGACAGAGCTAAGAAATCTGCCAAAGGGGGTGTTACTATGTACTGACTTGCAAAGATTGACAATGTTTGCACATGCCACAATTATTTTTTTCCTTTTTTTTTTTTTTTTTTTAAATTAATCAAATATAAAGTAACTGTGCATTAACATTTGCAGAAAAGTGTTGTTATAAAAATAGTTACAGAGGTTGTGTTTACCTTCTTTTCACTTTAAAAATCAACAAAATGTGTAACTTGGTGAGGGGTGCTGAAACTTTTGCATAAAACTGTATAAGTCAAGCTAAAATATGAAAAAGCATGCATGATTTATTCATAGTTAAAATAATGAAAGATCATTGGTTTGTTCTTCAGAGGCCTTGCTGTTGGAATCTACACCACCAACTCTCCAGAAGCCTGTCATTATGTGGCTTATAACTGCGAAGCCAATGTGTTAGTGGTTGAAAATGACAAACAGCTAGCAAAGATCCTCCAGGTATTTAGCTCATAAATGCATTACAATTACAGAAGCCCAATTTCCAAAAAAGCAGATGGTCATGCTGCACAATATCCTTACCAATGAAGACCATTTATGACTGTGATAGAGAACAAAACAAAACAAAACAAACAAACAGAAAAACATGAAATTCTGTGAAAAATGAAATGCAGTTGAAATAAACAAGTTAGTCTGCTGCCAATGTCTGTTTCTTAGGTTAAAGACCAACTACCACATCTGAAGGCAATCGTTCAATACAAAGGAGAAGTGAAGACTAAGATGTCAAACGTATACACGGTAGGCCCAAAGTTCAATAGCATTTTCCTATGGCACAGTGGTAAGTAAATGAGATACTCAAACATCCAGAAAAAGTCAGTGGTCAATCAGTTGCAAGGTGAGTCAAATGACCTCCACATGTAAAAGTAGCCATGTTTAGTGAAGAAGAGGTCTAGAGTCTAAAGAATGCTAGTGAGACTATTTACCTGCTAACATTAACGGCTCCTTATGTAGAATTATTTCCTATGCAAATAATTTTAAACTTCATTGTATTTGGGGCCCTGGCATCCATGGAATCTCTTTTCCAACACAACAACATATTTAAATGAAGTTGCTGGGGTGTTTAATTATTTAATATTCAGTTAGTTTTTAAAGACAGATCAGTATATATATGAGTTTGATTGCTTAGAGAGAAGCAAGTGTGATAGCCAGACTCTCCAGGTGAACTGTGGCAGGTTCTTCAAGATGCTTGGAAAATTACCAGCAAATTTCCTTTAAAACTACATGACAGTGTACCTAAAAGAACTGATTCAGTTTTAAATGGAAAGCATATCGGAAAATATTTGTAGCACACAATGTTTCATGAGATACAGGACCGGTTGCACAACTGATGAACTATCTGTTCTTTTAGTGGGCTGAGTTTATGAAGGTTGGGAAGGACATTTCAGATGCTGAGCTGGATGCGGTAATTGACAGTCAGAGTGCTAATGAATGCTGCACCCTTATCTATACTTCAGGAACCACAGGAAACCCTAAAGGGGTTATGCTCAGTCATGACAATGTAAGTTATAACTGAACTGCTTTCATTAAAAAGGTATTGAGATATAAGGGTATTGAGAACATAACATTTTTGGTACTGACGTAATAAACAAATAAACTTTTAATTAATAAGATGCTATTTCCATGTTCAAATGAAGAGATTAGGTTAATTAATACACATGTAATCTGGTGCCCTTCCTCTGGTCAGGTCATGTGGACTGCAAACGCAGCAGGAAAAGTGATCGGTCTGAACATGGGGGAGGAATCTATAGTGAGCTATCTGCCCCTCAGTCATGTGGCTGCCCAAGTGAATGACATTTGGATCTGCATTAAATTTGCAGGCACCACGTATTTTGCCCAACCAGATGCACTGAAGGTTAGCATTGTATTTAGTATTGTATTTATATAAATGCATTATTTGTATTTATAAATGTAGATCAAATATAAAAGAAGCATAAACGGTATAATGAATTGAATTTATTTGTATTAGCTAGCTATAATCTTCATTACATCCCAGTATAAAAATGCATGCTGAGAAATAGCAGTCATCATACATGAGTGTACTGTCATATTGCAGATGTAGCACAGTTGTTTTATGCTGGAGTAAGTCGAAGTGGGATGAATGATGTGTCCCTGCAGGGTTCTTTGGCCACCACTTTGAGAGAAGTGCGTCCCACAAGTTTCTTGGGTGTTCCACGTGTATGGGAGAAGATGCAGGAAGCAATGAAAGACATCGGTGCAAAGTCTTCGCTCATGAAGAAGAAAATTGCCGATTGGGCCAAGGGTGTAGGACTTCAGGCCAGCTACAACGCAATGAACAAGTATGTTTTGGCATAATCCATTACCTTATAGAGGAAGTTTGGAGTATTTCACAGAAATATGTGAATGAGTAATGTTCTTGTGCTCTGATCTTCAGTAATACCTCAGTGCCCTGGGGCTTCACACTGGCTAATAGCATAGTCTTTAAGAGGGTACGTGCTGCTCTTGGGATGGATCGCTGCAAGCACTGCTTTACAGGGGCAGCGCCAATCACTAAGGACACACTGGAATACTTCATGAGTCTGAACATCCCCATCTATGAGCTGTATGGCATGAGTGAGAGTACGGGCCCTCACACCATGTCCTGGTCTGACAGCTTCTGCATTATGAGGTCTGTCTCATAATTCACTTCCTGTAGATGCCTTTGATTATTTTCGTTTGTTTTATGTCCACAGTAGGGCAATTTCACAATTTAAGGATCTACATGAGGCAGTCAGTAATCAGATGTTTTTTTTCTAAATATATGATGCACCACAATAGTTGCTTTCCAACCTGGCAATAAACTCATTGAAGAAAGATTTGCTGTAAAATTCAAATCTAGCATACTGTTTAAAACATGTTTGCACACATGCAATCTGATTTAAAAAAAAAACCCTGATAACAACTTTAAGAACGCATAAATTATTGTAGTATGGTGGTTATATCAAAATTTGCTTAACTGCTGTGATTAGATGTTATATTAGTATGCATGTAAATGCACTCAGTGATAAAACATAATGTTACTAATATTAATTTAAAAACAAATAATGTGAGCTTTTTTAAAACTACCTGTTCAACCATAAACTATGAAACTGCTCAAATTTACTTATAGTACATGTAACCATAAAGTTTATTCATAGTTTCAATATTTTCCCGCAGCTGTGGTAAGGTGATACCAGGCTGCAAAACAAAGCTGGACAAGCCAGATGCAGATGGCAATGGGGAGGTGTGTTTCTGGGGCCGTCATGTCTTCATGGGATACCTGAATATGGCTGATAAAACCAAAGAGGCACTGGACTCAGAAGGCTGGCTGCATTCAGGAGACCTTGGAAAGCATGACATGAATGACTTCCTTTACATTACAGGAAGGATAAAAGGTAGAAATTCTTTCACTGTAGGTTACGCTGATGCACTCATTACTATGACCAGATGGTTAGTGCCATTAGTGAATAATAGAGCTGCCAAACTTGTCTGAATAATGGCTCCAGTTTGGAATTATTACTAAATATAGGAAATTACTACACCTAAACAGAACAGTTATAGTCCTTGATTTACTTACATATTGAGAGCTTTTTGTATGACTCTTGCTTATTAGACTAAAACAAGAATGCTTGCTGTATGTTTTTTTTTTTTTTTTTTTTAAACAGAGCTAATCATCACAGCCGGAGGAGAGAACATCCCACCAGTTCCCATTGAGGATGCAGTCAAGGAGGAACTGCCCATCATTAGCAATGCCATGCTGGTGGGAGACAAAAAGAAATTCCTCTCCATGCTTCTCACTCTCAAAGTAAGACAATCAATTTGTCATTCATTCAGCTTTCCAAATGTTACTCCATCCAAAAATGATAACTGCCTAACTGTAACAGATATAGAGAGAAACACTTAGCATGGCCCTGTTCATTTTTAACAGCTTTGAATAAAATGTATCTTAAAGCTC
Organism: Pangasianodon hypophthalmus; assembly: GCF_027358585.1. NCBI lineage: Eukaryota > Metazoa > Chordata > Actinopteri > Siluriformes > Pangasiidae > Pangasianodon > Pangasianodon hypophthalmus. The sequence continues at coordinate 8,604,709 of NC_069733.1, read as the reverse complement.
TCTTTCACAAAACTCAAAGTCAAACCTTTCGCAATCCACAGTGTAAGGCTGATGACAATGGAGACCCCACTGATGAGCTGACCCCACTGGCTGTAGAGTTCTGCAGGCAACATGGCGTCATGGCAAGCAAGGTCTCGGAGATCATCAGCAACAAAGAACCAGCCATTTACAAACTCATCCAGGAGGGTGTGGACAGGGTCAATGCCAAGGCCACGTCCAATGCTCAGAAGGTCCAGAAGTGGACACTGTTATCTCAGGACTTCTCAATAAATGGAGGGGAGCTTGGTAAGGATTTTTTAAATGAAGTATATGCATGACTTTGATCATGCCAGAAATTTGTAAGACAGTAACAGCAGCTCGTTTTTTCAGTGCATGTCTTTCTGGATGATTATCATGTGAACATCAAATCATATATTTACACACAGATTTGTATTATTTGTATCACTGAGCTTCACTGTGAAAGGCCTGATACAGAGCCAAAAAAAAAAAAAAAAATAGTACAATGGTCAGGTAGGAAAGTTTTGTGGATCTGCAAACAGCAAATCTTATAGACCAGATGTTTTGGTATACATTTAGATAATTATACTAATAATGCACATAGCTGGACAACAAAATATATTAGCAAAAAATTGCAGAATAGAGATAAATTAAGATTAAAATCTTTGTGGGAGGCACAGTGAGTAGAATTTCTTCTTCACAGCTCCAGGGTCCCTGGTTTGATCTTGAGTTTGGGTTACTGTCTATGTGGACATTGACATGTCTCTTCCCTTGTCCACATGGGTTTCCTCTGAGTTCACAGATTGCCTTCCACCTCCCAAAACATGACAGTAGGTGGATTGGCTACACTAAATTGCCCCTAGGTGGGAATTCGTGTATAAATGTGCATGGTGCCCTGCAATGGACTGGCATCCTATGCCTAGTATTCTTCGGTTATAGGCTCCAACATGAGATCCGGAACAGGATAAAGCAGTTACTGAAGAAGAATGAATTAATAAAACTATTGTAATATGCCTGAATGAAAAAGAATAAATCCTAAAGGACTCCATATTGGACCTATAGCTTATTACAAAGCATTTATAATTATTTTACAGCTCATAATAGAGATTAAGTACTAAATGCATTTCTCAGTACATTAACTGGAACGTCTTACAGGTTTCATGACAATTTTTTCTCCCTGTTGTGACTTTTTCAGGTCCTACTATGAAGCTCAAAAGGCCAGTTGTCTCGAAAATGTACAAAGAAGACATTGACAAGTTTTATGAAGTATGACTTATTCTAGTTAACTACTTTGACTTGAGGATATGATAAGCTGAAGTTCCCTTTGCATTGGTAAATAATGTATTGGCTTTTCCTCACTCCACCACATACACAACTAACAGGAGTGCCTCTCTCACTTCAATGCATCCATATGTGTGCATAGCACTTTCTGCTGCTTCTTGCACTTTTTGTACATACTAACCTTGATCATAGCTAAACCTAGTACCCAAATGCACATCTTTTAACTTGCTGTATCTGTGGCAATATTTTTACTACTTAAATACTACCTTAAGCTGCTTGATTCTTTTCAGATGGCATCAATTGCTGTTTGGTAAACCACTGAGGAGGTACAAGTTTAGATTTGCTGCACCTGAAGGAATAAATTACATTTAGGAACTAAATCATGAAGTCTGGTCCTAGTAAGCTTGTTATCCATTTTGAATAAATTATTTATACTTTTTTTGTCCATAGAATTTATAGTAAAGAGCTTTGAGTACAAGTTAAATGCCTCACAATAAGAGCGTAAAAAAATGAGCCCAAGAATGACTGTTTTACTCTGGTCACAGTTCAAATTTCAAAGTGAGGTTCATTATCTACATCTTATGTAATGTGTGTATTTCATACTATGTTATGATTCAGTTAACACTGACAGATGTCACTGCATTACACTGAAGTCGCCTGTTAACATGTCTTTTTTAGTGTACTCAAAGAAATGTAACTTCTAAAAGTATATATTTATGAACTTTCAAATGATTATTTTATAGAACTTCAAGATCTTACACTTCATAAATAAAAACTAATTGGGCATGTATATTGAAGAAATGTGTCTCATTAATGCCTCCTTATTATTAGTATTTTTTTAATTTTATTTTATTCATTAGATAGAAGCTGTTGACTGTTAGCAGGTGCAGGTGAAATAAGAGATCATGTTCACTTAGTCATTCTCACACTATAGTGTGGCTCTGCATTGAATGGCTTTGTGTTGCCTCTGTACAAAAACACTCCAGAAAACAGATTACATTGCACACTCGATCACAGTTGCTGAACCCGTTTCAGTCTCATTGTTTATTAATAAAACAACTTCTCCTTTATGCCTTATTATATGTGAAACATTTTGGCTCAGGATTTGCATCTCACTTCATATTTAAAGAAAACTAAAACTGCTAGTGTCATATTACAGTAATTATGTGTACAATAGTATGGGAGGAGACAAGTAATTCTTTCAGAAGGCACAGATAACATTGGCATACCTGATCTGGAACCAGGACCTTTCAGCTATGCACTTTGGCTAACTAAGATATGATAACTAAGATAAGATAACTAAAAAAAAACAGCAAAAAAATTTAATAAAAAAATGTACTGAATGTAGAAATGGATACTGATTTAGTCTGCATAGCAGTCTACATTTAATCTACATGTCTCATCTACATTCAGTACATTTTTTTACATTTAAATTACACAAATGTTTGTTTATACACCGACCAGCCATAACATTAAAACCACCTGCCTAATATTGTATAGGTCCCCCTTGTGCTGCCAAAACAGCTCTGACCCGTCGAGGCATGGACTCCACAAGACCTCTGAAGGTGTGCTGTGGTATCTGGCACCAAGACATTAGAACTAGATTCTTTAATTCATGTCAGTTGCGAAGTGGGGCCTCCATGGATCGGACTTGTTTGTCCATTACATCCCATAGATGCTTGATCGTATTGAGATCTGAGGGAATTCAACACCTTGAACTCTTTATCATGTTCCTCAAACCATTCCTGAATAATTTTCATAGTGTGGCAGGGTGCATTATCCTGCTGAATGAGGCCACTGCCATTAAGGAATACCGCTGCCATGAAGGGATGTACTTGGTCCGCAACAATGTTTGGGTGGTGGTATGTGTCAAAGTAACATCCACATGAATGCCAGAACCCAAAGTTTCCCAGCAGAACATTGCCTCTGCCGGCTTGTCTACTTCCCTTAGTGCATCCTGGTGTCATCTCTTCCCCAGGTAAGCAACACACACACCCAGCCATCCACATGATGTGGAAGAAAATGTGATTCATCAGACCAGGCCACATGATTGCTCTGACCCAGTCATCACAAATTGGCCTTTGTCAAAGTTGCTCAGATCCTAACGCTTACCCATTTTTCCTGCTTCCAAAACATCAACTTCGAGAACTGACTGTTCACTTGCTGCCTAATATATCCCACCCCTTGACAGGTGCTATTGTAATGAGATAATCAATGTTATTCACTTCACCTATCAGTGGTTTTAATGTTATGGCTGATTGATGTCTAATTAAAGTAACAAATTCATAATGAAATGGTGTAGAAACAGGAATAGTATCAAACATGATGAATATGTGTTCAATTTTGCCTTAAACTCTCAGAAATATAAGGACCAAGCTGTACTTATGCTTGTCACTGGTCTGGTACCATCAAGGGGATATGTTTTGTACCTTCAGTACGATTATTTTATCTGGCAACCATTTGTAAGGTACGTAATTGGTCCTTAGTCCAATTAAAGTAAAACCAATGCACTTTAATGGTACCACTCCAGACACAAGAAAATTTGAAAGTAATAATACAGTACAATAATATAAAGATTTTTAAATAAAATAATGACATTATATGGTCAGAAGATTCAAACATTTATAAAATTTGAGATTTATTTATGTAGATAAAATTAACAGCAGAATTATGAAGGACTGAGACAACTATATGGTATATGATTTTTTTTTTCTAAAATGATTCTAAATGTGAAAAAAGACCACATAGAATGAACTATTGGCATTTTCTACCATTTGGCAATTTGAACCTCTCTGAAGCAATATTCTGTTTCAAAAGAGGAGTTGGCCTCATAAATTCTCTTTCTCAACAATCTGATTGTAGCTCTCCTGATTAGCAAACATGGAGACAACATGCCCTCTGATCACAATCCGCAGCATACCTTCACACAGAAAAGGGTTGAGATTTATAACAGCCCCTAATGCCTATCTCCAAAATGAAAAATAAATAAATAAATAAATTGGAATATGACTGAAAGAATCTGTCTTCAACTGTCCAGTTTCAGTGAGCCTGTGCCTCACTTTCCTGTTCTTGGCTGACAGGAGAGGAATCCAATGTGGTTTTCTGCTGTTGTAGCCCATCTACCTCAAGGTTCGATGTTTTGTGCATGCTGAGATACTTTTCTTCTTACCACAGTTGTAAAGAGTGACTATATGAGTTACTATATCCTTCTTGGCAGCTCGAACCAATCTGGCCAGCTTCTACATTTTAAAAAAAATACTATAAAGAGCAGTAAACAGTAATAAATGAAACAAAGTAAATATTTGGTGTGATAACCCTTTGCTTTAAAAAAAATTAGTAGTCTCATATACAATTTGTGTTTTATAAGGAAGTTAGCTGGTAAGTTTTACTGATCTTGCAGAACCAGCCACAGTTCTTCTGGAGACTTTGACTGTCGTGCTTGCTTCTTATATTTGCATGAAAAATCCATCAGCCTTCACTATGTTTTTTGTCTGAAACATGGTCTCTTAGGTATATGGTGCTTTCTTCACTGACATAAAACATTTTTCTGCAACATTTAATTTTTGCTAGAAAACTAATGTTTGGAAATCTAAAATGTTTTTGTACTGACTCGATAATGTAGAAGTAGTCATAAAATAAAAATATATATATAACAACTATAACAAAGTTTGTACTAAACAAAATAGGGTGCCTATATACAGTCAGGTCTGGAAGTATTTGGACAATGACAGAGTTTTTCTGATTTTGCCTTTATACACCACCACAATGGATTTGAAATAAAACAATCAAGATGTTTTGGACAATTGACTGACAAGAAGTTAATTGACCAGGTGCGGTCCATTCCCTCGTTACTTCAAGACAAATGAAGCAGATAAAAGGTCTTGGGTTCATATCTGGTATTGAGTTGGCATTTGGCAGCTGTTTGACTGGAGCTATCAATATGAAGTCCAAGGAGATCACAATGCAAGTGAAGGAGGCCATTAAACAACATAAATCTATAATATAAAAAGAGATAGCAAAAATCTTGGGTGTGGCCAGATCAACAGTTGGGTACATTCTTAAAAAGAAAGAAAGCACTGGTGAGCTCAACAACTTCAAAAGGCCACGGAAGACAACCAAAGTGGATGATCGCAGAATCGCAGAATCCTTTCCTTGGTGAAGAAAAACCGCTTCACAACATCAACAGAAGTCAAGAATACTCTGGAGAAGGTAGATGTATCATTGTCAAACTCTACAATCAAGAGACGCCTTCATGAATGTAAATACAGAGGGTTTACAACAAGGTGCAAACCAGTGGTAACATTCAAGAACAGGAAAGCCAAATTAGACTTTGCCAAAAAACATCTAAAAAAGCCTCCCATGATCTGGAATAAGATTCTTTGGACAGATGAAACCAAGATTAACTTGTACCAGAATGATGGGAAGAGAAAAGTATGGCGAAAGAAAGGAACAGCTCATGATCTAAAGTATACCACATCATGTGTCAAACATGGTGGAGGCAGTGTTATGGCATGGGCATGTATGGCTGCCAATGGAACAGGCTCACTGGTATTTATTGATGATGTGACTGCTGACAGAAGTAGCAAGATGAATTCTGAGGTGTATAGGGCTATACTCTCTGCTCACATTCAGCCAAATGCTACAAAACTGATAGGATGCCGCTTCACAGTGCAGGTGGATAATGACCCTAAACATACTGTGAAAGCAACTCAAGACTTTTTGAAGGCAAAGAAATGGAATATTCTTCAATGGCCAAGTCAGTCGCCTGATCTCAACCCAATAGAGCATGCTTTTCACTTACTGAAGACAAGACTGAAGGCAGAAAGACCCACAAACAAACAGCAACTGAAGGTGGCTGCAGTAAAGGCCTGGCAAAGCATCTCCAGGGAGGAAACTCAGAATTTTAGTTTTGAGAACATGGGCTCCAGACTTCAAATAAAATAAAGCTGAAAGTCTACGATCACATCTTGACCGTTTTATTTCAAATCCATTGTGGTGGTGTATAAAGGCAAAATCACAAAAACTCTGTTATTGTCCAAATACTTCCGGACCTGACTGTAGATAGATAGATAGATAGATAGATAGATAGATAGATAGATAGATAGAAAATGTCAGAATTGTCAAAAAAAAAAAGAAAAAAAAACCTCTAGAACCAAATTCAGATCGAGATGGGTTTGGTAGTAAAGCTGATAGCCAACAGAACAAGAAAATTTCAAGCATGAAATGAATAGAAAATATTTAGAAATAGGCTTATTAAACTTATGTTGTTTCAAAGTACTCTAATAAAGAGAAGTATTAGTTAGATTTGCTTATATTCAAGATATTTTTACTTGCCAAATTTTTCACAGTGCATGGACTCATTGTTTACAGTAAATAGTGTATATTGTATAGGGGTGATTAATTCCATTATATAAATCATTATTTAAAACACTATTTACACTGTGTTATACCAAAAGAGTACTTACGTGGAGTGCCTAATTTCTCAGTTTTATTCACTGGTCACTGGTCAAATTGCCCTTTTGTAAATAGTGTTCTTGCTGCCTGGTGATCCTCATGTGGTTTCAAAAGTGTGTTTATGAACTAATGTGTACTTTCATGAACGAATACAGTTTGGTCTTGATTCTGTAGACTCAGTAAAATACACAGATACAGGCCAAACCAAAAAATCTTGAAAGAAAATGGTGATTAAAATAAAGAATAGTAATAGGCCTAATAGTAGTATCTTAATTTTCTGTTTGATTCTTAATTTTCTGATGATATACATGATATTTTATGTGATGATAAGTTTGTGTAATATTTAAGTGATCTAAGACAAGAATGTGTAAAAAAACATTTCAAAATGGAGTTATCAGTACATGACATTTATTTTGAAACCCGCCTTGCCTGTATATGCCTGTAAATTTTTAACTGAACTCTGACGTCTGTTACAATTTTTTAGGATCATACACATTAGTGTATAATGGCCTTTATGGAAACATATACAGAGGTAATGCATTTTTATAAGATTTCCAGATATTTGCAATTTATATTTACGAAACCAGTATAAGAATGCTCATAAAAATATTACGTGAATGCAATGCATGAAGCATTTGCTAGCACTTATTTATGGGACATAGGGTTATGACTAGACTTAGTGAGTACAATGGTCACCTGCAGTTGTGGGCTCTTTCACACAGTGATTCATAAAAGCATTGTTGTAAATTCAGTATATACATGTAATATAAAGAATACATGCTATCTTTTCTTGTTTTATATACAGTATAACAATTAAATGTGCTTTGCGACATGTTTTTGTGTTTTAGGTTTTTTATATTGATATGTTAAGATCAGTTTTAATCTTTAAAGTAGTAGGCCTTTAATTTCAAATATTTGGCACATTTCAACTAAATTTGAACCCTTAAAATGGGGTCACTGGCTAAAAGGGTTCAGTACCTTCTTAAGGCCTCAGTATAGACCTATTTTCAGTGAAGATTGCAAGGGTTTATAGAAGCCAAAACCACCTTCAGAAGCTTATAAGCTCAGACACTATCTGCAGTTTCATTTTGGCAGTCATGCATGAATCACAGGTCTTCAGGGCCAAATGGGTAAAAATATGTATAACATAGTATGTAAGACAATTATCTGTTAGCATAAAAGAATTTCTGTTAAATACTTGCATGCATGATAAAAAAAATGAACAAACGCCTTTAGAGAACAAGGAAGTTAACAGTAAGATAACAAGGACAAGGACACAAACAAGACTGGAATCCGTATGTATGTGGAAGCACAAAAGGGTCAATATGTGGACATCTGGACAAGGCCTATTTTGAATGTCTGTGGATTTGAAAAAGGTAATGTCATGGTCTGTCACCTGGCACAATAGAAGCTGGATGATAAAACAAGACAACAACCCAAGACCCATGAGTAAATGTTAAACAGAATGGTTTAAGAAGAGAATTTGTGATTTGTAATGGCCAAGTCAGAGTTCGGTTCTTAACTCAGTTGGGATGCTGTAACATAACCTTATCGTCTTTCAGTTGAACCTATGCACTGACTTCAAATAAACAATTAGCTTTAACTACTAACATACTTATTCAAAAGCTGTAGGAAGTATTTCAACATACACCTGTACACCTGCACTTTCATACAGTTATCCAATCAGCCAATCATGTGGCAGCAGCGCAATGCTTCAGTTAATGTTGACATCAAACATAAGAATGGGGAAAAAGTGTGATTTCTGTGACTTTAACTGTGGCACGGTTGTTGGTGCCAGATGGGCTGGTTTGAGTATTTCAGAAACTGCTGATCTCCTGGGAATTTCACACACAACAGACTCTAGGATTTACACAGAATGGTGTGGAAAACAAATAACACTGAATGAGCAACAGTTCTGTGTGTGGAAACACCTTGTTGATAAGAGAGATCAGAGGAAAATGGCCAGACTGATTCGAGCTGCCAGGAAGGATATAGAAACTCAAATAAGCACTCTTTTCAACCATGGTGAACAGAAAAGCATCTTAGCAGGCACAAAACATTGAACCTTGAGGTGGATGGGATACAACAGCAGCAGACCACATTAGGTTCCACTCCTGTCAGCCAAGAACAGGAATCTGAGGCTATCATGAGAACAGACTCACCCAAACTGGACAGTTGAAGATTAGAAAAAAAATCACCTGGTCTTTTTCCAGTCTTCAGCTGTCCAGTTTGGGTGAGTCTGTTCTCATGATAGCCTCAGATTCCTGAAATGTCACTCAATCAATGTATTTTGTTTTTCACACCATTCTGTGTAAACTCTAGAGACTGTTGTGTGTGGAAATCCCAGGAGATCAGCAGTTTCTGAAATACTCAAACCAGCCCATCTGGCACCAACAACCATGCCACGGTTTCACACCTTTTCCATTTTGATTTTTGATGTGAACATTAACTGAAGCTCTAGACCTGTGCCTGCATAATTTTATGGAATGTGCTACTATGTCCTAATTGGCTGATTGGATAACTGCATAAATGACCAGGTGTACAAGTGTTCCAATTAAAGTAGATGGTGAATGTATGTCATGGTTCTTTCCAAACTGCTGAAAGAAAATATTAGTGTGCAGGCTATCCTTGACGTATTCAACTGTCAGAAAATTTTCATACTGGGCAACAATAAAGAAGCAGGAGGTAAAAGGTTTACTGCTGATCTCTAGTGGCCATAATTCCAAATTACAGATATATGTAATGTGCTATTAAACTTTATTATCTTCTGAGATCACTCCTCAATACAGAATTTTTCCAGGTCCTCCAGGGACATTGGTCCTCTCTTGTGGACTTTCCTCTTCAGCTCACCATACAGGTTTTCAATTTATCCAATTTCAATTTGTTCATTTTGATTTAGATGAAACCATTGCAAGCATGAATATTTCAAGAGGTTTCTTTATTTTCTTCACAATAAATCAAACCCAAGAATCAACACAGTTGTGGTGTGCCTGATCTCTGAAAATGATGAGAAGGCCTACCTCGAGCAGTGTGATCCAGCAGGTCTTCGCAGACTCACTCCTGTCACTAAATGGCCCAAGAATGGATCCACTAGGACCTCCTGGGTTGACGTGCTAAGGTTCCTGAGGGGGAAGAATGTATAAATGTTGGCTCGACCTGCAGATGCATGTAAATGCAAGGTGGTATTATTTACAGAGCGCCAGAAAAGTAGGAAAAATCTAGCGGTGAGGTTATATTTACAAGTGCACAGTCCAGAAAGCAAAGTGACAAAAGAAATATAAACAACAAAGAAAAGAAAAGGAAACTATTTACACATAGATACACAAAGGAGTATCTGCAGTAAACACCCTTTTATATTGCCCATGGCACTACTGTACACTCACCAGGCTTGTCTAAAGAAGACAAACAAAACAAAAAACTAATATGACACAAGATGAGTCTGGGCTCCCCTTTTATAGCTCCAGACTCCACCCCTTTTTGTGACCACACCATTACCAGGTATGAAAGGTAAGTACATACTTATAAATACATTTATACAGACCATAGTAATATATAAAGCCCCCATTTAAATCAATAAACACAATATTAAACAATACACCTGAGCAGTTCTCTGTTTCTTTTTACAGGTATTCCCCCCCAGCTTCCGGCCTCACTGTGCTGGCGCAGTGGGGATCAGTGACGTTATAGACCAAACAAGGACAAACAAAATAAAACCTCAAAATAAACTATAATGTGTGTGTGATGTCTCTGAGTGTATATACTGTATGGGATGGGAAAAAAATGTAGTGAAATTTATGTTCATGTGCTGTCAGGGTCATGTGTGCACTTCTCCAACAGCAGTAACAGCAGAGGATGAAATGGAGCGTGATTGAGGTAAGTGTATGTGTGTTGCCAGTGCTGCCATCCCCAGTGGTGATGACTATTTCATCACCTTGCCCTCTCCAAGTCACACACTGTCTGGGTACCTGGACAGTCAGCCACTAGGTTCTGCCTCCCAGGGCTTCGAAGGCTTTGAGGTATCTTGTTGCGTAATCACAGATGACCAAGATGTATCGATGTCCCACACTGCTCTTTTCAAGTGGCCCCACAATGTCCATGGTGATGCGACAGAAAGTTCCATGGGACTGTGTGTGCTCGGTGTAAACCTAGGGGCTGACAAGACAGGGGAACAACCAAGGTGTAACATCTCCAGTTTGCACATATAACACATCATTCATAACAACATATTGCTCATCACACACATTAGACTCACTTTTACATTCAGCTTTGGCTTGGTTTCAAAGTGTCATCTTCTCTTTGCAATTTAACTATATCCTCTTGGATCCACCTGCCACTGACCTCAAGACCCTCCGTAGAAGGTTTGGGGACTGGGGCACCCAGATACTGTACCTTACCAAACGCCACTGTCAGCATGATTTTCTAGGGCCTTTGTTCCTGCCCTGCAACAGACTATTGTCAAAGTCTGGCAGTGGTTGCAGACCCGTCTTGGCTTGTTACAACAGGAAATGTCATTTCAATTTTGGTACAGATAACATTAGCATCACCGTTTACTTTAGCATCTACCAGATCACCTAGCACAGGTAAGTCTCTTCCCAGAATCATGTCGGCAGGTAAGTTGTCAACTACAGCCACTTTTAAAAGGTACATCTGTACTTGCACCCCTATCACTACCTCTGCTCTGGGATAACTCTTTACATCCCCACAAACACATTGTACTGCAGTTGTGTTAGCATAATTGACTTTAGAGACATAGCATGGTTTGATCAGAGTCAGTGAGCTACCAGTGTCCAGTAATGCTTTCAAAGGGTGTCCATCAACAGTAATGTCCACAACAATTTGATTTGTTTGCCCCTCCCCACCAGAGATAGTAACATTGTTCTCCTCTCTGTGAGCATAGCAAAATCCCATCAGCTTAGATTTTCTTGCAGGACACACTGAAGCTTTATGCCCTGGCTGCTGACAGTAAAAACAAATCAGTCCAGCTACATTCTTTGGCCCCTGTGCCCCCTCGTTAACATTTTGGGGTTGCTGACCTAGTTGAGTTCTATCCCCAAAGCTAGGCTGGGCGTAGCATGCTTTACCTTTGGGTGGTTGAGAGTGATGAGCATTCACATATTGCTGGACTAACCTCGCGGCTGCCAGTCCTGTTGTCAACTTGTGTTCCCTCACCCATGTCCAACTGTCATAGGGAAACACCCAAAGTAGCTGCTTCAAGATTGGAGGGCAGATCAGGCCACACCCAATCCTGGTACAGGTTCCACAGACAATGATACATCTCCACTGGAGATTCTCACTCTGGCACCGACGCCACCTGGAACCACTGAGTTTAGGTCTCCAGTGAGATATTGAATTTCTCCAGAAGTGCCTCTTTGAGGTCATCGTACTCATCTGCTCAATTCTTATCCATCACTGGGTATGCCTTTAACTCCTGTCCCATCAACAACGGAACCAGCTTCCAGCTCCACTCATCTTTTGGCCACCACCAGGTATTGTCCAGCCATGCAAACTGAAGGTAACTCTCAATGTCATCTCTGCATTGGCTGCCTTCAATGTGTGGGGCCACTTGTGAGTCGGCATGCTGTGCTGATATTATTGAAGGTCTTTCTCTCTGCGGCGCAGGCATCGGAAGTTCCATCCTCAGGCTCTTGCTGTCACTTGGGGTCACTGCTGCAGGCAGGACTGTCTGCAAGATGGACTCTCGCAGTCCCCAGAGCTTCAGGAGATACTGCTCCTCCCTCAGCTGCTGCGCATTGAGAAAGTCACTCATCAGGCTCACCATACCCTAACGGAGTGACTGTACTGGTCTGGGGTGGACCTGACTCTCCTGGAGCCCTTGGAGGTTCAACTGACCCTTCCTCCTCCGAAGTCTCCACAGTGTCCCAGGCCATGTCCTCCTTAACAGCAGCCTTTGCTTGGGAGCATAGGCCGCCACTTCTCCCTTTCGGCTAGGACACAAACAAGATTGGAAGGTAGCCATCCCACTTCTGACAGCAAATGTGCAAATGCTAACTTTACCTCTTTTAGACTGTACAAGCAGTATGCCATGGTGACTGGCTTTGCTTCTGCACACTCTTTAGCAATAAGAGTTGGCATATGGGTAAAACATTAAAAATCATAACTCCTACCAAAGAAGCAATGGTGAGTAAAAGCTTTTTTTCTATAGATCTGGAGTTTTCCTGTTATTTTCAGTTCTGAGATTATTTTGTATGTAAATGAACTGACATTGTTGCTTGTTATCAGATCAGAAAGTACTTAACCAGAGAACAGCGTTCGATGGTTGACCCACCCATGGTTACATCCCAGTGTCAAGGGAGAATAAAAACAAGTGTAATGGTTGTTGTGTGTAACTATACAGCATATTCACCTGACTGCACCCCAGTCATTAAGTTTAACAATTATTATATTATCTAAAGGGAGGAGGCAAAACATAGATGACATATGCCTGATCCTCACACATTATATAATAATTATCGTAGGCACAGTGGCCAGCATAAAAATTCCAAATCAGAGTATTGATTAAGTAGTCAGAAGACATTTTAAATTCTGGAGTATTGTAAATGTTGGAGCTTTATATTGTATGAGCATGTGGTTTATTGTCAGCAAAAGCAAGGATCCGATAATTGATTTGAGGAAGCAAGAGAGGGCAGGGAACACCTCCCTCAGTGGGGCAGATGTGAAACAGGTGACAACATTTACACTCTATGGAAATGATAATATCTAACTCTCTAAATCTCTAAGACTATAAACCAAATGCTTATACAATATAAAGCTCCAACACTTACAATACTTCAGAATTTAACATGGCTACTTAATCAATTGTAATAGAATTTGCATGATTGTTCACTGTGTACTGTACATGTAGAACCTGGAAGCCAACAGCTGCATTTGGATATTTAATTCAATTAAATATAATTAAATAATTAAATATTGTATCATGACTTGATTATGATGATATCCACCACCAACACCCCTGTATCTGTTAATAATTCTTTATCTGTGGACCCACAAACAAAGAAGTTAATGTTTAATTACCTTTGCATGTGTTATATACCTTTATCTTGTGCAACAGTCTATCCTTAATTATGTCATAAAACGTGTCATTTGATCAAAAACGTTTTGCACTAAGGTGTTCTCTTTGTCTTGTACTCAAGCTACTTGATACATCAGGATTATGGCAAACACCATAAAATGGATGTGGGACTACAGAAATTATGTGATCACCATTGTGACACCGCTTCTCATCCTGCCTCTACCTCTTATTGTCAACACTTCGGTAAGAATATGTGTCTGCTAGACCTTAGCAGTATAAAATACTTAAGTGATGTGTTTGCTGTAGTTCCTGACATTTTAATAGACATGCCCAATTTTAAGTAAATGTACTGCAGAACATGGTCAGCATTCTTGTTTGGAAAAGTTCTTTGCATTAATTAGTATATTGTCTAATATATTGTGTGAAGTATTTTGTTATTATTGTCTCCTTGTCTCCGTTTGTTCTGACAAAATATAATAAATACGTGTGATCATCTCTCTTTGGTGCGGCACGGCTACCAGCCAGACTTCTTCTGTTAGAAAAGCCCTGCATTGTCAGCAAGCAATCCTTGAGTTGCTTTTACTGAGACAAGCGTAAATTTCAGTCTGTGGGGTTTGGGATCCAGTTACAGGCAGACAGCTCACTTCTAGCAAGCCTAGGAAATCACTGATGCGGCTCTTATCTGAGCATCCTCAACAGCTGCCAATACCGCACATGACATGCTGGCTGAACCTAATTAATTAGTTTGCGAATGAATATTTTTGTAATGTGCCTTGAACAAGCAAAATCTAAAAAAAATGCTTTATATGTCAAAATTCTTAGTTAAATTTTTTACAAAAGAAGTTTTTAAAGTATACATATTCAAGAAATGCTCATTAATAAAGTCATACTATAAGCTGGTTACTAGCTTAAGTTTGACTAAGTAAAATTGGTCATAACTGCTCTGTGATCATATGTTTGCTGATCGTTTTGAAACATCATGTCTACCAACAAATTTCACTGCTTTGCACAATTGAACAGTACTCTTATCAGCCCATGTGCTTGTCAGAGAGTTTGTTTGAACTTTCACGTCTGCTCTCCTTTTTATCTCTGCATTGTTGGTTGAACCTTTCACATACTCTGTTGTTGTTTAATAGTGCTCTTTTCATTAGCACAATAATCAATTCTATATCCATTACCACAGTGAGAGAAAGATTTCTTCATACAGTTTCCATTCAATCATTCATATAAATTACTTAATTAATATAAATTTTCTCAAGATAACATGTTTAAGAGTAGTTTCTCTGTATTTCCATGGCCTACTTTAATTTGGTTAGTCATTAATATACAGAAAGCTTGATGCTCTTGATATAAGGAAGGGTAGGTTAGTTACCCAGCTTTGTGTGCTAGTTATCCAGCATACAAATAAAATAAACTTGTCAATGTGTTGTAGTATAATCAAATATTTAGTCAATCCCCCATAAAGTTAAATCATTAACTATGTACAGTACATCATTAAATAAAATCCATCGGTTTTGTTGTACTTTTAAAGGAATTTTTATTTTTTAATTTTAATAATTTTTAAATTATTAAAATGTAAAAATTTTTAATGTAATTTATAAAGGAAGGAACTATAACACACTGCACCAAATAAAGTAGTGTATCTATAGTGTATCAATAGATAGTGTACTTCCTATATGACCACCTCTGGGGCACGAGTAGGAATTTTGTTAACATTTCACAGAAGTTCCATAATCACATCTCTCTAACTTTCACCAATCAGATGTGCAGCAAGCTATGAATAATTAACTGCAAGAAGGCTAAATAAATAAATAAATAAATAAATAGTTGATAGGCTGCTTCCTGACAGTCTATAGATCCTTTGTAGAGTATCTCCATTATACTATCCAAATAAAATGTTGCGACTCACCTACTTTTTTTTTTTATCTAAAACTAGCCTTTATACATACGGTGTATATAGTCTTTACATATTATTACTTTACTCATGAAATATTGCAACAAAAATAAATACTACCATCTTTGTGTTCCTCTGCCTATTTCACAAACCTTGGAACTGGCCTAACCTTCCCTACTTCCCCAGGAGGATGTGATAAATCCAAAGTGTATAAATCTCATGAATGAAACAATGTAATTAGATGGAGCTAAAAAAAAATGGGGGTTCCATTTTTTTTAAAAAGGTTTTACAATTTTGCATCCCGGTAATGTCACTGTGTGCATATCAATATTTGGTTGTATTGCAGGAGGCTAAGTGTGGCTTTGTGCTCATCCTGATGGCTTTGTACTGGTGTACAGAGTGTCTGCCACTGGCAATAACTGCTCTCCTCCCTGTTATCTTCTTCCCTATGATGGGTATCATGACAGCTGAACAGGTGGGAGTCCATTACCCAGCAAGTCTATATTTCAAACATTTGGAGATTTTCGAACTAATTTTGTGGGTGGTTATTCTGCAGGTCTGTATCCAGTACTTCAGTGATAGCACCATGCTGGGAGCTGGTGGGTTGATGGTGGCCATAGCTGTAATACAGTGGAATCTCCACAAACGCCTTGCCTTGGCCATGGTTCTGGTGGTGGGGGTGAAGCCAGCACTGTAAGAGCCTTTTTTGCGTGTTCATCCTTCTTTGTTAAATAAAAAATCTCTGTGACTATTCATTCTCTGTTTTTCTCTATCTCTAAGGTTAATGTTGGGGTTCATGAGCATCACAGCCTTCCTCTCTATGTGGATCTCTAACATAGCCTCTACGGCTATAATGCTACCAATTGTGCATGCCATGCTGGAGCACCTCAGTAAGACGGAGGCAGAGGATGAAGAGAGGGAGCTACAGCAGCGCAGGGCCATAAAGACTTTACAAGTCCAAGAGAGCAGGGATGGAACTGACAACATTCGTATGTAGACATGGGTAGAATGTTTGAGCTGCCTTTTAGACTGCTCTTTAAACTTTCATATACACAGAAATGTTCTCACATTAACAACTGTATCTCATACAAATAAAATCTTGTTTAATTAATTGACATTAATCAAGAGCTAATAAATTATTTTTAATAGTTTTACGTAATTTGTTAAAGACTGCTTAGCAGGAGTAAAGCTAGCCTACTTTTTTTTTTAGCCCTTTCAAGCTCTCATCTTTGAATATTTTTTTTCTGGACTTTCTTCTTGATTGGTCCACTTCTTTATCCCTCTGTTTTTCCAATTTGCTTAGCTTTTTGTCTTGTGTTACATTCAATCCAAATTCATTTTTTGTCATTTATTATACATACTGGCAGTCACAGAGTGTATTTTTCTCAGAACGACTATTTGATTGATGTAAAGAGAATTTAGCCCAAGTCACTGATGCAGTGTTAGGAGTGCTAATTATACAAGTCCAGTAGGATCCATTGACAATTATTCTCTGTTCTCACAACTGATAGATAATCTTCCCATAGAGGAGGAGCTGAGTCCTGAGGAACTGTTAAGCACTGAGCAGAGGAGGCTAAAGCATGAGCAGAAGCATCTGCGTCTCACAAAAGGAATGAGTATGAGTGTGTGTTATGCTGCCAGCATCGGAGGCACGGCTACCCTCACCGGCTCCTTACCCAATCTCATCCTCAAAGGCCAGATTGACAAGTAACAGATACATTACCACATCCTAGATATGTTCTTTCAAACCTTCCTAACTATGGATGTATCAATACTATTTTTTCAGACTGAATATGAATATATGTTTTTTGATACTTGTCAATACTGATACAGATAACTGTAACATTCATTTCAATACCAAAATGAGTAACCTATATAATATTAAGCAATCAGGGGTGTCACAGAATAGTTTATTTAGATCTGTTCATGCTGGTAGTAATGCTGGTGCTGGTAGTAATGAACTATTCATGCAGAGTTTTATGTTTAAGAAGTCATAGTGTTTAAACAGTACCTTTGATACTGCTCTGCAAGCTCAGCAAGTGTGGTCATTAAAATGAGTGCAAGGTGCTGTGAATTGTACCTTGACTCTTGAGCAAAGTGGAGAACTGAAGTGAAGCTTGCAGAACTGAAGTGTTCTCAAGTGCTCACATCATCGGTCCATGCTTGTGAATTCCTTTTTTGTACACACAATTCACGACACCATGCATTCATTTTTAATGACCGCACTTTCTGATAGTGCTCTTTATTAAACTGTTTAGACGTAAGATGTTTTACTCGTATTGTAGGAAGATGCTGTAGTCCTTCCTCGTGATATTTTCACAGAGCACAGCTTAGAGTCTGCTTTGATCAGGAAATACATCCATATCGCTGTCATCTGTTAATTAGTGAGGCAATGTACACCAGGCTTTCGTCACATAGTATCATGTATTATCGATGTTGATATAGGAGCATTTAGTACACGTAAATGAGTATGGTATCGATATCAATATCGGTATCAGTGCATTCCTAATCCTAATGTATTGTATTAGAAAGTATGTGGCTGCAGAATCACCTCATGGGATACTATGTGTATATCAATGCAGGATATTTCCAGAGAATAGGGATGTGATCAACTATGCCTCCTGGTTTGGGTTTTCGCTCCCCAACACAGTGCTGATGCTGATCCTCTCTTGGCTATTGCTGCAGTTCATGTATTTGGGCTTCAAGTAAGTTACAAAGTCATATATTATGTGTATAATTCCATCCATTGTGCCATGTCATTGTTGGCAAATTGAAAAAATTGAAAGAAAAAAATGTTATGGGGGATGAAATTAAAATCGAGTGGCTCATTGACTGCCAAATTCATCACTTGTGGATATTACTAAAACATTCTTTGTAGTCTTTGTAGTTTTTTTGTGCTGATAGTGCTACTATATAATCACATGCTACTCTTTCATATGGCTATGTCTATGTCATACGAGTACTTATGGATTCTTTAAAGTGTAGTATTCATTTTCAGTTCAGTTTTAGCTGCATCTTTTGTATCTTTTTTTGTCTTGTCTCTCTTCAGTGTAAAAAACACACTTGGTTGTGGAATGACCAGAAGCAGTCAGCAAAAGACATATCAGATGATGAGACAAGAGTTTAGAAACCTCGGAAGCATGAGCTTCGCAGAGTCCTGTGTGCTTGTGCTTTTCATACTGCTAATTCTGCTGTGGTTCACCAGGGAGCCAGGCTTCATACCTGGCTGGGCCTCGCTACTCTTCAATCAGGAAAAAATGTGAGTGCTCTCACCTTATGATAAGATTTTTTGCTATTATCTTATGGTGTTATTGCCCTGCTAAGCTTTTGATGTAGTTCATGAATCCCTCACAAGATAAGAACTCCAAAATATAATAATAAGTAACTCATGTTTTGGTTTGCAAAGTGACATTATTGTTCTCAGGTCTCAAGCTTAACAGTTAATTTAGTTAAGACTTTAAGTCAAGAGGTGAGATTAGGATAGGATTTAGAGATACAGTAAATAAAATGTAATAAGTGCAACTTACTATAGCCTATTACCGTCCTGTAAATATTGTATTAGGTAACTCTTTAGCTTCTACATGTTTAGCTGTTGGTCGTGACCAGTTCTTCATTTTTTCTTACAGGTTTGTAACAGATGGCACAGTCTCCATTTTTGTATCCTTTCTGTTTTTCATAATACCCTCCAAACTTCCAAGATGTTGGCATACTGGGTCTTTAGACATAACTGGTATGGTTTGTTTGTTATCATCTTACATCATTTTTGGTGACTCTGTATTTCTGTAGGGTGGCATGGTGGCACAGTAGACAGTGGTGTCTGCCTCACAGCTCCAGGGTCCTTGGTTTGATCCTGAGGTTGAGTTACTGTCTGTGTGGAGTTTCTGTGTATGTACTCCCCATGCCAGTGTGGGTTTCCTCCAGGTTCTCTTATTCTTGTGTACAGAGCATTATATTGTATGTTGCATCATGTCCCAGTCCATCACAGGGCACCGTGCGCACACATTCACACCTGGGGACAATTCAGAGAAGACAATTCACCTATCAAAAGTGTGAATAATGCAAGGACGGTATGGGTAACTATATAATACACAGCAAGTACACAGCACAAGATCAGCACCAAAACAAACTAAATTAGACTTTTGTCTTATTTTACTATCCAAAATCCATATATTCATCTTCATAAACCTTTTTGTCCTGGTCACAACTGCAGTGAGTTCAAAGCCTATCCTGGTAAGACTGGCCACAAAGCAAGAACACACTCCACACTCATTCAGATCTAGTGGCAATTTAGTAGCCAATTCATCTTTTTCATTGGTAGAGGGAGCCAGACACCTGGAGGAAACCCACACAGTCCTGGAGAGAACATGCAAAACTTGTGAACTAAAACCAGAGCTCAGGATCTACCCCAGACTACCAAACACTACCTGCTGTTCCATTTTGCTACTGCTTTCCAAAACGTTCTTGTAAATCTTATGACTTATGACTTATGAAGTTGGCAATTCAAATAGGCCAAAGCAAACAGATAGTTCTCCAAAATCGTGGCAGCATCAGTTTAATATGATATATGTCACCTGTTGTGTGTTTATATTCACTGAAGTGTTGACTCTTTCACTATTAGGCAGGAGTGAAGTAAAGACACCTGCCACCCTGCTAAACTGGGATGTGGTGCAAAAGCTGCTGCCCTGGAACATCCTGCTGCTGTTGGGGGGAGCTTTTGCACTTGCTAAAGGCAGCGAGGTACATGCTCTCTTCTGAAAGCCACTGACTTCAAAATCACATCTGTTACACACAGTTGAATCATCTCAGCTAATAATATATCCTTCAGAATGGGCAATATAGCAGCACAAAGTGTG
This sequence comes from Pangasianodon hypophthalmus, assembly GCF_027358585.1. Classification (NCBI taxonomy): domain Eukaryota; kingdom Metazoa; phylum Chordata; class Actinopteri; order Siluriformes; family Pangasiidae; genus Pangasianodon; species Pangasianodon hypophthalmus. The sequence continues at coordinate 8,584,200 of NC_069733.1, read as the reverse complement.
AATATTACAGCAGATAATATTATTCATTAGTGAAATGGAATCAGATACAAAAATAAGGAATGTCATAACTGAGTATTTGTAGCCAATATTTGTATAAAGTTTCACTTTAGTGGACCAGGCTTGTTTGTCTAGATATCCAACCTGTCCTTTTGGCTTGGACAAAATCTCCTGCCTCTGGGGAACATCCCTCCAGTAGCTCTCTCCTTCATGCTCTGCCTTGTGGTGACCATGCTCACTGAAATCTGCAACAATGCCGTAATCAGTACTGTTTTCCTGCCTGTTCTGGCCTCATTGGTAAGACTAAACACTTACATAATTAAGCACATGATGAAAATACAAAAATAATGATTAATTGATAGGTTCATGTATAATTGATGTCTTCTCCTGTTGCATTACAAGGCAAATACTCTTAAGGTACATCCACTGTCAATCATGCTGCCCTCCACCATCAGCGCCTCATTTGCGTTTATGCTCCCAGTGGCCACACCACCCAATGCCATTACATTCAACTACGCCAACCTCAAGATCATGGACATGGTGAGGTCTCAACAAATTTCTCTTGTTGGGGTATTTTTTGTTTAAGCTTTTCTATATGTAATATATAAGAATATATGGCTGTAACTCTGTAACTGTTACAGGTAAAGCCTGGGCTTGTACTGAACCTGCTGGGGGTAGTCTGCATTAACTTTGCTGTCCAAACTTGGGGTTCTGCAATGTTCCATTTGAACGAGTTCCCTGCATGGGCCAATTTCACTATCCAGACTCTTTAACTGAACACTTCTTCCTGCTTCTACCACCCTATACCTGAGCACAGGAGAAGAAAGAAGGAGAACAACACAGAAAAAAAACTTAAAAGGCTGTGAACTACAAAATGAATGGATTCCAAAGGTGGAGAAAGCTGTCCAGTTTTCATAAGCTGTAGCCAATTTTGTGGGCAGAATGATTTGTCTCACTTAAGGGACATTAATCTGTTCACATACTACATACCACACCAACACATTGCCACCACTGGCCTGTACCATTTACACACAGAAGAATGGCTCTGGAGACCACTGGAGATGCTTTTTCTTCTAGTTAACTGATGACACCGGTGCTCAAAATGATCTTTGCCTGTTATCTTTATCTGAAATGATATTCTGTGTCCAAAGTTAAATTCAGGTGTTTCGGGCCAACAGTTGCATGCATCAGTGTCACAATCAAAGTTACTAAAGTGAATTATTTTGCCAATTCCAACACTAAATTGAACAGTTAATGCTAGAAATGCCTATCCACTTGGTTTATACAAAAACACCAATATTTTGTGTTGTATGAACTGGAATGTACACCTCAGTGTATTTAAATTATGTACTATGTTTTAAACTTGCTCCTTACTGCAAAATGGAGGAGTCATGTAAGCAAGTCATCAAAATTTATTTGGAGAATTCACAAGCATGGTGGCTGATACATAGAGGTCTCGAATATGGACAGTACTCCATGTAAAGTTTTAATTTACAAGTAGCCCATACTAGAAGAAGTCCAAGACAGCCAAAAATATGATCCAATTTTTGCTGCAAAACGCACACACATAGTATAGCATTACAAAAGCACACACAGAGTATAACATTATAAATTAACTGTTCCTGTTTGTCATCTTCCAATGTTATGATGTAATGTGAAGATCGTTCACAATAAATTTCATGAGTTTTTTAAGTGTATTGTGTTCTTCTGGGTAAATCTTGCAGTGCGGAGACTAATATTTTAAGGACACAACAAGTAAAAAAAATAATATTGTCCAACTTCTGATTAAATTTGGGGTCTTTCACATTTTCAACATTGGTTATAATTTTATATATATAGTTAATGTGGGAAGAGGATTTGACTAAATAGTTTAGAGACTCTTAACTGAAATCTCTCATTTCCCTTTCAATGACACCAAATATAATTTTTAATATCCAAGTACAAGCTAGGTTTTTTGTATTTGGTTTAGCTGTATAGGACATTCTAGTGCATAGGACATTCTAGTGCTTCAGAAATAAAAAGAAAAAACTATTGCTTCTTTTGCATTTTTAATGCACCCACACTCATCTCTATATTGGCTCTTATGTACAAAATTACAAACTTACTATTCTCCTACCTGGCCTAAAGAGATGTTGTCATTGATTTTTAAATTAAAACCCAAGCAGAAACTTAATTCAGGAAATTCATGTGCATATACAGAGTATCTTGCTAATATGATATGTATGAAAACATTTAAGATTACGCTTAGTGGTTTAAAAGTGTTTAAATTCCCCTGCATTATCAGCATGAAGCATGATTTTAATTCACTTGGTGATGATAGCAACTGCTTTCTTTATCCAGGCGTTGTTGCTGAGCAGAGACAGCATGAAGCGAGCCACATCTGATCTTGATACAGCGTTGCCTGCAGGGTAGTCATTCTTATCAGGCACATAGTAACCTTCATGGGTCAGGATTTCTTTGTCTATCAACAGTGTCAACAGAAAAAATATTATGAAAAATATATTATGGGCACTTAGGTTTAGACAATTAGGTTATGATTAATCCCCATGCATAGAAAGCTGTGAGGTTTGCCTCACTAGCCAATCATGTAAGACTTTTCTGTGGCAGAACAACAAATCCTACAACATAAATGTGAAGCATATAATGCAGTGATGATGGCAACCAAACAACTAAATTTAGAAATTGCCAAATGTATATGCTACGCTTGGACATGTGTATCATATTGGTTAAATGTATTTAATAATAACTGGCTATATGTTTTCATTGACTTAACTGATATTTATTATGTAGTTGCAGCACTAGCAGTGTAAAGAGCTCTTGGATACTAACTAATTACTGTTCTATTCTTCTGTGTCTTAATTGAATGTTTACTATAAATAAATGATTGCTTTGGAGAAACTTGCAGTAAATTGAGAAAAAAAATTGACCTACAAAGGATTGGTGCTGGCGGTCTGTTAATGGTAGTCTATTAACGTAGAGGTTCAGGTGGTCTATACTCTGACTCTAGCAGCTCCACCCATGCCTCTGTGATACACGGTACATGTATGTGCATTCCAACAGTGTATTTTTCATGTGCAGTTTAAACCAGCACAAATAGTTACAGAGACCAAGCAAAGGGGCGTATCAATGGTAACAATCACAGATGCTCATGATTAGTTGGTGTCGCTATGATTGATGGGGATAGAGAGTAATATCATCCCTCCCACTCAGAGAGCATGGCTAATTTTTTTTTATTCTGTATCCCAAATGTCAGGATGTGAATTCACAAGCTCCCAACAACTGGGAGAACTCTTTTTTGTTGCACAACGTTGGAACACATAGTGCATAAATCTTAAATATGGATTGAATTACACTTGATTTAATTGATTTTATCTTTTTTTTTTATTAGGGAGATGGCTTCCCCTTGTAACCCCTCAACTAGAGCCCTGTTTCCTTTTCTGTGTAAATGAGACGTGAAATGAAAGGACAGGTTCATTTATGAACAAGACTCCAGGAATTGCATGATTGCTGAAAGCCTTCGCTGAATGGCGCTTGTCACCCAAAATTCAATTTAACCAACAACGTACCAGTTCTGGGGTGGTCAAAGATATGTCAAGGGTAGCCATGACCACCCCATGTCACACTTTAGCTCCACCCCTGTTTTACAGAACCCAGGTTTTATGATACAACATTTTATCTCTCAGTAAAAGACCTCAAACTAAAATACAGAGCACAATAAAATGGAAGCAGATCATTTTTACTAGCCCACCTGTAACTGGAGTATTTTGCAGCCCTGGTGGCCTGACTACAGTCCAGTTGATGTCCTCAGTCTTCTCCAAAAGCTTCTCCATCTCATACATGTTGCTTAGAACACTCCGAATTATTGGCAGTAGCATAAAGCGAATAAAAAATGGAGATCTGGTCCCTGAATTAGCTGCAAAAAGCAGATAACTCATTCAAATATCAGGTCACCTTTATGAGGATTATGTGCTAGGACAGTAGTAGTTTCATTTCATTTAAAAGGGGTGGATTTTTTAATATCTTTGATTTATTTTGCTGCAATTGTGTATTTAGTGCAGTTGCAGAAAAATAAATCTGCCCCTTTTGAAAGAAATAGAAGCTATGGTACACATTGCATACATTAAAATAAGAAGTTTTGAATGAACAAACCTTTAAGATACTTTTATAATTAAAACCCTTGATGGAGGCTACAGCACTTACGATCGGTGTACCATGATGTCATGGTAATGATTCGATTCACTTTGACTTCTCGCATTGCGTTGAGGGTTGCCGTCATAGACTCAGTGTAGCCTGTGACTCCATAGAAAAAAGATGTTGGGAACCCAAGACATGACATAACAGCATCCTGTCCTGTGAAGTGCGGCTTCAGACTGTCTTCAGAGAAAATATTTCCCTCCACCACCTATTGTGGCATAATAGATGTTTTTAAATGGTAAGGGGTTCTCTGAAACCATTTTATATTTTTATAGCAGTGTTAATGATATGATTTTGCTGTGAGGTGCATGATCATTACAAAGCAAATACTATATACTTAATACGGCTCAATTATAAAATATAGTACCCCAGCAGCCGTGTTTTATAACTCTGAAAACCTCAAGCTGTAGTAACAAATAAATATATTCTATATATTTCACTGCATCACTTGTCATGGTTAGTGAAAACTTTTTTTTACAGTGTATATAAAAGTTGTATTAAATATCAGAAAAAAAATCTGTATCATATCTTGATTTACCTAAAAGGTGGACTTTGTAAATGTTGTCTTTCTAGATCTATAATAATTATAGAATTTCAGAGTTATAAAAGAGACTGCTCATTTGTTTACTCCTTGTTTCTGTTTACATTTCTGTCCTGGAAATCAGGCACACACACAGTTTGGGGGCGGAAGGAAACTGAAAGCAGGAGTTAGAGGACAAAGTTTTGAAACTGCTCTTTTAAGGTTGAACTGGGCATTTGAAAGCATTCTTTATGTCCTGATTTACCTTAAGGTTCTCATGGTTTATGGTCAGTTTGGAAGGATTCCTCACTATGGCTGTGATAATGTGTCCCTGCTGGAGAGCCTGGTTTACCAGCTGCAGCCCGGTCTGTCCTGTAGCTCCAAGCACTGCAATCTTCATCTTCAGATCACCTGGACTGAATTACTCCTGCAGAAGAGAAAATAAACATGAACTTAAAAGTCTACTGCACGAACTAGAACACTGGTTTAGCAGCTACAACTTTCCTGAACATAAGAATGCAGCATTTTTACATTTTATATCGAGATAAATTTTCCATCAAAAAGGTTATAAATGTAGGCTCAAAACAGTTATACAGTGTGTTTAGATATAACGCCTTTCAGGTTTACTGAAATCCACAGGGGCTCTACTAGGATACTGAAACCATACTTTGTTCCCTCTGTAGGGCACCTATATAGGGACAACAGAACTATTTGGGAGTTGGCCAGTGATTTCTGAGTGTATTATTATTATTATTATTATTATTATTATTGTTGTTGTTGTTGTTAAAAAGCCTATACCATCTGAACACTAGAATAATTTCTAATTTATCTACATTACCTAATCTACTAAATATCTGCTCACAGAAGCTACACAACTACAAAATCACAGTGTAAACATGCTCACCTGTACACTATACCTGTACCTGTACCTGTATAGGTTACCTGTAGAGATAAATGTAGAAGTGGTGTCTGTTAGTGTTTGGTCAAAGGAGACAGTCTTACGGTTTGTATCCTCTCCACGGACCCAAGCAAACACTTATCAACTCTGGCACACTTCAAATATCATTTACACGGAATACACACAAAGAAAGTGCACACTTCAACTAAAACGTCTGCTTTACACTGCGCATGCGCTGTTCAATTCGGCGTCATAAATTGTGTGAATATATATCATATTTATATGCTCTACTTACACACTCCTTCAAATTCGATACGTTTTGTCCAGAGACGACTGATTTCCGCCTACTTGCATAACTTGTCAGCTTGTATAATATTTATTCACTAGGAGGCGCTATTTCCATGGCGTTCTGGAGAAAGAACGCTGCGCCAAACTGAAGCGCTTTTACTGTGTTGCCAGATCCTCGGTTTTCACACGGTGTTGTGGTTCTTTTAAACTGTTGCCCCGGGTTGACTTTTTTGTCAGTGGCTTGGAGTTTAAGGGTTTTGTACACTCAAATCTTATTCCAAACTGGACTCAAACCATCCCAAACTCTGCCATGAATTTAGTATTAATTCATGGCTGTAAATTAGTATTTAGCAGAAGTGTTCAAAAGCTTCATTGAAAAAAAGATTTGTTATTTGTCTTTGTTATTCAACTAGAGGAGCAAAATAGAGAAATAAATTCACCTACTGCTTATCAGCAAACTTAGCACCAAACAAAATCCTCCTAAAACTTCAGGACTGCAGTGAGTTCAAAGCCTACCCTGGTAAGACTGGCCACAAAGCAAGAACACACTCCACACTCATTCAGATCTAGTGGCAATTTAGTAGCCAATTCATCTTTTTCATTGGTAGAGGGAGACCAAAGACCTGGAAAAAACCCACATGGACCTGGAGAGAACATGCAAAACTCGTGAACTAAAACCAGAGCTCAGGATCAACCCCAGACTACCAAACACTACCTGCTGTTCCATTTTGCTACTGCTTTCCTTGTTGTTCTTGTAAATCTTTATGACTTTATGACTGAAGTTTATGACTTTATGACTAAAGAAATCAAGGGGAAAAGCTGTCCCATACTAAATTCCTTTACCGATTTGTTTAATTTTTGCTAATTAACTGACCAATGATTTGTTGTTAAGACCACTAAAAGCTTAATATGTCGCCATTTTGGGCTTGACCCGTTTTTTATTATTTTTTTCCCCAGGAGAGTACTTATTTATTTAACAGTGTATCCAGCCTGATTGCTACAGGCCAGGAACTGTCTCATGAAGAAGGGTTATATAGCCTAGATTCCTGACTATGTCCCTGCAAGAACACAAAGCAAGAACACACTCCACACTCAAAGATTAATCCCTGTGCACATAAAGGTATGATGTTTCCATTGAACAATCGTATGAGACCTTTCTGTGGCAGAACAAGAAATACTACAATAAAAAGTTGACGCATATAAAGAAATAATGTTGACAAAGAACAACTAAATTCAGAATGTGTCAAATGCAATTTTGTAAATTTGGCCATATGTAACATATTTAATGTTTATATATTGGCTAAATATATTTTATAATCCCAAGTTACATGCATTCACTGTTTTGTAATTATACTTTAGTTGCAGCCTTATCAGTGAAGACAGGTCCTTGATGCTAAATAATTGCTGTTCTTCTATGACTTAATTTGATGTAAAAAAAAAAAAAAAAAAAAAAAAAAAAAGAAGAAGAGAGAGTATTGCAGCAAACTGAGAAAGAAGTGGCCTAAAAAGGAGTGGTGCAAGTCCACCTCTAAACTAAATATACTCCAGCAGAAGGTTATGTCTAATAATTAATGATCGTCTATTTTGGTAGAGGTCCAGTATGGGCTGAAACTAACTTTGGCAGCTCCATCCATGTTTCTGTGCTAAAAGGTATGTGCATGCGCTTTCCAACAATGATGCAAGTACATGGGGCTGTAAATTCTGTGAACTTCTAGAATGGTACAGCATTTTAATAAACTGAAAGCAGTCCATTTTCACAGCTGGCTCCAAGCCCTGCAATCTTCATCTTCAGATCACCTGGACTGATTTACTCCTGCAAAAGAGAAACTAAACATGCACTTAAAAGTCTACTGCACCAACTAGAGAAGCGTTTTAGCAGCTACAACCTTCCTCAAAACAGCAATGCAGCATTCTTATATAATTGTATATATCTAAGGTTATCTCAATCTATCTACCTATCTATCTAGATTTCTCTCATACTGAAATATATAAAAGTAACCTAAACTGGTTTTACATACTAGGTGTGTATACTAGATGTCCTTATGGTAGTTATATAAAAACTCAACTCAACTTCAACTTTATTGTCCCTCTAGGGGAACTACTACTGTAACCACATCACTACAAAATTTTAGTATTAATAGAAGTAAATACAGTACAAATACAAAGACATAATACACAAATATAAAATTGCAAGTTAGATAAGTTAAGATCACCAACTTTATACAAATAAATTATCTGTCATCAGAGCAAGTAGAATTCAATAACCCAGTGGCCACAGCAACAAAGGAGTCTTTAATTCTATTAGTCCTACCTCTTGGTACTCTAAAGTGATGGCCTGAGGGTGACATCTGAAACGTAGTACATAAAGGATGATCCAAAGCACAAAGAATGGCTTGGGCCTTTGTCAGATAATGCATATATAATATGTCAGTAGAACAGGTTTGTTCCTCTCCAATAACTTTCCCAGCCACCTTCACAAGGCTGGCTAGTCTATGACAAGGTAAGAGTTCCATGCCATGCAACAATACAAAAAGAAAATACAGATTCAATAAAACTTTTATAAAATAGGGTCATCATAGTGGAACAAACCTTGAATGTGTTTAACTTCCTTAAAAAAAATCTTTGCTGAACCTTTTTACAAACAGCCAAAACATTGGATTCAAAATTCAATTTGCTGTCAATCAGCACTCCTAAATTCTTATAGCTATCAACCAATTCAATGTCCGAGCCATTTATTGTAGTCATCAAAGGGCTAGGTGGTGATCTCCTTAAGTCAGTCACCATGCCCTTTACTTTAAAAAGACAATAATGTTAGATATCAGGGTTTTTTTTTTAATCCATAGCTCTTGGGGCTCTGTATAGGATACTGAAACCATAGTATATACATGGAAGTATAGTGCACCTACTGTATATGTAAATGTAGAAGTGGTGTCTGTTAATGTTTATATAAACAACACGGTCTTCCTCTCCATGCCCTCAATGCAAGCGCTTTCAAACACCAGATATAATTTACAAGAAATACACACAGCAACAGAAAGAGTCACTTCAACGCCAGTTAAAACATCTGCATGAGGTTAAGCGTGCAATGCGCATGCGCTATTCAATTCACAGTTAGAAAGTGGCACTCTCAGAACAAGTCTTCTAATAGAGTGTGTATATATTATATTTATATGATCTACTTAGACACTGAGATATTTTCTTCTCAAATGCTATACGTTTTGTCCAGAGACATGCACAACTGGACTTGGTAGGCTCTATTAGTCACTAGGGGGCACAATTTCCTAAATACAAAAGTACAAGAGGTACCCAGGTCCTCGGTTTTCCCACGGTATTGTGGTTCTTTTAAACTGTTGCCCTGGGATTTTTTATTTTTTTTCTGTGTCTTGGAGTTTAGCTCTGAGAGAGTCCGTCCTGGCAGTCCTTAATATAAGGAAATAGAACTAATTATTTAATAATAATAATAATAATAATAATAATAATAATAATAATAAACAACCTTTAATTCACCAAGTTAGTTCATATTGTAGAAAAAATGAATAGGTTTTAAATTATTTTATGACTTATGTCATCTTTCATGTCTTAGCTGTGTTTGTAGAGTTTACAACTTTTATGCACACATAAAAGGAGTTCCAAACTATAAGGTGACTCATAAATACACTATATGGCCGGAAGTATGTGGACACCTGAACTTAACACCTGCATGTAGTTCTTCCCCAAACTGTTGCCACAAAGGTGGAAGTACACAATTGTATAGGATGTCTTTGTATGCTGCAGCATTAAGATTTCATTTCATTAGAATTAAGGGACATAAACCTGTTCCAGCATGACAATGCCCCTGATTGCTAAACGAGATCCACGAAGACATGGTGTGCCAGACCTCCTCACCCAACATCAGTGCCTGATCTCACTAACGCTCTTGTGGATGAATGAGCACAAATCCCCACAGCCACCCTCCAAAATCTATTGGAAAGTCTTCCCAGAAGAGTAGAGGTTATTATAACTCAATCTGGGATGGGATGTTCAACATACACATATGGGTGTGATGGTCAGGTGTCCACAAACCTTTAGCCATATAGTGTATCACAACAGTGGGCGGTTTACATGTTACTTTTACATAATGAACACAACTATATTTAAATGTAACATGAAAAACACATCAGAAACTAAGTGTCAGATTCCAGATTTGGGTTAGGGGGGATCTATATGGTTCTCAAACCTTTTGCAGTTAGGGGCCCTATTAACTCTAGTAAAAAAAATAGGAATCCCTCAGTACAGATTTATTTTCTGAAAATAATCCAACCACTCAGTAATATCATGGCTATTTTTTGTGGACATGTAGCGTTTTATTCCTGAACTTTCCACTCCCAAAACACATTTTTATAAACACATTTTAAAACACATTTCAACTAAATATCAGTAGATATTACTACTTTCAAGTTATAAGCCTACTTACTTGAGTTATTGAGGTCAAGTGACCCATCAAACAGTTTAATAACTATAATATATAAATATAATAGCTTTTGTAATAGACCACCTATCAAAATAGTGCAAAGTCCAAATATATGTTGAAGGAAAAAAAAATAAGTCTGAGTTCATGAAACACTAAATCCATAAACAAAACCATAAACCAGCCTCAGGAAAAATGAGGCTCAGTCAGTTTGGCCTGTTTGGTTATAGTGCCATCTATCACTCGGTACAGAAATAGAGTAAACAATCCATGGCACTCTTTTCACACTGTTCATTGTCTTTAGTAGTCCAGTGATGTCATGTTACAGCTGAGATGGATCTGTTTGTGTTGGGCATGTCTTTTTTTTGTAAATATAACAGCCATTTCTGATTACGTTAGGTTTTATGATTGCATTCAGAGCTGTGGGTTATACTATGCTAAATTACCCTTTGGTGTGAATGAGTGTGTGACTGTGTGTGTATGGTGCCTTGCAATGGACTGGCTTCCTATGCAGGGTGTATTCCTGCCTAGCACTCAGTGCTCCCAGGATAGGCACCAGATAAAGCGTTTACAGAAGATGAATGAATGAATGAATGAATGAATGAATGAATGAATGAAGGTCTGTGAATATGACTTAAGACATCTCATCAGAAATCCTGTCAAGTTATTTCATGTTACTCAGCTGGCTAGCCAGTGAAAACATAACATTACTGAAAATACACGTGTATGTGAATATAGAAGTGACATCGATCCTACCGGAAGGCTACCAAATACTCTATATTGCCAAAAGTTTGAGGACACCTGATCATCACACCTATATGTGGTTCTTCCCCAAACTGTTGCCACAAAATTGGAAGCACACAATTGTATAGGATGTCTTTGTATACTGTAGCATTACAATTTTCCTTCACTGGAACTAAGAGGCCCAAACCTGTTTCAGCATGACAATGTTGAACAATGTGCACAAAGCGAGCTCCATGGAGACATGGTTTGCCAAGATTGCTGTGGAAGAACTCGAGTGTCCCGCACGGAGCCTTGACTTCAACCCCACTGAACACGTTTGGGATGAACTGGAACGCTGACTGTGTGCCAGGCCTTTTCACCCAACATCAGCACCTGACCTCATTAATGCTCTTGTGCCTGAATGAGCACAAATCCCCACAGCCACACTCCAAAATCTAGTGGAAAGCCTTCCCAGAAGAGTGGAGCTTATTATAACAGCAAAGGGGGACTAAATCTGGAATAGGGTGTCCAGAAAGCACATATGAGTGTGATGGTCAGGTGTCCACATACTTTTGGCCATATAGTGTGTGTATTTGAAGCCACGCCCACATTCATATCGACAGTCTTTTTACATAGCGTCAAGGACACGCCTACATTTCTGTATGGCACTCCCACTTAGAGCTGGTCTCATTTTTTTTTTATGGACTCAGTGACACGCCTTCTCTCTGACATTTCCATATATGCTTTCAAAGCCACGCCTTCTCTCTGACATGGAAGCGTGAACGGGGAAGTTTTGTCAAAGTTTTGTGTATAGGCATGAACGCTACCGGCGGTTTGCACTGAGTGGCACCTACAACCACGAGACAGGAGGCGATTTCGGCTTGTGATCATGCAGTCCGCGGTTTTGTGGCTGGCTTTCGCATTGACAGTGTGTGGTGCGAACCTTTCCCCTCCAGTGGTGAAGATCAGTCTGGACCAGGCTCCGGAGCTGAGATGGTTGCCTCTTAAAGACCTCTTCAGTAAAGATTTCTTACAGCAAGCAGCAGCTCAGGTGATCGAGTGAGTGAGTCCCATCCTCCGTTTTCACCACTAATAAGAAGTGTAGCAGGCATGTTTTAACCCTTTGAGTTGTTATTCTGTAGCCAATCTGTCTTTAGTTTTAACTGTGCTTTTATAAGAAACTGAAACACCCCTAAAACCTCCAGGTGTTTAAAAATAATGACAGCCACATCTGGATTAACATGTTATGATCCTTTCAGTACTATGTTTATTCTGTAGTGTGTGCCTGTATTTTTTTTTATTTCTGTATTTCATGAAGAGAGGTGTATAAAGACAGACCTCATTTATAGCTGGTAGAGAGAGCAAGCTCTTAAGACTCTTATTACAGGTGAATAGGATAATATTTTAAAACAATAGAAGTCACTATTAGCCAGTGGATTGCCAGTATTGCTGATAGTACTTTCTGTGTTGGAATTAAAAAAAAAAAGCATTTAATTGTACAAATGAGGCTTCATCTAATTAAATATGTGTACATTTGGATATTTTATGAAACCAAAAGTATAGCCTTTGGATGATGTTACTATTAAAAATATTTATTTCACTGTGAAGATACTCTTTAGAGAAAAGATTGTTGGAATAGCCTGTTTCTATCTGTAGTGTCTTGCCTTAAATGAGTGCATAAAAGTCTCTAAATCCAACGACCGTTTTGCCTTATCTATTTGGAACTTTTTTTTTCTTAGTTCTACAGTTCCAGCATGGGTTCACCAAGCTATCAAACCTGTGGTGAGAGCTCTGGAGCGGTTTACCCCTCAGCCCTACGCTGCTGAGATCAGAGGCATGGCAGCTTTCTACGGCTCTGACATCTCCGACATCCTCCTGCTCAACTTCGCCTACGAAGTTTCTGCGTACGAAGATCTGTTGCTCGTACAATTTGTTTATAGCCTAACAATGGTGTATCTAAGCTTTTATACATGGGGTGGCATCATTAAATTATGAACAGGGCACGGTTGCATTTGCAGAATATCAGTTTTGCAGTTTGTGCTTAGTGCAGAATTATTGGCCACATAACTATGTTACTGTATTGTCTTCATTTGCTCTATAGTCATAGTACTTGAATGAACCTCCAGTGCTACAGTGAAGGTTTCCATTAACATGGGTTAGATATAATTTAATCAGGTATGTAGGAGTAATCGGGGCTGCAGTACATAATGTCACAGCACATATGTTTTTGACCAAGATATTTCATGCCCAGGGTTCCCAGGATAATGAATAAATGAATAAATGTATGAATATTTTGATAAATAGGCCTATTTCACAAGGTTGTGTATTCCCTGATTCCCTGCCCTTGCCCCAAGTTGTACCTCCATGACAATGGACCTGGGAGTTACAGACCTTTCATTGGATTTGAGGTGAATTATTATGTTTAAGCCATCTTCATTAACCACATTATCCTGATCAGAGTTATGGTGCATATGGAAACTATCCTTGTAACACTGGGCACAAGGTAGGGACATGCTAGTCCAGACCCAAGCTATGGGAATGAATGAATAATTTAAATTGCATATTACAATGGATTATGTGATCATGTTTTTGTTTATCTGTTATAGGTTCTGCAGCAGTATTGTGGCTCAAGACACCAAGGGAATAATCTATCATGGTCGAAACTTGGACTACCCCCATGATGTGCTCAAGAATCTTACGATCGATGTTCTGTTCATCAAAAATGGAGAAGTAACATATGACTTCTTATCGGCCTTCCTGTTTTGCATTAAAAATAGGCATTATGTAACTAGAAAGGCACCTTACTTTAATGTGTTTTGCATGTTTAACAGCAGTTATCAAAGTGACTAATTCAGATCATATCCTGTGTACAGCACCACTCCCTTGTTAGATGTAAGATGAAGAATTCTTCTTATACAACAGAGAATGTTAGCTGCAATTGAACACTGTAAATGTATTGCTGTGTCTGTCCTAGGTGGCCTACAGGGGCACAACTTTTGCTGGTTATGTCGGGTTATGGACTGGACAAAGTAAAAACAAGTTCACTGTGACTGGGAATCAGCGAGGTTAGTGCACTTACTGAAGTCTTTTCACCTGCAGTGATTTTACATCCATTCAAATTACCACTAGATGTTCTCCTCACAGATGAGGGCCATTGGTGGGACAATATCATTTCAGCTGTCCTGTTAAAGTATTCTCCTGTTAGCTGGCTAGTGAGAGAGGTAAAAACCAATAGCACAGCTACTTTAAAGCCAATCAGATTAGTGTAACTTGCATATTCACCTACTATTTTACACTAAATTAAATTGATCTGATTTTCCTGCGTATCATAGATACTTTGAATCATTTGTGGTCTTTCTGTGTTTTCCAGACTCTTGAGGGGGCCTCAAACTTCCTGAATGCAGTTACACAATTGTCTGAAATACCCATTATCAGTGGTGTATACTACATTGTGGGTGGTGTTTATCCAGGAGAGGGTGTGGTCATCACTAGAGACAGGAGTGGTCCTGCAGATATTTGGCCTTTGGATACGCTCTATGGAAAGTAAGCATCAGCTGATCAAGATCATCACTGATCTTGCCTTAAGCTTAAAGGTGGCTGCTTGCACAATGTAGAGATATATTATACAACCATCAAATATTTTAAATCCTCTGATTCAGCACAAACTCTTCATTCAAATTATGTTATTTATGCTCCCTCCTTCAGAGTCACCTTCATTACACATGCATGATTTGTATCATGTGAAGCAATGTCATAAAATGCATCAGTTTGATTTGTATAGCACTTTTAACAACAAAAAGCAGCTGTATAGGATGGATGTAGATCTAGACACCCAATACCCAAGCCAGAGGTGAAAGTGGTAAGGAAAATGAAGAAGAAACCTTGACAAGAACTAGCCTCAAAAGGGATCCAATCTTCTTCTGGGTGATGCCACATAGTGAGAAAATCACTGTATACTGTATGGTGTAGAAGAGTGAAGTCCAACAGTACTAAGACTGTTTGGATGTTCAGTATGAGCATATGACTAAGGATGTTCAGTATGAGCATATTGTGAATAAGAGTCCTGGGATAAACACAGGACCACATTAGTGGATCAGATCACATGGACATACTATAACTTTTTACTATACTATAACTTTTTGCCATCAGTATAAACAAGTTAGGACTCTACATAACCATTTCATTTTATCCTTGAACTCTTATTTTTTATTATTTATTTTTTTTAGCTGGTACAGGGTTGAGACAAACTACGATCACTGGCTGCCCACACCCAAAAGAGACACTAGACGGTGTGTGTTTAACTCGTTTTATTATAAATTAATTAAATAATATTCTTCATATTCATTTCTGTTGTCCTAGTGTATCTGCTTATGCTTTCTTTTCTGATTTAGAGAAGTGGCTATGAAAGCATTGAATGCTACAGGTCAAAATAACATCAACTTGCACACTCTTTATCAGGTAAAAGGCTAAATCCCTTTCAGTATCGATTGTCGATGATGCAGTTCTGTATTAGTCCCATTCAGTATAAAAAAACTGTGTGATTTAATTGTAGTTTTGGTCTCTTCCTTCAGGTTTTATCAGTGGTTCCGGTGTGCAACAGGTGAGAACTGTGCTATTTGACTGTATTTGTGGATTGTAATTCAGAACCAGACTGTTGTTCACACAGCCTTTTATTGTTGGGCAATAGCAAGTGTGTGGCTTTTCGATTTTCACTTCCTCATTACTGTCGAACAGATTTACGCCATTTCTCTTTTTGAAGACATATGGAATTGCTAGTAAATGCAATAATAAGGAACTAAACATTACTAAGTTCTGCCAGACTTTAGCACTGAAATAGATCATTGCCCACATTCACTCTCATATTCTCCATCCAAACTTATTTTGAACTTTGAGATCTATTTAGATCTTTGAGTCTTATGCTAAATAATCACATCTATCTATTAGTTGATCTTATTTAAGTACACTTGAAGGAATTTTGGTATTTGATCTGTTCAGCTAATATAATGATCTATTCATTGGACTAAATATATATTTAGACATACATTTTGCAGTGATGCATTGGTAGTCCTACTTCAAAAATAAATAAATAAATAACTGTAGTAAATCAAACTGTTCTCTAATTTCAATGTTCACCTGGTGACCAGGATAACAGTCTACACAACAGTGATGAGTGCAGCTGCCCCAGAGGAGTACACAACCGTGGTTAGAGAGGTATAAACACACAGCAGTGCTTAGCACCATACATACCCCATGTAGTTAATAATTAATATTGTGCATGTTTATGCCTCTGGCTTGTTTCTGCGGACAACTTAACACAAAATTTTTGTGCCCTTCCCGAAAGTTGGAATGAAAAGCTTCTTAGTTTGCTAGTGAATTTACAGTATATTTGCTGTGCAGTAGTAGTGGACACTCATGTGGTGTCTCAAATATCAAACAGTCAAGACTTTTTTCCAATGAGTCAGTGATCATCAGTAGATTACATGTTGAGGAAGTATAGAAATGAACTGAAAGTCACCACAGTTTCTGCATAAGGTCTTAAAACTGCCTTCGTTCTCTCAAGGTTACAGTAGTTACTGAGACGCCTATTCTTAAAGTGACATTTACCCTAGTTTTGAGTTGGCAATAATTATTCATCCTTTTGACCCAAGTTTCTCTCTGTTCACAGACATGTGGTTAGTCCTTTACAAAGGTCAACAGTCTAAACTAAAGCCATCACTAAACATCACTAAACACACAACCATGACATTTCAAATGAGCTAATTTTAATAAAAAAAATTTACAAGGCTACAAGGATGTACTGTATATTTAGCTCACTGGTAACATGTCACATGCACTAGTGGATTTTATAATTGTTGTATTTGTTTATGATTGTTGCTAATGTTGATTTACTTGTACATTTTAAATGGTGATAACATAATGTTTATAACATGGGCCTATTTTTAGATATGTCTTATATTTGGAGACTGCATGTGTGTAATGATGGCATTAACTTTCTTTAGTTGTGCACCTGACCAATAAATTTATAATTTACTAATTTACTTTTGTCTCGTGTATATAAGCCCTTTCCCATCTAGTGTAATATTGCAATACATTAATGTAACATCAGAGAGACTGGTTAAAACATACTGTAAATTTTTTTTTACAATGGTCGTGAGCTGTGGGTATTGAGTATGAGCATGAGCGGTGGAAATGAGATTCCTCCACAGGGTTAATGGGCTTACTCACCATGATAAGGTGATGAGCTCTCCAATTTGGGAGAGCCTTGGTGAGAGGAGTCAGTTGAGGGGGTTCAGGTACCGTATAAGGATGCCTCCTGGTCGAATCCCACTGGATCTGTATCAGGCACATCCCACTGGACCCAGGACCCACTGGAGAGATTATATCTCACAGTTACCCTGGGAATATCTGGAGATCCCCCAAGAGGAGCTGGAATCTGCCACCTGGTATAGAGAAGTCTGCGCTGACCTTCTCAACCTGCTTCCACAGTGACCCCTACCAGGAAAAGTAGAACCTGGAGACTGAATGACTGAATGAATGAATGAGTCTCAGAAAGTGCTAATGAATGGCAAATATTCTAATTTAATCAAAACAAATACATTATTCACCAAGGATGTGTTATTATGCATTGTTATTGTCTTTTTTTTTTACACAAATTGGTGTAAAAGCTCTAATTCGTTGATTCTGTAGACAGTAATTCTGTAGCTAGTGCAACATACTCGTGGAAAAGCAGTGGAAATAGTCCAACATTACAAATATTTTGGTAGTAAAATCTGAGAGAAACGCAGACACGACCTTGTGGAGTTTTATATGTTTTTCCCATGTCTACATGGGTTTCCTCTGGGTACTCCGGTTTCCTCCCACCATGCAAAAACAAGTGCAGAGGTAGACTGGCTACTTTAAATTGCCCCTAGGTGTGAATGAGTGTGGGAATTAACATGTGATGGTGCCCTGCGTAGGACTGGCACACTAACCAGGGTGTGTTCCTGTCTCATGCTCAGTGTTCCTGGTTTTGGCTAAGGATCCACCACAACAACCCTAAGCAGGATAACTCTGAACACAGTCATGACAATTAGAAAGTATAAACAGGCCCAATACTCTTTTCTTCTATGTCATGTTGAGAAACAAACTATTGAAACTCTTGAAATGTTGTATATAATTTATATACTATGTTTTTCTGCCTGGCACTCAAATTGATCTTTTGGATAGTTTAATTGAATTGACTTGTAAATTCAGCTATGTTTAGCAGTTACCCTAAATAACCCCAATGATGAATCAAAACCCCAATGATGAATCAAAACTTGCAGTGAGTGGGGAAAAAAGAATACTTTAAGATTCATTCAGCAGGAGGTATTTGCCATGCAGCAGAAAACATATTCACAGTACAACATTCTGTTCACCTAGATAGTGTCGTAAGTCTGTAGTAGTGCCAAAGGCTGCCCTTTAACAAAATGCCATTTTCTATATAAAGCTCAGTGTAGTCTCATCAAGCTATTAACCTAATCCTCTTGGGGCTTGTTTTCTTGGTTTAGCAGACTGCTCTAGTTGTGAAAGAAGCAGAAGCTATGGTAGTATTGTAGTAGGTTTTGCTTGAACAAGATCATAATAGGATAATGGAGGAACTGGGGGTGCCATAGACAAGCGATCCTCATGTCTACATGCCTCGGCTCAGTTTGTGTTGTGTGTGCTTTGCGTTATCCACCTCAAGGATCCACTGGAAAAGACAACCACAACCACTGCTTTGCATGGCATGTTTAGGGAGTAATCATAAAGCCTTTTGGGTTTTTTTCTTGGTGAGAAAACACAATCACAAGGTGAGTTATTCTAATGGATGCTATAAATTATTTAATAGAAAACACTCACTATTGTTAATTTCACATGAAACCCTTGCACTATTGAGAAACATAAATGACAGCAATATATACAGAACAGAAGAAACGGATATTCCTGCATACTTGTGTAAAATACACAATTTGCGATTTTACATTTGACTTATCACAACATTTAGCTTTTTTTGCTTTTGCTTCATTGCTTGTAGCTGTAGTAAAATAGGGTAAGAATTGCTTGACTTTATTTAAAATTACTTTTCATCAGAATTACTGTGTCCAGTAAAACCACGCTAGCTTACATCACAACAGGGGAAACTGGGAATCTCTCTCTCTATTTCTACAATACATATAACTGGACTCGTCTTAGGTAGCCTTTGTGGTTATTTGTAAAAGGAGCTGAAGTTAAAGCTCAGGAACTAGTTATTATATTAGCTTTTGAAAATAAGTCTAAAATTATTCTCAATCATGTACAATTTAAATTATACCCCTTAGGAGGGTCTTTGTGAAATATTGATGAATCACCATTCTCATGAAATACTTAAACACTGTGGTTTACACTCTGATTTATAATATGAAGTAAGAAAAGACTGCCTGTGTCACATTGCTCCACCCAAGCATCCAGTGAGTTTCTCAACTGATTCTGTTGAGAGTGGTGACGAGTGAAGTTTCACTGAGTCCCGTGATATGTTCACTGCAACTAAGTTTTCCCCTGTGTTGGTGGTGTGTTGAGTGCTGTGTGATGCTGCAAGGAGGATTAAGGACAATCAGGCTGGTCATACCATGAACTGAGCTTAATCTGTCACCTGGATCTGTTTACTGCAGCTAACAGCATGACGTTTTACTCCACTGTGGACTTATATAGCCTTCAAAACAAGCATCCAATGCCTGATATCTATAGTTTATTTTCACATATTTTATCTGTTATTTTTCTATCAGACACTATCTTCTTCTCCTCCTTAGGAGAAGCCATGGGCTGTGGGGTCACAAAAGGAAGTGAATTCCATAAAGCACATGACAAAGGTAATCTCAGTGCCTGTTTATAAAACTGAGGAAAGAAAGGAGACAAAGTACAGGCATTTTCTTTTTCTACATATGAGATTATTTGTAAATTTATGGATAATATAATGTATAACGATTGATTATTTCACATGATAACAGATTTGCTTCCCTTTTTTATCTCCCCATTGATGGCAATGTCATCTCAGTTAGGATCTCAGGTAGCATATGTGCTCTTTACACTGATATACTCCGAATATATTAGAACAGATGATTTGTTGCTGATGTTAAATAAATTAAAATATAATGGAATGATTGTTTTTTAATAAGGTATGCACAGTTTAATAGTGCACTATCTGGCTTTTTGGTAGTTTATACTATGTGTCTCAACTAATGATATACCTTGATTATGTTTCTACTTCTTCATGCTCACACATGTAGCTGCCATAAGTAAGTATCAGTTATGTTTCTTGTTGTATTAATACCCCCTTTGTTTCCTTAATATTTACTGTTTATAATCCAAAGTGTAACAGCGTGACCTACAAATCTCTCACCATGAGCTGTGCTCCCTTGTTCAGTTAATGCTTCAGAAAATAGGACATGGCCCATTGTTGCGTTGACAACCCTGTCTGGCTGTCCAGCATGTTGTGTTTGTGAGTCGGAGTCAGATTACAGGGTGTAGGATTGTAGTCTAGCAACACTCAAGCACCAGGTTGCTAGAGGTGAAATTAGGTTGTACTGGAGGTTGCATCATGGGAGGACATAGTTGCAGGGTCACAGGTCCACTGGAGCTGTATTAGTTACAGCGGCATCACGGTTACAATGTATTGAGTTACTCACAAATAGCCAAAAGGATATGCTCCTACAATGTCTCCGATAGTTAACACAGCCTTAACACTGAGGAGACTAAATCTAGTTAAACTAAAGGTATTAGTTTTAACATTTTCTTGTGAATGTCCTAACGAATTATGAATTCCAGATGTGCTGTAGTGCAGTATGTATGTAGTTCAAAACATTTGCTGAATCCTCTCTGTTCCACTGCTGTGAAGCAATAAGAGCTGCAATTCTGATCCAGCGCTGGTATCGTCAGTATGTTGGCCGCATGGAGATGAGGCGCAGATACACCTGGAACATCTTCCAGTCCATAGAATACGCTGGGCAACAAGATCAAATCAAAGTAAAAACTAACACACACATGTATTAGAAATGGTGCACCAGGTCAGTCTGTGAGTTTATAGAGTAATTAATGGACTGACGATAGTATTAATATCGTACATTAATTTTAAGCGTAGAAAATGGGTTGTAGTGATTAATTTTTTTTTCCTCTTTACCTAGCTGTATAATTTTCTTGGTTACCTCATGGACAACTTCACACCCTCTAGCAATGAACGTAAGGTCACTTCTATGGTGTGTTGAGGGAAGCATTGCCATATTTTATATATTTTTTATATATATATATATATATATATATATATATATATATATATATACCTCTGAGAGAACCCTTAGAAAGTTACAAATAGAGCCCCTTTAAGAGTTAAAACTGTTAACAATCCAGAGCAACCCTTTTTTTCAATGAATGTACAAAGTGCAAAAGTTGCCACACCCTTTAGGACTAAATAATTTATACAAGAAATTTAGTCTTTATTATCTCATAAATGATACCTAATCATACATATATTGCAATGTAAAATCCTATATAAATGATCAAATACTGTTACGATAGTAATAATTTCAAAAATTTATTATATCAATAGATTGCATTCAAGTTACTGAGTGTTAAATACAGTACATATTCTCCATTAAATTTTAATGTCCAGTCTTTGCCTTGTGGGTTAATATGTTCCACAATATAGGAAAGTTGATCTCCCACATCTTCAGAGAAAATGAAATATGTCGGGATGCGGAGTGGGAGAGATACTTCAGTTACACCAATATCGATGTTCCAGAAATCTATTCAGGCCCTAGGCTAACCTTCCCGCTAGACGCAAATCAAGCTGCTGATCTCGTCGAAGCTTTTAGAAACAAACAAGTAGGTGAAGCACACTCCATCACTTGATATGAAACTTTTCTTTCACCTTTCATTATGTACTGAAAAACAGACTATATCAAGTCAAATTTAATTAAATATACATATTTGTTTTTGCAAAGTAGCAGCTCCACTCTCGTTATGTCCTCCAACTTCTTCTTGAAACCTGGAAGTTGCTCAGAGTTCTGCCAAATATCAACCGAATCTCTACCTGCCATAGCAAAGAAATCACAATATGTGGTGAGAAAACCTGCACCTTTGTGCTTTTTTAAATATAATCTTTAGATATCAGTCTGTAAATAGTTTTTGTTTTCTCGCAATCCTAAATCTTTTCAAAAAATACATCTTACTTAGGAGACTTACATGGACAGTTAGAGGACTTACTTCTAATATTTTACAAAGTAAGTACAGTGTCCTAGGAGAAAACCTTTAGCCCAGAAATTGTGTTGTTTGATTAAGTGTTTAGCTGTAGCTTGATTTAGTTTTACCACGATATTTCAACACTATGGTCAATGATGCAGAAACTGTATAAATATAAAACTCAACATGGTATTTATGAACTATTTTGAAATGTTGTCATTTTTTTAGTTGAGAAAAAAATAGCTGTGGTAAATGAATACTTTTTTCTTTTACTTTGATCAGTTTTTTTTTTTTTACTTCTCTAACTGTGCTGGAAAAGGATAATTATTTTATAATACATTGTTTAAATGATGCATATTTTAATAGGGCATGTCATAGGGTATGTATTTAATTACAAAAACATGATTTAATAACATCATGTGTTGTTTTTTATTTGGAGAATGGGATGCCGTCACTGGAGAAGCCTTATGTTTTCAATGGCGACTTTGTGGACCGGGGCAAAGACTCAGTTGAGATTCTGCTTATTTTATTTGCCTTCCTGTTGGTCTATCCTGGAGAGGTTCACCTTAATCGAGGAAATCATGAGGATCACATAATAAACCTGAGGTATATTATTCAAAATAATAGCCACTAATGTGTAAAATATGCTATTTTTTCTGATGTATAGGCAGTAGGTGCAGCATTCTCAATTTCACTATATATTGCTTTTTAAAGGTATGGGTTCACCAAGGAAGTGTTGAGTAAATACAAGGTAAGTCTAACACTTGTATCCAGGGACTCCCATGATGGATTGTTTACCTTGCTGTGTTAGCACCTTGGAGGAGATCCCAATGCACTTCATCAACAAAAAAGCTCAAATACAGTGCCAGCAGCTCTCTCTGGTGGCAGTAAGAGCAGTCAGCAAAAAAGGATTTTAATATTCAGCAGTAGTGAGATTGAGAATAGTGTTCACTCCCTATTGTGCTGGTCAGCTTTGAATACTTATGTGTCCAAATATGTCAAATGGATTGGTGAATGCCATCCAAAATGAGAAGAAAAACTAATTTTAATGCTTTAAAATACTTTAAAATCCGAGCACTCCCATTCTGGTGACTGATAGTCTTTCTTAAAAAAATAATTTAAAAAAACTGACTGCACTTATTATTACTATATTATTTTACATTAATTGATTACATTTTTACTTTCTGGACCTTTTTGCAAAAAAAAAAAAAAAAAAAAAAAAACAGAGGCTTTCTTTTTGTTAACATGTAGATAAAGGGAAGGCTTGCCTTCTTACTCTCTGATTAGATACTGACATGACAGGTGATTAAGGGCAGATTTCCTTAGAGTGAATCAGAGCATGAAAGAAGCTCAATTACTCATATAAACAAAAAAAATTATAGATAAAAAGCATGATTTATAAAGCATTATTAATAACATGATTATTACACAAAATTGTTTTTCACTGTACAGTTAGTACCTTATTTGACATTGTCTCTGGTCCTGAGATTACCCTCAGGAGAAACAGTCATAAAACATACAATATTTTTAGCCCATCATTGTTTTGCCTGTAATCTGGTTATGAAGACTATTTCTCATGTGTACCAGATGCACGGTAAACGAATTCTAAAGCTGCTGCAGAAGATATTCAGCTGGTTGCCCCTGGCAACAGTGATTGATCAGAAGGTGCTGATCGTCCATGGGGGGATCTCAGACAGCACGGACCTGGCACTGGTGGCCCGAATGGACAGACACAGAGTGAGTCCAAGAAACACTAAGCACAGACAGATCAGCACCCCAGTACTTGAGGCAAACTAACACTTAGAAAAGACATAATCACTGTAAACTGAGATAAGTCATCGGGTTAATGTCGTCAATTAAATAACCCATGAAATCAATTGCACTCCAGTAATGTCTGTGACTCCCGGTGAAGACCCTTAAAGAAAAGTCACACCAATATCACATGTGAATAATAATGTGAAAATATGGGTTTTAGACACATCACATATTATGTTTCACATTTACATTTTACATTACATTCAGTGAATGGGTGTGTGTGTGTGTGTGTGTGTGTGTGTGTGCTTGTGCCCTGTGATGGGTTGGCACCCCATCCAGGGTGTCCCTCTCCATGTCCCCCTAGTCCCCTGGGAGAGGCTCCAGGCTCCCCGTGACCCTGTGTAGGATAAGTGGTGCAGAAAATGGATGGAAGGATTTTTGCCTATGAGTCTGTTTTTTTCATTTATTTCCATGTGATTTTTGCCCACACAACTGATTTATTTTCACACAGTTGATTTTTACGCAATTCATTTTTCCACATGTGAGAGTTTTGCACATAATTCATTTATTTTCACATGTGATTTTTTTCCACACATGATTCTTTGATTTGATTTCATGTGATTTTTCCCCACACACAACTGTTTTATTTTCACATGTAATGTTTTGCACATGATTCATTTAATTTCACATGTGATTTTTTACACATGATTATTTTCACAAGTGAAGTTTTCAATTATTTCGCAATATTCCTATATTTTCACTTGTTTTTTTTCACATAGTGCATTTATTTTGACATATGATTTTTTTTTTCAAAGGCTTCATTTGTTTTTACATGTAAATTTTCATGTGTGATTATTCATGTATTTTCACATCACATGTACTCACTTAAGTTCAATGTGCAGTGGTTTTACTAAATAAACAATACAGAGTCTTGTAATTATATTATATTGAGTATTCTTGTGTGTTTATAATACCAACTACTACAGTAATCTTATATTTTGGAAAAGGTTACTTAGTTAATTATCTGGTTGGTTTCCGTTTTTTCGCCAGTACGTATCTGCTCTGAGGCCTCCGAAGCAGAAAAGCAGTGTGGCTATCCAGCCTTCAGTGGACTCAGAGATGGAAGATGAATCGATGAACTCTAAGCACAGTATTTTGAGGAGAAGGCGGGCCTCGCTAACCTATTTCAGGCCCTTACCTTCCCGGAAAACTTTCCAGTGCCGTTCTTTGCAGGATTTCTCTGCTACAGTGGCCCGGACCATGGAGGAAGAGCTCAAGATTCAACATAGACAGACCAGCTTAGCCAAGCCTGGCAGCAGCATGTCCTATAGACACTTTAACATGTCCAAGTCATCTGAAACATCCACAGAATCCATCAACAGCCCTGACAACATCAACAATGAGTGGAAAGAGGTGGATTACTTTTTTTTTTAGAACAAAAGTATGTGGACACCTGACTATTGAACATCCCATTCCCAAACCATGGTCATTAATATGAGTTGTTCCCCTTTCCCTTCTATATCAGCCTCCATTTTTCTGGTAAAGCTTTTCACTAATTTTTTCTAACTGTGGTTGTGGGGATTTGAGCACAAGAGGTCAGGCACTGATGTCCAGCAAGAAGGCCTGGGGAGCAGTCAGTGCTCTAGTTCATCCCAAAGGTGTACAGTGGGGTTGAGGACAGGGCTCTGTGCAGGACACTCAAGTTCTTCCACTCCAGCTTTGGCAAACCATGTTTCATGGACCTCACTTTGTGCACAGGGGCATTGTCATGCTGGAACATGTTTGGGCCTCTTAGTTCCAGTTAAAGGAGATCTTAGTGCCACAGCATACAAAGACATTCTAGACAATTAAGTTTTTTCCAACATTGTAGCTACAGTTTGGGAAAGAACTACATATGGGTGTGAAGGTCAGATGTCCACATACAGTACTTTTGGCTATATAATGTAGTTTATTTCATAACATGGAAGAGCTAAGATAGAGTCGGTGTTTTGATCAGTCATTCACAGATTCATCAAATGGCTTGTGTCATGTTCCTAAGTTTTCGAAGCTAGATTTTGTTAAGAATTTCCATAACCACTTCTTAACCCCTTAGAAGTAACCACTTCTTAATCCCTTAACCCCTTACACTTTTCTTTCTATTTAAGATTTTGGATATGTTCTGTTTTTAATTAGAAATAACAAGCATGATGTATTTCAGTCTAGTTTCTAGAATCATCAGAGTGTAGAATATGTGTTCACATTGTGTATATACTTGTTTTGTTAATGTAGGTTTTGAGTGCAGCATTTGACACTTATATTTTAATGGCTCGTAAATAAGTTTTTGTCTGGTTTAGCGCTTATCAGCCTATACTAATTTGGTAGCATCAATAGAAACTTTTCAGAGCCTAAAATAATGTCACACAAGGTTTGGCTCTAGGCCCTTTATTGTTCTCTCTTTATAAACACCCCTGTGACATGGAAAACTTAGCAAGTTTAATCTCCTTATTATGGTAAAAGAGAAATACTTCTGTTTTTGCAGTTATGTTGTGTATTATTTTCAGATCCTGGACTTGCTGTGGAGTGATCCCATGACTGAAGATGGCTGCATCCCGAATGAAGTTCGTGGTGGAGGCTGTTACTGGGGCCCCAACGTGACCGAGGACTTTTTAAATAAACACAACTTGCAGCTCATCATCCGCTCCCATGAATGCAAGCAAGATGGATATGAGTTCTGCCACAACCGCAAGGTGAGAGCTCAGATGCTTGAAAGATAATGCACTAATGCACTGATTATAACCTAGACTACTCTGTTATTTGTTTTGAAGAAAGTAAACAAAGAAAAAGTTCTAAATATTGAATTATGTGGATGTTTATCCAGAGCAGTTAATTTACTGATCAAATGGAAAGATGCCAAGACCTAATGCTGTTATGGACTGATTCTGAAGTTTAGGTTCAGTCATTTGTAATTTATGAGGTTCCATGTGGAACCCTTTAAAATCATGGGGGAAAAAATGTTGAAATCTATGGCCATAGATTTGTTCAGTACCACATTTGCTCTGTGGTGTTGATCCAGTAGCAGTTCAAAAAAGACAAGTTGCAGTGGACAAGCTGTACATATCTCAAAGCATGTGTTAGCCCTAATGAATGAATGAATGAAAATAATTATATCTTGCTTTTTCAAATGAACAATTTAAAGATCCTTCCAGAATGTTATTTCATTTCACCAATTTTTCATTTACTAGTATGCCTATGTCTTAACAGTAGGCTATATTTCAGCATATAAATAATGCTGTGGTCCCACATGGATACTCTAAAGATTTGCACTTGCACAAAGTAGTTTATGGCCAAGTGTCACTCTTGCTTCATTGGATAATCTCACCTGGATACTGTAGACCTGTATTTAACAACTCCTGCTGTAATCATAAAGACTATGATGCACATACTGAACATCCTTTCAACACACATAGTAAGAAGAAAAATTTGTTTGTCAAATATACATTACAGCACAGTGAAATTCTTTTTTTCACATATCCCAGCTTATTAGGAAGCTGGGGTCAGAGCACAGGGTGACCCATGACATGGCACCCCTGGAGTAGAGAGAGTTAAGGGCTTTGCTTAAGGGCCCAACAGTGGTAGCTTGGCAGAGCTGGAGTTTGAACCCCCGACCTTCTGATCATTAACCTAGAGCCTTAACCATTGAGCCACCACTGCTACTGTTTGGGTTTAAAGCATACAGCTTTGAAAGAATGATGATTTATAAATCACACTGGTGTCACCCAGAAGAGGATACAAATTCAGTTGTATTTGTATGACATTTTTTGTTAAAAGTGTGATACAAATACAACTGAATTAAATTGTATTGAATATTATTCATGTCAGCTGGTTGATTTGATATACAGGATACATTTTGATATTGTAAAGGATGATAGTTAGCATGTTTGTGTTTGCAGGTCCTGACAATTTTTTCGGCCTCTAACTACTATGAGGTGGGCAGTAACAGGGGAGCTCTGGTCAGGTTAGGTCCAGATCTAGTGCCTTACTTTATCCAGTACCAGACCAACAGTAAGACCCGAGCGATGAGCTTCGGACAAAGGTAATTAAAGCTGATTTTTCATTTTCAAGTCACAGTTTTCAGAGTTTGTGTTTAGGAATTCTCCCTAATTCACTGCACATACTGTAGGTACAGTATAGAAAAGTAGTTGACCAAAAAAGTAGTTGGTCAAATTTATTCTAAATTAAAATCACATAAGCATGGCATAAATGTAATTGGCATTGCATTTTACAGTAATAACTCAAATTCATTGAGCTTGAGATCATTGTGCTTTACCATGTCTGAGCTCTAGGTGGCGATAATCCTTTCCTTTAAAGCTGTGCAGTGGACTGTAAAAATGTAAAATGTTTACATGTAGAGATGTAAAAATGGGTTCAGAGGTGCTCATTGGTATATACTTTGCTCATTGCAGTGGGGAATGAGTTTTAGAGGGAAGGCTATCCTGCTTCTTTGGCACCATTTCAGTATTTACTGAAAAGTTATGTTCTATTTCTTCTCTGTTTAGTATCAGACGAACAGAGCACTCTGCTCTTAAAGTCCTGAGAGAACAACTGTTTGCACACAAGTCAGATCTGCTCAGTGCCTTTCAGGAATATGATCAGAAGAACACAGGTGCAGTACTTCTTACAAACCACAGACTCAAAGGGCATGATGCATTTTATGCATGTTTTTGTGTAAGATAGGATTTAGATTCTGTGAGGTCGCTTAAGTGTGGTGGCCAGTAAGCACTTAAAGGAAAAGTCCACCCTGAAATACATTATAATATTTTTATATTGAAATTTTCTTGCCAGTTGTCTATTCTACACATACTGGCATATGTTATTGTTTCCCATTTTGGACGCCATTTTGGTAACACCAGGATGGAACGAATTGTGTAATAGACAAATGCACAAGTGCATCCTCTCTATCTTTTAATGCTATGCATACAATGTAGTTGCACTGAATTACAGCAGAGACTTGGCTTGGCTAGTCAGCGATCTACAAGATAACAAGCACAATGGTCTTGCAAGGACTAGCATGAAAGTTGAAGCTTTGGAGGTGAGAGAGCTGGACAGACTAAACGACTAAAGCTCTGCTGCATCAGACTCTTTTGGGTAGAGATGAAGTGAGGGCTAATTCTGACTGGCACCACTATCAGCAGGCAGTCGAAGGGCATTGTGGGTAATTTAGGAAATCAATACCCAAAGTGAAAATAGTCCAACATATCAAAACTAGAAAAATCAACTGAGAATTTCATTATCTAATAAATTTTGGATGCCACTGAAGATCACACGTTATTTATAAAGATTAATATGCAAGTTGTTCAGGGTGGACTTTTCCTTTAAAACTGCTGAATTATCCTGGACAGCTGTGTGATTAAAACAAAATGTTCACTGATTTCTACTCTGTGGTGGTGGACACGCTATCTCCCATTTTAAGTAAAAATAATGGGTTTCTTTGTATCTTATACATGTCACATCTAACACTCAGTTGTTTCTTGGCCAGCTGTGTGCCATGGCATATTTATATGCATAAAAGAGTTTATTAAAGGTCTGGAGTTTATTCTAAATGTGGAATTTGCATCTAGAGTCAAAGACCAAATTAAAGCATGTTATCTGGAGTCAGATTCTTGTATATTTATGCAATACTGAGATTAAATAGTAAAGTTGATCTTCTGCACTTCATAGTCAAATTTTAGCTCCTATAAGTCCTCTGATGGTTATATAAGGATTTCCCTTTGTATTATTTCTCCAAGTTTTTTTTTTTCTTGTAAAACTTTAAATTCTCCTGCCCATGCTTGAATAAAATATACCTGCTTTAAACAGGTTCTCATCTGGAAACACTGTTTTTGCCTACATTAGCACATCCATGATATAAAACTGAAGAAAAACAGGAAACTGTTATTCTTTGAGTGGAATTTAATTAGCTTCTTTTACATATTCATCTCTGCCATTCATCTTGCCAAGTTTCATAAGAGAATATAAAACAGTGTCAAACCTGTTGTCAGTGAAGTTACAGAAGAGTCTAATCAGAGTCAAATCCACACATACAGCGTACACTATTACATCTATTATACTCATTATTACGTCTATTATACTCCTGATTATAATTACAGCAAGACTAGCAAAAGCTTTTCCTCTTGGTCCACTCTCAGGTCTCATCTCTCTGAATGACTGGAGCAGTGCTGTAGGACAGGTGCTACACTTGGATTTGCCCTGGAGAATGCTGCGCTCTCAGCTCCTCACTAACACCACCAACGACATGCTGGATTACCACAACTGGTTCCGTAACCTCACTATAAAGGAACCCAGCTGTGAGGTAAAATAGTGCTTAGTATAAAGATGTGATGAAGCAGAAACAGTCAGTTCTAGTCCTGGATTTCCATTTCACAGTACAGTGCAGTCACCTTTCTACTCTGATAGGCCTCGTTTAATTTATAAGCTTATTTACAAGACTGCCAGCTTTAAAACACAATATGTTGTAGTATGTGTATATATTAGTATTTCATTTTCAATACATTGAAACTTGAAATGCATAGGTCTGTTCGGAAAAAGGTCAGTATATTTATCACTCTAATTTTGCACACAACGAATTTAAGTAGCTTTGCAGTTTTTGCAGTTTGTGCACTGCACAGACCTTTGTGTGCCTCGAACCCTGTCTGCATTTTTTCAAGGAGAAATAAAAGACAAACTGTCAAATGATCTTAGAAGAATAAGCTGAAACAATACAGCCAGTTGTTCTAACTGCATTTACAGCTATGGCAAGACCAAACACATCTGGATTTTCTAAGAATGATGAATTAATTTGATGAACTATTTGCATGCATAAACACATGATGTCAAAGGATTTGTGCCATGTTTACTATCCACCAAATGGCCTGCTTCTTGTGTGTGCAGTACATTGAGCAGACGCTGATGGAGACTCTTTACAGGCACCGCTCCACTCTCGAGACCATCTTCAGAATAGTGGACACAGACAACTCGGGTACGATAGTACATTCTTGTCTCCTGGCTCCAAGCTCACTATATCTCCCCTACTTCTCATCATTCTTTGTGAGCTTTAATGCAAACTGGACCAGGTAGGTTGCATTCATGGCTGATCTGTTTTTCTTGTTGTTTTTCTCCAGGCCTGATTTCTTTTGAAGACTTCTGTCAGACGTGGAAGCTGCTAAGTGTCTATCTGAAAATGGAGATTTCCTGTGAAGCCATCAATGACCTGGTGGTCAGCATAGACATGAACAAAGATGGCTGCATAGACATTGATGAATTCATGGAGTCTTTTCGCTTAGTAGACAAGAACATACGCAAACCAGAGGAACAGGACCTACCTCAGGAAGAAAAACAGACCACAGAAGAAAAAGGCACACTTCTTACACCACAATAGATGCTAAGAATTGTGTACATTTGTTTTAATAACAGTCTGACTACTCAATGTGTGAGTATGACATGGGTAACCCACGAATTATGATGATGACGATGACGATGATGATGATGATGATGAACATTTGAAAGTGCCTTTTTCTTGAATTCCTCTAAGAATATAGGGTGTTGGACCTTGGAGGTGTCAGTGAGGGCACAAGAATATGGATTTATTTCTGGGTCTATAAATTGATATTGTGAAATTTCTAAAGCATTTATACCATTTATAAATGTTGTGCATGCACAAAACTAGGCCTTGAAAAGTGTGTATATCATTTATACTTTTATAAGAAAATTGTACGGCCTCTCATAGTTCTGAAGGAAACTGTCCTGGTGGTCCAGAACATCAGTAGAGTGGAACATCAGTAGAATGGAAGGTAAATAACAACCTGGAGTTTGACCAGGCTACCTGCCTCATTCACAGCGATGAGAAGGGGTAGAAGACAAGTGTGATGTAGCTAAAACCTTTTGTGAGATAACCACTTGAGGGTTGAGATCACAAGTTGATGACTTTGCTCTTGGTACTCAGTGAGGACACAAGCACATGCAACATTTCCACTAGTTCCATAAAAGAGCCTTGGTTGTGCTTGGTTGTAGATGCATGGTTACCTATGCAACCTTCAGTAATTGTCTCAAGTTAGCTCATGTCAGCTGTCTAGTTTTAGCCATTATTAGATTAAGATTAAGATTTTTACATTGTATACAAATATTATTATGTTATATACAACATGTTTGTTTGGCAAAAAGAAAATGGAAGACTTCGCTTTTGTTCACTTTCTTGTTCATAGTTTGTAAGAAAGCTTTTTGATAAAACATGAAAAACATGAAAGCCTAACACTTCTTGCATTTTAATACCCAAGTTTTTTTTTCTTTTTTTTTTTTTTTAGTATAAATAATACTAGCTAGGGTGGCATGGTGGTGCAGAGGGTAATGTTACCACCTTATAGCTCCAGGGTCCTGGGTTCAGTCCAGAGCTTGGTTTACTGTCTGTGTGGCGTTTCAGTGTAGGCTCTCCCTGTCTCCACATGGGTTTTCTTCCACCTCCCAAAAACATACAGGTACATGGATTGATTACACTAAATTGCCCCTAGGTGTGAATGAGTATGTGTATGGTGCGCTGTGATGGAGTAGCATTCCATCCAACATGTATTCCTGCCTTGCACCCAGTGTTCCCGAGATAGGCTCCAGATCCACTGTGACCCTGACCAGGATAAAGTGTTTCCTGAAGATGAAAGTGTGATAATCCTGATGTAAGAAGCAATCTAAATCTACAGTAGCCTCTAGGTTTAGACTGTTTCTCCAGACCAAACTGCATCCTTTAGTAAGTAGACCATACTGAGCTGTACCTTACCTTGTCACTGGTGTGGTACCATTAAGGGTACACCTTTTGTACCTGTAGTATGTATCTTACATGGTAGCATGAAGATAGAGTATCTTTAAAAATGATAGAACCACTGATATACCTTTCATTAGCTTTTAGATTGAAAGGTACATGTCGTGCACATCACTAAATGCACAAAAGGTGTACACAGTAAAAAGTAATTTGTTCTAATTAATGTTTCACCTAGTCCATGGGTGTCCAAAGTCCGGCCCCAAGTTCAAATACGGCCCACAGACAGATGTTCCCATGGCTTCTTTATTAGAATGTATGATAGGTGGCCCTCCGGCCACAAATCGCAGTTTTCCCTTTCACCTGATAGATAGTTGGTGCTATCTAATGTTTTTTTTTTTACTGTCATTAATTAATTTAATTTGTTTTTTAATATATCACGCCTTGTTCTGTTCTGTTTTCTTTTTGTGTGTTGCTAAGCCATTTAACATTTCAAATTCAAATGTTTTTTTTTTTGTATCTTTCATATTCTATGAAAATCAATAAAAAAAAATGTTGAAAAACAAATGATAGAAGCACTGATGTACCATTCATTAGCTTTAAGAGTAAGATACACATCCTGCAACTTTTTCACTAAATGTACAAAAGGTGTACACTCGGATGGTACAATCCCAGTGAGAAGGAACAGTACCTTTTATATTTGTTCTAATTAATGTTTCACCTAGTGCCTATGTCTCTTTTAAATTACTGTTGGTCCTCTGTTGGTGGTGCTGTAACTTTGAATCAAGGACTCCAAAGCTTTGTTCCTCCTGAACTCTTGTGCACTCGGGATGTCCCAATCTAATACTGAGTATTCTATCATACTACTGTCAGTTATCAGGATTGCATCAGACATGTTTTTCCAATCCACTGCCTTACCAGTATCATTATTTTCATCTTAATTCATCATTATTTTCAGTTCCTGCGTTTAGATTATTTAGCAATTATTTCAGTATCAGATTAGTTCTGAGTATTGGCTGGGGGAAAATGGGATCTATGTATCCCTAAATACATTTTATATTTGATATTGAGACTTATATTGAATATGCAATAATGGGAAGAGCACAAAACTGTTTTAGTAGTAGGTGTAGAATAGGAGTACAGTAGTTTGCAGTAATAGTCAGTGTTCCTCAGAGGCAAGGTGCAGCATGTTGGTTCTTCAGAGCTGTATTTTAACATCTTAAAGAATTTATACGTAGGAGGAAAAATGTCTGGACAAGCTCAGAGACATTTTAAAGATTACTAGCTCTATTTAACCATTTATTGTTGCACAAATGTTCATTGTTTTGTAGCCATGGTTTCACAATAGAAACAATAAACAGGTACCACAAAGAGTAACAGGTCATGTACAAAAATGGAAAAAGAATGAGTCTATCATTCACTTACTGACATATTAAATGTGCCACTGTGCAAGAGGGCCTCATTTAAAGACCAGATGTGTCTTCATTGCACCTGAAGGCTTTTAACACCATTCTACTATTAGAGGGAACAGGATTGGTGATTGAAGGTGCACATGAATCAACCCATAGTGGATTATGGGTATTTCGTGGACACTTAGGTACGTCATTTTTACATGACATACCATGGTGCATTATGGGTGTAAATGAGTGCCCTGGATATTCTTCACTATGTTTTCGACATGAAAATAGTGCCCTATGGACATAGTTTCGGATGGAACGCAAGAAAAATGTCATGTTAAAGGAGAAAACTCTCATTCAGAATAATGGCTCTCTTTTTTTCAAACACATAAATGCACAATAAAAGTACCAAGTACTCTGTGAAGTATTAAGAAGTTTACTTTTGGTCAGTTTGAAAACCCTTTCAATCTCTAACCAGAATGTCTTATGTAGTAAGTGTGTGGTAAAGAGCCTCATCGTTTTTAACATAAACAGGCCAGAGTCTCTTAACATGTGCTGTGATGCGACCCAGGCCACAAGATTTAGTTGTGTTTATGTTGGAAGATGCTGAAGCTGAAGACAGACCACACAAGCACTGCTTAACTCATACTCTTACTTAATCTTACTCTTTGTAAAAGTGTACTTTCTGAGGAAAAAATATTTACTTAGCAATTTGGTGTGTGTTGTAATGTTAAGATATCTTCAATGCTTAATGCTGGCCAACAAACCAGACTTTACATAAACTATAAATAATACACATAAACATTTAAACAATGCACTGATTTTCAGCTATAAAGGATCTTTAAGGCAATTTTGGTCACACAAGTCATTTTTCATTGCATCTATGTCTTATTTTACAGTATTGTAACTCAGGAAAATGTTTATTTCACTGTTATTGTGCACCACAACACTTTCTGCAACTTTGAAGAAGGCTTTAAGCTCCGCCCACTTGGCCCAGTGACATCATGTCATGTATAACTGATAAACTTTTTCAGGTATATGTGTTAATTGTACAAATTGTCTCATAAAAATATGTATAAATGTCAATTTCCTTTACAATCCACACTTGAAGGTGTGGAAATGTGTAATGATTTTTAACACCATTTAACTAAATTTTTTAAAACTATATTTAGAACTGAAACGCTCAGTTTCTAGATAACCTGCATGTATGAAATTTTACTTATTATCCCAATTCAGAAGGATATTACAAAGGAATTTGTATTACAGAGGAATACCCAAATTGTTGGTAAAAGTTATATTTTTATGTTAGATTTTATACTGAGAAAGGGCATAAAATATTTTGTTTTATAACAGCACATTTTCATGATTTAACAATAAAAGAAATTAATATTCCAACAGGCTCTTCTGAAAAATTCTTACTTTTTAGAGTGTTTTCAAAGATAATAAATAAATAAATAAATAAATAAATATTTTAATAATAAATAATAAATATTTTAATTCAAACATTATCCAAAGTCTATATTTTGAGTTTATTAAGTATGCAAATATATTACATTGGAATGCATATGCATATACAGTGAGGGGGAAATAAGTATTCAGACACTTTTCTTGTCTGTTGTATCACTGAAATCTTCAATGACGCGGAATGGTGCAGTTCATTGCATATTGTTCTCTGTGTAATTTGTTCTTGTTGCATACAGGTCGTCCTTCAACTTGTTTCAAGTGAATGTTGGCTTCTCACTTACCTTCTTTATCATTATTCTGAGAGCACGTTGTGAAATCCTGCATGGTGCACCTGTCCAAGGACAATTAGCTATGCTTCCATGACCTGCATATTTTCAAACCAACTGTACTGTTTATTGTGAATTGTAATGTTTCAGGTCTTTGCTGCTTTTATTTGCAAGAGAGCATTCAGCATTTATATCTAAAACATGATTAATTTTTATGTAACCATTTTATATACATTATATATATATATACACACACACACACACACACACAGGAAAAACAAAAGTGTATGAATATATATTTCTCCTCACTGTATTAGATTAACTTGCATATAAATTTGATTAAGCCTCATTTTCATAAATAAATGTTAATTTTGGAAAAGGTTCCAGTACAAAATAAATGAAAGAATATCAGCAATCAACTGGAAAAAGATTAATTTTAATGAGTTATATTTATTATTTAAAACAATAAATAAATACCCTATTCACCTGTAGTGTCTTGCCTTAAAAGATCAGCACTTACAGAACACTCATGAGACAAGTCATTTTGCAGTAAATGCAACTTTATTTTATGCAAAGGACACTAAAAATGTTTACAAAAGGTATTGCAGAAACATCTGTGCAGTGTAAATTTTCAAAACTAAAATTGGATATTATTTTCAAATTAATGTTGCACCGAACATGATGTGGGGATTGTCTCTTTCAGCAGCAAATATCATGAAATGATCAAAACCATCCTTCATCACATGGGGAAGGTGAACTGAAATGCAGGTGATGAAAAACACTGACTCTGCTACACTGTTTTAGTAAATTCCTAAAACTTAGTAAACAAGGATATAATGGCACTAGAGTCTCATCCTGGAGGAGGGCATCATTCATCTAAGGGACAAAAATAAAAGGTTCAATTCTCTAGTGCTCAGTATGGCACGAAGGTAATCCCCCTTTAAAACTAAACTCAAAGACACTCAGCCTTCCTACGGCACTCCACATCGGACAAAACAGAGAAGTGGCTTCTTAAGAAACTTGTGGCACTGGAGGTCATTACTCTCAAAATCCCAAACCAAAGAGAAAACACACACAAGCCTTTCTCAATCACTGCCACTGAACTTACACATCATATACACAGTTTTAACATCACAACTGTGGAACGACACTCAGAACCACGTTATAAATCTGTGGGGAGGGTAGAAAGAAAATAGAAAGAAAAAACTTGGGTGAAATATTAGAAAATGAGGAAGAATCAAAAGAATTAACACTATACAAAGTCCTGATAATGAACATATCACTCAATATGATACATAAATGTGTTTGGATACAAAACCTTTTTCAGCTTTACAAAATTTTCTTTACACAATGTATTGCTGTGTCAATACATAATTCTGAGTGTTGTTGCAGCGCTGAGAGTTGTTACAAACGCTGTAGAAATCTCCCTTAGTATTATCTAAAAAATACTTTGTTGACTTTCTTTTGCCTTTTGCCCTTGAGTGTTGTAAATTGGCAAATTGATGGAACTACATCTGTATCTATGAAAGCAAACAAATGGGGGACACTTGTATCTGTAAGGTTATCTTTGGTCGAGTGTACAGCTGAGTGAAGCAACGAGAAGGTTTGGGCTCAAAAGTCAGTAGAGTGTGGAAATGGCTCAGGTTGGAGAGCTTAAAATTTCAAGTCAGGACGAGTGGAACGTTCCACTTCGGGGTAACGAGGACCAGCAGGCTCGTCCACAGCTTTCTGGGTTTATACTTTTATAAAGGCCATTGCTGGAAATCAGTGTACTTCTGACTACAAAAGCACACCAAGAAGGCCATAGGTGTTCACATAAATGCTCCAGTTACTTTCCTTGCACCTCCGTTTGTTTACTAGCTATAGCACTAACACTCAGTATGCACAAGGCTATTCTTATCCAGTTCAAAATTTCATTTCAAAAAGGGAAAAAAAAAAAAAAAAAAAAAACATACAAAACATGTCTGAACAATTTGACACAATACTGAATGAAACATAGACCTTGATGGCAACAAATAACAGAAAATATGTAGAACGTAACATTTCCAAATCTGAACTTATGGATAGATAACTCACAATTTGTTAAAGATGGTACCAAAAAAGTTTGGCATGGTATGGCTCTATACTGATCCTTTGTACAAATGCATATGAAATATTTTCATAATAATACAACTATAATACAACTATATCTGTGTGTAGCATTTGAGAATCTGTTAGCAGAAATGATATGCCGACTAAGAAGACTAGATTTTGTATCAGTACATACAAGAAAAAACAAAGAAAGAGATACACAGAGAAAACAAAAGCACGCAGACAAACAGATATTTGGGCACATCTCTGAAATGCAAGTGAGGACCACTGCACTGAATTGCACATTAAATGTGCAGGATCATTTTTTTAGAAAAAGTGCACTTTTTCCTTTGCCAAGTAGATTCTTTTCATGGCATTTACTCACTTCTGAAATGCTTCAGGTTTAAACATCGTGGACAGAATCGACAGCAACAAAATCAACAGGACATAGAGTGTTTCAGTGCCAGATCAATCATGGGTCTTAATTTGCCCATTGCCTCACAGAGTTGAACTGAAGTAACATGCACACAATGTACAGAACTCATGACTGTTGAATTTCAGTCGTCAGCCCTCAAAGTCACTAGAGATAAGAGGCTGTAAACAACCGCCTGAGTAAAGGAGGTCGATCTAGTTGTGCATTCTCTGAGTTGGAGATTAGATGCCTTAAACAGGACACAAGGGCTTGATTGATGACTTGCAGATATTTTGACTACAGACTGGATTTGATCGAAGGTGGTCTCACGTTACTACGTTACAAAGCCCTTTCACGCAGCAAACTCACACGTGTAAGGCAGAGAGCAGGTTCAAGTCTCACTTGTGCGATTTGTAAGCTTGCTTTTCTTTCCTTTCAGAAAAGAGGAATGAAAGCTAATTTTCATAGCACGACGAGGAGACCCTCTGAATCAGGCGTAGGCTGAAGGAGTGAGCGAAATGACCAGATCTGGCATACTATGGGCAATTTATCTAGAGTATGACATTTTAACATGTTTAGACGGGACCTTTGAAATCTAGTGGACCATTACTTGGCACTGTATGACGGTTAAGAGAGCACACTGCTCTTTAGAAATCAGCTCACAGCAGTGAGATTAACACATATGCAAGCACCAACATGCCTGCCTTCCTACACATACATTAAAAAAAACAGACACGCACGCAATCACACCCACGACCATAACTGCACTCGACCCTTTAGCTTTTTTAAACACTAGTTGAAGAGGCAAACAATAACGCTTGCCTTATGTTCTATGAAATGTTAAGATATGGCAAATAAAGACCTTCATTAGATGACGTCTGACTGCACAGACTTCAATACAGTAGTGTGGCAATAAACTTTCATCATACACTTTAAGAGACTTGCCGATGCCTATACACTGGTGTTCAAGATGGCTTCTCCTAGCAGCCTGGATGTGTTCACGCTAAACACTCTCCCTTTGTTCACAGCTCCATGTTAAACAAGGTTAAACAGAAACTACAGAGTGGTGAACATGCACATGGGCATACGGTCCCACAAGGCGAGCAGGTGTTTTCAGTTTGTTCACTTTGTGTCTAGTCAACAATAGTGTCAGTGTCAGCAGACCTGGAGGAAGTGACTAGATAAACAGCACTGTGTTTTTGAGTAGTACGATTTTTGTTGTTTCAAAAATATGGCAGGTCAAGAAGGCCATGCTTCAACAGCAAAAAGAACGTCAGCAGAAGAAAGGTGGTCCGTAAAGACGCCTGTAGAAAGAAGTGGCGTCTTGTTCGACCGTGGTGTTTCTAGGAGCTGACCTGCCTGAACGTGTTGCACAGTGGAAAGAATCAAAAGGTGAAAAGAGGAAAAGAGAGTCACACAAGTGGATCCCCTCAGCGGGAACGCCACGCAGTGATCTTTATCAACACTTCTGGGCTTCTACTGGTGACATGGCGATGTAGGAGCCGTTCTTCAGAGGCTGGTTGCTGTGGGATTCGGGCGACTCGTCTGATTTGCTGCTGACCGGAGTGTAGGCCGTATCGTCTTTCGCCGTCTGCCAGGACATACAGGAACCGAGTTTAGGACACGTGAAATGTTGAAAGTGTTATTAACTACAACAGCAAGTCATGAACATCTAAACTAAGTTAAACTTTTTTCCCTATTCATCTACAGAAAATATCTAAAAAGCTAATACATCTAATAGAAACGCATAAAGTGATATAACACAGAACTATAAAACTGTAGTCTACGTTCAACCAAATGAACCATGCGAAAACAGCAATGAACATGATTTGCAGAAACAAATGCAGGTAACTGTTAACATTTTTTCCCCTGAAAGAAATAGGTACTCAAAGTAAAATTATAACTGGCTAAATTGCAAGAAGCACCTCTTAACATTAGAGTTAAATTATGAACAGGCAAACAGTGAGCAAATGAACAGAAAAAGGGGGAAATATTGACTTACAGCAAAAGAATGAAAAGCTTCGGTAAAATCAATACGTTTTACTTCATTCTGAACAGGAACAAAAAAAGAGGGGAGGGGAATTGTTACTGAAAATGAAAACATGGCAGCATTATGCAAAAATACAGTTTTTGAATTGCACACAATAAAACTCTAAAAACTCTGTCACCTACCATAATACTGAACAGATTCTTTTTATTTCTCTTTACTTATTTTTTAACTGGTGCAGTGGTTCATGGGTAGTAGTAAAATAAATGTGGGGCAAATTTAAACGGATTAGTTAAAGAGAACATGCACTGACGGTTAGTCTCATGCACTTGAATCTTCATGCAGGTGGATGGGAAGTGAATATAAAGAAAATATTAATGCTTTGTGCGCTATCACCTAACCACATGGGCGGCTGCTCGGTGCTGCTGAGTGTTAGAGAGATTTTATAATTCTTAGAATTATCGTGACACACTTCCTTAAAGAGAACCTTTTTGTTTTGGTTACGTTTCCTGTAGCATAATAACAGTGTCTGTTTACAGCCTTGGAAACCAAACCAAGTGAGCTACTGCTGTCAGTTAAGATGTATTAATAACACTTCCATAAATTATCTGACCCATATGGTAGTTTGTCACTGACAGTAATTAGACTGACATGCTACACTATTTACCACAAAAACATGTGCTGCTTATCTTATTCTTATCTGACCGTACCGGTGCAAAACATGGTACAAAAAGGTTTTACGTTTGTCAAGATTACTCCAGCAGTTGCTCTCAGCTTGATGCTAACATAATGTTAAAATCCCATGGACGCACTAACACAAATGAACAGTTCCACTTCAGCAGTGATCGCACAAGTACAGCCATTAATAAAGCTACTTTTAAATTTCACATTTTAACATTAAACATTGCGATATATAACGCCTCCTTCATGAAGATGTGCTCATAACAGACATTTTCCAGAGAGATTAATATCAGGACTATAGAAACGGCACCACGAATAGAACAAAAACTAAACTAGATTATACCACTGTAAGTGTCTCACATGCCATTTTAGAGGCATTATCCAAAATATTAAACAACTCACACATGAAATCTGAATTATTCCCTTAAGGTGTAATGCTGAGTGTTTCCTTAAAGCAGACTTAAAGAAAAGGCTTCTTGTACTTGTCCTGAAAATACTGTAATTTTTATAACTTGAACATAATTCCTGAATAAAGCTGTTTTGAGTAGTTTGTAAACAAGCTCTTGGATAAAAATAGCAAAAAGCATCTTACCTTTCTTTGACGGTTCCTGCACACCAAGAAGATGAAGATGAGCAGTAATATGGCGCCCATGCCCACAATGATGACGGGGAAGTTGGACACTATGGTTATGATCAGCAGCAGAGTTCTCATTTGGGAGGCAGAGTCATCATCGATGGTCGCCGTCTGGAAAAGGCAAGGATTGGAGATTTATGAAAGGAAAATAGTCTGTAACCTGGAAGTGACCAATATGGTGCCATAGACATTGCAAAAAAAAAAAAAAAAAAAAAAAAAAAGCTCAGAAAAACAAAAAAAACCCACGTTTCGTACCTCATTGACATACATAATAGGGAAGATGGTTTCGTTCAGGAGACGTGTTTGACTGAAAAAGGGGAAATTTTGTTATTTCACTAAAGTTTCTAAATGTAATGAAATAGACAATCCTACAAAGTGGGAAGTTGGTACTTACGGGAAGCCAGGTACCCTCTTCATTATAACATTGAGCTGGGCTCTCTTACAGGCACGAATAGGGACCCCAGTCGTCTGTAACAAAGGTATTACAATAAACCGTTTATAAGGTGTCCATCCAGCTAAGAGTAATATAATATTTTTAAACTAAATGTGACAGATTCATGTAACACTTTCAAAAGAAAGTTAGCTCCAAACACCCAAATAAAACCTTCACATCCTGAGTACTTTTACACAGACGTATGTGGTGACCTTCAAACCATCAGACTTAACGTTCTCAATAGTCTCCCCCATACACCACAAACACATTTCTGTTTTTAGTCATAAGAGGCATATTAATAGCCTATATTAAATTACAAAAACATGGCAGGTCTAAACAGCTGAATGGTGAATAAATAGATCAACTAATTACTCTCAACAATACTATCATGAGCCCCACAACCAGCTTACCGGGTTAAGGTCAAGATATGTTTCGTGCTCTTCCTTGTTTGGACTCATCCCATCAATGGCATCAATGTACTTTGTATCAGCTTGGTAGAAATGTGGGAATGAAACAACTATAGGTGCTCCTATGGGGGAAAATAAAAAATAAAAAAAGGAGAAAACATGTCAAATCATGAGGAATCAGCCTCCAAAAATGCTTAGTCATCTACTAGAAAAGCTGAAAAAAAAAAATTAAATCTGGAAACTAAATAAACTTTCTCCCCATGATATATCAAACTGCTGGCAATCAGTTACGACAGGACAGCGACCTGTCAAACTTCCACGGGCAAGGAACAAAATTCCACATTTTGTTTGCTCTGTGTGACTTTGACCTTTGCCTATACATTCCCCAGCTGGTTAAATCCAGCAGTGGAACGGGTTCTGCAAAAGGAAAGCAGATCCACTATTCCACTTCTCTAACAACAGTTTCGCTTAATTTAAACTAATCAGGACATGTGAAGTGTGGAAAACCCAGAGTCATCATTAGAGCAATCACATGGTAAAAATGAGTTAACCATCAGAAAACACTGCTATCAGCACGATGACTTATTGAGGAAGCAATAAAGAGAATAGCATGCCTATGTCCCAATCAAGCTGCTATTAGAAGTCGAGCCTGAAGTGCTTGGTCCTGAATTGGAGTTACTTATTAAACGTTTGTGTACTGAACTCTGATTTCTGTCACAGTGCAGGAGAGAGCAAACACGGACAGACAGATCAGAGATGAACTCGAGTTGAGAGGCTGCTAATGCTGGTCAGAGAGCAAAAAGCAGACGTGAACTTCACTCCTTTCCGTCCTTCAGTCCTTTCTGACGCGGACTTTGAAGGGGGTTGGTTTTTTTTGTGCTTTACGTTTTGTTTTTTTTTTTCCCCCCACAGAGTACTTACACATTTAGCATAAACCTTTTTTATTTTTTTTTAATTTATACACAAAATGTCAGAATACTAATAAAATTAACATTACACAATTACACATTTTTTTTTGTAACTTTAATAGGCCATGGCTATTTTACTTTAATTAACTTGACTAGTGAGCAGTGTGTAGACCATGGTGAGTGAGGAGAAAGTGCGCATGTCTCAGTACTCGCAGAACTGAAGTGCTCTCGTGCCAGTGCTCGCAATTCACGGCATCTTGCAAACATTTCTAATGATCATGTTCGCTGATAATGCTCTCGGAGTTCAAGTCAGCCATCCTCGCACTCTCTATTAAAGACGTTGCTTAAACACCAACATTACAGCCTGAGTTTATGGTGCACAGTTATTTTTTTTAAGACTAAAGACCATAGGATGATTTTTTATAGGCTAGGCATGACGTCCGTCTACTGCAGTGGCACGCAGTGCCTCGGTTAATGTTACAGGACACAGGCCTAGCACAGACAGTAACAGGATTGTCTGGTTCAAGACTGAACTAGGTTCCCTGGAGCTGTGAGGCAGCAAAGCTACCTGCTGTCCATAGGCTCTGCAGTTGAATGCAGTAACCCTTTGGTACATCATGTGAATTATTGTGCCAGTTTGTGCATTTCTTCAGAAGTAATGATTCACTGAAGTAATGATTTTCTTCAGAAGTAATGATTCTGCTATACCAGCAGTACAAACCTCCAAGGACGGTTGTTTTGAAGAGTATGCATAGGGCCAAATGATGCAGAGATCGAATGTTTGTACGCTAAAGCACTCTCAGGCACTGTTGGGTTTTTTTTGTGTGAAATGTTCTGATTAGACACTGTATTGCTTTGTTTTTTTTTTTATCCTGCAACAAGTTTTTGTGATAATCTAAAATTTCACAGCTCTTGAATAGCAATCATAGAAATTCATACAGTTACTGAATACAGCAGAACAATACAGTGTGACCAATAGGATGCACTTCACCCATGTGTGATCTAAAGTGTCCTTGGCCCTTACCTTCGCGACACACGCTGACTTTAAGCACTCCTTTACTCAGGCATTCTCCAGCAGGCACGCAGAAGCCAGCGTTGGCGGGATTCTCATTTGGCGCAGCTAGGACATCAGCGGGAGGAGCAAAGCGGAATGCTGGAATCCCCTTCACCTCTGTATCATGCACATATCCCAGATGGATCGACCTACATACGGGAAAACATAACATATGGAGGACGCTCGAATGACATGTAATCATTTGAACACAAAGGTGCATTAGACTT
The DNA here is from genome assembly GCF_027358585.1 of Pangasianodon hypophthalmus. Classification (NCBI taxonomy): domain Eukaryota; kingdom Metazoa; phylum Chordata; class Actinopteri; order Siluriformes; family Pangasiidae; genus Pangasianodon; species Pangasianodon hypophthalmus. The sequence continues at coordinate 8,539,469 of NC_069733.1, read as the reverse complement.
TAAGTACAAAATGGCCCATTTTAATTTTTTTTTTTTTTTTTTTTTTTTAACATCCCTCCACCTCTGTATTACGCTCTCAGCTGTGAACAGAGGCGTCAGGAGCATGTCCAAGCTTGTGTTTTGTATCCTTTTTACCTTCAAAATGGTTCACATTGCTGATAATTGAGAAGAAGATATAACATATTGTGTCAATGAGACACAACTATAAGTAGTGAAGGGAACTGGAGGATTAAAGTGCATGTGTGGCATTTAAATTGTAGCCGACTAGGACAGTTCTTCGCAGAGGTTGCCACGTGTAGCGTACCTGCAGAGATCCGCAGCAAAGATGTAGAGCAGCTCATCTCTGGACAGGAAGGTGTGGAATACGCTGCCGTCCGTGCCGTTAATCATGTTGCTCTGCTCCGATGACCACCATGTCATCTGTCTACAAAAAGAGATGAGAAAGAATCCATGCATTTATTTTAAGCATGAAGATTGTACACTAACTGTGTTTATACTCAACGTAATCATAATTGTTCATTTTTACTGATAAGTTAAAAAAGAAACTCTTTCTTTTAAAAACAATTGAAAAGAATATCAGATAAGGCAATAAAGTGACCTGCAGCATGGAAATTTGAGTAGTCAGAAGAATTGCGCATGATTTTTTTTGGTGGACCTTCACTTTTGAGTGTTTTTTTTTTTTTTTTTTTGCTTGGCACATACGCAATGCAAGCATCAGAAGTTCAACAAGCAAAGTTGAGACAAGGCCATTTCATTGGGTAAACAAATATTCACAGAAGCCAATTAGGCCAAGGGGAATATCATGCAAAGCATTGGCTACCTTATTCCATTCCAGGTGTCGATCTTGCCATAGTCCATGTAGTTCTTCTCTCCAGTATGGAAGACAAATTCACCTTCATGGGTTCCATTTTTCTAATTAACCACGTAAAAAAAGAGAGAAGAAAAAAAAAAAAAAAAAAAAAAAAAATCAGACATCAGCAAAACACCAGAGACTTAAATACGGCAACCCACATGTTTTACAAACTGCCAGGCCTATTCAGTGGTCACCACGTTCACAACCACATTCCTACAAACACATTCAGCATCAGGGCTTAGGTTCTGTTCAAGTAACATAAAAAAAACCCAAAGAAATGCCAAAGAAGCAGGACCTAATCACTCCACTTCTACATTAGAGATGTTTTTAATTCCACAGTAAAATCTTTTAAGATTCTCACCTTGTACATCAGGCCAAAGTATTCATCCACCTCAGGCTTCAAGGCATGAAGTTTACTCATCAGTGGATCCTTGAAACCCCAGAGAAACTCGTGAATGGTGCGTGTCATGAACAGGTCAACGCCCAGTGATTTCATCCATATAGAGATCAGCGGGCGGATGTAAAAAGAATAGGAGTGCATTTCGTTCATGACAGCCTGCAGAGAGATAAGGGAGAACTCATGTTCAGCACAGTTGTCATCAGGTCATTGTGTTAGCTGTCTTCATATACTCAGGCCAAATAACGCATGGGGTGATCAGTTAAGTGATTACGGGTAATTGCCAGTTCCACTAAAAAAAAATAAAAAATACAAACTTACAATGACTGGGATGTTGGGAGTGGTCAAGAGGTCCACCTCGGGGTCTCCGACAGACATTTCCGGAAGAAATACAAAACTCTTGGGATTCGTGGCAAAGATCTTCGTGCCGTTTTCCAAGAATGTCACGTTCTCTCGGGGCCTGTATTCCCTGATTGCGTGATGAGAGACATTGGGTTAATTGTTTAAACTTCCTATAGTAAACTGTATACTGCAGCAAGTAATCAAAGAATGACTTGTTGGCCAAAAGCATGCCGTGCCAATTCACTTTTTTTGCTGCCACCTAGTAATTCAAGTTCCGTGACGTCTGTCATATTAAATGTTTCCCTCCACCCTTGACTTCCTCTTTTCTCTGAGTCATTTCCGGATTTTGATTGCTGTTTCATTTTGCCACTGACTATCACCATAGCATCAGGACCAATTAGATTTGAAGTTAAATAAACAGACAAGAGCTCCGTGCTGGGCCTAAAAATAACAACTGCCTAACAAATTACTTGATTCCCAGAAAGAAAGCTGGGGGGGTAAAAACGTTAGCACGTTAAGCTTGATAGGCAAAGTGCATCAAGCTTGATATATGTTTAACTTACCTGTATGTATAAGGTCCCATTTGTGTGACATGAGGCTTTGCCTTGCCTTCCAAGAAGTCTTGAGGGTTAGTAACATTGAAGAAGAAATACTGCATGTAAACTGGGGGTGGAGGGTTTATCCAGCCCTCCAGTACTCGACTGTTCTCAGCCAGGGTGATTTCCTGAAAAGTTCATATATAAATTAACAATTCTGTAGTAGAAAGAACACGTGAAGATGAACTTTTTCACAAAATGAAGACCTCAAAGTTACCTAAAACCTGTAAGCCATGAACTATATCACATTCTACTTCCTAATATTGACTTAACCTCTACCAAAACTCCAAAAAAGCAGTCTGTTTACACAGTTCAGTTCAGGTTAGTGGTGTACTGCCCTAATAAATAATGCTGTTTAAAGTTCACTAGGTCTGTAGTGGTTTGGGGTGATATGTGAATGACATCCACATGCTGTGATGAGGAAATCCAAAGGAACAGAGACAAAGCAGTCAGCCACACGGGAAAAAGACAATGTCTAGTCAGCAGACAGCTTTGTCTTAGGTCTTAAGATTAAAGAAACCTTTCTCTATCCTGTCAGCTGAAATCCAAAACAGGGAAGCTTGTACTTTTGTTTTTTTTTCCTTTACTTCTTTATTTATCTGGTTTAAGAAAACTTAGCTAGAGAACTGTCAAAGAACAGCTCCTTCGGAAAAACAAAAATCTTATGAAATATCTTAGAAATATATATACACACACACTGGCCATCTAGCATTGTGTAAATGTGAAAGTAGTTACAATACACAAAAAGCACTCTGCATTAGAAATGTGGAATCCAATGAAAGGTTATTTACCTAGTAGAAAGGAAACTTCCGCAATAATTTACATAGCATTTTAAGCCTAAATGAAAACTACAGCTGATCATTGTACACTGTTATTACTGTATCAAGTATAAGAGAACTACTGAAGTTATTGCTTCATAAGGGCAGCTCAGTAATACTGTGAAACGTCTCACTGTTGTTGGTCTAAAAAGGCTGAAAAGAATCCTTTCAGAAGGACTTACTACTTGCTTTCCTTGTGCTGTGGGCAAAGTATGATGTACTTGAGAAAATTTCTATTAAACATGCTCTTTTATCTACGGCAGGACACGGTTCAGTTGGGTCACACGGCTCTTTACAATAAGACTGCTTTGATCCAGGCTTACGGAAATGCTGAGCTCATCTTCCAACATGCCTATAAATGTTTCATTTATGCTGATTGGGTCCTAACAAATACGTCACATGTCAAACTGTCAGAATTTATCACACCACACCTTAATATTTACTTTTTAACTGAGTCATGAATATGGATAACCTTAGATATATTTATCTAATGTTGGGCGGTTAGATGTCCTTGTCAAAAACATGCATTTCATGCATCATGAAGAGAAAAATTTAGATAACCTCGCGGTGTTTTTGACATTTTCCAGGGGCTTAAGATAACCCCCAAACCAACTGGTCATGCCTACAGCCTTGAAAATAAAGGTCTCTAAGTGTCCTTCAAAGTGGAACTGAACATAAAACAAAAGTGTTTCCAAAACCTTCATCACTTTTTCTGCGTGTTATTGAGGTTGTCCTCCCCCTTCCCCCACTTCTGTCTAAAAAGTCAAGAATGCTGAATAGTCTTGAAGTTACAACAAGAAAGGACATGTAATGACAAAAAACTGGTTTATGTATTGTTGGGAAATGATGTGCCTAGAAATAAATAATTACACTGTTCCTTATAGGTGGAAGGTCAAAAAGTAATAAAAAATTGATTTGCATGTAGAAAGGAAATGAGCCAGTACGCCAGTATGTTAACATGTTCTTTAAAGTGTTGTGCTACGTGTTCAGAGAAGACAAGACAAGGAAGGAAAAAGAAAAAAGAATAGAAAAAAAAAAAAAAAAACAACAACCCTGCCTTGGTTTAAAGCTACAATAGATACAAACAAAACAATTTAGCTCATTCCACACCCAGTTCAAGAAATATGCAGGTCCTGAGGGCTTGAAAAGTGGCTGAAGTTGCCTAGTCGTCCTCTTAATCAGTTCAAAGAAAGGTTTAAAGCTAAGGTGCTGTGACTAGGGGACGGGCGATATTGCGAATATATCGATAAAATCTGAGAGGGAAGGAAGTGGGAAAACGTCAGGTACGGTTCATCTGGAGTTGGTTGGTGTTGTACTGATGAGATGCACAATACTCAAAAAGAAAAGAAGAGTACTTTGATAATTATATCACTATTACTCAGTTGTGGATTTAATAATCAAATTTGATGATGATTATATGATTAGACATAATACTCAGACAGACTAAGGCTTCTGCTATGCCTTAGTGCTCACTATATATATATATATATATATATATATTTTACATACACACACACACACACACACACATATATATATATAGCAGAAATTCCACCTAAATGGGAGGAGTTAGAGAATTCCAAGTATTCCTGAAGGAGAACTGCAGCCTTGTTTTTCCTGCAATAAGACCCTTCACCCTGAGTGAGCACTACACCACTACACCTCCCCCAACCATTACACTACAGCCGGCTACCGCCTCACGCCTCTTTAGAAAAGCGGACAAAACAGCTCCTTTGAGCTTTAACCGGCTTTAAAAAGCTTTTTGTTTACGTGTGAAAACGAAAGACGTTTAAAAATAGACGAGGTGAAAAGAAATGCAGAGTCTTCCTCCACCGCATCGCTTCTACACGCCAGGTGGCCAGGAGCTTCCTTCAGTCAGGGTTAGCAGCAAACACTCAGCTAATGGGGTGAATTTATCAGCATGGGAGAGGGCATAGTGTGAAAAAATGGTGTTATAAAATTAAAACAAAAACATCCCAAAATGTCCTTCCTACAACCAGGAACATTTCTAACAGCATTCATTCAATAACACAAGGTGAGGTTGATGTTAACAACACTCAGTGGAAGGCAGTGTGCTATCCAGGGTACCAAGAGTCAACTAAACTAACACATTATTGTATAAAACAGTATTATATAAAATTCCTTCTCTGTTTATAACTTTATAACTACACATAGCTTGCTGTAGCTCCTTGTACAGGAGCTAACGCCGGCTCTGTGTTAGCTAACCCTGTGTGCTGAGTTCAGACTAGCCAATAACAGGACGAGTACAAGATTTAACCGTTAGATTCAACCGTTAATTTGAATCATTTGAAAGGGAAAAAAAGAGAAGCAGAAAACACCTTACCTTTTTTATCCTCTCCTGAATCATTGTTTGGAAGACTTGAGCCACCATCAGGGCGATTCCCACTATGAGCAGATGAGCGCACACAATCCCGGTGGCGTAAATAGCACACGATCTTCTCATGTTGGCTAAAATTAGTTAAATAACACTGATGTATTATATATAAATGTTTGGTTTTAATCTGTAGAGAAGAGACGTAGCTATAACGGCGTGGTCGCTCGCGCTCAGGTGTCCGATGTGTAAGTTTGAGTTAGCCTTCTAGCACAGGGAAAACACCAAACTCTCCAACACCGAGTAACGGGACAGCAATGTGTGTGTGAGAGAGAGAGTGTAAGAGTGTGTGTGAGGGTGTGATAGATACCAGCACGGACTTTATGGGCTACAGCTAAAGCGAACTGCCGGAGGAGGACCTGAACATCCCCCTGTACTCCTCTCAGAAGGCGGTTATGCCAAAGCCCAGTGTGAGGCGGTGGGCGTGTCCATGTTCAAACAGACCAGTGCCTCTCTGACGTCACGCATATTTAATAGGCTTTTAAAAAGCAAACATCTCACAAACCGTGTTCAAATGTGACTCAATAAAACTCTGGTGTCAATACTAGCATTGAGATGCTCTCCCTGTTCTCAGCTATAACACCACAAATCATTGTCATAGCAAAAAAAAAAAAAAAAAATTGCTATATAAAGTTGATCAACTTTGCATACAATTCAGAAGTAACGCTGTTTTAATCTTAATCCAATAAACGTATCAATAATATGCGTGTAAACCTACTTTAATTATTATCGAAACTTATTATCACCCTGTTTAAAAATGTTGTCACTGAATAGCGGGACATGGGTGTGTTTGTGACAGACCGTTATGTCCTAGCCCTGCTCCGCTAGCTGCTGTCATGTCGCCTCCTTAAATAGCCGCTCAGTGAACATGAATAATATCCGCCTCACAAGCCGAGCGACGCGCTTCGTAAACCTTTTGTTCAAAGAACTCCCTCTTTGATTGGTTGACGTTTTCCCGGACCACCGCGATAACCCCGCCCCAGGGAAACGTGATTGGTCAGAGGAGCGAGAGCGCGATGCAGAATTTGATCGACTGATTTCGGGGCGGGGCTTATTTAAAGGAGGCCCACGCACGTTGCAAATCGCCTGTTCTTGTGTCATCCTGGTAGAACCGGCTACAGAGGAAAAGCAGAGTAATGAGAACAGGGTTTAATTGGCCTGTAAATGTGCACATTCCTTTGCCTATTATGCATTAATCTTTAAAGTTTTTTTTTTTCATTTTATATTCTATGTACAGACAGCTGTAACATTTAAATATATGCATTTCATAAAGTAAAAAAAGTAAAGATCTTCCAAAAGATCTTTCTTCCACAAAATATATAAATAAATTGTTATTTTCGATTAGAAGCAATGTTTTTCAGAATGGCTGAAGCAATATTTCGCATAATTTAAGTTAGAGTATGCTGCTTTTGACCCTTAACCTGTAGTTTGCATATATCTTCACTCACAGTCCACTTTATTAGGAACACCTGTACAACTGCACATTCATGCAGTTATCTAGTCAGTCAATCATGTGACAGAAGTGCAATGCATAAAATCATGCAGGTACAGGTCAAGAGCTTCAGTTCATGTTCACATCTAACATCAGAATGGGGAAAAAGTGTTACCTCTGTGACTTTGATTGTGGCATGGTTGTCAGTGCCAGATAGGCTGGATTGAGTATTTCAGAAACTGCTGATGTCCTGGGAATTTTGCAGGACATAGAGTTTACACCGAATGGTGCAAAAAAACAAAAAACACTGAGTGAGTGACAGTTCTGTGGGTGGAAACATCTTGTTGATGAGAGAGATCAGAGATAAATGGCCAGATTGGTTCGAGCTGCCAAGAAGGTTATAGTGACTCAAATAATCACTCTTTACAACTGTAGTGAGCAGAAAAGCATCTCGGCATGCACAAAACATCAAACCTTGAGATCACATCAGGTTCCACTCTTCTCAGCCAAGAACAGGAATTTGAGGCTATCATGGGCACAGACTGACCCAAACTGGACAGTTGAAGATTAGAAAAAAAAATCACCTGGTCTTTTTCCAGTCTTCACCTGTCCAGTTTGAGTGATTCTGTGCCCATGATAGCCTCAGATTCTTGTTCTTGGCTGAGAAGAGTGGAACCTAGTGTGGTCTTCTGCTGTTGAAACTCATCCTCCTCAAGGTTTGATGTGCTGTGCATTCTGAGATGCTTTTCTGCTCACCACAGTTGTAAAGAGTGCTTACTTGAGTTACTGTGGACTTCCTGTCAGCTCAGACCAGTCTGGTCATTCTCCTCTGATCTCTCTCATCAACAAGGTGTTTCAGCCTGCAGACCCTCCACTCATAGGATGTTGTTTGTTTTTCGCACCATTCAGTGTAAACTCTACAGACCGTTGTGTGCAAAATTCCCAGGACATCAGCAGTTTCTGAAATACTCCAGCCATCCCATCTGGCACCAACAACCATGCTGCAGTTAATGCCACAGAGATCACACTTTTCCCCCATTCTGATCTTTGATGTGAACATGAACTAAAGCTTTTGACCTGACTGGCATGATTTTTTGCATTGTGCTGCTGCCACATGCTTGGCTTATTAGATAAGTGCATGAAGGTGCAGTGCTGTACAGGTGTTCCTATTAATGTGGACGATGAGTGTATACAAAAGAGTCTAAAACAAATTCTTCCATTGTGACGTTGAGTTAAAACTAGGAAATGATTCTTTATTTATTTCGCTCTGATGTTTATAGTTACGCGTCGTAAACTGAAACACCATTCATCTTCAGTAACAGTTTTATCTTGGTCAGGGTCACAGTAGATCCGGAGCCTATGCTGGCAACACTGGGCGCAAGGTGAGGACACACCCTGAATGGGACGCCAGTCCATCGCAGGAATATCCTTAACAGACATAATTAAACATACTAATGAGTATTAGTCATTTTACATGCAGGAACAAACCACTGAGATTAAATGTCATGAGAAAACTCCGAGAAGTGGTTATCAGATAAAAGTAGCCACAGGTTATCCTGCACTTCCTTCATTTTCTTTTGCTGGCTTGTGGGTTTAACTCAGAGGGGGAAATATCTCTCTTATGTTTTGACAGTTGCTAAAGCTGAATCAACAAAGCCCACTAGCAGCTGTTGGTCTGTTACTAATACAAAATTGTGTTTACTCCCATGGAGGTGTGGTGTATTTAGAGCTACATGGTGAAAAGTCAGTCAAGGCTGTATGAATTATCAAAATATATTTGTGGAGATTTTAAAGCCTATATTATGACGTAATCTTTATTAACACAATAAGTGAACTTAAATACATACTAACATGGTATATGCATTTTAAAATGTGCAATTTTCGGCATAACAAGAACTGCCAGTTGTGGGGATTCATGATTAGGTCTATAATTAGGTCAAATATAATTGAGATGTGTACAGCTCTGTAATCTCTGGGGGGTGAGGTACAAACATCTGTGCAAATAAAAGAAGTGAAAACAGACCACAATGAAAGATCGTCAATGGGGATTTCACAGAATTACTAACCCAGATGTTTATCAGCAATTTTTTATCAGCATTTTTGGAAAATTCATGTTCCTGTACCAAAATCTGATTTGGGACATTTGAGGCACACACATGTAGATACTGCAAGAAAGGGTTCCACAAGGGCTATTTGCATTGTTAACTGTTTCACTATCTAAAGCAGTGATTCTCAGAGTGGGGTCTGGGGACCCCCCCCCCGGGGTCAGTGAATCATATCCAGAGCGTCCCTGGTTTAATCTAGTTATAGTCCTGGAAATCACAACCCCTTATTATCTAAATTATTATATTTATTATTCAGTACATTCAAAGCACTATGGCTCAAATAAATAGACAAACAATTATGGTACACATCTACATAATGTTCATGACATAAATCTGCTCTGAGGGGTTCTGTGGAATTTGTTTGACATTTTTAAGGGGTCTCTGGCTACAAAAAGTTTGAGAACCCCTGCCCTAAGGGGCTTCTGAAACCTGGAACCTTTTTCTCAAAGCGAAACCCTCTTTTATGTTTTTTTTTTTTTCCCCTAGAACCTTTAAGGCATCACCCAGAGGGATAAAACAAAGAACACTGTAGGGTGATAAACTGTCCTTTTGACATTTCAAGCCTGTATTTTATAATAAGTACTATTTTTGCAGTTAAACTATAAAGAGATTCATGATATCTTAGAGTATCTTATAGTATAAGGTCTTACTTTATTTCTCTCATTGAAAATATTCTGGCACTTTGAAAATAGAAAACAGAAAAAAAATTATGCAGACCTCAAGAAGGTCAATCGAGCTCTGTCTGAAACTGAAATATTTTATAATAAAAACACACTGATTGGTCCACCTACTCTTAGAAACAAAGGTACTAAACTGTACCTTATTGCTGAGGTAGTGCCATCAAGATTACATGTTATAGAGCTTTATTGTGCCTCTATTACCTAAGAAGGTGCACCAGGTCCTTACCTAAGGTCCAGTTATATACCTTAATTTAATCTTTAATCTTAAGGTACACTATATTCCCGTTTTCAAGTCAAGACAAATTTATTTATATAGCACAGCTTTTGTTCACCGAAGTCCTGTATGGATGTATCTTAAAATTTCAGGCAAAAGTTACATACTAAAGATACAATAGATGTACCCCAGTGACAGGGAAAAATTGTCCTTTTATTTCCTAAGGAAAAAGGCCCAATATGTGCCAAACTAGTATGCATGGAGTAAATATAAAAGTCTTAAAGTCCATCTAAACACATAATCATGTTTTGAGGATTTGCTTTTGGCATGTGCCTATTGGGGGATAAGTATTTTTTTAATTATCATATTAACAATTCCGTGCAAGAGAATGATTTTTAGGAGTTGTGTTTCTACAACAGCCTTTTTTTATTTTAAGCTCAGTTAGAAAACCCATTATCATCCATTTTGTTTCCTAGAATACTTCCTCCCAGTAATCTCTTTAGCTGTCCAGTGAATGCATGCCCTGTTTGTTCTTCAACACATGGTATGAGTTGGCACACAGGTTTTTTTTTTTGTCTCGTCTTTTTTGTTCTCACGTGCCACATCACAGAGCCAAACGCTTAATACATCCTCTTTCCAGGTGAGAAAGAATAATCTACGTCCTTTGCATGCTAGTTTATAATTACATGCTACTGCTTCTGAGCTATTACAAATCTTTTGCTCCATAATACTAATCCAGTTCTTTTCTGCCTGTTTTTCCAAATCACATTGCAAAATGTATGTACAAATTGTAAAATATATGAGGACGTATTGCTGATGGCGATGAGATTTTTTCCTCAGTCCGTGTGAAACAGCAGGGACTTGTCTGCCTGATAAATTGTCTGAATCAGTACAAGGATCCTTTTCATTAGAAGGAAAACACATGAGGACAGTCTGCTGATTAATACGCCTATCGTTCAAGTCCTTAATTTTTCTTCCATTTTCTCTATCTCTTTGTCCTGATAAACGAATTGGTAAATTAAATATGCATTAATTAAAGCAACTAATTATAATAATTATATTAGTAAGATTACTGTCAACAGGGCACCTCCATAAATTCAGTAGTTTGTTGTGAAAATGTGAGCCAAAGTAAGAAAATAAACATGCAAATAGCTTAACCTGAACAGAAGACTGTGGTCGAACTGGTCTGACAGCAAGCAAAGCATGACACAGAGTGGAAATTTATTCAGCTTTGATCAGGCCCTTCTCTAAATACTGTACTTCCTACTAAGTGTGATACACTGATGTACTGTATATACTAATATACTGGTGTAACGGTATCTCAACCTGAAGTGATTATGCCTTACTAAACCAGTTTATACAGACGTCATTGTGACATTATTTCTAGGTGCAACACAGCGAATCGTTACACCATTTGAGTACTCATTAATCTTCATGAACTGCTTTATCCTGCTCATCGGCACAGTAGATCTGGAGCCTATCCTGGGAACACGGGGCTTGAGGCAGGAATACACCAGTCCTTTGCAAGGCACCATGCACGCCCACATTTGCACACTCATTCACAGCTATACGGGCAATTTAGAGCATCAGATCCAACTACTGACATGTTTCATGGGAGGTGGAAGGAAGATCACCTAACGATAGACCTACAATTAAAGAAAATTACTATGTTCTGCTTACGTCATCAATCAGTGTGATCCGGGTTTGTGCAGAAAACAAGCTTACATAAACAGAACCATTCTTCAAAGTGAGCTTGAGGTCGTAAGGATATTTTTTCTGTCCATTACCAAGTTTCGTTTATGTTACACCATTGCAACTACCGAATTTGTAGCTGTCCCATGAGTTTCACATAACCCTGTGCTGTAATCCTATTGGTGGCTTCTACATAAGCATGTAGCAGTGTTCTCTGATATTTTAATTAAAAAAAAAATTTATACTGCCAGAACTGTCATCAGCTGTCTTTAGTCGCAGTGACACTAAATCCCCTGTCAAGAAGCATGTCACTAAGACCACTGATCTCAACTCACAACTAAAGAATTCTTTTACAATATGCTATTTTTGTCTGCAACAGCAAAATCAGCCCAAAAATCGTACAGTGTAAACCCGGTTTCAAGTCTTCATTTGTCTCCCTAGTAGTGACATCACAACCATGAGAAATTAAAAATGGTTTTCCTTATAGCTTTTATTGAAATAAAAACACAGAAAATTAAGTTTTCCATTTGTGAACTTTAACATCATCTTTGAAAATGTGATTTCGAAGGCATACACCAAGATGAGATAAGACAATCAGTTGTACAGTTACATTTAAAAAATTCACCGTCTGTTAATGCAGTCCGATAACACAAGCCAAATATATTGTATATTCTGACTAGTTCTTTGTGACACATAGTGTATACACCTCCACAATCTATCTCAGTTCCCAGACCTTTCACATATTCCACAGAACTGCAACCACCCCGACCACTAAGACATGCAGGAATTCTGCTATAGGGACTAAGAATGCAACTATGCATGACCTGGTACGGTTTATTCACTACAAAAGCCTACGGGAGCTTGACATTCCCACTGAGTGGAAAGACTGATATCCAGGCGTTAGCGCCCAGCATAGAGAGCCAGACCTTTTCACCAGATGAGATTCATTGAAGGGTCAAGGCATTAAGTGCAGTGGGAGACTCTGTTGAATTTATGTGCCTGAGATTTTGCTTCATGTTCTCCCAGGAGATCGAGTGACACTGAGGAAAAACGTTCCACAGGAGAGAAAATAAAAATGACACAAATGAGAGACATCATTACCAAGAGACTAAGTACGATTAAATCATTCTGAAACTGAAAACCAAATAAAGACATGATAGCTACTAGGGAGGCAGAGGAGATAGAGCTAACAGTTAATACACTATGTACTACCTTTCCATGCAACAAATGATTTTTTTTTTTTCACTCTATAATTGTACATCCTTCCAGATTTCCAAGAGTTTCCTTTCGGTGAAGCTGACTGAATGTAAATTGTCCTTGTTTTGACCTAAGGTGTGGTGGACTTCCTAGAACTTCAGGCTTGCATTACTTGTGAAACATACGCAGGGAGCTGGCTTTCACAATAAACAGCAAACAAAGTTCTTCAAGCTTGCTTCCAGCTTAATATTTCATTCCATTGTTCTAGTATCATTTCTGACAGTGTAGTTTCTCTTGGGAGAAATTTAGTTTATCCTGTTAGGATTCTTGTGACTGTTGTTCCCATCATTCTAAAAATGACGACTGAATGTGCATCACAACCTGCATCAAAGGTTATCCTTGAGGACACGTTCAAGGTCATTATCATGTCATAAACACGCTCATTTTATTTTTGCCGATTATCACTTATCAAAATAAAATGGTTTACCAGACTGTTGCCAGGAAAGCGCATGGGTGTGCCAACCAGATTTATGTTTAAAAAAGCACACAGTAATTTGTCTTGGTTCATATTTTGTACGAAGGTAGGAAACATGCTGTGCAAAGGAATGGTGAAATATTTAAAGACTTCTTTCCGATGATGAAAACCTGAAGTGACTTTCCAGCATCTAGTGGAAATAGAGCCTAATAATAGTTACATGTTCGGACATACCAGGTTCACGTGAGACTAAATTCACGTAGTTGTGTACAGAATTGCTTAGAAAATGGTGCATAAATATTAGACAGAGTGGCCACGCTCTCAGAGTGGTGGGTTTTCACAGAGTAACACACTGCACACACAGGTGCACATAATGACAAATAAAATATCTTAAGAACAATAGCTGGCAAAATCTGTGCAGTGATTTAAAATGGGAGAATGTTTCTTTGGGGACCGCTTAACATAAGTTCAATCAGATCAAAGGGAATTTGGCAAAACAAGTGGACATTCTGAAAGGAAATTTGGCCATTACACATATCCTTAATTTGTTTTTGTATCTGACCTGAACAGGCACAGGTTATAATATACGTATGTGACTAAAGCAACTGAACACATTAACAAAGCTTATGCTACAGCGCTGTTGATTAATTTTCCATAACACTATAGCCTGACTGTCATTCAAATCACAGATTTATATTAAAGTTTATATTAAAATATGCTAGTGTTTTTATAGTAACTAACTATTCATGTTATTAATATGTATATTATGTTAGTGTTTTTACAGTAACTAATTCACAGGGCCATGTATGATGGACGATCTACATAATTTAATGATAAACAGATAAATAATGTGTTGTTATTTAACAAAGGAAAACATATAATCATTGATATGGTGAAGTTTTCTGTAAGGAGACATGTTTTTAACAGTTATGGAAGGAGTCTCCAGTATCAGCATGTTGTAACAGTCAGTAAGTTTCCCACCATGGGAAAGTGTTCAAGATAGAGGAGTTTCCACTTCCCAGTTTCTCTGTAACATGACAAGCCATGTTTTTTTTTTTTTGTCTCATTAACTTCAAGAGATAGAGAAAAATGAGAGACTGGTGAAGGAATGACTGCTTATAGCTGCTATAATGTAAGTGATAACAGGAAGTAACTTGTCTTGTGGACGTTCTGCAATATTAAATGTAACTTCAGGGCATACTGTTATATGCTGAGCAGCCGAGCAATACATTTTGGTCATCCATAGGTAGTTTTTGAGGATTCATTTAGGGACATGCGCACTATACAGATGTACACGTAATCACAAATAAAATTTCTTAAAAACAACAGTTGGACGAATCTGCTTGTTTAGTTAAATAGACATAATGTACATTAATACTGCACATGCCAAAAGGGAATTCCTCCTGGCATTATTTCAAAACCTACATAAACAGTTTTGTGTGTTGAAAGTGTTGTCACTCTTTCTGCTGTGCCAGATGACCTGAAAAATGTACCAAACACCAGAGAGGCATTCCATTGACCTACTCTCTACCCAGCAGCGAGGCTGTACCTGTCTCAGCTGTAGCAGTGGGTCCTCAGGAGAATAACCCTGTAAACGTTTAACAGTGTCATACATCCCTTTAATTTCCCTGAAGACTGCCTCAACAGAGAAAACTCTCTTTCAGGGGAAATATTCCCATGCATCGAGACTTTTTACTAGCTGTGCAAGCAGTTTTGCATTCTCTTGCATACCGTGCACTGTTGGAATATCGTCTATGAATATTCTGATTAATAGCTTTTAGGATTTCAGGAAGAGTTACTTTATAAAGGCACGATCATCAATTTGCCCAACAGCTAAGCTGATTTTAATACTGCAAAATGTTTGTGAAACTGATCTATGATTAATAATTCGTTAATTCAAATATTTTTTCATGTCAGTTCAGTGACTAACAATTTAGGGTGTGTTCACTAGGCAAGACATTTATCAAACACTTTAATGCACATATTCAGTCTCCTCACATGAACTACTCAGTCCACTGGTTAGAGCTCTAACAAAGCTACACCCTCAGCACACACGCGCTCACACACACACACACACACACACACAATATGCACACATTTCGCTGAAAGTCACACCACCATGAGTTCTGATCCGTTTGTTGAAGGAGTGTGCAGAGCAAATACAGTTAATTTGTATTTACTCTCATGGATGCACTAAGAGTTCACTAGGAGAGGGCTGCACATAAAGAGGAACTAACTTTTACTTAAGTATAATTAAAAACAGAGTTTCTTGCAGGAAAGGTTAGATGTTTTGGACACATTATCAAACATGATAATAAATATAGTATAACGTTATTATGTATACAATAAAACACTATCCATAAAGTCTTTGCTGTTTGTTATATTTAAAGTTATGACAAAGTAAATGCAATTCATAAGAGCATTAAAGAAATACTCCAGTATTTTTGGGATAATATCAGTCCACTATATTTTTATTTGTGCAATGGATTTTAATGTTTCCCTATACTGAGGAAGAATGGAAAACTTGTGTATTACTGGAAACACACTTATCAGGACGTCTACGGGCAGCTTTATAGGAAGCCAATAAACATTTTCGAATATACATTATATGGCCAAAAGTATTTGGACGCCTGACCATGACGTCCATACGTGGGCCTATTCCCAAACTTTTGCCACAGTTGTAATACTGTAGCAATACAATTTCCCTTCACAGGAACTAAGAGGCCCAAACAGGTTCCAGCTCCATGAAGACATGGTTTGCCAAGGTTGGACTGGAAAACCTCAGGTGGCCTGCATACATCCCTGATCTCAACCTCACTGAGCACCTTTGGGAAGAACTGGAACACTGACTGCATGCCACTCCTTCTCACTCAACATCAGTGCCCAACCTTACTAATGCCTTTGTGGCTGAATGTACAAATCCCCACAGCCAGGCTCCAAAATCTAGTGGAAAGCCTTCCTAGAAGAGTTGAGGCTATTATTAGCAGGAAAAAGGGGGGCCAGCTCCATATTAATGCCATGCCTTTGGAATAAGATGTTCAACAAGCACATATGGGTGTCATGGTCAGGTGTCCACATACTTATGGCCATATAAAGTATTTTTTTAAAACCTTCTTTTCATAATTTGTCATTGAATAGTGTAAAGTAAATCTGTAGAATTCATCCTTTCAAGTATTCGGCAGCACTGTGCATTGCTGCCTCACTCCAGGG
The DNA here is from genome assembly GCF_027358585.1 of Pangasianodon hypophthalmus. Classification (NCBI taxonomy): domain Eukaryota; kingdom Metazoa; phylum Chordata; class Actinopteri; order Siluriformes; family Pangasiidae; genus Pangasianodon; species Pangasianodon hypophthalmus. The sequence goes on along the minus strand of NC_069733.1, from coordinate 8,523,066 downwards.
TCCCTGTTTTGTTACTGTCTGTGTGGCGTTTCTGTGCATGTTCTTCCCATGTCCATGCATTGTGTTCTGAGATTAATTAGCCTCCCTTTCAGGGTGTATTCCCGCCTCATGGCCAGTGCTCGGATCCACCACGACCCTGACCAGGATAAAGCATGTGCTGAATATGTATGAAGATATGAGACTTGTAGAATTTGTAGTTATATGTTACCTACATTGCAAACGTTACTGTGCAGATGGCAGACAATGTGAAAAGCCTGTTTGGAGCCCAACCTAGCAAGGCACTGAGCAACAAAGAACAGTTTGTACAGAATAGTGAGTGATAGCTATCAAGGCTAGTGAGCTAATGAGGGAACCCAACTCAATGCTAGGACTCCAAAAAGTATGAAAACTACATTCACCGATTTCAGCCAAAAAGATGAAAGGAGTCTATCACCAGCTTTAGAGGACAGGATACCTGTATGCCACAAGCTTTTAAGCAGATAGCTCTATATGGTGTACATGAAGTTTGATGTGTATGAACCAAGAAGCAGAATGGGAAAGATCACAGTATGACAGCAGTTGCCACAGCAGATCACTGGTTCACATATCTGGCACAGTTTTTACGCTGGATGCCCCTTCTGACGCAACCCTGGAAGTGCACTGTCTTGGCTGGTTCCCCGGCCAGGAATCGAACACAGGCCATGGCGGTGAGCGCACCAAGGCCTAACCACTAGTCCTCTAGGGACCCACAGTATAACAGCAGTATTTATGGCAAATTCTGCCTCAATAGTTGACTTAGTTGAAAGGTCTAAGTGCTCTAGAAGCCTTACTAGCAAGATATCAACTATACTATCACCCCCATAACAGCTGTGTGACTGACCACGCCCATTCCATATGATTTTTCTTAAAATCATTCAGTACAAGTGGATTGTAGCTAGTCACTGAGAACAATGCTTGAGCTCATAGAATAGTATGAGGTATTGTAGTTGCAAGACACATGTCTACATCAGTGATGAAGCTTGTTTAATCTGAGGAACATTAGTGACAGCGTGTTATAGACCTGTGTATAGACCTGTTGTATAGACTGCTTGTGAACTCAGCACAACTTCAGTGCATGTGAGAGTCCTGTGATCAGGGTGTGAGGAGAACATGATAACAGGGAAAAGAAAGATTTTTTTACAGTTCTTTTTTTCACATAGATCTTGCATTTATGCACTAAAAATGTCAAACATTCTGTTAATGCTGCTACTGTAATAAATCTACTTCCTTTTCTGAAGAACTGTCAAATGTAATTAGACTCAACTTTTTGGCTTCAGCATTTGTTTATGATATATAGTTTGAATTTGTCAGAAGTGATATGCTAGTAGCTTGTGGTTATTCTCTTATTTAACTGAGTGGCTTTTTAAATATACAAATAATATATTAGATATATACATATTTGTATATGAACAATATAGCACGTTCACCTGTCTGGAATATGGTTTGTAAACCATCATGTCAAAAATGGCGTTAAAAAAGTGCTGATGAATTATAAATTTGTAATTCAGTGTTTTATTTTTCAAAAAAGCATACAAAAGACATGAGAAAAGGATTATCCAACAAATTAGTACTCCCTCCCAACCCCAATCACACATCATGAGGAGGTTTCCAGCGCTGAACTAATAATTTCTTTGTGACAGTCATACCAGCTAACCAAAGTTTACGGTCTTTTCCACTTAGAGGAAGTTGAGTATCATATCATGATGATGAATTATAAATTAATATTGGTTAAAGAGCAAACAGAAGCTGCTTTAAATTCCTCACACTGTTGCATCATGGGATGATCTGCGTATATCCTATTACCTCAGCAAGTAATGATTATTGAACTGAACATAATCACTGAACATATACAGGATGGTTTACTAAATACAACACCATGAACCGTGTTCAGTGCCATGGTGGGTCAGGATCCCAGGATCCAGGGTCAGGATCTCAGGAACCCTAGGTGTGATGTGGGATTACACCCTGATGGGATGCCAGGCCTTTCACAGTTGGGGTGGCCAAGGGAGGGACAAAATATTAAGCACCACAAGCTGCAGATTTAAATCCTTGCCACAGCAACATGCTGCAAGATTCCTTTAAATTCCTTGGCTTCCGTCCCAATTCGTGTCTCTTCACCGTTTAGTGCCCAAGTGACTCCACACTAGTGCGCACTTCACCATGTGATTGTATTACAGGCCTCGCGCGCCTCCGCTGCCATAGCAACCGCACGCGCTGATTCGGCTAGTCCGAGTAGTGTAGCAGTGTTAGCCAAACTGAGCGATGTTTTGGAGTGTTTTTTCGTTTTAAAGATATTAGCTATGTCTATGTAGAATATGTCATATCAACGACACAGGTCATATAGATGATCAGTAAAAGCTGACTGGCAACAAAAAATACAAAATGACCGACAGAAGAAGTCAAACTGGACCTGGAGACAGCACTCCTGTTCATCCCTGGTATTGTTCTCCACCCACACTTTCTCCTAACTATGTATCTTACAGCAAACTAGTTTCTATTTACAGTGCAATTTAAATGTGTAGACATGCCAAGCATTTCTTTCTCTCTCAGATGACATTTTTCTTCATCTTGCAAACTGTAGAATTGAATATAACTATATCTATTTTATTTTATCTTATTTTTACTGGTTAAGTTTCTTTGCTTTCAACTTCAGTGTTAAGGGAACAGCTGCTAAGTGAAATGTTGACTCTGATACACATTCAAGGTAAATTTAGACAAACTGCTTTACTTGGTTTGTTAATTATGCATTAACTGGATTATGGAATTTTATAGATATCCATGAGCATCTTCAAATCCTATTCCATTATAAACTCAGTATCTACTGTATTTGGTTTCAGATAGGTTGGGAAAGATGATTGTAGACAAAGCATTATGCATTAAAAGGATCTATGCACTGTTTGTAATCTGTGTTTTCATGTTCCTTCTAAGATATTCCTAGGTGGTTATCAACACATATACTGGATAGTGTGAAAGGGTATACTGAAACACATAGTAGTCAGTATGTAGGTTTATTTAAATATACACTACACAGCCAAAAGTATGTGGACACCTGACCACGTGGTTCTTCCCCAAACTGTTGCCACAAAGTTGGAAGCACACACTTGTGCAGGATGTCTTTGTATTCTGTAGCATTAGAATTTCCCTTCACTGGAACTAAGAGGCCCAAACCTGTTCCAGCGTGACAATGCCCCTGTGCACAAAGTGAGCTCCATGAAGACATGGAGTGGAAGAACTCGAATGATCCGCTTCGAGCCCTGACTTCAACCCCACTGAACGCCTTTGGGATCAACTGGAACACCAACTGCACCCCAGAACTTCTCACCCAACATCAGTACCTGACTTCACTAATGCTCTTGTGGATTTAGCCACAAATCCCCACAGCCATGCTTCAAAATCTAGTGGAAAGTCTTCCCAGAAGAATGGTGTCTGTTATAGTTGCAAAGAGGGGAACTCCATACTAATGCCCATGACTTTGGAATGGGATGTTCAACAAGAACATGTGGGTGTGATGGTCAGATGTCCACATACTTTTTGGCTGTATATACATTTTGATATCATGAACTGAAGATTTCAGCCATAGTTTGTCTTTGGTCTTCTTGCAGGTATAAAGAAAGACTCCGCACTAAGTGTCTGAAGGACCCAGTTCAGAAGCTGAAGCTCTCCGGGGCCCTGAACGGACGCAGATGGCGCTTTTTGACAGCAGGACTTGATGATTTTAGAGATGGCTACCCCGTACCCCATGCGGGGACTTTCACACAGCCCCAGCGTGGAACCGAAGCTGCCATTTTTGGCCTGTCCCGTAAGCCAGAGAAATCACCAAGAAGACGCTTTACCAAAGAGCAGATGTGCTTCTCCAAACAGAACTGCCTACGCGAGACACGCCGCCGATTTGTGGACACAGTGGAGCAGAGCTTGAGCACACACCCACTCGCTCTCTATCCACATTTAGGAAGTGGGATGGCACCTGAGGTAGACTACATGAAACCGATCAAGATGCACATAATATGACACCATCAAAATTGCTTAAAACTAGGCAAAACAGATCTCTGACACTCTTGGTGGGCAGTCACAGGGTCGTCAGAACAAAGATATTCCAAAAAATTGTGTTTTACAATTGCTGGTGTACTTTGTGTCTCAGACATACCAAAGTATGGTTCTCATCCCTTTTGTGTCTGGCTGTGACATCCCAAAAATTTCACAAATGAGCGCACAGCCTTTCCTTGTTGTCAATCTCTCTTTCTGCGTATAACAAGGTGATAAATACTGACAGTGTAAGAGATTTTATGGGAAAGTCTTTCTCAAAACTATCTTTCTAAGTAAGAAGAACAAATAAGGCATTTGATCTTTTTTGTTTCCTTTTGTTTTTTTTAATATATATACACAAGGATGTGAGTCTTTTTTTTTTTTTTTTAACATAGATTTCAGAATTTTTTCATTTAATTTTCAGCACCAGATCGTGTGGTCTTAAATGGTAAATTAAAAGCACGACACTGAACTTTTTAGAGTATGTCATATCCTGAACATTTAAAATGATAATACGCCTTGACAACTTAAAATTAAATGGTCCTCACTATTTAAACAGCAAAAGCAATTAACGCTTAGAACGTACCTAGCTTGCCAAATGGGAAATACTAAAGTCATCTGTTTTGACCTTGTATGTTAGCTGTTCGATGACGTCTTGTCCATCCTGGACCCAGCCATGCACGTCACGATTGAGACACCACTGGCCAAACAAGAGGAGAGTAGCAAAGAAAATGTGGTGCCATGTGAAGGCCATATTCAAGAGACTTTACCAGAGCAGACGATAGAATCACCTAATAGTCCAATGTAAGTGTTCTGTCTATCCAAAAACCTCTGCTTGGCTTGCAGACATGCTCATCTGTTTTTTGTCTAAGGTAAGATAAGCTTATGGAATGTAAGTTCATAAGTCTGGGCGCCCATCAATGTAAGCACTGGACAGCACTGAACGTGCACCTGCTGTATGTCATACATCAGGATTCCTCCTTGTTGTTGTTCCACAGGTAATTAAATGTGTTATAGGACCTTAATCTCCTAACACACGCTGCCCAGCTCTCATGGTTAACTTTATGTTTGTCTTTGTTTCTGTGCTTGCATTCGTGAGCACTAAAACTTGCTGTTTTGGTTTGACTGTCTGCTATATTTATCTTGCAGCTGTTTTTGCTTTATCAGCTGTTATTTTTCTGCCTCACTTGGAAGTCACTTTGCATAAAAGTGTGCCAAATGAGAAAAAGTCTCTAATATGAACCCAAATCATCTCCACAGTCCCAGACAGGATGGGGTAAAAAACTCTACTTCTCGGAATCCCTATAAATTGAAGGAAGTTAAGGAGATCTTTGCCAAAGAAGACCAAAAGACCAAATTGCACTCCACCTCCCTGGATGAAGAAATCAATAGAGTCACCAAGCTCTTCTGTGACTGGGTCACCTCACTGGTCAGTCTGCATTACAGTCATGCATTCAAGACAGAATGGGCCCTCACTGACATTATGATTGACATCCCGTACTGACAGCACTTTTGACACTTTTCCCACATGCAATCTCCTTGTGTAACCTTTTATCAGTGACTATAAGGTTATTTATTTTAGGGTGAGGAGACCAGTGACATCACAGAGTCCACTATCCTGAACCTGTTTGCCAGTGGCTGTGAAAAGAAGCCTGTCTTGACATTCCAAGATGTTGGAGTCAACGAAATCCCAGAGGAGCTGCGTAAAGACTGTTCACACAACCTGCACCTCAAAGACTCAGAGCTGAACAAGGTAACCTCAGTTACAGTAACATAGAAGACACTGTATTACAGCTACCTTTATTTTTACACAATTTGGTCCCAATTAATCATTGCCAGTTCCCATCTGCAAGCTATCTACTGCATGACAGCTACTAATCTAGGAAGGTGGAGCAAAGCCTGCCACTGCATATTTTCAACCCCAAAGGCAGCACCTGGAGAAAAGTGCTAAATTCCCTACTCTGTATAAATAAACTAACATTATTAGCACTGTTTGGTAATAGCATTATTTGGTAGCAGGACCAGTTATGCCATCTTGAGCTGCCAGCCACATATGGCTATGATACTGTTGAGAACTGCTGATAGGGTGAATGCTTGCACCAGTTTGGAGGCCCAAATTATTTGGAGTAAAGTCCTTAGATTGTTTGAGATCAGTGACTGGTAGTGTGCACTGTCTTTCTAGAGTTTTCCATTGTTGTTGTTGAACTTGCACATATGTTTATTCAGTCCATGTACATTGTGTTTTGAACTAAAAAAAATTATATGAGGGTAGATTAAAGGTTGCTGTAAGTACCAAATGTATTACTCATATGGATCAGCACATGCTTTTCAAAAATAGAAAGAGAATGAGAGTAAAGAGTCTTATCCAGAGTGGAGAATAGAGAAAAGGCAGCTTGTACCTCCAGGTAAACTCTGCTCGCGCTGAAAAGTACTGCAGTGGGTATTTTTCATATTTGGGTTCACAAATATATTTGACAATAAAAAAGAGAGTCAATATTTAAATTAAAAAAAAATTATTTAATGAAAAAACGAATAACTTCTTTTTTAGTGTATACACCCCCTTCCCCCCCCCCCCCCTTCCCCCCCCCCCCCCCCCCCCCCCAAAAAAAAAGTTGTTTGCTTGTTATCAAATTTCATTTCAAAATGAAAAAAATATTAATGCAACATACACAAACCTTATTCTTACAATGTGGCCAATTATTCGCTCAACACCAGGTGTATACTCCTAGTCAAAAAAACACATATGGCGCATGGTATTTAAACCCTAAAACATGGAAGAAGCGGCCTGCAAATGAGCCACTGAGAGACCCTTCAGTGACTGAAGATTCTGAGCTTGAGCAGCAGCCCACTGAGAAGGTGAGCGTAATCAGCTAGAGCTACTGAAAGCAGACCAGTAGGCCAATCCATCCTCCAGTCACATGAGGTCTGTTCATTTTTCTCTGCTGAACAGGATGAAGAACTGAAGCAGATTCATGGAGCTCAGGCCTTCAAGCAGTTCATCATCAATAAAGGATTGAGAGTTCCCAGGGTAAAGACAAAGAATCCTATACTGACTCATGAAAGCTGAAAACTAGACTGTTATACACACCATAGCTGAACACATCTGAGATTTATTTATATTTCCTCCACAGTTTCTCAGTTCTGTGTTTTCGGAGGAAGAGCAGGAGAACAGGACCAGAGCGCCAGATGCAACAGCTTCAGCACTGACACCCTCGGGAACTGCCATGCTTTAAATACACCTCAACTATCATCCGTGTGGTGCAGCTAAGCAGTACTCTAACCTGAAACATTATTCATTTAATAAAGAAATTGTAGACAACACTCATTACTATTTTTAACTGTAAAAATCCTGGAAATGTCCTTTATTTAAATTATGAATCTAAATAACTTTTTGTCAGATGATATAATGTAGTCATTTATCAGGTTCATATTCTATTTTTATATGTAAAAGCATTTATTTGCTTTGGATATTAATTCTTCTGTCTTCTGCCTGGTCTAGAAGCTTATCTTTTTTGAATGTTTTTCTCTCTTTGATCCTCCTGCTCATCTTTTCCTGGCTTTTTATCCTCGAGGACATTTCTGCAAAAGTGTCAGATACAAACATGGGAATATAAACTTTCCATGGTACAAGAAAAACACTATAAAATTGCCAAAACTTAGCAATACACCTACCTTTATTCTTTATTTGACAGTCCTCTGCTTTGTTCTGAAGACTCTTCAACTTGTTCTGCTGTTTCATGCATGTCTGCTCTGTTATTTCAGCTTGCTTAATGACAGCTGTTCCAATAAATATATAAGCATATCCTTAATCCTTATATAAAGTCAATATATAAGCAAGCTGTCAGACTAGCAATTTTTAATTGCAAAGTGCCTGGTGGAGATAGTGAACTTACTATATTACTTACATTTAATATTACTTTTGCAAGACATAATTATATATATATATATATATATATATATATATATATATATATATATATATATATAATGTAGATGACTGATGCATAATTACAGAATTAAAAGTCAATAAATAAATAAAGTATACTATAAACAAAAACTATAAACAGTCATTTGGCCAAGTTTAGGAAGGAGTGTTTCACCCAGCTTACACTATACTGCCTAAAAGATTGTGGACACCTCGCCATCACACCCATATGTGTTTTTTGAGAATCTCATTCCAGATTTAGTCCCCCTTTACTGTTATAATAACCTCCACTCTTCTGGGAAGGCTTTCAAATAGATTTTTTTTAGCATGACTGCGGGGATTTGTGCTCATTCAGCCACAAGAGCATTAGTGAGGTCAGGCACTGGTATTGGGAGAGAAGGGCGCAGTCAGTCAGTGTTCCAGTTCAAGATGATCAGTGGGGTTGAGGTCAGGGCTTTGTGCAGGCCACACCAACCTTGGAAAGGCATGTCTTCATGGCTGGCATTGTGCACAGGGGAAAGGAAAGGAACAGTGTTCCAGTGAAAGGAAAGGAAATTGTAATGCTACAGTATATAAAGACATTCTATACAATTGTGTATTTCCAAATTTGTGACAGAAGTTTGGGGAAGAACCACATATGGGTGTGATGGTAGAACATTGCATCTTAAACAATTCAAATACCATTTTTTAATACTAAAATATAAATTAAACTTTAGTCACTCAAATAATGTTGCAAATCAGTTACATCCAGGGTTGAGTTAGACAGTTACGTCTCTAAAAGAGTAGAAATTTGGTTTGGTACAAAGTTAAGACTTACATGTTTGCACAGCAAGGGCAGGGCTTTGTGTCCTGAGGCTACTAGGGATATTGGTAGGAAGGTCAGAGGTTAAGAGGGAGTGTACTGGAGACCTCCGTCCCAGCGCTGCTACACAAAATGAGGTGTAGCAAGGCCGGTCTGCTCTCAGTCCAGCTTCATCTATGAAAACAGAAATAATCACCAACAAAAAGTACATTAACTAAAATCATAGAGAACACAGAATTTTAGATATTATAAAATGCAATCTAAAATTAACTATATCAGCTATATGCCCTTGTAGAAATGTCATGAGTAAAGATTAAGAGGTGGGGCATTTGTTTCTGTAAATGGAAGTGTCCATTTATTAATTTCATTCATCACTACAGCAGTACACTCACTGTTAGCTGAAAAAGCACTGTTCACGTCCTGTTTATTGAGGTTAGGGGCTCGGAGAGGATCTTGCTCACTGCATTATGGCAACACACAGGGCAGCGCAACCATGCATTAATGGCAGTGTGCATTAATAGTGCAACATAGAATGAAGAAAGAAAGGAGTTCAAACTACAGTCAAGTAGGAGGTATTGCCATACAATCATGTGTTACAGAAAAGAGACCGACACAGGAGTGTATCTCACATTAGCAAGCTCCAAGCAATGACTGCAGAAACACACATTCATGCATGGGGAAAATGCAGTGATGACAAATATACACAATCTTAGGTTAGAGATCCTCTCACTTGTAACTGGTACTGGGCCTTGTCTTCCTGCTTTCACCTTCGGTGTTCATGGTCACTTCACCTCTGCATAAATACTGCATTTCAGTCACAACTGATCAAGATATTGCAATAGCATGTGCTTTTTAAATCAAATATAATATAAACTACTGTTGGCAATGTAACATTCTAGTTTAATTAAAGAAATTAGTTAATATTGAATTGCACCAAATAAATTTTGCTTTAAAGGAAAGCCCAGGGTTTTTCAACCTAATCATTTCATTTGGGTGATTACCACAGACAAGAATTGACTCATTTCCCTGTACTGAGAAAACAAAACCCAAGGGCAGTTGTTAAGGAAGTCATTCGGGATTGCTCTTTAGAGATCTAAATCTATATCTGTATTTCTGTAAAGCTGATTAGTGATAATGTCCATTGTTAAAAGAACTATATAAATTGAGTTTAACTGAATATTCAAAACATGTATTATTGTATAATTTCTCTATGAATCCTTCAGTCGCAAATAAGCTCGACATCTATAAAATGCATTCTCTCAGAGATGGGACTACTTTTTAGAGAGGGAAGAATTGTGATTACATTCAAATCCACTATTATTGGCCCGTCACAAAAATGAGCAAAGACTGATATATAAAATATATACAGCATGCAACAAGTGATATTATGGAGATGTCGTCCTGTTTTATTTTAACACAATATTTTTCAAACAGAGATGTTTCTTAAGTAGTGCATTTTCTTCTGCAAAAGAGTATTGCTTCATTTTTGTCTCAACTTCAAATATTTATTGTTGTGTTATATTGTTGATTGTGACAGTAACAGTGGAAAAATACAGGCATGTAACTTATTAATTTGTTGCCCTTGGACTTAAAAGTGAGTTTTTAAACAGGTTTCCCATGACCTTCTCATTATACAGAAACTTTCTCAGTATGTGGAATTATACCTACACTACAGGTGATGTGGCTAGAAATTGTTGGGGGGAAAAAAACACTGGCGTATTCCTTCTATATGTTTTGTCACACAGGTTATTTAATAAGACACATGCACCCTTCTTTGCAGTAATAGATTTCTGTCTCCTAGCTTCTCTTATTACAGTTATAGAAAAGTTCCATAATGAATGATATGAGACAGAACTCTTACTTTCTGCTCCTGGGTGTTTCTTCAAATCTCCTGGAGCTGGTGTACATGGTGTCAACGCTCTGCTCCATATCGATCACACTGCGTAGCTCTTTAACCAGGCTCCGCAGCTCCAGAACAGGGCTACACCTCTGGCCTATGTTTAACTGGACGCAGAGAAAGAGACAGAGAAGAGAAAACACACTCCAAATTATTCTAATGGTTGTTAAGTTCAGTATTTGCAATTGTAAGGATTTATACCTCCACCTGGCTGGGAGAGTGAGCTTGAAAGGGCACTTGTGCTGGAAGTGTAGGGCTGGTGATGGGCGATCTGTGGATATTGTTTGTAGCTTGTAAGTCTTGTCCCTGCTCACAAGTTCTGGCACTTGTGGATCGTAAGTTCTGGCCCTCCTAGACAAGATATACAAAGCAGTATTGTATTGTTGAACACTGTGATAGTAATGATAGCAATCACTGTTAGCACAGCTGAATGGAATTCTCAGTACAAAGCATACCTTCAGCTCTAGAGTATGCTGGAGTTTCAGCCTCATGATCTCTTGCTGCTGTTTCTGAATGTACTCTTGGCATTCTGCAAAACTGTCAGACATCTGGAAGAGATGAAGCATAATAGTCATGGGATATAAACCCTATACTGCAGTTTTCAGTAAGGCTGTCAGAATGAATTCTCATATTAGGTATTCAAAGGTGAAATTTCCTAATGCAAGTTTATCAAAGAGGTGTGTCCAAAAAATGTTTTTGACCAAACCGCCTGTTGATATATGAAAATGGGTCTGAATAAATACATGTATAGTATAATTTTTCACACATCATTTTTAATTATGTATCTATATTCTAATTAAATTATTAAATAATGCATCCTAAAACGTATATTACATGTAAAGCAATTAATTCACAATGATCAAAAGGCACTCTTTGGAGTCACTCTTTTTTTTTTTTTTTATTTGCTGAATCTCCAATAGTTCTATTGTGGTATGCTTTACGTGTATTGCAATATTCCTGCATTCAATTTAAAGCACTCTGTGAGATTTAAGAGAACCTTGTGCAAAGCTGTGTCGAGCCGCTCAATTTCGCTCTTCAGCAGATTCTCCTTAGTATGGTAAGCCTCCAACTCAGTTTCAAGCCTGTTCCTTCTGTCCCTCTCAAAAAGCAGCTCCTGTGCTTGATGTTTGCTCTTCATCACCTGGTAGTTCTTCTCCTGAGAACCCAACAACCCACCCACAGCATCTGGGTTAATCTCACTTATTAAAAACATTATATCCAAGCATGATATAGATTAATCCAAACATGGCATGCATACTGCAGAGGTCATCTACTCACTTTTCCAGAAAAAAAAAAAAGTTAAGGAACCAAGTGTTTTTTTCTACTGAAGACCACACAGAATAGGAAAAAAAACAGAATAGACTGATTTGTTGGGGCAGTGTTTATGCATTAAAAGCAATATTGCGCTATTTATCCCTTCAATGATTGGCCTTTTTGCCAATTTAATTTTGCTACAGCTAATGTAAGATGCTTAACCAAAGGGCTGAGCAGAGAATGGGACAATGTTAATCCAAACACTTCTTTCATGTTGCACTATACAAATGCATTATTGTGTGTTGTAATGATAATGGAGATGCTATTTCTGTCATCACTGTGACTATTACAGTCATCTCTCATGTTGGTGGAAAGTGAACTAGCAGTAGAACCCAATGTTATACTAGCTCCTGTTTGAGCCAGTTCTTATTTCTAACTGTGCAGTAGGAAAATGCCCGCGGTGAGTTTGTCATTGCAGCTGCTGGTAAAGTGCTGTACCTGAGTGAGTTTTTCTGTGGTCTCCTCCAGCATTTGTACACGGCTCTGGAGTAAGTCAACCTGTTCTCGCTTGGCAGTGATCTGCTTCTGTATGCCCAAGGCAACCTTTAGACCTGAAAGACCACATATAGCCCCAACAACTTATTATCGAAAATATAAAGACCTTATATGAGCTTAGACGCATTATCAGGGAGTTACTAAAGGTATTATACCTGTCACTGAAGACACTGAGATATGTATTATTCTGTTAATTTTGGTGTATGGTCCAAATACACCAGGAAAATCTGTGATTTAAACTGGAACCAACGTTCAGAATAGCTGTTTCACATGACCTGAAGAAAGTGAGTTAGCAGCTACAATGTTACGTTCCTGCCAGCGATTCAAAGGATGCTTTGTCTAGCTTCTCAAAAGACTGAAGCTTGCGTCATATGGGACCACATTGTTCCCATTCTCTTCACAAGCGCCTATGTACCATGCAATAACACAAAAGCAATATAACAAATAGCCTTATAGAAACTAGACTCTAGTGGTCAGGACCTACCCAATACAAACACAATGCTTTCCAAAGCATTTAACACTACACAAGTTCTCGTTGTAACAATCATACCATGATGACGTAGAGCAAATGAACAAATGGCTGAACAGCAGAGTCGGATTACATTGTCACATGACGGAAAAACACATGGAAGAATAATGGGAGGAAGCTAGTGCACCAAGATACTCCAAAACTAGCATCCCAGTATGTAGCCTTCCTGCTATTCTCCAGAACTGAGGGATAATGAAGGGAAGGCTACACACATGACCATATTCCTTAAAGAAGCCGAATGAAACCACAGGGTCAGAGTCTTCCACCTATTATTTTAACCTGACCCAGATCTCACCTCACTGAATGAACACTGTAAATTACCTTCTCACAAAAAAGACGGCAGATTATAAAAACATCCTCTCCCTTCAAGCATGGGCTGCTCTCGCTGGAGATGGAGAGCTATATTTGCACGTGTATACATTAACACTTCCTATACATTCTTTTCCCAGGGCTTTGATAGTTCTACAATTAGAAAGTGATCCTATGGGGTCAGCGAGTGCCAACTTGGCTCCACTGTTTCCCCATTGTGTTTCCCTCATTGTAAAGACAAAAGCTGGCCTAATTGAAAATGGCCATTTTGTTTGTGTTTAATCAGTAATTGGAAATTTCAGAGAGAGTCTGCATAGCTGGTTCCCACTCCCTTTTCATACTGGGACTGCAGACAGTGACTGAATTCAGTTACATTTAGTTACAGTTAACTGACTTACTCTTAAACTTACTGTGCAGGAGCATGCTGTATACTGTTTTTGTTTTTTTTTTTTTTCATTAGATAAAGTGAGCACCATAATAAAATCTAAATTAAGTTACAGCAATCTCAAATTGAAATTAAAATTGATGGCAGATATTTTACTACAATGATAACTGGAAGTACACAATTTAAACAAGCCAAAAGTAAAATTAAAATTGTAAATTCAATTGTAAATTGAATCAATGATAATAAAAGTAATGGCAGGAGACAGAGGTAAAGGCACCCCCATAAGATCACATTAATGTAATAGCTTGTGCCATTTTACTCCAGAGTGTTCCATTTTGAACAACATATCTGTTCACAGACTTTGAGGATAACTGATTCTGCATATTGTTAATGGACAACCTCACTGTGCTGTGGTCTGTGCTTAAAGCTATCAGGTAATGTGAAGTGCCTCTGTGTCCATAATTCACGACTCGGTCTAGTTGATTCAACCTATACCCGTCAATCACCTCATCAGCCATACCCTGATAAATATCCAATATCTAAATATTGGGAGAGCGGTTAATATGAAGACAGCTCTTAGGACATAATTGCTATAAAAATTATTGGAACTTGAAAATTAGAGTAATAATTTGGCACTGTTCAATTTACTGATATGGTGTGGGAAGGGTTGAAAGACATTTTGCTTCACTTTTTACCACTGTAATGTTGCATTATATATGGTGTACCTTATATACAGTATTTGGTGTGTGTGTGTGTGTGTGTGTGTGTACCATGTTCATCAGCACCCTCCAGTGCTTTGAGGGTGCTCTTAACCTGCTCCAAGTCATTTCGGATGTTATTACGCTGGGCTTTTAGCTTGCTGTTCTGCCATTGCAGCTCCTCGGTTTTCTTGCTGTGTTCTTCTCTTAAGGCCTCCTGTTCTTCTAATAGAGAGAACCAACAAAATGCCAGCCATTACTACACAAACTGCTAGTTACATATGTAAATTTGGTAACTGTTTGTAGGCATGTGCATGCATGTCGAGACCATGTCAAAAATGTTGCGTATACTGCATATTTGCCATAGATACCGCTGCCATACATCCAGGGTCATCACTAATGTGGTGAATGGTGGTTTTGTGGGGGGGCCCACAAAATTCCAGTCTACATTCCATAGGCCCCTTACTATGACCAAATTGTTCTATGCATAATAAGCTTAATTTTCCAACCAATAACCTCCTCCAAAAATGGTTTACGAGTGGAGGGGTCTACACCATTAACATTTCAGGTGGCCCAAAATGCCTATGGCCCTGCATACATCCATCTTTCCCTGAAACCTTCTTGCCAAGCCAGAGCTGGTTCCTGAATGACAAGGAACTCTGGCGGTTCCTTGAGAGAACCACAGTTACAAATGCAACTACTGATGACTAGTGAAAACAGTAGTGTGAACCAAGGTCACGCCAGCCATCAAAAGCCACAAGCAAGACTCTGTGGCCTAGATGCTGAAATCTATATGCTAATGCCAGTTGTGGGCTAGAGCATCAGGGCATCCTGTCCCAGACGGCTGTCCAGGTCTGCTAGAAAGAAGCACAAACAACAACGTGTTGACTTGGGACTTGCAAAGAAGTGCGCTGCACCAAACCTATCCTAGATCTGGGCTACCACTTCTGGATGCAGACATCACTCCTCTGGACATATGTATGATCTCAACAATATGTCTGTCACACCATTCTAGAGGAGTTACTCTCACAGGCTAGCTGTGAATGGGCCCACCTGAGAACATTCTGTGCAAGGAGAGAGCACCGTCGCACCTTCCTCCAGGACTCCTGCTGTTAGGAATGCCCTGCATCTAAACATGCCCCTTTACCTGAGAGAGGGACACATTTCTGTCAATGAGATGTCCAGCCATAGACAGATAAGCCACTTCTGAAATGCCCATAGACACCAAGCCTAGGGGAATCACTACTGCCATCATTAGTCCTAGCTTCCTCCACAGATACCAATACCACACATGGTAACCTTACTGGATCTGACTAGCAAGCATAGTAATATCCACAACACACTGGGGTGATGAGTTGACTAGCATTCTTAGTGAATCTAGCCTTATGCTGATTAACTGTGTAGCCTGCTGTACACAGTGTTAGGGAGCAAATTTTTGAGCTCACTGTGAGACCCAGCACTGTAACATGGCTGATGAGAGTGAATGCGTCATGTATGGCCTGATTCTTTGTGGGGGCCAATAGGAGCCTACGAGAAAAAAGGGGTAGGTTGTGAGGAGAGAAAACTCCAACCCCAGAGATGTGGATTAGTGGAAATCCAGCTAATTTTGCAGGCTTAACATTACACAGTGCGTGATATGTGGAGAATATTCAGGGGAGAAACCAAGCCAGCAGAGAAGAGATGACAGGAGGCTATCCCCAGCTTTGGAGGAAAGGTCACCTGTAGTTCCAGCCATGGTCAGAAACTGATAAGCGAATAGGTCCATATAGTGTACCTGTAATTAGACATGCACACAGGCACAATGAAGGAAAAGATGGCCGTGTGACAACAGTATTTATTGAAAATATGCCTGCCCGGCTACCTCAGTTGGTAGAGTACGGGACTCTTGATCTCAGGATCAGGGCGCTAACCCCAGCCACTGGGGGGTGCACAGACTAGTGTACTCTCAGTGCCAGTCCCAAGCCCAGATAAACGAGGAGGGTTGCATCAGGAAGGGTATTCAGCGTGAAACCTGTGCCAAATCAATGTGCGTACAATGGAAGGTGATCTGCTGTGGCGACCCCTAACGGGAGCAGCTGAAAGAACAACAACAACAAAAACAACAACAACCATTCCATACGCCACTATGTGACTCTGTTGCAAGGTCTCAGCATGCATTCACATGTGCACACGGGGTATCCAGACGTTTCACACTGCCCCTGGCGATGAAGTGAAATAGAAACACCATTCGAAATCGATAAGTCAGAATAAACTAGGTTCATACATGACTAGGTTCCACAACACATATTCCCTATGATCAGCAATTTGAACAACAAATTCAGTTTAAATCTCTAAATGTACATTTCTAAGTAGTACATCTAGAACACTCAGATGGGTATTTCTCTTTACGTTTGAGTTGATCTAGCTTCTTGCGCTGGCTCTCCAGCTCAGCAGTCATCTGCTGTTTCTCCAGAGTTAGCTGGTGGAGGCTGCTCGTTCTCTCTGACAGGGCTGCCCGCTGCAGGGTCTTCTCCTGCTCCACAGCACTCAGCCTCAGTTCTGCTTCCAGCAGGGCAGCCTGTTCACACAGACAAGTTATCACATATGAATAGACCAAAGGTTTGTATTCTTCATCTCAGCAGTTACAATTCTAGGTTAGTGACCATAAGTGGAATGTTGTGTGTTCAGATCCTAGAAATGACTGCCCAACTTCCTTCCAAAACACCTTACCTACCTCTTGGGCCAACATAAAGATAACAAAATTAAAACAGAATATACAACCAAACTCTACCACAAGAACAGTGGCATACCAAACAACGTTAAACATGTGTAAAGTGGTGTGTAAAGGTGCAGCTTTTAATTTTTTAGAGCCTCCTGCTGCCTGTGAGACAAACCTAATGGCTCTGAAAAGCCTGGAATGAAGATCCATTGCATGGCAATATTGGGATAATAACCCAATCCTATCATTTTTGGAAGGTATAGTTGAAATTATAATTATTATGGGTGTAGAAACACTAAATCTCTCACCCACAGTAAATTACAGTTTTTGAACATAAAACAATAATCAGTTTTGAAACTAAGGAAATAATATGAATGTCATGAATATGGTTCATTATACACACTGACCGTGTCACAACAGATTTGTGCAATTCTTGTGTAACTGTCCAAATAGGGCATAAGTAGTTTTGTCTGACGCCTGAGTACAGATGTGTGCAATTTTGGTATTAACTTCTTACTACACACACATAACTCAACTCTAAATATGGCCCAATGGCCACAGGTCAGTGAGATGGTGATTAACAGAGACAGGGGCACAGCTGCTATTGGCAAAGAAGTAAGTGGGGCTAGCTGATGTGATATCATTGAACTTTAACATTCCCAATCTGATCCTGGGTTCTGGTTACTGCATTGTTTTTCATGTTCTCCCTGTGTCCGCAAGGGTCTCCTCCTGGTTCTTTGGGTTCCTCCGACCTCCCAAAACCTTGCTGGTAGGTGGACTGCCTACTCTAAATTGCCTCTAGGTGTGAAATTGTGTGCGCATGATGCCCAGCGATGGACTTTGTACCCAGTGTTCTGGGATGGGCTGACCAGGGTAAAGTGACCCTGACCAGAATAAGGTGCTTAGTGAAGAGGAATGAAAATGAACAATAAGTGAATGAATGAAAAATAAATGCTCTCTAAAAATGAGAGTAACTATAAAAATGAGAAAAGTCTATTTCATATGAAAAAAAAAAAAAGTTGAAAAATGGTGTGCATTTTCCCTTTGCTACACAAGAATATTAAGGTACTGTATATTTCTTTCATATCAACCAGCACTAGTCTTAAATAATAAGTAGATATGTATTTAATGTAATTCCAAAATTAAATAAAAAACTTAAAATCATGGATTATTTTTTAACATTCTCTATAGGTTTACCCTCAACTGCTGGTTGTCCAGCCGGAGCTGCTCGAGCTGCTCGGTCAGGCTCTTCCTCTCCTGCTGCAGGGCCACCAGAGGCCTCATGAGCAACTCGCCACTCTTTTTTCCATCTTCCAGCCTGAGCCTCAACAGCTCCACCTCAGTCTGTAGTGCCTGCACCTGTGTGTGTGCCTCTTCCAGCTGAGCCCGGCCCTGTTGCACTTCTTGCTGCTTCAGTGGAAGTTCTGCATCCTGTTTGTCCAGCAGAGACTGTAGCCTCCTGACCTCCCCACTGCTCTTCTCCTGTGTTGTAAAAATCATTCCACACAGCATGTGGATTCACATGTCATTTCATACAAATCATTCGACACTGTGCTTGGAAAGAGTGTGTTGTTTGGCCACATGCCTCATTGTACTAGTGTAATTCCTAATTCAGTTCTGACTTAAGTGGTTCCAGGTGGTAAGCTCTTAAAGCGATTATGATCATTTCTACTTTATAAGATTTGGAATACCAACAGCAGAGAAAGCCAAAAACAATAGCTGAAAGTAAGATTTACTTCAAATTGATCAAATAAGATTATAACAAATACTAGGAAAGCCTGTTTTCTCACATGCAAACACATGGTGATTTTGTTGGCCTGCTCGAGCTGCTGTATCTCACTACGAAGCTGCTCTAGCTCTTCTTGTGCCTCTTGCTGCTCTGTATCTGATAACTTAAATAAAAAAGTACTGTCAAATGGTGCAAGCATTTGCCTCACCCTAAATCAGGCCACAAGGCTTCAAATGTTCAGACTAAGGTAATGTACATACACAGCAATTTTCCTACTGACCGGCATGTCCAGATGTCTCTGGTACTGCTCTCTAAGAGATCGGACGAGATTCTCAAGCTGCTCGACTTCAAGGCTGCGCTGCTCCAGCTTGTGCCTCTGCTGCCGCTCTAGGCACAGCTCCTCTGCAGTCTGACGGAGCTCTGTCTGGGATGGTGTGGTACAATTTTTGTCATGTAAACAACTGTACCACACCATACCAATTTCTGTATTTCGCTCTGAATTTCACTACAGTGTCCTGCACTGTGCTGTGACTGAACTCTTTTCATTTATATAGAAACTACTTTATCAGTTGCTGCATGCAGATTAAGTGAAGAGCAGAGGGTACTCAGGAATTGGAATAATTTCCCCAAAATACTGGGCAAAAAAATGTGATCAAGAAAGATCATCTATAGTTTATCTGTGTTTATAAAAATCTCTGTTTGGGGGCCTTACACAACTTGTGGTTTGTCTATAAGAAGAATTGCCATTATATCTAAAATTTGTCAAACTGATGAAATGTGTTTCTGAGAAAGCTTGAGTTTCCATGAAACAGTCTGTAAAATGTATGTCTGTTCTTCTGAAGTGAAATGTGCTTTAGGGTTAAACATGTATTACTGTAAGTCGGCACAGCTGGGTGTCCAGTTCCTCAGCTTGCTGGAGCGAGAGGTCTCTCTCCCTCTGGACCTGCTCTGCCTGCGATTTTGCTTGAGCCAGCGCCTCCTCCAGAACACTGACCTAATCGAGGAGCCACAGGTTCACTCCCTTTCCAAGACAGCACCACATTTTTTTAGCCTCCACATGCTTGTTTGTTTCACAGAGCATATGGAGGATGCTAAGAAAAACGTCATGTGTTTATCATATATTTTGCTACAGAAGAAAATACACCCAGCTTCTGAAATCTTGTTGCGTAATGATTTTTAAAAATTGTTCATGCATTACCTTAGCTGTGTAGCTCTTCTGTTTCTCCAGCAGGTCTGAGCGTAATGTGGAGAGAGCACGCTCCATATCACTCTTCTCTGATTGGTGCAGTGAGGTTTGGCTTTGGAGCTGTTGTCTTGCATGAACACAAAACAGAGATCAGTTGAAAATACAAACTAGTTATTTATAGAACGAGTCTGGGTGAAGAGGTTCTGCATAGCGTTTAAAAGTGGTTTTAGTTGTTTTGACCTGATTCCTCTGGAATACATAAAGATCCATTCCTGCTTTTTTGAGCTAACCATTTAAAATGTTATTGAATGCATTGACACTTTAGACACAACTAAATTCTTAAAGCTTTAGGCCCAGTAGAGAGTGTGATATATTAGCATGACTCTTACTGTAATACTTCCAGCTGGTGTTGCAGGCCATCTGCATTAGTCTGAGAGCTATTCAGTTTCTCAGTCAACATCGCC
This sequence comes from Pangasianodon hypophthalmus, assembly GCF_027358585.1. NCBI lineage: Eukaryota > Metazoa > Chordata > Actinopteri > Siluriformes > Pangasiidae > Pangasianodon > Pangasianodon hypophthalmus. The sequence goes on along the minus strand of NC_069733.1, from coordinate 8,502,594 downwards.
ACCTTCTGCTCATGACTGGTAATGAGTTGCTCCATTCTTTAAAAAAAGCAATAGCACACGTTCTCATATCAGCATATTGCACTTAGGCAGACAATCTTCCACAACAGTACAGTTAAAAATTGAATCTAAATACATAATGTGTCACTGTGTTAATGGTTAAATAATAAAAAAATTAAGAGTTTCATTTAAACCCTAGTCACATGGAGGCAAAATGAACATACCTTTCCTTATACTCTTGTAGAAGAGACTCTGTTTTGCCTTGACCCTGTTCCTTCAGGTCTTTCAGTTGTCTCTCCACCTTATAAAAACCAACAAACAATTAATCATGATAACTTATCAACAGTTACTTGGCTAAGTGGTTCACCTAATTAAGTTGGCATCAATTAAGTTGGTTGAACACTAACTAATGGTGGCACACATTTTGTATTTTGTCTCCTCACATTCCATTAGTTTTCAGTAAAATATATGCTTTGATGCTGCTGTTGGATTTGGGATCAAAACCAATGATGTGGACCAATAACAATAAACTAATCAGGACAAGGAGACATGTCTACCTGCTTGTCAGCCATGTTCCTTGTCAATTTAGAAAGCTCCCTCTTTTGCTCTAGCATTCAGGTATCCTTTAAATGTGTTTTGGTGGCCTGGATTTGGAGACAACACTGCAAAGAGGAGCCTCCTTTGAATTTTTAGATTCAGACCAGCTAGCTTCAGATAACTCAACAAAATCACTGACTGTTCCTTTATCATTCATTTTCAAGAAGCACTTTATCCTGGTCTGGGTCATGGTGAATCTAGAGTGAATCGTAAGACTCTGACGTACAGCTAGGGGCAATTTGGAGTAGTGAATTCACCTACAAGCATGTTTTGGAAGGTGTGAGGAAGCCCGAGAACCCAGAGGAAACCCAGCAAATAAAAAAGGCACCTACTATTAAATGACATACCATTTGCAGTTTCTCCTGGAGGCCACGGTTGTCATTCTCCAGGTCTTGTAGTGTTTTCTCCACTGCATCTCCTAGAAGAAGCTGGCTAGGGCTGAAGGCTCTGTCATAGCAAAGACGGCAGCTTTTTCCACTGCGCGTCTCATAATCTGAAAGCCTGGTGAAGATGTCCTGCAGCATTTGTGCCATCATCTCTTCTCTCCTGCTTAAAGTCTTCACTCTGTCCTCAGCTTCCATCAGTTTCTGGCCTTCTGTCTGCTTTAGCAAGTGCAGCTCCAGCTGAGCTGCCTGTAGCTGCTCCATTAGTTTGGCATGTTTCTGAGATTCCTTTAGTCTGTGAAAAGATATTATGGCATACAGTATATAACATAGAGAAGTGTTATAGTTTTGAACTTTTTAAATTACACATTTTAGTCTTCAGTCTCCTACCTTAAGTTTACCAAGACGTCTCTCTCAGTTTGACTTTCTTGCAGTTTGTTCTCTAATTTGATGATGGACTGACGGAAATTAAACTTCTGCAGTTCGTGCAGCTCATACGTCTGAAAAGGCATCACCATTGGATGACACATACACGTTTGCATGTCATAAATAATATGAAAAGAGCCAGTCTGCTTTCAGCATCTTTGCACACTACTTTCACACTACACTGATTTACCATAGACTGTTCATGCTGTGATTTACAAAAAAAAACAAAAAAAAAAACTGTAAACTTTTTTTCTCTGCACATGCAGAAGACTAAACGCTCTGGCTACTGACCTCTCTCAGATGCTTTTGGAGGTCTGAGACTTGCTGTGAATAGTCCTCTAGCGCACTTTGGAGAACATTCCTGCCTTGGAAATTCAGACAACTTGCTCCATTCACATCCACATCATAGTTTATGGAATGGATGTAAGATTGTTGGCTGTTAACTCCAAATTCTGGAGATCCCTCTGATTCGTGATCTACAAGGAGTTCACATGCAATTACTGCAGCTGTAGGTCTAGGTAACAAGTTAAATTGGACAAGTTAAAGACATGCTAGCCGGGGTAATATTCTCACCTGTAGAAATATGATTTCCTGACACTTCTGTGTTGCTAAGACCCATTCTTTCCAAAGTGAGTCTCGTGGCTTGTTCAACCTCTTCCTGAAGCTTCTGGGTCTCTTTGGTTCTTCTCTCCAGCTCCTCACTGTAATGTGCAGGATGTTGATCATGCTGTTGTTGACTTTGCTTAAAACTGAACTCAAAGAGCTTCATTAAAAATATTCAAAGAGCTTCATTTTAATGAAGCTCAAAGAGCTTCATTAAAACTACCATGGGTGACTCTACAGTCTGTTACATCATGTGATAATATTTACATTCAACAAATGGTTTTGTAAGGGTGAAATAACTTACAGTTACATTATTCCTCACCAGTATTAATAGTATTTAATACCTGAGCATTGCCAGATTGATGATGTGCTTCGCTTCCATTCTCTCTTCACAACAACCTAAAGTGAAGACTCAGGTTTTACAATTAAAGTCTAATTGTAACTGATTTATAGTTAGACATTTATCTAGCTAAGTTTGTTATTATCCAAATATTATTGCTGGCTTCATGGCAAAGCTTTAAATAAATAACCGAGGCAAATTAACTCCATAAGCAACACAGGCTTACACATTACAGCTTACTTGACCGAGTAACAGCGCGAGCGGTTTCTCCATTCAAACATCCTGACGCGCTGTGCGACACTTCCGGTGTGTTACTGCCGTCATTCTGTGGCTCGAATGACATTCTACACTTATCCTTCATTTATCCTTAAACTCATAGCTCACAAACTGAAAACGATACTAAACACATTAAATAGGTCCTCGGTTTGTTCGGTGCTAGACAACCTGCCTACGAAGCACCTAACGTAGCTAACTTAGCTAGCACACGCTGCTCCAACCTGAGTAAAGAAGCCGTTGTCATCACCAAGGCAACGGCGCTTAACTGTAGCCGAATCCAAAATGGCGCACTATCAGCTAAGTAGTGCACTATATAGGGTGCAGAAGCCATTATATCATACCCTATGTAGTGCACATGTCTAGGAACCAGGGAGCCATGTGGAATCCGCGACGGTAACTGAGTACATTCACATTCAAAAGGTAGTATGTATATACAGCATTCACAATCAAAGTAGTAAAGATAGATAGGTAGATAGATAGATAGATAAGCCAAAAAAAAAAAGTAATTGAAAATGTAATAATATTACAAAAGTAATTTTAGTCATCCTTATTCCTACAAAAATAAATAAACCATAATAATAATAAATGCTGTGTTGGTTTTGGTTTGTTGTGTTCATGTTAAGTTCACTGTTCCTGGTAAGCATTGTTGTTTTATGCATACTGCTGTCCATTTGAATGGATTTGTATTTCTTATCAGAATTCCTTATAAAACTGTTCTCTGCTTTATTTAAAAGCCATTTTTGGTATCATATAAATACAGTGTGAATTTCCTACTGGGATTAATAAAGCTATCTATCTATCTATCTATCTATCTATCTATCTATCTATCTATCTATCTATCTATCTGTAGACATCATGTCATACTGTACACCATATCATACACTGTACATCATGTCATGTACTGTACACTATATTATATACTGTACATCATGTTAAACACTGTACACCACGTCATACACTGTACATCATGTCATATACTGTACACCATATTATATACTGTACATCATGTTAAACACTGTACACCATGTCATACACTGTACATCATGTTAAACACTGTACACCACGTCATACACTGTACATCATGTCATATATTGTACACCATATTATATACTGTACATCATGTTAAACACTGTACACCATGTCATATACTGTACACCATATTATATACTGTACATCATGTTAAACACTGTACACCACGTCATACACTGTACATCATGTCATATATTGTACACCATATTATATACTGTACATCATGTTAAACACTGTACACCATGTCATATACTGTACACCATGTTGTATATACATACTCATTTGGAACAACCCAGACTTTATATGCAACAAAACTCCAATGAAAGGACCACCTGTTTCAAAACAACACATTACTTTCTATCCAAAAATTGATCCAAAAATATATTCATGCACTATGGTCATGCCCACCAGTTCTACACTTCAGGAAAGAAATAACTTCAAAACTAACACAAATTTTTAATTCCATTCCATTATACCCTCTACGCATTTGTATTCTTTGTGACAGGACAGAATTCAACAACCTCGTAGTTCAAGATAAAAAAATCTTTCCCAGTAGATCTAGTTATTGCCAAGAATACCACTTTGTTACACTGGAAACCTGGACCTGAACTCACCACAACAGAATAGTTTAATCTACTCACAGACAATCTATCAACAGAACAAAACTCAAATAATAACCAAATTAATCAATTTAACAAAAAACTTCAGACCATTTCTTCATGCCTTAAAACATTCTGGTGAGTTAATGCCACTATAATAAATAAATATTTTATTGGTATAATAACCAAATATTTATATATACTATATACAGTATAAATAATGGTAAGAGTATAAAAGAGTAGGAAGGTTTTCGCCATTCCTTTTCATCATTATTGTGACCTTCTTGTTTTCTTGCTACATACAGTGGGGTCCAGAGGTCTGAGACCACACTGAAATTCTGGGATTTTTTTTTTTTTTAATTGATAGATAGACAGAAGGTTTAAGAATTTCAAAATATTTAAAACAAAGAAAGTAAATGTTCAATATCTTGAATATTTAGTATTCAAGGTTCTGCACTATTTCTAGGTCTCTAATTAAATGTAAGCAAATTTGTGATATTGATCATGTTAACTGCTTTGTACAAAAGGTCAGATTTTCCTCATGCTTAATCTCTTCTATTGAAGCATGTGTTCAGACAACACTCTGATAGATTCAATATAAAATGGATCATAAGGTTTTGCACAAACTTGTGGCGTCCATGTCAGCTCAAGTGCACACTGTCATTAAAGCAAAAAGGGGACGTAGTGAAAACTCTGAATTTCATGTAAATATTTCATAGATTTTACTTTTCACTGAAGTTGTTGTCAATAATATAATTTTTAATGAAAACTGTTGTATTATATAAGAAAAGAATGCAAAATAGAAGCATTTTTCACTAGTGGTCTCAGACTTTTGGACCCCACTGTATCTCCCTCCTTACTTTCCATTCTTCTCTCCTCTCTCTTCTTCTCTCTTCTCCTCTCGAAGAACAATCCCACACCCACTAAAATAGGATGAATGACTGAAGTCATGGCTGAAGGGTGCAAACTGGAGCCAGAGAACAGTACAGGGTTATGGCTGTTACCCTGCAATTCCCACATGGATGCAACAACGCTGCCTCCTCCGAATAAGACATATGAGCTGGAGAAGGTTCATAAGCCACTGACTTTCATAGTGGTAGAAGCTACTGCAGCAGGACTGCACGCTTGAGCTTTCTACATCAGCCAGACACACTTGAACCAAGCAGAGAACATCTCCTACTAGCTGAAGAGCATTCTCACAGACTTAAGATTCTCATTAAAGCATGGCCCCTCTCAGCAAATCTTGAACTCTGCCTCCTCCTGACTCCTGGGGGAAACACCTGGACAGTGCTGAGCAGAAAAGGCATGAGCAACAGGTGCGTGAGCCGTCCAGAGCCCCAGAGTCTGGCACTAACAGGTTGTGTTGCCCAGAGAACAGTACAGGATTTTACAGACCCTCCTAGTAATTGGGAAGGCACAGCACTGAATGAAGTATCAGAAGAAAGACCTGATAAATGAGCAATGCACACACAATAAAGAGGCCAATCTTTTGCCAACTGGCAAAGCACATTTACCCCCAAACTAACACCTCATCAGTTTTTTTTTTTCCTTTCAATATCTGATTTAATTAACAGAGCAGTATGTGAGCCTATGAGCCAAGCGTTGTGACTCCCTGTACTGTCATTGTAGTACATCTGCGGAAGCAGTGGTCAAATTTCTTATATTGAATATAACAAATTGAAGTTTTATATTTTATATTAAATTTTGATTTTATTTTTTCCTCACATTTCTAATTAAAAAAGACAAAGGAGGAAAAAAGGGATGGGATAATTATGATAACAGAATGACAATTAAAGTTATCTGGAAAAAAAACACCAGGAAGGACTGAAAATTTATAAAGAGCTTCATCTACTACATGTTAGTTTGTGCTCAAGTTGTTTGATCCTTCATCTCTCTCATTCTCTCAAACTGATAATTGAATTAAATCATGGTGGAATGGAGACAAAAAGACCTGACTCAACTCAACAGTTTATGATTAAGAGATGAATATTGGGCTCTTTTCACTTCACTACACTGTAACCTTGATTTTTATGAATCCACAGGCTGCGAAGGATTATCAAAAGTTTTTGGTTGGTTTAGTGATTTAGTGGTTTAATGGTTTAGTGAAAGTAAACATTTCTTTGGCCTTCTCTCTCTGCAGTTTATGCAAAACTGCGTGAAAATTTGGAAAGTTTGAAAGTCAAATGTGTATGAGTAAGCTGGAGGAAGGACACATATGACACACAAGGACACAGATGACGCAGGACTAGTGCTTCATGACTCCTGAAGGACTAGAAAAGTGGAACTAGATATTCTTTGCATATTAATGGCTTACTGTTATGACTTTTTTTAAGGAAGGCTAAGAGGGTCAAACTTTGCTCACTATGGAAGTTCATGGACTTCATAGATCAAGAGCAACAGTGATTTTCTGATGACCCAATGCTTTAGACAAAGCAAACTCATCATCGATGGATCTAGTTTGTTCTACTGGATTTACTTCAGTTTTCACTTGGACTGAATATGTGGTGGAGATTATAATTACTTTGAGAAAACAGTTACACTAAAATCTCAGAGTGTGCAATATTGAGCCCTACGTGGTGCTTGATGGAGGCGATGACATCAGAGGGAAAAAAATTTACATAAAAGATGGCAAGAAAGGATCAGAAGAGCCAATGCCTTGTCCAGAGGTTGTTCAGGAGAAATTTTACCAATTCTCATCAAAAATGTGTTCAAGCAGGTCCTTCGGAAACTTGGGATTCCCTTTATTCGGTGTCTCACAGAGGCTGTCCTGATATGTCAAACAACAGGGATTTCTCCATCTTCAGCAGCTAGGGTGGATTTTTGCCCATCACTCATTTCCAGTGCTGCCAAAAAATTCATCCCTGGCCAAATGGTTTGGTTTTAAGTACCTATGGGCCACTTTTAACCACATGAATAAACATCTACCACTATTTGCTGCCATCCTGGGAAACTGGACAAGAGAACATTTCCAAAATTCTCAGAGCTTTCAACCAGGAATTGATGGACCCAGACTGATGGAAGAAATGCCCAGAATGATGGCTTGCTCATGTGGTTGTCATGTTTCTCTGGACCAAAAGAAGCCATTGCTGCTCTCCTGAGCCCCATGGAGAAGAATGAGAAATCAGACATTAGCACTGCAATGAATCAGGAAATGGAGGCATACAGACCAATTCTTTACAAGTGGAGAACCTCAGAGCAGGCCTCCAGGTCCTTTACAGAACCTGCCAGACTGGACTCTGAAACATCTGGCAGAAGGCAAGCTGGCTTCCAGCATCATTGCAGAGGGTCAACAGAGGGTCATAATGAACTTCCCGGTGGAGGATTTTGGGCTGAGCAGCAGCAGAAACATATCTCAGCTCATATGGCAGGTGATGTACGGCATACTGCTGTGTACAAGGTGGCAGAAAGTCAGTAAATGCAGGATGTCTGCTGCAGGAGAAACAGCAAGAAGATGTAGTGGAATATGACAGGAAGGAAATCCACCTCCATGGTTCCAGCTGTTCTACCGAGATGTGTAGTAACACACCTTCATCTGGACTCACTGTGGGAGGTACTGCAGCATTTGCATCTGTAGGTCATGTTGGAGGGTGTTTAGCATGTCCAAGGTGACCCCCCCCCCCCCCCCCCCCCCCCCCCCCGTGCCCCAAGTCCTCTGGGATGGGCTCCAGGCTCCCCGTGACCTTGTGTAGGAAAAAGCAGTACTGCAAATGGATGGATGAAATGTCTGCAGATAATTGATGTTTTTGAAATAATCCAATTGGACTTTTGGTTCCTGAGAAACAGCTATTTGAAGTTAACTCTGCCCCTTATGGACAGCCATACCCCAATCTTTGCAAACTTCCTCATAATGTTGGCCTGAAGCTGCTTTTCATGTTTTGTATGAATCCATACAACCAGTTTTGCAAATCAAGCCCCAAATGTCAACATGTTTTTATGATAATTGAGGTTTCCGCTATCTTGAGGAGTTTGACACCAATTTTGTGATGATAAGCCAAACATGCTTGGACTAGTTCGCACAAGTAGGTTTTACATATGATGCAAATTAGCTCAAAATAAAACAACAAACAGGTTCCAGCACCTTTGGCGCTAGGATCCCCAAATACAAATCCACACTAACAAAACACAGGCTTCAGTTGACCCATGAGTGAAAGCTGTTTGAGTAAATTAGACTCTGCCTCATAAGAATTGGTTTTATATGTGATGGCCATATTGTTTACAAATGTCAACATGTTTTTATGATAATCGAGGTTTCTGCTATCTTGAGGAGTTTGACACCAATTTTGTGATGATAGGCCAAAAATCCTTGGATCAGTTCGCACAAGTAGGTTTTACATATGATGCAAATTAGCTAAAAAAAAAAAAAAACAACAAACAGGTTCCAGCACCTTTGGCACTAGGATCCCTAAATACAGATCCAGAATAACAAAACACAGGCTTGAGTGGGCACACAGAGGATGAGAAAAACACCAGAATAAACAGATGTCAAAGGTGGGAAAACCAGAAAAGGAAGGTAGGGTTATACACAAAGGTCAGTCTGTAAAATGAAACTCAAGTGACTAGCAAATGGCAAGGCTTCGCACCTAGTTCATGAATGACAAGTTCATGTGTTTTATATACAGTCATAGGAAAAAGAAAAGACACCCTCCTTCAATCCTGTTTTTATTTATCAGGGCCTAAATAACAATTGTGTGGCCCTTCTATAAACAAGCAAATAACTTCAGGTGACAACATAAAATACAACAGATTTCAATATGTAGTATTTTTTTCCCAAAAAGTAAACCAACATTTAGAAACCAGGTAGGAAAAAACAAGTACGACCTTTCTACTTCCACAATCATTAAGAGAGTAATTAGCAGCCAGGTGTTAGTAATGAAATGCACAATTTTAATCAATCATCAAGAAGTGTGATCACCTCTATGAAAGCCTAACTTCTGGCAGTTTGGTGTTTTGGAGCACTCAGTTGTGTGTCTATATCATGCAAAGAAGAAAGGACATCAGCCATGACCTCAAAGAAGCAATTGTTGCTGCTCATCAATATGGGAGGGTTATAAGGCCATTTCTAATCTATTGGAAATTCACCATTATACAGCGAGAAGGACTGTTTACAAATGGAGAGCCTTCAAGACAGACTGCAGTCTTCCCAGAGGCATCCCAGCAAATTCAGTCCAAGGTCAAGATCATTTAATGCTCAGAGATATAAAGAAAAACCCAAGAGCTACATGATGTTACCTACAGGCCTCTGTAAGCACATTAATGAAAAAAGCCTCTTCTCTACAAAAAGAATATGGCAGCATGACTTAATTTTGCAAAATTGCATCTAAACAAACCAGTTTATACCAGAATATTCTTGAGACAAATGTGAGGCCATCTGTCCAGCAGCTTAAGCTGGTCTGAAATTGGGTCATGCAACAGGACAGTGATCCCAAGGACACCAGCGAATTGCCATCTGAAAGGCTAAAGAATAAAATAATCAAGGTGTTGGAATGGCCAAGTCAAAGTGCAGACCTCAGCCACATTGAGTTGCTGTGGCAGGATCTTAAGAGAGCTGTGCATAAATGAATGCCCTCAAACATCAATGAACTGAAGCAATGTTGTAAAGAAAAATGGGCCAAAATTTCTCCAAAATGATGTGAAAGACTGATAAACTCCAGCTCTCGAAGCTGAACCACAGCTGCAAAGATGTCTGCCTCTGCATCTGGGTTGAGGGCATTCTGGGTGTTCTCTTTGGAAATCCCTGATGAGCGAAGGGTCTGGAATGTTTTTAGCTGGTACACAAACACTTGTTTCATAAATACATGATATTATACATGGATTGTAGGTGCAAATTTGAATGTGGGTGGTAATTTAAATCAATTTGACATAGGATTGACTTGTTTATTGATTCTAAAAGCACCAACAGGAAAGTAGTTTGAGTCTTAGGTTGCTTGTTGACAGCCAGACTATCTGTCCAGTTCGCAATTCTGGATGAGGGTGGTGATTTCTGTCTGCCTGCTTTTGTAGTCAAATGGCTTTCTGCAATCTCAAGTGTGCAGATACCCAGGTTTGTTCACTTCTCCTCATCCACTTAATGACAGCTGAGACTTCAGAGGGTTCTCCAGACCAGGGGAATAGAGGTGGTTGGTAACCGAGCATGTACTGAGTGAGGCCAGTAGTGGAATGGATCAGAGAATTCTGCGCATATTTGGCCCATAGGACATATCACTGTACACCATGTTAAACACTGTACAACCTGTTAAACACTGTATGTCATGTGAAACACTACATCATGTGAAACAATATACACCATGTGAAAACTGTACACCCTGTTAAACACTGTACATCATGCTAAACACTGCACACCCTGTTAAACTCTGTACATCACGTGACACACTGTACACCATGATAAACACTGTACACCCTGTTAAACACTGTACAGCATGTTAAACACTGTACAGCATGTTAAACACTGTACACCATGTGAAACCTTGTACACTCTGTTAAACACTGTACAGCATGTTAAACACTGTACAGCATGTTAAACACTGCACATCATGTTAAACACTGTACATCATGTTAAACACTGTACACTCTGGTAAACACTGTACATCACATTAAACACTGTACACCATGTGAAACCTTGTACACTCTGTTAAACACTGTACACCATGTGAAACCTTGTACACTCTGTTAAACACTGTACATCATGTTAAACACTGTACACCATGTTAAATACTGTACACCCTGTGAAACACTGTACACCCTGTGAAACACTGTACATCATGTTAAACACTGTACATCATGTTAAATACTGTACATCATGTTAAACACTGTACACCATGTTAAATACTGTACATCGTGTTAAACACTGTACATCATGTTAAATACTGTACATCATGTTAAACACTGTACACCCTGTGAAACACTGTACATCATGTTAAACACTGTAAATCATGTTAAACACTGTACACCCTGTGAAACACTGTAAATCATGTTAAACACTGTAAATCATGTTAAACACTGTACACCCTGTGAAACACTGTAAATCATGTTAAACACTGTACACCCTGTGAAACACTGTACATCATGTGAAACACTGTACACCCTGTGAAACACTGTACACCATGTTAAACACTGTACATCATGTGAAACACTGTACATCATGTGAAACACTGTAAATCATGTTAAATACTGTACATCATGTTAAATACTGTACACCCTGTGAAACACTGTAAATCATGTGAAATATTGTGCATCATGTTAAATATTGTGCATCATGGTCAAGTAACAACATGAAGCACGCCCACAGCTTATCATTTTACAGTGATGGAGTCCAGGCTTGTGCGCCCCCTCTTCTCTCCCCTCCTCTCCTCTCTTCTCTTCTCCTCCGCCTTTCTTGTCCCAGTGCCCAAAAATGTGAAACGCAATCCGAGCACCAGGTCACAGCGAGTGGCTATTTTAAACTGTAAAAAACTCCGCTTAGCTCGAGAGGAATATGGAAGCAGGAGCAAGCGGACTCTCGGCTGGAATTAAAATAAAATGACGGAACCTCGCTCGTCGTTCCGCGTTTATTCACCGTTTACGTTTTGTGTGATTTTGTTGCTTGCGTGTTTCTCATGTCTCTCCCGGTAGTCCTGCCTGGATCGTGTTGTCGTTTAACCGGGGCTTCTCTCGCCCCTCAGTTCGCCGATCCGTCTCGAAGGAGCCGCTGTATGGCCACAGTTCCGTGGCGGATGCGAGGATCGGAGTCGCGGCTGGTGCCGCCGCTGCTGCCCGCGCGCCCGCTGCTCTCTCTCGGGCTGCTGCAGCTGGTGCTCGGCTGCTCCATGGTGGCTCTCTCGTTCGGGGCTCTCTCCCTCAGCAACTCGCCTCCTGTCCGCAATTCGTGTCCGTTTTGGGCAGGATCATCAGTGAGTGTTCTCCAGGCCTGTTTCTTTCTCAGTATTCAGGGGTGCGCTACTTTTTTACTCGACAGATAAGAGTGTTGTTGAAGTGTTATGAAGTGACCCAGTAGTGTGGGGTGGTGAGGTGGTGTGAGGTAAGGTGGGCTGCTTCTGCTCCACACTGCTCTAAACTGAACATGTTTAAAAAAACATGTGAAATATGTGTCATGTGTCATGTGTCAAGTTTGTCTCATGTGGTGAAACTAAAACTTGTGGTTTTCTGTTTCTTGGGGTATATTGCAAAAGGGCCCAAAGCAGTGCAGGCAGATATGGAGGGGTGGTTTAAAAAAAAAAAAAAAAAAAAGGCTTCCACCATTCTGTCACATCAAAAACATCCAGTGAACACCAGAACACTTACACTGCTCTTATATGTCTATTTGGACACGAATAAACGCAGGAAAACTAACATGTTAATGTCTTCTCAAGATGCTGAACATGACTGATGTGGAAACACTTTCCACTTAATCAAGAATAAGGCAGTGGTTATAATCCTGTCAGGGCAGGAACGTATTCACAATATTAACACAAAAGCGATTTAGAGATTCACTTTGTTTAGGTATAGTGTACTAACTAAAATTCTTTTTGCTGTACTGGATAATAATTGAGAAATGCCATTCTGGCAAATACGCACTTGAGTGCAAATTAGAAACAGGAAGTGGTAGTCAACGCTCCAATAAAAAAAAAAAAAAAAAAAAAAAAAAAAGACCTTTAGATGGGAACTGAGCCTAGTATGTACAAATGTACAAAGCAAGCTGAATGAGTGTGTATAACAGCCCTTCCTAGCACTAGCCCACTGAAGCACAGATTTAACACAATATAAATGAACATGAGACATGATGTAGTTAATCTGTCTATGCACTGACACATAATAATATAGCTGAAAGAGCTGATTTTGTTCTCCACAGGTTATCCTGTCAGGGATTATCGGCCTCACTACATGGAAGCGGCCCATGCTCCTGTTGGTAGGTAGCTAGAGATCCTACTTTCTTTATGTTTAATGTTTTTCATTTGTGGATATTAAGGGGTGTAATCCTATTTAGGGAATTACACCTTCCCTGGTCTATCACATTCTGTGTTTCAAATAAAGTTTAGATTCTGAAGTATAGTGTGAAGTAGAGAACGGTTTATGTGGTCGTGCAGTTTTACAGCCAGCAGTGAACAGATAACATATCTGCTTTCAAAAACACTGCTAATGAAAGATAACATCATTTAAACCAGTTGAAGGATATTGCTTTAGTGTCCAATTTGGTATTTGTGTAATATTCTATGTTACTTCTGAGTATATGTAATTGCCTGTGTTCCCACTGGGAAATATGAATAAAATATACTAAAATGAATGAAACACATTTTCTGAACAAATGAAGTGTAATGCAGTGAACACTAATCTGTTCCATCATGCACAACAGGAACTGATAACAGACAAAACCCAATTTGCTATCAGTGTTGCTGTGTTCTGTTGCCTGGAATTGTAATTGAGTTGAAAATTAAAAAGGCCAGTGCTGGTTAAGTTAGCTATCTAACATCAGCCTGGTTGTTTAAATCGCATGCATTTTTAATGTCATTTCCCTTAAGTACATTTGAATTTAATGAACCCCTATTACAGGAACCTCTTAAATGTGGTATATTCTTTATATTAATCTTTTAGATTAGTACCTTCTATATAAGTATTTAAGTATATTATTATTATATTATTATTATATTATTAACTATATTTACGTTTTAGGCTATAAAATGTGTTTGAGACAGTGTGTCTCTGTGTCATAGATCTAGTTTGTAACCTTTAAGAATGTCCTCATACTGAGGTATCAGTGACAGAAAATCCTCTTTTAACCTCACTCACATGATAAATGCTAGCAAGCCTTCAGTTTAGACAATAATCATTCCACAAGCTGTCTAATTTGTCTCTTCATGTCTCTTTGTGTGGGATCAAAGTCTGTTTCCGACTGTGTGTGTGTGTGTGTGTGTGTGTGTGTGTTGGTATTTTTGCCAGGGGGAACTTTGGAGGTAATCCAGGTTAATGGCGCATTTATGAATAACATGACTGTTGATAAAGTTGAGCCTTTTCTTGCGAATTGAATTGTCAGTGTTTAGGAATCTTTTGAGCTGGAGCTGAGCACTACCATAAAGGCTTTTATAAAGTTATTAATGACAAGTAGTCACAATACTTGCCTTAAGGTTTTGAGTGAATCCGGTCCAGGTAATAATGCCATAGTTGTTATTTATTTCAGTTCGTAGGCTCCTTCCTTTTCATAAAGGGTGCACAGGAGCCATATATTGATGCAACACCTTGATTCGATGTAAGCAGCAGGAGAACAGTCACAGAGCTTCTCTTAATTCTCTTATTTCTTAAATACACAGTGAAGTATGTTCAATATATTGGCGAGTATAAGATATGCATCTTCTGTATGTATTATGCTATAATATATTTTTTTATTATAGCAGTTTCCAAAAGTCAGAGGCCACCACCAATACTTTTCTTTCCTTACAACGAGAGCCAGAGTCAGGTCAGCCAGAAGGTACTAAATTTTTAAGTACTGAAATACTAAAATGTGGACTAGAGCTAGTAACTATAACTATTTGGAGACTATACTTGGACAAGGGAACTAGATAAATTAGAAAACCATGTGCCAAGGCTTAGAGTTGTGTACAGAAGTACCTGCCAAATAAAAGAAAAGCAAGGAGCAGGTGCAAATACTGATCAGACTGGTCAGGAGTGTGGCAGAAAACAGGAGCAACAGGAAGCAAGGAACAATTAGGTAGGAAAGCAGAATGTTTCAGTGACTCATTAAGTATTAGAAAAACAGATATACTGGGAGATTAATCTGTGCCTAAACCACGTTGTTGTTATTGACTCAAAACAGTAAGACATGACAAAAATGAACACTCTGTTAGGAGGTTACATGCTTTGCCATATGAATGAAATAAACTATAATATATATATATCATTATAATGGATCTTTTGATTATATGTCAGAAATTGCACATATAAGTGAAAATTTGATTATAACATAATGAGGAAGTTAAGCTAGTTTTTTTTAATATTTTGTTTTTCATTTAACTCAAAGGGCTTGCTGGATTGGTTCCCCTTTTATTTGACTGAGAGAAAATGCAAAACTGATTGTTGCAGTTCAACAGATCATCAGATTTGTTTTAACAGGTAGCCTAAATCTGATATTTTGTCATATAAGATATATGCAGGAAGAATTGTCCTGTCTGAAAAGAAAGAAATATCACAAGAAATTGTCAAATAGGTTTCAAATCTGATTCAAGTTTCTGGACCTGTGGCAAAGGTTGACCAGTCAGATCAGATTTCCTGTGCTTTGTCATCATTCGGTGTGTGGCCTGTCTTGACCACAACATGGCCAAAACCTGCGGGAAGGCACATCTGTGACGTTACTATAACAACCAATATGGATAAACAAATGTAATTACAGTGTGATCAATTGAATTAGATTTGGACATTTGTCATGTAGATTTGCCCTAATGTGTAAACAAAGCCATAGTATCAGTGGTATTGATTATTGATATCTATCTCTCCCACACCTCACCCTCTGTTTGTCTCTCTCTGCGTATTAGGTGAATCTATTCGTGTTGCTGTCCATGGTGTGTATCCTGCTGAACCTGGCAGGCTTTATCCTCTGCTGTCAGGGAGCTCAGCTGGTGTCCAGCACCATCCACTGTCAGCTGGTGAGAGCTGAGACCTTTAGTGATGCTCTATTGCACAACAAATCATATGCACAACCGCTGAGCCACGCTTTTTTCTGGACAAAAAGGTTTTTTAATGAGAATTTTTACATCAACATACTGATTAAAAGTATAAAAATACGGTTAAATAAGTAGTTAAACTTATTGACCTTAGCGAGGGTTAAAATCTTTATGGCTTCATATCTTAATATCTTAAAATGACAGAATTGTCAGCTAGAACCTCATAATTTCAGAAATATGACAATGTAGGTAAGACATTTTCTACTATATTCATGCTCTGACATTCAAATGGGTCAGAGCAAATGGAGTAGAATAACTAAACCATAACAGAGTCCAAGCCCCAAAATAGAGTGTGAATTTCTATCTGCTTCTTCCTGAAACTGAGCTTTTATAGCTTTGGGCTACTGCATCACCCCCCCCCCCCCCCCTCTCTCGAGTAAAGAAGACTCCTGGCCTTGCCATCTGCTTGTGAATCAGGTGCTCTGTGCACATGTGTTTGGGTTTGGACATTTTCAGTGCCTGAGGTCTGAATCTTAACTGGGTTGCTGTGTCCTTTTCAATGAGACTCTATTGTCCTGGTGCAGTAGCTCTGTTCCACTCTCTTCTTTACTTTATGCAATCTGCGCCAGAGGAATACCTTACAGATCAAGTTTAGTCAAAGGCCTCTCTCTTTATCTCCGTATCTATCTACAATATTTTGTTGTATATATTTAATAATATTCGAACAATATATAATTTAATATAATACTTTATACTTTTATAAGGTCCAGTATGTATTGATGATAGAATATTAATATTTGATTTAACAGGCCCTTGTAAAACAGGCCTTTATACTGTCTATATACATAGAGACCAGTGACAAATGAAAAGAAAAAAACATCACAAAGTGTGTTAGTAAAGTGGCTATCACACAGCGTCAGAACAGCTTCACTGCACCTTGGCACAGATTCTACAAGTCTCTGGAAATGTACTGGACAGATGAGCACCATTCTTCCAAAAGATCTTCCCTCAGTACATGTTATGATGATGGTGGTGAGAGCGCTGTCTAGCACGTCAGTCCACAATCTCCCGTAGTTTTTCAACCGGGTTAAGATCTGGTGACTGTGAAGGCCATAGTGCATGAGTTACATCATTTTCATACTCATTATATAATTCAGTGAGTCTTTGTGCCCTGTGGATGGGGGCGAAGTCATCCATATCAGGATGGAAATGTTTCATTGTAGGATAAAGATGATCAGTCAGAATAACTTCCGTACCGTGAATGCGGCCTTCAGCCTCTTCGATACGTGTTGCGTTGGAAGAAACATCTCGTTTTACATCTGACACTTTGTTTTCCAACGCAACCATTGAGCTCGCCATGTCGATCAGACGAGTGTCAATGTTATCTAACTTTGTTCCAATTTCTGCTCGAAGCGATTTCAGTTCGTTTAAAACTTCAGCTAAGCTATCCATTTGATTAGCTTCCACTTCACTTGGTACACTTGTCGAAGTTTTTACCGCAGTCTTACGCCCTCGAGTAAAGATTTCACACTGTTTAGTTACGGAAGGTTTTGACATATCAATGCCGATGTTGTGCTAAATGATTCGCAGCATATATGAAGGATTTTTATATTAAATTGTGCACGTTTAATCAGAGCCTCTCCATTAAGCTGCCATCCTGGTCCTGGCCACGTGACCCCCCCCCCCCGTCAGAATAACTTCCAGTGATCAAAAGACCCCCACAACATAACAGAGCCGTTGGTTTTCCTTTAATTTGTCCATAGTATAGAACTCTATAAAGGGCATAAATATAAGTGTTTGTTTTTTTAAAATGATGTTCCCCTCATGTCAGCATTGGTTTCCTCCCACCTTCCAAAAACATGCGCATAGGTGGAATGGCTATTGTAAATTGCCCCAGGTATGAATAAGTGTGTGAATGTATCGTATGCATTGTGCCCTACGATGGACTGGTATCCCATTCAGGATGAATTCCTGCCTCGTACCCAGTGTTCCAAGGATAGTCTCTGGATCCACCATGACCCTGATCAGGATACAGTGATTATGGAAGATGTATTATTTAATATCTAATTATTTAGATTATTACACTGAACATTGAAAGATACAGGATTATTACCAGATAACAGATTATGCATGACACACTAATGGTGTGTGTGAATGTCACATGTATTACAGGATGGGAATAGTGATATCTGTAACTGCTGTGCCGAGAGCCCCAGCAAGTGTCAAGACGAGGAGGTGATAAAGATTTATGCAGGACACTCATGTGCGTCGATGAGGGTGCTGCTCAAGGTTCGGGCTCTATCATTAGTAATGCTACATTACTGCTCTGTTCGTCATTAGGGACGGTACATTACTGTAATTTATAGGAAGTTGAAATTTCCTGTGTGGATTTTTACTGTGTTAACTGCTGTATATTCTTTTTTTCCAGAAAGTTCTGTTTGCGCTGTGTGCATTGAATGCGCTGACCACAGTAGTGTGTCTGATTGCAGCTGCACTCAGGTACCTGCAGATCTTCTCCACCAGACGGCCCTGCATGGTAAGAGTCCATACAGCTCAAGTGATTTTTTTTTTTTTTTTTTTGCATTTTGCATGTATACATGTGATGCATGAGGCACATTGTTCACACACACGTGCTAACTCAGGCCTCTTGAGAAAGTGCTGCTATCGATGAAAATGTGTTCATCCCTGGCAGGAAGAGCCACAAAACGTTGCAGAGGAAGAAGAGCAGCCACACATTCCTGACCCTGATGATTTTGTTCCACCCGCACCACCTCCTTCCTACTTTTCCACCTTCTACTCCTACACACCACGGCTGGCTCGCAGGTAACAGACCAGCGGGATCTCACTCCCCAGTCAGCTTGACTGCTTTTAGATCCAGCTGATTTTGATGAAGCCCTGAAGACCTCATGATAAGGCTCATATCCAGGTTTGGGCTTATAAAAATGGGAAACAGTACATTACTGATTGTAAGGAGCAGAAAAATGTAAATTTATTGCATGTTAAAAATAAAACATGATAAATTTCACAGAACATGATAAATACAGTATGTGCTGATTTAAAAATTGCAGACATCTGCAAAACAAATATCATGATAATGATATCGAATGAGATATGTGGATTTGTGAGGCTGTCAGGGAAAACCTGTTTCTGTTACTGAATTTTGGCAAACACTCAAAGAAAAACAGATTTAAGAAACCATAAATATATTTAACCAAAATATCATGGAAAGTTATAAAACTTATAATCTTGCCTAGGCTATCTTCCTGCAAAGATCATGTTGGGTAAAGAGCCAGCTTTACAAGTGCTGTGGTAAAAACAGTCTGCCTAAAGATTTTATCTGATGTGAATTCTGCAGACTTTGTAGGGATAGAAGTCTAATCATTCTTATTTTAGCCAGACAGATTTTGCAACCGATCCTCAGAGGATGTAAATGTACAGAATGCAACAATCAATGTCCATTCAGCCTTCATGACTAAACATAGTGCTACACAACACAGGCACGTGGACACAAAACACAGGCCAAAGGAGCAAAAAAACAGAAAATGAGACACATTGAGAAGGTGTGTGTGTGATTAGAAGGCAAGGGATGCTGATCTTTTTGTAGGTATGTCTTGAAGCAGGAATTGAAGCAAGACAGAATCTAAACAGTAATTTAATTTATTTATATGATGAAGTACAATGAAGTGCAAAAGTTTGCACCCTACATGGTTTCTGGGTGAAAAAAAGAAAACAAGTACCTCTATTTTACAATTGATGTACAAAAAAACTTAAAATAACTAACTAACTAACTAAATAACTAAATAACTAACTAAATAAGGCTACTAATATCTTATCAGGCAATATTTGGTCAGTTTTGGTACTTGGATGTGATGAAGGAACTGTGAAAGGATCTTTGAAACCTGACACAAGTAACCTGAATGTTTTTATAATACATTATAATTAATTAAAATTCTTTGTCCTCAGAGTACGTAAACATTTGCACTTTACTGTACACATTATCTACTGACACAATACACAGCTAGAAATTGTTGCATAACTGTTAAATTTACTCATGCAGATCAATAGAAAAGACACGCTGCACTTGTCTTCCTCCTCTCATAACTTATCCCACACACACACACACACACACACACACTGTGTGTGTGTGGGAGGCTTTTCCAACAAAATAACAAAAACCTCCAAAATGTTCCAAGCTGTGGAACAGACTGAGAGAGCCTAGTAAATGCTGCAATGCGTGAGATGGACCAGTTTCACAAGGCAGATGTACAACCTGGCCATGAGCACCAGGAATTGCTTTCTGCAGATGCTGCCAGAGGTTTTTAGAAACCCCATTCTATCTGTTCCTCCAGGATGTTTGGTGACAGTGTGATCCCACTGCCTCACATATACGGGGCGAGGATTAAAGGCGTGGAGGTTTTCTGTCCCCTCGACCCTCCTCCGCCCTATGAAGCAGTAGCAGCAAGGCAGGCTGAGCCATCACAGGTAAACATGTCTATTCAGTTTGCTACAAATGACGGGATTAGTAGGCAGAAGTATGTGGGTTGCTTTTTTGATGAATTCTAGCTGACCTCTCATTGGTGTCAGCACTTCTCAAGCAGAAGGTGCTGTAGTTTATGTTGGCAGGAGAAGTTAAGCCCACTAACTGACCCTCTATATATATATTTAGGTGCAGGACCCCGAGGTTCAAGTGACAGATCTGACTGAGGGGGTGTCACACTGCTCCGAGACGGACACGGCCAGCGATGGTAAGCAACACCCATTACAACACCATATGCTGTCGGTGTCATTAAAGCATTAAAGGATAAATCCACACTGAACAACTTGCACAGTCTAGGAAATCTAAGTGTGATTTCCTCCCACAGTGAAGGTCAAGTTGTATAGTTACACGGCATAGTGAAACAGACATAAGCCTAATCAATTCAGTCTGTGAACAAAGCTGTCAAATTGTGACAAGTGAAAATGCTTCTATTGTGCAATCTTTTCTAATCTAATACAAAAATTTTCATTACAAATTATATTACTGACAACAACTTGAAATATTTGAAATATTTACATGAATTTTAGAGTTTCTTGGTATGTATTTGGTATGTCCCCTCTATGCTTTAATGACAGTGTACACTCGAGCTGGCGTAGACTCCACAAGTTTGTGCAAAACCTTATGATCCATGTTAGATCAAATCCATCAGAGTGTTGTCTGAACACACGCTTCAATAGAAGAGATTAGGCATGAGGAAAATCTGATCTTTTGAACAAAGCAGTTACATTTAAAATAGGGACCTAGAAATAGTGCAGAATCTTGAATATTAAATATTCAAGATATTGAACATTTACTTTCATTGTTTAAATATTTCAAAATTCTAAAAAAAAAAAGTTCCAAATCTTCAGTGTGGTCTCAGACTTTTGTGGACCCCACTATATACTGGGTGTGTGTGCTTGCCTGCGTGTGTGTGTATATATATATATATATATTTCCAGTTGAGGGCTGGAGATCTTCAACTGTTGGGTAAGTCTGTGCCCATGATAGCCTCAGATTCCTGTTCTTGGCTGACGGGAGTGGAACCTGATGTGGTCTTCTACTGTTGTATCCCTGAGATGCTTTTCTGCTCACCACAGTTGTAAAGAGTGATTATATGAGTTACTATAGCTTTCCTGGCAGCTTGAACCAATCAGCCCATTTTCCTCTGATCTCTCTCATCAGCAAGGTGTTTCCACCCACACAACTGTCACTCACTCAGTGTTTGTTTTTCACACCATTCAGTCTAAACTCTAGAGACTGTTGTGTGTAAAATTCCCAGGAGATCAGCAGTTTCTGAAATACTCAAACCAGCCCATCTGGCACCAACATCCATGCCACAGTTAAAGTCACAGAGATCACACTTTTTCCCCTTTCTGATGTTTGATGTGAACATGAAGCTCTTGACCTGTATCTGCATGATTTTCTGCATTGTGCTGCTGCCACATGATAGGCTGATTAGATAACTGCGTGAATATGCAGGTGTACAGGTGTGCCTATTAAAGTGGATTTTTACAAATTGAATGGTTTGATCTGATCCTGATGAATAGCATGCTACCTGAGTACTTGTTTACTCTTACTCAGGTTTGGGTGACGACTCTTTGTACTTGAGGCACTAACAGCAACTGTACTTCTACTTGAATAAGGTTTTAATTAAACCACCTCAGTGCAAAAAGCCTACTTTTGAGGATTAGGGCGTAACACTATCATGTAACTCGGTTCATGTAATAGTGCTCTTGGGCAGAGATTGCTTATTATAACAGCATGGCTCCTCTGCTCTCGAAATAAGCCGGTGCTATAAGCTCACAGTCACGTCACAGGTTCTTTATGTTACCAGTATCAGCTTCCCATCTCCATGCTCTGGTTTTATGTGTACAGTGGTGCAGACCAATAAACAAATGACCTGCTAAATCCCACAGGAATTAACATGAAACTGCATTTGTCTTTTTTTGAACACACTAAGCACATGCTTCGCTTCCAGTATAGCTCACGAAGCATTTATGGTTCTCTGCTTAGTTTTGACTAGGCAGCATGCCCTATTTATAATCAGTCATCACTGTAAAATTTCAGATGTGTTTATGATTTGTCTGAAAGTTTACTCTGTATGTAAAGCATGGTGTTATTATTAACCCTTTAAACTCCCAGGATACAACAGCAGGCCCAGACTTACATTCTTCACTCTCATAACTACACACCTTTCCTGTTAGATTGACTGTTAAATAATTCATATTCATTACTGAATAATATGTCGGGTTACTTTTTCTCAAATATGATATCACTTTTTCGTATATCACTTTTAACAATAGACATTGTCACAAAGCAGGTTTATAGAAAACCAGATTTAGATTTAGATCCCTAATGCTAAAGCGAGAGGTGACATGAAGAAGAAACCTTGAGAGGAACCAGACTCAAATGGAATAGAATAGCATCCCCTTCTGGGTGACACTGAATATTGGGATTATAAATCATTACTCTTCTACAATTGTATTCTGTTAACTCTAACAGTACTAAGTATGTGGAAATGATAACAGCAGCAGTTCTTAGGTAAAAGTCTATAGTATCCATGCGAGATTATCCACTGAAGCAAAGATGAGATTTGGGAAAAAATGTTTTTTGAAAGTACAAATGTTTAGAGTATCCATGTGGGACCATCCACATGTGCAGAAAGCTCCAAGCAGAAGTAGAGCCTCAGGGTGAATCAGGCAGGTCCAGATGGCGAGTAGAAGTAGAAGTGTGTTAGGATTACATCAGGCAGCATGAATGTATTCCTGAGTCTTTGACACATCCACTTTGAAAAAAATAACATATTTCACCAAAATGACATGGACATTTTTATTAATTTTCTGGACTAGGCTTTCTGTAAAAATCATGATGCATAAGGAGCCAGTACAGACAGTGAGTCTTTCTAAAGATGTCTAAAACCTTACTAGCTAAGTGTGATTTCCTCACAAAGTGAAATTGTTATGTGACATAATGAACTGGACATAAGCCTAATTAATTCAGATACCAGATGTCAAAATGTTCACTTTTGGGAGAAACCAGATTTTAAAAAATGTTTTAACATTATTTGTGGTTGAGAGAATGTTATTTAGTTAATATGAGATGGTGCTTCTTGTCACTCAGACAGGTGTATGCAGACAGCCGTATTGAGTTCCTCACCGCCCTCACAGTCCATCCCAGCCTCGAGCAGCAGAAAGCCACGTAGACAGCGGCACCGCAGGTCCAACAGTGACCCTGTTCTCCTGGACCTGACTGCTAAAGGTACATGAACAACATTAGGGCGTGATGTATATTTTCCACTTATCATTTGTTCTGGAGGAAGTTGAGACCTCAGCTGAGACCTGAGTGCATAGTAGTGAGTCACATTTATGAACACATAACCTGAAGGGTAACGGGTTTGTTGGCAAAGCAGATTAGGACCTATTTTCATTTTGGTTTATCTTTAGTGTGTGTGTCAGTCCCTGACCTCTGACACACACCCACACACACACACTCTGAAAGCACTCACAGTATATCCTGTGCCCCCTCCATATCTGTCAGCAACTTCATTAGAAGTATTTTAAATATAGAGCTGCCACTTTCAGGAACTCTGTGCTGTCTGTGCACTCAAACTTCTGAGGTGTGGATCAATTTGCAGGGGTTTTGACCACAGAGACGCCTATAAATTACAAAGAAAAAATAAGAACCCACAATATATGTCATTGTTCCTGTTCTTCCTCTGCTTTATGACAAGTAACTCCAGGATTTATTAAACCTGATCTTTATTCACATCAGTAATGTAAATGATTAGCATGATACAGAAATTAAACATTTCACTGTACTGAGAAAAGGTGAGTTGATGCTGATTTATAATGAACGTATAAAGTTGTTGAATTCCATCAATATGTGTTTAAAAATGTGACTATGACTCATGCTAGCTGAGCTTCCATTTATGCATAGCAAAGTATTCCTTAAATCTTTTCCAACACAGTGGTTCATTCCTCATTTCTCTCTATTTCACATTTCCCTCCTTTCTCCCAGCAGTAATGAGCTGTGAGGCAGCCACGCAGACAGAAGTAGGTCCTGGGACAGCGGTGGGGTCGGGGCCTGAGACAGTGCATCCGGTTGTCACTCTGCGGCGGGGGAGGGGTCATCGCAGACCACGCCCCTCCTCCATGGTGGATTATCAGAGCTACAGGGACACCAAGCTGCTAGTGGCACGTTTCCTGCAGCAGCAGTCACCGTGTAGCCTGACGCCGGAGGTGCAAGAGCTCATCAACAGCATTAAGAGCGTGCTGCGCTCTGATCAGGAACACATGGAAGAGGCTGTGCGCTGTGCCACCTTCATCCAGCAGGTCACACACACGCCATATTACAACATTCTGTGTGTTCACAGCTCTAACATATGATTGTTTTGTATACTCTGTAACCATAGTTCTCAGAGTGGGGTCCGTGAAGCATAAGCATAAGGGGATAATTTTGTCACAATGATTTGAAATGGTTTAATCCATGCATCAATAATTCAAAAAGAGCTCAGGAACTCAAACCTCAACTTGAATTTTAATAAATAAAAAAAACCTGTTCTGTGAGTGACAAGATCAGAAAAAAGCTCTATAGCTCTAATAAATAGCCAAAATATTAATGTACACATTTAAATAATGATCTTTTTGTTCATAACATGAATCTGTATAGTGGGGGTCCATGCATTGTTTTTTACACTTAAAGTGCTCCCTTTGTGCAAAAAGTTAGAGTACTCCTGCTTTATAATACAGTAGAAAAATATATGAAAGACAGTATAATAGTTATTCCTACTGAGCAGATCCTGAATCTGGTTGTTATTCTGCAGGTGATGAGCGTCTCGGAGAGCGGGCAGGCGCGGGCAACATGTGCCAGACAGACGCAGCCAGACTGCACATCTCACACACTGCCTCTGCGTAAGCGTCCGGGTCTCCTCCACCTGCGCAGCTGTGGAGACCTCAGCACCTTCACCTGGGCAGAGCTGCAGGTCAGTGGGCAGGGCAGACCGAGCTCCCGGGCCAACTCCAGGACGGGCTTTCGGACTGGAACCCGCCGGCTGGCACAGGAGCGCCCGCACAGCCTGATAGGTGTCTCGCAAGAAACCATTATCTAAAAGCTGAAAGATTCTGTTGTGTGTGCTGGAGTCGAGGAATGTCCTGAGTGACGCAAAGCTTATGCGCAAAGATATGTAGAATT
This sequence comes from Pangasianodon hypophthalmus, assembly GCF_027358585.1. NCBI lineage: Eukaryota > Metazoa > Chordata > Actinopteri > Siluriformes > Pangasiidae > Pangasianodon > Pangasianodon hypophthalmus. Next base: position 8,477,014 of record NC_069733.1, on the reverse strand, counting down.
TGTGCTTGTTTTTTTTTTTTTTTTTTTGCTTTTCAATTTTCAATTTTTTTTTTTTTTTTTACAAGAAAGTGAGTGTTTGTAGAGTTCTAATACTGATAAGTGTGAGTTTTCTATGTTGTACACAAAGCTGTGGCACAGCTGAGTTCTGCACTGCACTAAACAGCACCAGAGCCACTACTGCTGGATATTAAATTAGTAATGATGCACTGCTTCCCCTAAAACTTTGTTAAACAGACACCTTTATGACAAGATGAAGATGGAAAATAAAACTGATATTATATTTGGTACTGTTACTGACTTTAGGGAGTAAAAAGTCCAATCACTGAATATCACCTGATTGCTACTGTTTATTTATATTGATTTTTATCATAAAAGATAAACAGACACCAGTAGATTTAGTCAAAGAATCCTTTACTGAAACCCAAATGAACAGCAGAAGCTCAGTTATATAACTCAGTTGTTATACTTATGAAACAAACCTAACTTTTTAAACAAGATGATAATGAACTCCTGCAACGCCCCCTAGTGACTTATTGACTGTTGGTTCAAAATATCACATTAATTAATGCAGCTTTAGAACTTTTAAAGATGGTCAGCACTTTATAATTTCTATTTCCAACAATGCTAATAGCTACATCGATCAGCCATAACATTAAAACCACTGACAGGTGAAGCGAATAACATTGATAATCTGGTTACAATGGCATCTGTCATGGGGTGGGATATATTAAGTAACAGGTGAACAGTCAGTTCTTTAAGTTGATGGGTTAGAAGCAAGAAAAATGGGCAAGCGTAAGGATCTGAGTGACTCTGACAAGGGCCAAATTGTGATGGCTAGATGACTGGGTCAGAGCATCTCCAAAACAGCAGGTCTTGTGGGGTGTTCCTGGTGTGCAGTGGTTAGTACCTACCAAGAGTGTTCCAAGGAAGGACAACCAATGAACCGGCAACAGTGTCATGGACACCCAAGGCTCACTGATGCGCATGGGGAGCAAAGGCTAGTCCATCTGGTCCGATCCCACAGAAGAGCTACTGTAGCACAAAGTGTTGAAAAAGTTCATGCTGGCTATGATAGAAAGGTGTCAGTACACACAGTGCATCACAGCTTGCTGCATATTAGGCTGCGTAGCTGCAGACTGGTCAGAGTGCCCATGCTGACCCCTGTCCACTGCTGAAAGTGCCTACAATGGGCACGTGAGCATCAGAACCGGACCATGGAGCAATGGAAGTAGGTGGCCTGGTCTGATGAATCACGTTTTGTTTACATCATGTGGATGGCCAGTTCTCGAAAGGTGTAGAACATTGGCCGGGCTCTAGAAAAATATAACCAGGCAAACACAAGGCCTTAAAAACCAAAAGTTCCCCATAATGTGACATGCAAGTTTCTAATTATTTTATTAATTTAGCCACCTGCCTTTGAGTCATGCATATTTCTCTTCAGTTCCTGAATTCAAGGTGCATGTGTAAGTATTAAAACCAAAGGAGCCTAACTGGGGGATAAGTATTAGGATAACCTACTGGATCACTCTATCAGGTCTTTGAAGCTGATAATTCTGTCTGTCCAGGCCACTTCAAGTTTCACTTCAAATTTCAAACATGTATCAGAAACCACAAGGGCAAAATAAATTATTTTTAAAAACGAGTGTGAGGAAATGTGCAGTTGTGTTTCTGCAGTGTTGTTGTAGGGACTGTTGAAAGATAGTCTTCCTGCTCTTTACTGTGGGATTAAGGTTTCTAAAAAAAAATACAGGAAGCTTGTGTATATATTTTCTCATTAAGTCATTTATTGTCGTAAATACTGTTACAAACATTCCTGCTATGGCGTAGGAATGTGGCTCAATGATTCATCACAGAAAAAGCTCGCAAATAAATAAACATTGCCATTGCTTTACAGAAAGTGTTATTTTTTCCCTATTTTTTATTTTTTTACCATATAGACAAACATAGATATAAGTTTAAATACATTCAGAGCGAGTGCATAAGAAACACTAGTCAAACCCACCATCTACTCTCGTCTTTATCTCCTAATTATAACAACAACACGAGGCCCTGTGTTTACTCTCGCAGTACAGACACGAGTGTGTACTTCACATCTATGTGTTCATTGTGTCTTGGGGGAATTTTAGTCTTGACTGTGTTTCACCAATGACCATAAAGCAGCACATACAGTGATTTTTGATTTATTCTCCCATGTAAACCCATCCAAAGCCAACATCATCATTAAAGCTTGCATATATGTGGCCTTGTTTGTATACACAGAACTGCAGTGTTATTTATATTTTAATAATTGAATTAGAACTGGTCGCTCCAGCAGTTCAATTTGAATTTGCTATGAACATCACTTTCCTGTTCACTGGAGCTCGATTAGGTGTGTCACACTTCAGCTTAATGCAGTCATACTGACATAAACATGATGACACTTTCAGTGTGTCTGCTATCAACACGTCTCAGAAGCTGAAGAAATCCTCTCGGACAGAGATAAAGAGAGTACTACACGAGTCCAACTCTCTTGCCCTCTGCTTTGCAATTCTTAAATGTACATACTGTATATACACAATCACTGGATGTGTATACTGAAATGTATGTGCGTATATAAATATATATTTATATGCAGTTATGTAGCTGGTTTTGTTTTACAGTGGAGTAATTTGTCGTCACACATCACACCCACTACTAGCATGAATGCATACCAAAGACATGATAGACCATGCTTAAGAAAAGTACTGTGACGCCGTCCTGCTTGTGCGTCCATGGAAATTACAGCAGTCGTAAGGCAAGGATGTTTAGAGATGAGACACAAAGCAGTGTGTGTACAAGAGCCACGTTTGGGTATATGACACGGACATACTGCAGCAAAAAATGTGGCCTGTGATTGTGAATGTAGACTTAAATCCATGGTACCATTAACATCACAATGCTTCATATTCCTGTTTGGGTTATATATGCACCTATACCTGTGGTATTTCTGATATACTGGTACCAATCATTTCACAATATCATTTATATCACAGTATCTTTTGTATTGTGTCATCTGTGAGTTAGTGGAGATCAGCCAGGGCAGAGAAATATACTAAATGTGCACTAAAAGCAATTGAGAGTTCTGTGAAACACCCAGCCTGGGGAGAAATCACAGTCTATCACATTTATGAGGGCAGAACACTGAAGAGCTTGTGGCCAACCACTAATGCAGGAAATGCTCGAATCTGTCAAATGGTGAGAAACAAACTTGAATTCTACAACTGGTCTCAGAATGGGCATCATTTTTAGTTTTACTTCAAACTAAATAAAATCATCCTCTTAAAGACAGGCCAGTATATGACTTATAAGCCTTTACAAACATATTTCTTCAAATAATATTTTTCAAGTATAAATATTTTTCCAAACCAAAATAAAATACTTAGTACACATACAAACAGAATTATCCTTGAATATAAAGGATCAATAAGAAAGAATTGAAAAAAAATGGAAAAATATGTTCTGTACACTAGAAAACAGTGGAAATGATTCAGTCACAACAAAATGTCACAGTTAGTTGAAGAGAAATCCAGACATAAAAAAAAATAACCACTGGTCACCATCATTGTGAAACTTATATAATTTTCACATTTTTTTCAATAAACTGACTAAATTCTAATTCTGACTAAATTTGGTCTTTACATCCCACCAAAAAGAAGTTCAGCTCGTTTCTTTGTGCTATATCTTGATTTGATTAACTTTGAGTGGTTCTTGTATGGCATCACTATTTTAAGGCATCAATAGTCCACATTGTGCATTATATCATTATATCTTGTATGCTCACTTTATCACAGAGGTGGAAACCCGCCATTATCATGTCAACTGGAATCTAATGACAATTATTGTACTCATTTAAATAATGTGGCTATTTTATCTGTTTGTTTGTAAAATAAATCTGTACTGAGAGTGTCTGTGGATTTTTTTTATGGGTAAAAGGGTCTCTGACTCTTAAAAAATTTGAGAACCTCTTCTGTGTATGATCACAGAGCACACAGTTCTGTTTACTCTAATTAACCGTTATTCTGAGGAATGCACACTTAGAGCCTGCAGTTCCTCAGAAATGTTTAGTCCGCCCCTCCACACTCTGGCTAACAGCTGCTCGTTTATAACTTGAGTGGAAGAGAATAAAGCTGGAATGTTTGATGGTTGCCAGGTTCAAATAAATCACATGGGAAAAAAAGAGTTTCCATAAATAACATCAAACACACTGCTTGTATACACTGCATGGCCAAACAGTGTGAGATTTTAACAGAGGGTAATAGAGTGTAAAAATGACTTTTAATCAGAGGAATTTCGGGAAGGGTGTCACGGAGTTCTTTCATTCTGTGTCTGGGTCAGTATTTTCCACCTGGATGGGGAGACGTGCGCAGAACTAGAGGCTGAAAACCTTGTGCTGAAAGGAAGTGGACAGGTAATAGGGAGAAAGTGAAACATCGTGGATAAATAGTGGTCATGGATTCACTCACACAGTCATCAGTCCACACGATAAAGATCGGGGTGAGGTGAGGTGAGGTCAGGAGGTTGAGGGTATCGTTGTGGCTTTTAGATGTAAACAGGCTGCTCCTGGGCTGTCAACAGGCGGTACATGGCAGCAGGCATAGTCTTCATGTGAATCTGTTTAGAGACCATACAGAAGCCATTTTACTTTTACACTTGTCACATAGGAATAGCACAGGATGTATAGGACACACAAAAAAGCAGCACTATTCCATTATAAGTCCCAGTTGCAATGCTGAGAAACAGATTTCACACAAAGCCACATGTTTATGTGTAACATGCTACACAGACTTACCTCACCAACTGCATTGGACAGAATGTGTACAATCTTCTCATGAGGAGTCGCTACCACGCTCTGGCCATTGATCTCAATGATGCGGTGGCCAACGCGAACACCACCTCGTTCAGCTATCCCCCCTCTCATAAGGCTGCAAATCTAATGGCCGGACAGGAGGACAGAATGCTTTAACATGCTGAGTGGAATGACAGTAGTGCTAACAAAAGGTTTGCAGTAAATGTGACATAAAAGCAAAACTACCATTTTCCAACCTAATTTCTAACAACTGTATCTGTACATCTGTGGAGTTCTACTGCAGTTAAGAACTGTCACATCAACACATTTCTTTGAACTTAGAAAAGAACAGAAAACACAAATAAACAAACAACAACAAAAAACAGCTCCGTCTCTGGCAGCACGTCCCCAACACTCCACCTCCTCTGATTACTAACACCTGCATCTTGTTTCATTTGTTCCACAAGACTGTGTATTTACCCACATCTTAGTGACTCAGTTTATGAAGCCATGCAATTTTCCATGTTTACATGTTTACTCTTGTTTGTTCTGTCTTCCTGTTCTGTTGTTAGTTTAGCCTCTTGCTTAGCCATTAGCATCTTGTGTTGTTTTACCTTTTCTGTAGCTGTGCTGCAATTAGAGTAGTCATTATCTTGCCATTATTAGTCTACTTCCTGTTTTGCTCTTTCTTGCCTCATTATATCTTTGGACTTTGTAATTGGCTTGGCTTAGCGTAGCCTAGCCTTTTTTTTGTTACTAGGCCTCTTTTGCCTTTTGGATATTTACCAGTATTTAGTAACCCCCTGTTTAGTAAAATCTTCTGCATTAGTGTTGACCCCCGGTCTAGGCTGGATCATTACATTTATTCACTTACAAATGGGGGTCTACAGGCAGATGTTGAAATCATGAAAACATGCAACTAGAGAACACAAACTCCAAACTATACATATTACAATCGAACAATACGGATCGTACGATCAGACTTATTGAGGTCTTGGAATCAGAGGAGTGAAACTGACCTGACAAACTTAAGTGCTATGTCAAGCTAGCATTCATGTTTGTTTTGGTACTATATAAATGTACAACTGTTTTACACCCTAACGTCACTGGTCCCTCTCTGGTTCCAAACCTTTGTTATAATGGAAGTCTAAGGGCAGTTGCTGAATTCTGTCAATAAACATTTAAAACAGGCTAATTCAAAACTATAAGTGTTATACTCTAATAATTAAAGTCTTAGGATGAGGCCGATAAGAGAGAAGCTTTTGTATCAAAGCTTTTCTTCTTGATTTTTATCCAAATTTGGAACACAAAAAAGTACATTACAGTAAAAAGCACTTCCAGTTACTTAATCTTTCCATGCAGTTTTCTTTTATCCTTTTGCAATCAGGCCAAAACTGGGGCATTTCTGTATTTACTCTGAGCTCAATTAACTGTCGATATTTGCATACAGGGTTTACCTTACAAATCCCTTTAAAAAAATCATGAACAGGTTTTTCATTTTTCACTCTGTACAGAGAGAAATTATCTGAGGTAATGGGACATATGCTACAGCTGCAATAGATAGATATAAGGTTCAAAGGTACTACAGTACTCCTTTAAGCAAATACCCACAATGCCATTCTGCACACTGAATCCCAACTGGTATCTCAGGTCTGGCCTCCTGATGAGCACGGTGGTGACTGGTGGGCATCTCACAATGTTCAGCTTGATCCTGGACTGGTTCTTCAGCCCCTGGGGAACAATGCACACCCCATGACAAGAAACAAGGCCACAGTTTTACGTTATTGCTTCAATCAGTACTCAAGGCTTGGTGCAGCGTCTGAGACCAATGAAAAAATAACTACAGAAAAATGTAAAACTGTGATTTGCTCATGTCTTATCAATACAGAAAATACGCATACATTAAAATACATTCCCATTAAAAAATGCAAAGCTATGCACCTTGATGATGCTCTGGCAAGTGGAGAGAGGAAGTCCCACCAGACTGGTGCCATTGATAGACATGATCTGGTCTCCAATATTCAGTCTTCCAGATTTTTCTGCTGGCCCAGCATGCATCATGTTAGCAATGATGACTGTAGGAAGGATGGAGCCCCAGCCTGACTCTACAATCACCACTCCGAGGATCTCTCCTTTCTGCTTCTCAATGTAAACCTGAGCAACACATTCACTCAAATTCACTCAGTGTAAGCCTAATACACTAAAGCTCACTTGTGTCAGTCAGAAACTTTTGTGCTGCAAACAAACAGCATTGTTCACTCACGTCTTTACAGTTCTCTGACTTAGAGAAGTGTATGAGGTCATCGTTGTACATATCCTGTGTGTTAAGGAGGTCACTGTACTCTTTCTGGCTCAGGTCCTCAGGGTTGATGCCATTGGCACGCAGGAATTCCTGATATGCTACACTGAAGGCCTGGCCAATGGACTGTGCTATGAGTTGGGCCTCAGGACAAAAAGAAAAGGGAGAGTTAAAAAAAAAAAAAAGAAATTATAACAATATGTGAACAAACCTATCTAGCAAAGCTGTTCTTCTGGAGTTTTTCTGACTTTCAATCATTAGAGCAATACAGTAAAAGCAATTCCAGTTACTTATGCTTTCTTTAAGATTTTGTGTTATCCATGCTTTAAGCTATGTTTACTACATTGGTAAAGCATAGCCACAGATTTTTTTTTTCCCTTTAAAAAAAAGAGTCCCATCTTGAAAGTGTGACATTTACAAATTTAGTATCATTTAAAAAGCCTTTCAATGAAGAATTTTTCACTGAGGAATTAATAGTGTTGTACAAATGTGTTACACATAAACCTTTATTGACACCCCAACAAATGCCCTTGACTTCCATACAGTTTCAAGTACACAGTTCTTTTTTGTTTTTTTCCCTCAGTAAAATGAACCGTCAATTTTTATGGGGATTTTTCCCCCTATTTTCTCCCCAATCTGGTCATCTGCCAATTACTACCCACCAGTCAGCTCTCACCTATCACACAACACAGGGTGAAGGTTAACAGGTGCTTCCTCCAAGACACGTGAAGTCAATTAACCACATCTTTTCAAACTGCTGCTCATGCTGCATCACAGGGCAGCATAACTCACTTGGAAGAAAGCACTATCTACCCTCTTCTGCATACATGAGCTCACAGACACCCACGATTGGCTAGTATCACTGTGACTGACAAGGGAGAGAGAGTATGCCATCCCTTCTATCCAGAAATGCACGACCAATTTTGCTCCCTTGGCTCCCAGCCACGGGTGGCTGTGGCATCATCAGGATTCAAATTTTCTAAAAGAAATCTAAAAGACATTACAGTTACTGATGTTATACCACAGTCCCTGATGCCACTTGATTTCTGATATTAGGATGACTAAAAATACTGGCACCCAAAACAAGTGTTCATTGGAAAAGGTCACATTAACGGTTCATTAAAAACTGGACTCACATCTTCAGACTCAAACACGTGACAGATCATCTTGTACTGGCGCTTTTCATCTTGGGCTGGATCAGACGCCTCCATATTCTCCTGAGAGTCAGAGCGAGGCATTCTCCTCCTGGCCATCAGAACCACAATGTTCCCAATGTCAGCGATGTACGAAATGGTCCTTAATGGGTGGTCCATCATGGTCTCCTATAGAATACAAAAAAGGTGAGCTGCAGCATGAGTTGGTATAGAGCCTGAAGTTTTGGTGGTATGATGGTAGATTCAAATAAAAATGTGTCTGTGTGTGTGTGTATATATAAAATTACAAGGGGGACCTACACAATATTAGGCAGGTGGTTTTATTGTTATGGCTGATCATTGTAGACAGGTGACAAAGAAGACAAAGAAAAAAAAAAAACAAAACAAAAAACCAATGGGTCTGTTATACTGTTGGTGGTTTTGCCGGCTTGGTTGGGTCGATTTTTCACTTAGAAAGGTCACTGCAAGTCAATACAAATTTATTCTGACTGATCACCTCTGTCCTCTCCTGATGGGAGGCTCACTGAATGATTATTTGATAAGTATGAAAATGCTGTAAATCATATGCTGTGACCTTTGAGTTTATTAGATCTCAACCTAATTGAACACCTATGGGAGATTTTATAGCGACAAGCAGCACTATACACCACCAACATCAAAATACAAGTTGAGTACAATTACAGACTTGTTTAATCTGTGCCAAAGCGCACTGAGGCTGTTCTGATAGCTCATGGTGGCCAAAAAAAAAAACCTTAATGAGACTGTGTTGGCTTTCCTTTAACATGTCACCAGTCTCTCAGTCTCAGTCTCAGTCTCTCTCTCTCTCTCTCCAGACCCCCACCCCCCCACTCGTGTGTGTGTGTGTGTGTGTGCACGCGCCCAGCTTAGAGCATGAGACTCTTAATCTCAGGATTGTGGGTTTGAGCCTCACACTGGGCACCAAACCGAGCTACTGGGATTGCACAAGCTAGTGCACTCTCAGTGCCGGTCCGAAGCCTGGATAAAAATGGGAGGGTTGCGTCAGGAAGGGTATACGGTTTAAAACCTGTGCCAAATCAAATATGCGGACAAGGGAAGGTGAGCTGCTGTGGCGACCCCTAATGGGAGCAGCCGAAAGACCAACAACATATATAGCCGTAACATTAAATTATAAATTATTATGCCTAATTGTGTGGCACCAAAACAGCTCTGGCCCATCAAGGCATGGACTCCACAAGACCTTTGAAGGTGTGCTGTGGTATCTGGCAGCAAAACGTTAGCAGCAGATCCTTTAAGTCCTGTAAGTTGTAAGGTGGTGCCTCCATGTATTGGATTTGTTTGTCCAGCACATCCCACAGATGTTCGAGAGCATTGAGATCTGGGCAATTCAGAGGTCAAGTCAACACCTTGAACTGTTTGTCAAACCTCAACCCATTTCTGAACAATTTTGGCAGTGTGGCAGGGCGCATTATCCTGCTGAAAGAGGCCACTTGGATTAGGGAATACCACTGCCATGAAGTGGGGTGCTTGGTCTGCAACAATGTTTTGATGGGTGGTACGTGTCAAAGTAACATCCACGTGAATGCCAGGACCCAAGGTTTCCCAGCAGAACATTACCCAGAGCATCACACTGCCTCTGCTGGCTTGCCTTCTTCCCATAGTGCATCCTGGTGCCATCTCTTCCCCAGGTAAGCGATGCACACGCACTTAGCCATCCACATGATGTAAAAGAAAACGTGATTCATCAGACCAGGCCACGTTCTACCATTGCTCCATGGTCCAGTTCTGATGCTCACATTCCCATTGTAGGTGCTTTCAGTGGTGTACAGGGGTCAGCATGGGCACTCTGACCGGTCTGCAGCTACGCAGCCCCATATGCAACAAGCTGTGATGCACTGTGTGTTCTGACACCTTTCTATCATAGCCAGCATGAATTTTTTCAACAATTTGTGCTACAGAAGCTCTTCCGTGGGATCGGACCAGATGGACTAGCCTTCGCTCCCCATGCGCATCAGTGAGCCTTGGCCACCCATGACCCTCCCGCCGGTTCACTGGTTGTCCTTCCTTGGACCACTTTGGGTAGGTACTAACCACTGCATACCAGGAACACGCCACAAGACCTGCCATTTTGGAGATGACCCAGTTGGCACAATTTGGCCTTTGTCAAAGTTGTTCAGATCCTTATGCTTGCCCATTTTTTTCTGCTTCCAACACATCAACTTCGAGAACTGACTTCACTTGCTGCCTAATACATCCCACACCTTGACAGGTGTCATTGTAATGAGATAATCAATGTTATTCACTTCACCTGTCAGCAGTGGTTTTAACGTTATGGCTGATCAGTAAATGTTTGTTTTTCAGAAACTGCTCATCTCCTGTTAGCCAAGAACAGGAATCTGAGGCTAAAATGGGCACAGACTCACTGAAACTGTCCAGCTGAAGATTGAAAAAGACCAGGCAATATTTCTCCAATATTCAGCTGTCCAGTTTTGGTGAACCTGGGAACTTGGACCATGGCACCTTGCCACACTAACACACAAGTAATGACATGTCATACTTTTTGTCCTGTTAAAGTTACATTTCATGTTGTGAACAGTCATTTCAAGTGCTGACACTGGAGACTCCTTCCAAAAATGTTAAATAAGTCCTCCTCACAATCAACCTCATATCAACAAGTACATACATTTTTAATCAGTTTGTGTCGAGTGACTGCTATACAAGAATATAGAAATGATAACATATTCGAACAAGTGCATTAATGTGAACCTTGCAGCTGGAACTACAGTCAGAGCTGCTCTTATACAAAATTAATCAGAACCTAATGACCAATCAGATAAGTCTAATTAAATCCTGAATTGCAGAGTTCTTATTATAATGAGAATGTGTTCTACTTATTCATTAATTTGGTTAAACAGTAGACTTTGGTTATGTGCTGGACATAAGAGTAGTGTTTAAGGACACTAAGTTAAAGTACCTGAGAGTCAGCATTCAGCACTTTGATTCTTTGAGTGGAAATGAAGAGATCCACCTCTGTCATGGGCTGCGTCTCACCCTCAGGGGCCTGCTGACACAGAAATAATTTCACTGACCATCAGTCTCTCACCACACACACACACACACACACACACACACACACACACACACAAAAGCCATTGAAAGAAAGACACAAACATTGGCAGATATAAAAGAAGGTTAATATAAAGGTTAATACAAGGCCCAGATGTGCAGTGAAGGAGAACTGTAAGTCTGTTTCAGTGACTGTGGCCAGCTTTGTAAAGAATATGGCTTCTTTCCCAGTCTGGCCTCAAATGTCTAATCAAGTGTAACAATAAGTCTCCTTCAGTAGAACCTCTGCAGCTTCTTCATGGCCAACAGGCTGGGGTTAGTGTGGTGGTGGTTAGTGTCATCCTCCATTTAAACAGTCTGTTTAGTGTTTGTGTGAGAGAGACAGAAGAAATGAAAGGAGTGACAGAGCCATCCAGTACTGAACAAATACATGAGTAGCATACCAAAAGTCAGAGTGGTAGGGGCATGTCTTAGGAAAATAGAAAAACAGAAACACAGCACATCACCTTAGAAAGAAAAGAGCCCAAAAAGATAAGAATGTAGCAGAAGCCCATACTTTCTGCATCCAGCAAAAAAAAAAAAAAAAAAAAAAAGGCTTCTATTATCCGTACTCAAACGAGTTTTGGATTCATGTTGGACATGAAATGAAAACAATGGTACACGCTTCACAGACAAATATCTGACAAAAGGTTACGACTTGTTGCTGGATTCAGAAATACAGCAAACAAGAGAAAGACAGAAACTGAAAATGCACAAGCAAAAAAGAAAAGGAAGAAGAGAGAGAAAAAGCAAAACACCAAATGGATGATGATTTACTGCACCTTCTTCCTGTTTTTGGCTAATTTCTGGGCCGTCTGCTTGGCATGGAACAAACAGAGACAGGAACATGGTTAGAGCGGCACAGAGCCCAGACGACCCAAGCTACACTGCTGTGTGTGTGTGTGTGTGTGTGTGTGTGTGTGGCCACCTGTCACCTGCCATACACACAAACCACAAATTCCCTGTTTCAATGATGCAGCGCCCGACGTACCTCAATAAGAGAGGCACTAAAACATGTCAGGGACATGTCAAATAATATTTGATAATTAAATCAAATATAATTTCAAACATTTCATACTGTACTTGCTCTTTTGCTGATGCTTTTTTAGAAATTAATTCCTGTCTCGCCACAAGGTGGCCAACTTGCCCTTTCCTCGAATGTTTAGTCACTCTTACAGCACATTCTGTCAAAAAGTGGCAGCTGCACAAAGCAGATTGAAATCTGCTGCAAAATTAGAATGAGATTGAGCGACATTGTGTCATGAACCTTGTTTTTTTTAAAGACATATCACATGAGGCGATCGAGCTTTGAAAGAATGTCGCAGAACATGAATAATTAATGGATGGATGCAACTGTTCTCATTCAGCTGTATAAAAGAACAGGGCTGGGTTTCGATATGGTAGGAGACCAACATGATCTGACAGCAACATTACAGCAGAGGATTCACCGTGCCGTGATAAGAGGAACAAAAAAAATCAAACCCTGACATCAGATTAAATCCTTAAATTGAATTTTTAATAGAAATGGGACAGTTGTGTCACTAGTCAAAGGTAATGCTTGAGGGAAGTGTCAGATACATAAATAACAAGTGACTTGGCCCACTTAGAACTGGAACATCACACACCACCTTGGTGGAGAAATAATTCAACACAGTGTTCAGACAGGCTCCTTCAGCTATGTGAGCTGTGAGATCACCAGGGTGTGGCATCATTTATTATTCATCACCACCTACTAAGCCAGGTAAAATACCAAGAAGGATCACAGCTCTGTTAGGGTGCTGCATTTTCAACGTGCCACTTCAGTTTGCATTAAGCAGGAGGTCATAAGAACGCATTTCAATTTCTTACTAAAAGTAAAATAATGTAAACAGGACACTTATGGCACTTGATTTTAGATTTTAGAGAGAAACATAATAGTAATGTTACAACCTGACATAATTATGGTGACTTCTCTTTAAAATATATTTCTGTTCGCTGGGTCTCATGCTTCGGATTGTATGTGATGAATATTTGTTTATTTATTTGTTACTTGATTAATATTAGACTATGTAATGTGACCTTAAGTTTAAAAAATGTGCTATATAAAATAATAATAATAATAATAATAATAATAATAATAATAATAATAATAATAATTATTATTATTATTATTATTATTATTATTATTTAACTTTTTTATGCACCCATATTTAATGTTTAACATTTTGGATTTCTATTTGCTTTGTAAATAAAAACTAAAGTTTTTCTTTTATTTCAAAGGGCCAGATGCACAGTTTTGTACTTTATTTATGTATTCAGTTAACAAAAAGGTCTTTAACATTTGTTAAAAAACCAAAAAGAAATGTATAAATCTGTAACAAAAAGGTAATGTTAGTTAGGTGATATCAGGAGGATACCCCAGCCTCTGAAGGGGCTTTGGGTGCCTGTGTGCTTTACATATTTAATAGTTTTAAAAAATACTTTATTGCAATTAGCCCACTTAGGAATGCAACCATATTCTTATATTCAGCATTCACAACTTCCAACATTCCCAATTTTTTTAAATATGTTTGTTTATTAGTATTTAACATATTTAATAACTGAGGTGAAGATGAGCTACTGGGTTTAAGTCTTTGATACAGAATTCAAAATTGCATTGCTATAAAATCAAACTTGTGAAATAGTTAATGCAAAATATCTTTCACAAGGTCACACAAGTGAGATTTAGTAAATACAAAGATGCTGAGTGACTGAAGAGATTGATATACATTCAGTATCAGCTCAGTGTGTATTAACACTAGAATAGCGAATGTTCATGCTGTGGCTTTTAGTTGGGTTTTTACTGTAATTCTAAAGCCTCTGCTGTTTGTATATTAAACTGGCCTGTAAATTTTCATTTCATTTTCAAATTGCCATTTTTTTTACTTTCAAATCACTCTGAATAGCAATATCTGACACCCTGATTTATTAACTTGGTAGCACTTTATAGCTCATTGGGCTTTGTTTGCATTATAAATCCTACTAAAACACAGATGCTCTGATGATGAACTTTGGAGCAGTAGCTGCTGGTTACTGCATTTTATACAATGGATAAAAATGCTAAGATGCCGATGGAAGAAAATGCTGAGTCATGTAGCTCACTGAAGGAGTTGGTGCTTTGTGCTACAGAGGAATAAAAAGGGGGAAGGTGGCAAATGTCTGCAGTCCTTTGGGATGTATAACTTCATTACTATTCCACATAGGTGTGTCAGGCTTAAAGTAGAACCACGCAAGTAGAATTACAAAAAGATTTAAATTAGATTTGATTTAAATAAATTAGATTTTTAAGTGATATTTAAAAATAACTCATAATCTGTCCTTTAATATTTTCCCACCTTTTAATAATAGGCCTATGTACAAAAATAACAGCATTGCAAAATACCTGTATAAGTACAAAGCACAAAAGGGAGAGTAAATGTATTACTCCTGACAATCTGACCAAAACAGTTTGTAAGATTTTCTATTTTCAAATATACAGTGCATCAGCTGCATTGTGAAATACTTGAGGCATCTAATTATGCAATATTTAGGGTTTTTCTTTTTAAATAGGAAATTTTGCAGTCGTCAAACGCCTCTCTTCATTTGTCCTCAAAGTGTCATACTGAAATTGTTTTTATTTCTACTTCCTTTATCTTGAGGATCTTGTTATGGTGTTTTGCAGAAATGAGACTAGAAAGAGTTGAAGTACACGCAAGTTCACTCAGCTTTTTCACTCAGAATTTGAGCGAGGAGAGACGCTCTCTGCTCACCTTGATGCGACTGACGGCCTCCTGAGCCTGCATCATGCGCACGTTCTTCGATGGTGTCTTGTCTGACAGCAGCTGCGTCGAGCCCAGATAGTTTGCGGCAAAAATGATGCCGTCGATGAGGTCCTCTGGGTCACACGGGCCTGGAACTGAGGCACGAGACAAGGAAGATTCCCAGAGTGAGTGATAATGGAGATCTACATACACTGATAAATGAAAATGTAATTATCAAACATGGTGGAGGTGCTCATATTATATCAGTTTGTGTTTGTGTTTATGGCCAAACTCACCTTCCACATATGTTGGGAATGAAGCAATGCTCCTCCTTGACTGTCATTTCGAGAACAAAAAAACAACAGCAACTAAAAACCAGTATGCAGGATCTGTCATTCAAATTTCTTTTAAACAATTAAAGGAATACTCTTGCATTTTACAATTTAATCTTTACCCATAGCATCTGTACTGTATATGTGATTAAGAGTAACTTGAATTTTGACATGTTTCTCTGTACTCAGAAAAGAACAGAAAACTAAGGTCTAAGAGCAGTTATTGCGGCAGTCAATACACGTTTATACAAAAAAACAGATTGTTGTACAACGTTCTCAGGAATTCAATCTGTAAATTAGGCTTAAAATCTGTATCATTCATCACCTTTAAAGATGAAGTGCCTCAGTCATAGTGCAAAAAATACCAAAAACCTTAGATTAGAGAAAGCACATGTGATCAAACTAACTTTTTACTATATTGCTGCATTGTTGGAAAGTTGGATAAAACTACAGTGCAGCTTTTGTAAGACATTTCTCATGTCTACCTCATTCTTTTATCAAAGTCTAACAGTTGGAATTTCTGAGCAGTCGAGTTGTATGAAACATTTATTGATGTTTTCAAACCTTTTCTGGTCTATTCTCAGTACAGGGTGACGTGTTGGGATTTTTTAAACCCCATTTTCTCCTCAGTTTGGTCTTGGCCAATTCCCAACTGCCAGCCTGCTCTCCCCATCACACAACAGCAACCAACTTGGGAGGACAAGGGCCAACGTGTGCTTCTCCTGAGACATGTGAAGCCAGCCAACTGCATCTTTTTGGACTGCTGCTCATACTTTATCACAGGGCAGCGTAACACGCTTGGAGGAAAGCACTATCTGCCCTCTTCCTCATACATGAGCTCACAGATGCCAAGAATTGGCTAGTGTCACTGTGATTGGCAGGGAAGAGAGAGTATGCCATCCCTCCCACTGTGAAACCACAGGCAATTTTGCTCTTTTGGACACCTGATCATCTTCTGATGAAGGCTGATAGGGTGATATTGAACGGTTTTCTGTTGTTCCAAGTGGGAATTCTTGTCTGTGGTAAATGCACATGTTACAGATACAGTAGACAGAGAAAAGGTGGAAAATGCTGGAGTATTCCTTTAAATCATTACAATATTACACTTACATCCCCCTCTCTGACACACTCACCCACACCACACCATTCTGTTGCTAAAGTCACATGCTGGACTCCTACCTCTTTGCCAGCAGGAGATGGGGACTCAAAGTTTTCACTCCCCTCATGCTGCAGCAGGTTGCTGCTGGAAGACTCTGCCCCCTGGGGAGAGGTGGAGGCTGGGCCTGGAGACTTGAGAAAGAAGAAGATCATTAATATGACTCATCAGGATTAAACAGTAAACAAAGACAAAACAAACAATTATAAACGGATAGGCACATAGCCATATGTATACTGTCAGTACAGAAATGTATCTCACACACCATCGGCTTTAATGCTTCACACTGTGACGATGATGTATAGTCATGTGGTATATTGTTTGCACAGTAACACTCGTATGCTCCTTAATTGTTAGTGTCTTTTAAAAAATGATAGTAATAAATCATACTAACTAATACTGATTAAACCAGAAAAGCATGTCACTACACTTCACTCATATTGACTGAGAAATATGAGAATTGTATTTGTTTCTAATAACTGATTTTATAAACAATTCTACTGAATATAATGACAGCCATCAACACACACAATACTGAATATCAAATACGGTGACAGGAGCATATTATTCGAAACCATTTATAGTAACAACCAAGCGAGTGGCAGATTACTGCACTAGCATTTGATATTAAAGATGGGTATAGTAGGGAAAAAAACCCACAAACCATCAGCAGTACTGAATAGCGGTACTGAACATGCGTACAAATCTCATACTCTTCAAAGTAACACCCGAGGGACAAGAATTCTATCCGAAACCCCTAATCTAGTGTGTGTTTTTTTTTTTTGTTTTTTTTTTAGCAAAATAAAGTAAATTAAGAGTATGTGAGCCACACACTGTCCATCAGGCCAATAGCAGCAGCAGCACCTACTGATACATATAACCTCACAGGTATAACATCCAGTCTCACATGGAGAAATGGAGAAAAAACAGACAAAATAAATCACTCATTCCGGTATCAACAAGAGAGCAGATGACTAGCTAAACATCATCTAACTCTATTTCTGGAGGATTTCAATGTGGTTACACTGATGCTTAGTAAGTTCTCCTTAAGGCGTCATGACAAATGAATCTAATGTTAAAGTAAAAGAAGAGAAACAGATGCTTTCAGAACAATTCGCAAACACACATCATCAATTTGACGGTTTGAAGTACACCCCCCTCTGACCTCATCTTCATTGTTCCCATCTTCCTGGTACATCCAAAAGTTCTCCATCTTTCAAAGTTACAGCAAAAAGTCTGTAGTTCTTAAAAAAAACTGCACAGAGAAAAATAGAAGGTGACTGTCACAGGGTCTCTGGCTAATCCGAGTCTCTTGTAGACCTGACACGGATCATGACTTGGAATGAGAGAGCACTCAGCTCCTGTTACAACCCTACGCCAGACACGTCCCTCGTTTCTACTGAAACTCTACACAAGTGGCAAATCTATTGTAATAACATGGTGGAGTGCTGATTAGACGGTCCAGTTAGAGGTGGATGATATGACAAATATCATGTCACAATTTGGATATCACAATATCAATATTCTATTGTCATATCACCCATCCCTAAGTACAATAAGGACATTTAGGAGCCCAAAGTGTGTTGTGATACCTTTATCAGTAGTAGGATTACCAGTGAAACAGCTACATCATGTTGAAATCATTTCAAAGCCTCTTTCTGAGTCACTTGAGGAGTTAAATGATGACCATAAACATAGCACTCCACTGTGAGCTCTACTACTTTTGAATACTAAAATCATAAAACAGACTCCCATTGTATCACGCCTGCTCCAGAAATTCAATACGTGGCATAAATAAGTGCTTTGCTCACCCAGAATCAGCACTGATGTGAGCTTATTATGGAAGAAAGCCATTTTTCCTTCTCCGGTGTTTGTTACGTGAGTCTCGCTGAATTATTTACACACAGTTTCCTTCTGTGTCACTCGCCACCACTAAATAAATTATATAGAAGGCAAAAATAAGGGCTGCGATGAACTCATAGGGGTAAATGACATCACAAGTATAAATGAAGTAGTGATCTTGAGTGGACAACTTGAAGCCTTGAAGACAACATGAAGCCTCATGAACGACCTGAAACATTTTCAGAGTACTATATGGAGTTCCCTTTCAGTAACTATGCTTACAGACAGTCTAAAAATGATTATAATTTATTATAATAATCTAATAAATTATTATAATTATTTAAGCTGACGTTAATGTATATAACTAAAGCGGTATATATCAAACTAAGCGTTATTGTTGATATATTAACAATTCAATTCACAGTGGGCTGGGTGTCCAAGTACTATTTTAAATGAGGGACATTGAGGTGTGTTTTTTTTTTTTAATATACAAAGAATGACATCATTTATGACTTTGAGGAACAAGAGATGTGGCTTGAATTAATAATAAGATCTTGCTGAAGTCATGCTAGCTACATGTTTTCCTCTGAGAGGACACACAAGTTGCGGTAACGCTGTTATTAAATAACAGGAAAAGTGCAGTCAGAATAAATTAATTTTGACTAACAAAAATATCTGCATACAAACACAGCCAGTTCAATAGTGTGACAGACTAGTGAGCTCAATTACACACCATGACACACAGAATCTTTTCTCTGTTGCCTATAGACTACTTAAATGGTGTAATACTTAAGTTTCTTATAAATATCGACCCTTTCTGAATCACACGAAAAGCAGTAATGTGTGTGTGCTGCTGAATAAGAATCAGATAAATGTTGGTACTTCACCAAAGGAGCAGGACCCACTCTATACTACTGCTGTACACGCCAGAAGCTGCTGTTTGTTCAGTGCAACAGTGTGGCGGGTTTGTTCGGAAAACCTAATGAGACAGATTACCCTAAACACACAAACTGATTATTATCTGTGTGTGGAGGGGAAAAAAGAGAAAGATATCAAATCGTCTTGAATACACAGAATGGTATCTGATACTGTTCAGCAAGAAGCAGGCTGGGAAACTGTTAAATAGCATCTGTATATTAGGTTTATAATTTATTTTTGAGCGCAAAAGTGAGAAAAGGTGAGAGATGAAGAAGAGAAAAAACAAGAACTCGTGACTACATGGAAATTTTGCTCGTAACATCTCTCTCTCCCTCTCTCCCTCTCTCTCCCTCTCTCTCCCTCTCTCTCCCTCTCTCTGCTCGAGCCCTGTTGTGTTTGAATTAAAAGGCTGCTGCATGTGGATGCACGAGTCATATGCTCCCATCACAGAATACAGATAAGTCCTGCTGGATGACGGAGGTAAAGCCAATGCGGTGTGTGTTTGAGCCACCTTGTATTTTCCTCAGGCAGGAGATTTGTCCAAAGAGCAGCACTCACTGTGCAGAGACATGTTTGCACCACTGCACATCCAGCAGCAGGCACATGATAAATGGAGGACCAGGGAAAATTTAGACCTAGAAACTCCCTGGTCTGCAGTACTGTATGGAAGTAAGTAACTGGATGACTGCACATTAGACTTAAAGGAAAACTGTGACTATGTGTGCAGTGTTTCACATTGCATGTTTAAAATCCAACAGGAATCTAAGAAACCTGGGGTTCTGGGTCTAGCTCATTTTCCACTAACTTGAAACTCGATTGGACCAATCACAGTTACAACACACTTCTGCATTATTATTCTGCAGTGATGCAAAATGGACATGCTTAGATGAACAATGTTTCTTTCTCTGTTTGACTGTTTGGTTAAAAATCATTTTTAAATTATCATTGATACTTATTGTTAAAATTATTTAAACCTATTTAACAACATTTACAGACATTTTAAACAAGCAAACAATCATGAAGCTTTGATCTTGTACAGCATAAAAAGATTCACTGAGCTATGCTTACCCATAAATCCCCTCTCCGTGTCATGAAAAATACAAATACACTTCAATGAAGAAATATAAGCCAGCCTTAAACAAAAAGCACCTTGATCATGATCATGATGTTTACTCACATCTCCCCCTAGTGGTGGCTGCAGGTCCGACTCCATGCTGGGGCTCAAGTCTTGCCTCATCACCCAGATGGGCTCTTTGGGCTCGTCTGGCGTGTAGGGTGAACGCACCGTCCTACTCTTCACCTCCTCGATGGCCTCCTTGATGTCCTTGATGGCCAGAGAGATGGCGTCCCTCTTCTGCCTATTGCTCCTGACCTGAGCCGACTCCTCAGAGGGGCTGCTCATGGGGAGTCTGCCATCCTCTCCTTTCCCTCCCTCGTTCACTAGCTCCTGAAGCTTCCCTTCCTCGGCCTGCTCTTCCTCTTTGTGTCTGTCTGTTCCCTTTTCTCCTGCAGGGTGCTCAAGGCTCTGTGAGCTCAAACTCTCCTTCACTTCGTCCATGATGTGCTCAACATCCTCATCCTGCTCACAGCTGTCGGTGCGTGGGTAAGGTGCAAATTCGGCTTCCTTCTCGGGACTGTCAGATTCACCGTCCGAGCGCTCGTCATAGTGGTGGAGCCTGGAGCCCACAGCCTCCTGCTGCCCGTACGAATCGCGCTCCAGGAGCCGGAGTCCAGCGCGACGCTGCTGAGGCATTTCTCCTTCTGGGGCTTCTGGGATCTCCTCGTACACATGCTCCTGGACTCCATAGTCAGCATAGGGCTCGGAATAGGGCTGATCGTCAGGCCGAGGCTGTGCGTAAACATAGTTGGAGTAACCGGGGTTGAGTGCCTCGGCATCGTGTCTGGTTGGCCGCTCCATGTTTTGCAGGGGCTCGTGGGGAAGTGGAGGCGGTTGGGGAGGGTACTGGGGCTGCTGCTCGGATTCGGCGCTCTCTGCATATTCTTCCGCCTCGGGTCTTAGTGCCACACCGTACATACCCTCATCCTCAGGTTCAGCCTCCAGCGCCATGACAGCATCACCCTCGGCCTGGTCTGTGTGGTTGTGGAAACCGCTCTCTGTACTTGCAGAGCGTGCCAGGGCACTGTGGTCATCCTCGTCCTCCTCCAGTCGCTGTTGCTCAGCTCTTTCTGCCTCCCTCTGCTGTCTTTCCCTCTCCCTCTGCCTCTGCCGCTGTTGCTGAGCCCTCAGCCGCGCCTCTGTGTCTCCTTGCCTGCGGTAGCGGCTCACCGCAGGCCGTGGGATCGGCCGCTGAACTTGCTGCTGTTCCACGTCACCTTCTTCAGGCATCCTGCGGGAGATGCGTGGTCGCCCGGTCCCTTCAGAGCCCTCGTGACGGCGTTGCCGCTGTGATCCGGGCTGGGAGTGGTTGTTTTCGCTGCCATTACCACTGTGATGATGACGAGAGCGGCCCGCGTTTTCGTGTCGTCTGCGCTGGGAGGAGGGCTGCTCTCGGCGGCCCAGGTCGGCTTCGGTTGCCTCAACTGGCTCGTAGCTCAGCGGCGCCTCCTGATGGCTCATGGCTAGGACAAGTGATGGTCCACACTCACTGCATCATCTCCCCCAGGCCAGGTACAGCACAGACCAATACAAGGCCTGCAAACACAGCGGGAGAGAACCAGGGGTCAGCCACTAAACTATAACACCTCAGACATACAAAAGAACCCCAAGTTATATGTTTGGTGTTTTAAGTAAATACTTGCCTCAATCTGCATTCTGTGATGTCTGTGATGGACACAGTATGAATTATTGTAATCTATAAATGGTAAGAATACATTTGATCATACTGTTTGTTTATATTTTGTTCACTGTATAGCTGAACACTAACATTATAGAGGGAGCTATCACGGACAACCAAAAATGTACTTTTTCTTTAGCAGACTGTGAAATCCATCCACACAAGATGACAAGAAGTTCGATAGTCAGTAGTGTAGTTCTTACTAGTGATCTTACTAGTGTAGCTTTATAACACGTCCCCTAGGCTCCACCTCCCAAAGTTTGAAGGCAAAATAATACTGGAAAGCTCAGAGCTATGTCAATTATATTTTCCACTTTCAACTGAAATAAAAACAACTCCTGATATTTTTAGTTGTTAGCTACATGACAGCTTGAGAGCAAAACCAGTGAAGCAAACATAGGACACCAAACATGTCACAGCTGATCGACTACATTTGCGGTACACAGGAAAGTGTGTAAATTTTATTTTACTAAACCATTCAGTTGTATCTGCATTGTAAACTATAATATATGAAAATGATCTGAACTACAAACCTACACGAACAAATGCAATAAATTTATTGCTTTCCATGAAGAGATTTCACACAGTTAGCTCAATGATTCATATGTTGTCAGACAGTAATCTTTACTAGATTTATTAGATGTTTTTTTTTATTATTATTAAGTTAAGCACCAACCATTACAATATTAAAAGAGCTGAATTGATGGGAGACAGCACAGCCACATGGATTAACAAAATCACATTTAGTACGTTGTAATGATGTCTGTCCCAATAAGAGAGACTTTCAGCCATTTCAGGCAAAAATAAGCTCTGACTCCACTGACTACTTCAATTAATGTCGATGATGTATCTTCATTCTGTACAGGGCTTCATAATATTGCACACTGTCTCTCTATATTTAGATCATTATGCATTATACGAGTACATGATAGTGCTTCTTCCAGCAGCCACATCCTCTCTTATAAGCCACATAGCAAACAAATGCATGAGTCATGTTTGATAAATGTATTATTCCTTATGTGCAATCGTGTACAGAACTGTCACAAATATAGTGCTTGTGTCAGTGATGTGTCATAATATCAATGTCGAAGACGACATAATCACAAGTGACTGTGTAAATGAGTGACTCACAAAGCAGCACGAAGCACAAAGATGGAGCTGAGCTGCAGAGAATTTTAACACAAATTGACAGCAGCGCTTTATAAAGCGGCTTATCCTGTTTCAGTGTGTATATTAGATATCTTGGGGGTAACATCTCCTCTTATTAGTCATATGAAAAAAAAAAAAAAAAATGGAACCACCTGGCTCACACATACACATTTGCAGAGAGCTCTGGTTGCCACGGTGATATGCTCCCCCAGTGGGCCGCTACTGACGAGTATATTCACACTGCGGAGATACATGGATTCAGAACTGCAAAAAACTTCACACTCCCTCCTTCTCATAGCAAAGACCCCCTCTTCTTTCCTCCCACGAGAAATCCTCTTCCTTCCAATATAACTCCGAAGAGAGACGGGGACACGGACAGAACAGCGTGCATGTGTGTGTGTGTGTGTGTGTGTGTGTGAGCTGGGAAAAACATCATCAGCTCAATAAGGCTAACCAAATGTTTTCAAAAAGGGACGATCACCTGATGCTGATTATCCTTGACCGCAGATGGTCATCAAACATCTTCCTTGCCTTGTGGCATCAAAATGCTGCTACACAACATGCGCTCTGTTCAGCTTTCACCTGCTCTGTGCACTTTGCACTTCTCTCATACATGAGCTCTAATAAACACAAACCATAACAGGAACTGAATAAGCGAAAATCTCCATGATTAGCAGAGATGCAAATGTATTGGGTCATCTGAAGCATGAAGCACTATTGATTCATTCACTGATTTATTCCACCCATTTTTCAACCACAAGCAGAGATTCGTCATGTTTTCATGACTAACCCAACAACACACATCCTACCCATTAAAGGAATTCTCATATTTGTCAACCTAATTTCTAGCTAGCGCATCTGTAGTGAACATATGATTTTCAGTGACAAGAATTTTAACACGTTTCCCAGCACTGATTAAAAAGAAAGCAGAAAATCAGTTTACTCCAAACTCATAATGTACAGAGGAACAATTTTGTAGGACATTTTCATGAATTTCTTCAGTTAAAAGCAAATTAAGTTTAATTTAAGATTAACTAAATCTGTACAATTCATACTTTCAGATATACTTTGTGAATTTGTTGTCACAAAAGAAGTCATGTAAGTACATAAGTGACTCAACCTTAGTAAGCATAAGAAAAGCATATGTAAGCAGAATTTTTTATGTACTGCATCTAAAATTATATTAATATTATATTATTTCAGAATATTTTATGTACTGCATCTAAAATTTGTGAAGACCCAGTTGCATAAATTCCTTGCTTAAAAAAATCTAGGATAAGAAACTAACATGGTGACAGTTAATTTTAATGTTTAAAGATTAAGTGAATAGTTTATGGCTATAAATAAGAAGATTCGAAGTGGTTATGTTTTGTTTTTGTAGTGACACTTCACGTTACCACTTTAAACTTTTAACACCACAGACCTGGAACAGGTAAGACACCTATTTTGAATTTGATGCAGGGAGAATAAAAGCATATTTCTCTGTCCATTTGTCTATAATTTTTTTTGTCTTTGACTTTTTAACAAGCCATGTCACCCGGTCTCTATTCAATCTAATCGGAGATGGTAAATAAAATATAAAAACTTAAAGAGTGAAAACTCTCCCCTTTCTGAACTAATATCTGTAGTTAGTCTCTGATCTGATAACACAGTGGCTTAGTGGTTAGCATGTTTGCCTCAGGGTTGAGGGTTCGAATCCCGCCTCTGCACTGTGTGCATGGAGTTTACATGTTCTCTCCATGCTTTGGAGGTTTCTTTGCCTCAGTTCAAAGTTGTAGGCTGATTGGCATTTCCAAATTGTACAGAAAATGGATGGATGGAAATGAAGGTGATTGGATAAGCAACAATATCAGATTTGCTACAGAAGCCGTGATAGTTCTTGTTCAGGAAACGTGGAACTACAGGTATTTTTTTTCTGCAAATGTTTAGCAGCTCTGCTGTACTTTTCAAGTACTCTGTGCAGTCTCTGAAATACTTTGCTGTTCCACCAGTTAATGACCCCTGCTGTACTGTTTCCATGTTTGATAGCTGAAAAAAACTACATAAGAATGAGACTCATGAATGGTGCAATAATAAAGTGTTCCCACTAACTGTCTGGAGATTTCATAGCCATCCACTGCCAGGAAAATAAAAGAAAATTGGGCCCTGATCTCTGGCTGGGAAGGACAGTGTTCCTCTTTCCCTTTTCCATGCAAATATATTAGCCAGGAAGACAGCAGATCGTGCTCTCATTAATGTTTGTTTGGCTGCACTGTGATGGATGAACAACAGTCAGAAATGATGCCATTAGTAGAGCTGGACTTCTTGGGTCCCTGGTGGTCTCACCACCGCGGCACGGGCTCGATTCCTGGGCAGGGAACCAACCCAGCCACTGGGAGTGCACTCTCAGTGCCAGGCCCAAGCCTGGTTAAAAATGGGAGGGTTGCATCAGGAAGGGCATCCGGTGTAAAACCTGTGCCAAATCAAACATGCGGACCAATGATCCACTGTGGCGACCCCTAACGGGAGCAGCTGAAAGAACAACAGCAGAGCTGTACTTCTTAGTGGAAAGAACAAGTTTGATCTGATGGCCCTGCTGAGAGTGTATTCCTGCCTTGTGCCCAGTTTTCTCAAAATGGTCTTCAGATCCTCCAGGACAAATGAGTTGTCCACAAGGACAAACATGCATTTTAAACCTTTATTGACTAAGTTCAAAACTGCCTTTAGACAGAATTACTCAGGATTGAGTTAACAGATTTTCTGTTTTTTTTTTCTAGTTTTATAGTAATTAGTGTTATGCTTTAGATGCGATGGACAAGGAATAGGTTAAAAAGAAAGAAAAACAAAAACAAAAATACTGGAGTTTTCTTTTAAAGGCAGCAAAACCTGCAAGAAGTATGCAAATGCAGCAGAATGACAGAGAGAGAGAGAGAGAGAGAGAGAGAGAGAGAGAGATCTGTGATGCTGCAGTTGAAGGTGAAGCAGTAACAGCTTACCTTGGCATGAATACAGATGAAGGTCAATAATAAAGACAGAGCTAACAGGGAAAAGCTGACAAGCAAAAAACACACTGCTGAAACCCTGAAGGACCTTCTTGAGCTCTCATCCCACCATCCCTCCCTTCCTCTCTCTCTCCTTCTCTCTGTCTCTGTGCCAGCAGGCCTTCCCTGTGAGTGCAAAGCAGGTTGGCATGTTAGATCATTGAGTCTGTGTGTGTGTGTGTGTGTGTGTGTGTGTGTGTGTGTGTGTGTCCTTCCCCACCCCTCTCTCACGCTGCCGCTCCATGAGCCCTCACACAAACAGTCATCTGTCAAGGACAAAGCAGCACGCCAAGCGCTCTACTCTACACCCAGTGAACGAGGGATGGAGGACAACGTGACATGATTTGATATATTGCAGTGGCATCTGCTTTTCACCAAACGTGCTATGCATGAATCAGTGTGTGTCTGTATAAGACATGAGATAGGGGAATGATGAAATAAATCCTATTGCAATACAGGATGCAATACAAAATGTAGAGTGGTGACACTCTGTAAGAAAACACACACCTAGCTAGAAGCAGTGGAGACAGGAGCTTTGTGGCTTTCAGTCACCCAATGCCACCTTCTGTAAGGCTGTGCTTATTAATGGGAATAAGACGAATTTCCTTCCAGCTGCTGAAGTGACCCACATCTGAACCTGCAAGTTGCTCCTGCACCATTAAAGATATACTCCAGCTTTTTTCTAATCTAATCGCTTTATATACTGCATCTGTAGCATATGTGCAATTACCACAGACAATAACATGAAGTATTCCCATACTATTAGCATTATAAATGAGGTTTTGATTAAAAAAAAAAAAAATCTCACTTATGACCAAAGTCTAAGAGCAGTTGTCAGGGTAATCATCTTTACATTAAGAAATGAGCTAGCTTTTTTCCTTTTTAAAGATATCCCCATCAGATTATCTGCTCTTTTACAAACCGCACCACCAACATTCATAAGAAAACTACGCAGAAAGTATAAAGAAGCGAGGCTGGGGCTGATTTCCTTCTAGCCCAGGCTGTAGATTCATACATTCTAGGCTTGTATGATATAACAATTTAATTGTCTCAATATGATACTACACTGCAATGATATCCAGTGAAGGTTACTCGGATTCTATTATATTTACCACAACTACCAACCTACCAACATTTTGTGTAGGAGCTCCATAATTTAAGATTGGAGTATGTTAGTATTCAAAAATACATCAAAAGAGCAGCCTTTTTCTCTCTTTCTTAAATACACTGGTTTTTTCCCTGCACCAGTCAGAGCTCAGCATCAGATTAACAGTGAAAATGTCAATCGATAGACAATCGGTATGTAAAAAGATTTTTTAGTTTTCTTCTTTGCTGATCTCCATTTGGGCTGGTATTTTTCAGCACACTTTGCTGAGACATCCATAACACGTCATCAGCAGTGACTATGTAGGCACATGTGGGTGTAATGAAAATGAACCAGGCGAATTATTTACTCTATCATCCTTTTCCCCCCAAAAGCACTGCAGTCTTGCTGTCTATCTTGCTTTGAGTGTGTGTAATAGTTTGCCCCACATCATTCTTATTATGCCATCGTTGAGACTTTGTGATATAATGCATTGCTCAGCCCTGATAGTTTCATTGTTGAGCTATTAGATTTAAATATTAGATTGGAGCCCTCTGATCAAATATTATATCCAACCATCACTGGGTAACCATATCAAATTTTTGTTACATGTGGTGGGTAGAGATTAGTCTAGAAAAATGCTGGTGTATTCCTTTAATGGTACAGGAGCAGCACGCAAGTTCAGATGAGGGTCATCCAGCAGCTGGTTGGAAATTTGCAAGATTCCCATTAATAAGTACACCCTTCCAGGAGGTGCTGCTGGGTGGCTGAAAACCACAAAGCTCTGGTCTCTACTGCTGTTAGCTACGAGTGTGTGGTCTTCATGCATAACCTCAGACATCTGGGACTGGCTAGTACATGGAATATTCCTTTAAATACCCGAAATAGCAAGAGCACCTACAGCGATTTTTTTTTTTTTTTTTTTGCGCTGAGTCAAACGTGTGCACAAAAAGCACTGGACTAATACAGGCTGAATGTTTACCAATGCTCACAGGGGTAGGAAATCTGAGGGGGAAAAAACATTATATCACAACAGTGAAGGCTTTACACACCTTGTACAATAATAATTAAGTCTGGCAAAAAAAGTAGTTACGTATTTACACAAAAAATAACAGATACACCAAGAAAACAAATTAAAAAAAATAATTTAATGTTCTATGTTGAGTACTGATGATAAGAAAGTATACTGGAATGTATTTTTATTGTGCCACCAACATTAACTGACACCTAGATAGACCTGAACCTGGCCTGTTCGATATATGTTTATCAGTCAAGCTTATCTGCTAATATCTGCTAATATCAAGCATATCTGCCAAAGAATACACAGTATTACACACACAGTTACCTTAAATAGTTATTTTCTCAAGATCCAGTCGTCTTGTGTTATTACTTACAGTACACAATACGGTCATAAATAAAGAACAGCTATGAGAATGAGTAAACCAATTCAATAATGTACAACATAAAACATTTATACTATAAAGGAGAGAGTTAGTGTAAAGGAATAAAGAGAGTGGTGCAAATTATTAATATATAGAACAGATACAGCTGATATATACAGTGCCTTACCAAAGTATTCACCCCCTTGGTGTTTTTCCTGTTTTGTTGCATTACAACCTGGAATTAAAATGGATTTTTTAGGGGCTTGTACCATTTAATTCACACAACATGCCTACCACTTTGAAGGTGCAAAATATTTTTTATTGGGACACAAACAATAATTAAGACAAAAAACAGAAACCTTGAGTGTGCATAAGTATTCCCCCCCTAGCCACTAGGATTTTTGCTGATTCTTCCAGGCAAAACTGCTCCAGCTCATTTAAGTTAGATGGGTTATACAGCAATCTGCAAGTCCTGCCACAGATTGAGGTCTGGGCTTTGACTAGGCAGTTCCAAGACAGTTAAATGTTTCCCTTTAAACCATTCTAGTGTAGCTTTAGCAGTAGGTTTAGGGTCATTATCCTGCTGGAAGGTGAACCTCAGGTCTCAGATCTCTGACAGACTGAGACAGGTTTTCCTCAGGAACTGCCCTGTATTTAGTGCCATCCATCTTTCCTTCAATCCTGACCAGTTTTCCAGTCCCGCCTGATGAAGAGCATCCCCACAGCATGATGCTGCCACTACCATTCTTCATTGTGGGAATGGTGTTCTCGGGGTGATGGGAAGTGTTGGGTTTGTGCCACACATAGCGTTTCCCATGGTGACCAAAATGTTCAATTTTACTCTCATTTGACCAGAGAACCATCTTCCATGTACTTGGGGAAGCTGCCACATGCTGTTTAGTGAACTCCAAACATGTTTTCTTATTTTTTTCCTTTAAGCACTGTCTTTTTTCTAGTCAATCTTCCATAAACCCCCAATCTGTGGAGTGTACAGCTTAAAGTGGTATGGACAGATACTCCCATCTCCGCTGTGGATCTCTGCAGCTCCTTCATTGTTATCTTTGGTGTCTTTGTTGAAGCTCTGTTTAATGCCCTCCTTGCCTGGTCTGTGAGTTTTGGTGGGCGGCCTTCTCTTATCAGGTTTTTTTAGTGGTGCCATCTTCTTCCATTTTGCTATAATGGATTTAATAGGGCACTGTGGGATGTTTGAAGTTTGGAATGTGTTTTCATAACCCAATCCTGATCTATACTTCTCCACAACTTCGTGGTGTTGCAGATTCTTTCAGAATAGATGTATTCATACTAACATCATGTCACAGATAATGTGACACTGTGATTGCACGCAGTTAATCAACTAATTATGTGACTTCTGAAGTTAATTGGTTGGACCAGATCTTATTTAGGGGTTTCACAGCAAATATATATGCACTCAAAACCTTTCAGTTTTTATTTATTTATTATAAACAAAGTATTTTTTTTTCATTCCACTTCAACAATTTGGAATATTTTGTGAGGTCCATTATATAAAATCCAAATAAAAATCCATTTTGTTGTAACGCAACAAAACAGGAAAAACACCAAGGGGGTGAATACCTTAGCAGGGCACTGTAGATGAAATTAAATGTAATCAATTTATTTAATGTATTCAAAACAATCAGTGTGTGAAAGTCAGTCTGTGAAAGAACCTTTTTTTTTTTTTTTTGCATATCCCATATTTTTTATATTGCATTATTTTCTAGATAAATATTTCAAATATACTACATGCATCCTGCTTTTGTTTTATAATACGTACCTGAACTTTGCATATACTATTTTATACTGAGAGAATGGAATGGATTTATCATTTGATACATTTGACTCATGACTGCTTTTGCTCAAAGACACCGTCTAGCACTCCATGTCCAAAATTAGCTTAAACAAGTTGGAAAGTGTTCATGCAAATGCCACTGTAGAAAGAAAACAATTTAGCACTTCCTATTTAAACATCTAGCATGAAATGTCACAATGCAATAATGATATCTTTGCAAGAAATCATTAGCAAAATCTCATATAAATTTCAACTGCATATTCAAATATAAAATTAGTTCTCAAGTATATAACAAATATACAATTATTCAGTCTATTACTACACATTTTTACTCATTTCTCATTTTTACTCGTTTCTACTCTATTGGCACATAATTTTGGTTCTTTCTAGAAATAACTGCTTGAAATTATCCACCAACAGAAATAATTAATTTTAAGCTTGAAATGAGTAAAACTTATTTAGAAATAGGCTTAATATTATTTGTTTTAAAACCTAATAAGAAATATTAAATAACTTATTCAACAGATTCGAGGTATTTTTTTACTCACTGAAACATCATTTTGCTCAGACATCATGGATGTGTGTCTCCTCTAAATAGGCACTGATGTTTAGATGAATGGTTAGGAGTGGAGAGCTTATTCAAGTGGAGAGTTTATTCAAGTGGAGGGCTTATTTTACTTGCATCATTATGCAATTCCGTGTATGAGGGTTATTTAAATAAAATGCTCTGCAGAATTTCCATAAATAATTCAATTCCATAAATAAACAACTGCAGGATTCTTTTTATGCGAGCCAATCTGACAACATTGCCACAGGGACAGAAAACCACACTTCACAGTTCAAAATAATAACTGGCATGCATGAGGACAGATGCTCACCTCTACATTCTTGCACACACACATACACGCACACATACGTGTGTATGCACACACAAACAAACACATACACGCTCACACATACACACACACACACACACACAGCTCCTTCATCTCTGACAGCACGGAGAAACTGACAGATCGTTACTTTAACAGGATTATCACTGGTGGCTTTAAGGCGCTAACAGCAGCTCATCTTCTAGTCCCCATAAAATAGCTTCTTAGCTGTGATTTTATTACATATGCTGATGTATACATAATCAAGGAAGTCAGAGTGAACAGCTTGACTGACTTACACAACAGTAAATAGCATTCGAGATACACCATCCCGCCAAATCTAACCATACCTGACAGTATCTTAGTGAGCTAGCTAAACATGGAGAACAGTGAAGAGATTAATCACACAGACACAATGTACTGGTGTTTATAAATTGGTGTTTACTGTACTGGTTAGAGCCATTTACGTACCTTAATGGAGCACAGATGTAGTCCTGAAGGCTCAGCACACTTTTCACAGTTTGGTTAAGATTTCCTTAACACACCAACTAAACTAGGGGATTAAAAGATGAGCTGAATCGGGTGTGTTAGAAGAGGAAAATCACTGTTGGTCTGTGATCATACAGAACTACAGTTGACACCCCCTTCCTAAGGTTATACTCACATTATAGGGGTAAAACAAACAAATCAAAATCAAAAGAGGGGTAAAACAAACAAATCAAATCAAAAGAGTTTTGTATTGGTTGGTCTGAGTATTTTAAAACCTGATCGTTTTCTAATCTTCAACTGTCCAGTTTCGACGAGCCTGTGACCAGTGTAGCCTCACATTCCTGTTCTTGGCTGACAGGAGTGAAACCCAATGTAGTCTTCTGTTGTTGTAGTCCATCTGCCTCAACGTTCGACATATTGTGCACGCTCAGAGGACTTTCTGCTCACCGCAGCTGTAAAAGTGGCTATTTTATTTACCGTAGCCTTCCTGTCAGATTGAACCAGTGTAGCTATTCTCCTCTGACTGCTCGTTTCCGTCCACAGAACTGCCGCTCACTGGATGTTTTTTGTTTTTCACACCGCTCTGTGTAAACTCTAGAGTCTGATGTGTGTGAAAATCTCATGAGATCAGCAGTTTCTGAAATACTCAAACCAGCCAACCAACAACCATGCCACAGTTAAAGTCACCGAGATCACATTATTTCCGCACTCTGATGTTTGATGTAAACTTTAACTGAAGCTCACGTCCTGAATCTGCATGATTTTATGCACTGCACTGTGGCAATATGATACAAAAGAAAATATGAATGTGAATCATCTAGAAAAAAAAAATCAGATCAGATCAGAGCAAAGAACTGAACAAGGCTTGAAATCTGACTGCAGGGTGCTAAAGCCTAAATGAAGTTATTTTAACTAGTAAATCTGCAGCACTACTTTCTTCAAGTCCGATCTCTCCCTCACTGCTCACACTGCCATATGGAGAAAGCTGTATGATAATGTGTACTTAGCATGTCAGACTGCAGTACAGAATGCCCTATTGTCTGGCTGACCTATATTATTGTTGCCTCACTGACAACAGACATGACAAATGGCATGAGATTTAAATGTCACATGCTAACATAAACATATTCATCAAAGTGTTCATTATTTATTAAGGTTTACAGTTTCGAAACCAGACAAAGATGCATCTACATTTACATGCAGCTGCAATTTCACTTTCATTTCAGTTTTAAAAAAATCCAGAAGCTTTTGTTTAATGAATATATCGAGTAAGTTTGTGATAACAAAATACTCAAGCATAGACCTAAAAAGCTGCTTAATTAGAAAGATACTTAAGTCTGTTAATTTAATAACAACATTCCTTTCATACATAGATAGTTCATAGTTCAAATGAGAGGTCAAATAAATGTACATTTCATAACACAACAAAGATTTCCTTCAAGGCCAATCTATTACACTGAACAATTTCTCATTCACTTCAACTGGCGTCTTGAGGACTTTAAAGAGAAGCTGTTAATGAAGATATATTAGCATGCTGTGACTGATATAACCGATGACTAGTATGGATCTGTTGCCTACCATCCTCTCAGGGCCATTCCCATCTGCCTTCCGTAATTCTAATTTAGTCTGTGATTTACCGTGACTGGATAAGCCAATAAAAACCTTCCAATGCTGAACTAATTACTATTGCCTGGATAATGAGGAATGCTACAACAATTACGCTTCAGGTCAAGGACGCTCAGCGCAAGGTTGCAGACTTCTGCAGAATTTTAACCAAATGATAACCACATAGGTTTCGTACAAATACTCCAGCGTTTTACAACGTTTGGGGTTGGGTTTAGCTTAACCATTGGACCTTCCATGCTTATGGATGCAGAAGCGTAAGTAGTAGCATTTTCGAAACCTCCAGCGAGATAGAGATCAACGGCAGCAAATACAGCTCGCTGCAGTGTCCAGACACGCACAAGTCACTCAAGCAAACATCTCACTCATTTCCCACCGGTGTGCTTGTAAGAAAGAAATGGCTTTGTCCTATTCACTGGGATGAGCACGTACGGCTGTAGCCAGTGTTCTTGTAACCCGAAGGTGAACCTGAAGGTCGTGGGTTCGAGTCTCAGGTCCAGCAGGGATTGTAGGTGGGGGGAGTGAATGACCAGCGCTCTCCTCCACCCTCAATACCACAACTGAGGTGAGACCCTTGAGCAATGCCCCGAACCCCCAACTGCTCCCAGGTGCCGCAGCAAAAAAGGCTGCCCACTGCTCCAGGTGTGTGTTCACGGTGAGTGTGTGTTTGTTCACACTACTGTGTGTGTGCACTTGGATGGGTTAAATGCAGAGCACAAATTCCGAGTATGGGTCACCATACTTGGCCACACGTCACTTCACTTCACTTCCAAGAATCTGGCAGTAAACACGTATCTATATCCTCTTGATTTGAACAAATCGAACATTCGTTGTTCTGCAAAATGTTACTGACAAACTCAGAAAAGCCAGTAGTGTGTTTGGGACTGCCTAGCTAGTTTATTATACCTAGCTAGTTTATTGGTGCTGTGTTCAATTGCAACCGCATCAGGAGTTTGACTTAAATGAACTAGCTAGCTAGCCATGTGAGGAAAATGTAGCTAGCTATTTACTGCTTATCTTAATCTGTTAATAGATTATTCAGCTTCGCTGTCATTTCAGTTCCTGAATAATGTTTTAATTGCCAACCAAAATGCTGCTATTCATTACAGGATTTGACGACACAGTCATTGCGAGAAAGGTCTGTATACTCAGGTTTTCATGTGGATATCACTAAACTTTAGAGAAACCACACATAACTGCAGTTGTTACATTATATTGCTCCAGTGCTACATAAGAACATCTTTGTTAAGAATTTCTGTGTCTGGCTGATCCTGAGATCTTTATCGTTGCAATTATCAGTTAGAGTATTGATCATAGTTTATATATTTGCCCTATATATATATATATATATATATATATATATATATATATATATATATATATGTATATCCTTAAAACTTCTATTATAGATACATTTTGAATAAACAAGTTATTTCCTGGGCAACATCAGACAGATGTGGCAGAAAAACCCTGGACTAATCCTTTATTGCAGTATATACTACTAAGTTCTACCAAAAAACAACATTTAAAATCCAGTTTAAAAGCATGTTACGGCCTTTATTAAACATCTAGGCATATTTAGAGTTCATGGTAATACATAATTAAAATTCATGCTTTCTATAGAAAACAAAACTGAATTGAGATGTTAATTTCTCCCGTGCTGTGAGATCATTATTTTTCTTAGATTTAGAGATTTAGTAATTATTTAAATTTTGTGAAAAGCAGTGCATTAAAAGCAGTGCATTAAGCCTCCCTCTTATATCCATAGTTTCAATGCCTGATAGGCAAAGTCCTTTTCCTTGAGACGTTCTCAACGATAAAAACAGCTACAATCTTATTGCTCATCTCAGCTTAGCTAATTTAAAACACAAAATAGTACTTAATTTAGGGACATCTAAAGCTAACGCCCATTCCTCAGGTATTTGTCTGCTCATTTAATAGAGGAGATTATGTGAAGCGGGTACAGAAATAACTGCATGCTAGCTCACCAGTAGGTATTGCAGTCTGGCTGTGTAAGTTATGTTCCACTTAATTTTGACTTTAAGACAAATACATTGGCAGGATGTGCTGTAACCACAGAGTGAGATTTATTGCAGTTAAGCCTTTTGCCAGCAGTTATGATGAACACTACAGGTCTCAGCCGATTCAGTTCTCCAGGAAAATGATACCAGCTCAAGGCAACTTGACAAAAATACTAAACACTAGAGAGGAAAGAATACATCAGATACTAATATATTTTTGTCTGTGGCTGGCCAAAGAGTTTCCATGTGGAATGTAAATATGTGGAATTTACAGTGCAGTATTTAAGTAACTGGATGGTGACCGATTTATTTGTCATTTCAGCTCAATAGAGCAGCACAGGAAGATTGAAATAAAACAGTAACTATAAGGTAAATGTGCAGAACGTTTGGTATAGATGAATGTAGCCTTTTTAATACACACCGGGGCTGTAGTCAGAGTGGAGTTAAGTGTGCAGGATTTAATATAGAAATTGCACACATGCATATTCAAACCACAGACGTAACTACAGGCTTAAACACAACTAGAAGTAGTGTGAGAATTATGTATGCAGGGAGGCGTGTCTCAGTTATGCACGATTTTGACCCGGGACTTAAGCCCTTTTTTGATGCATGATATTGGCTCTGTTTTAGTGTTTGCCAATTGTTTTTACAGCATTTGTTTGTTTTTTTTTTATTTATTTGACCACTCATAATAGTGAATTAAAAGCATGATAAAAATGCACAGCGTCCTGCTCACACGTTGCAAGATCATAACCTCATTTTCGTATCATTAAATTGTGAACACAATTAAATGTTGGAGAATGATATAAAAAAATAAAATGTGAAAGATGTACTGGATCAAGTGCTATTTTTTAAACTGCTGTATAGTGGTAAATGCCAAATTGTTCAATTATATCTTAAATTTTAAGCAATTAATGTGATTAATGTGATTAATGTGAACTAGGACTTGTCATGCAGCAATATTCTGTCAAGGTACTACACTCCTAATAGATGTTTCTTTCAAGGCTAGTCATCTTCTTATTCACGTTTCATCTTGGGGGCTTTTCATATTTTTTAAATTTTCTCTTGTTTTAATTTTACACCATATTACATTTGATAATAAAGGGAAAAAAACACTATTTCCTACTTCAGTTCACATTGTCTGTCCCTGATTTTTTTTGAAGGGCGGCTTAAAGACAAGTGTTTGTGTTTAAAGGTGGTGGTCTTGATGTTGCTGAAAACATCTGGGTGTTATTGGACCCTTCTACTAAAAAAACAAATAAATAAATCTGTCAATTGACCAAATGAATATAATTTAAAAAAAAATTGTGCAAGTGTCATTTCTGAAGTCAACAAGTAAATAATTACATTCCTTAATTCCAGAGAATGCCTCTCCTGTGCCTATTCCAGATCTAGATCCCAGATCTGTCCTCAAAGCTGCTGCTTTAATGTATCTGTTAGCAACACCACAATCTAATACTCAAATCCAGCAGAATTCTAGCAGACGTGATTAAGCAAAAACAACCGTCCTCAACTGCAACAGCTCTGTCAGACAGCTTTTGGGATTCTCAGCGAACTCAAGCTGAGCAAATCTGCACTTCTTGGCTTGTAATTACATGTTAATCTAGGCTTTGCTCTTAAAGGTAGGAAAAGATAAACTGCAGGTAAGCAAAAAGCACATTCAAAGGATTTTGAAAATTAATAAGCTCATAATTTTATGCTGCTACAGACAGAACGAACTTGAGCATGTTCATATTATATAAACCACTGAAGGTGAACAGTATTACTTTCTAAATTAAAGAAAATCACGAGCAGGCAACATCCTGAATTAATCAGAAACTTGCTCCAAATGAATTATTTCGATTTGACTGTATTAATTTGCATGCTGTTAATGAATATAATGTTTCCTTGTTGTTTTGTCAGATATTACATGCCCTTCACTACAAAGGATAGTAACACTATAAAGCCTTGTAATAGCCATCTGAGATTCAGCCACAGTGAACAAGTGACACAAATTAACAGAAATATGCCTGATGTATAATTAAAAATATGATCAAAACATTTTAGAAAATGGGTGCTAATACAGGTGTACATTAAGTGCCAAAAAGTAGAACACTGGCCTTTAAACTCAGTTCAAACACGGATTTATTGCTTTTGATGATGTACATATTAGAAAAAGACAAATAGTATTCCACTAGTGAAATCTGTTATGTAATGAGTAGCACATGCCAGAGCATGCTGTTACACAAAAATAATCCTTTTGGTATAACAGCATGGTCCAAAGTGTATTATTCCACATCTACAACAGTCACTTTCCGAGTCCAATTTTTGTATTTGTTAATTTTTTATTAATTTATTAATTTATGTCACACTTTTTAATGGTTTATAGTTACATATAATGCTGTTGAATGTCCATGCGACAAGTTCGATCCTGTTAACGCTTACAACATAGCAATGATAAACAGCTGTTCCTTCACCAGCCTCTTTGTTTCTCTCTCTTGACGTTAATGAGACAATAAACACAGCCTGTCATTTTACCGAGAAACCAGAAATGCGTAAACTCCGCTGTCCTGAAGACTTTATTGTGCTGTGAAACATTACAAAGCACTATGACGGTTACAAAGCACTGACACCCGACAGTCTCCTAAATGTCTCCTAAGAAAAGAGAAACTTCATCACATCAACAATTATACGTTTTTCGTTGTTAAACAACAATGTTTTTTTAAAACCTATTTATTATCAGGATTAGACTACGTGGAGAGCCTGTTACACTGTGTATGAGCTGCGCATGAATCCCTGTGTATGAGCTGTTACTATAGAAACAATAACGCATTAGAACGAGTGCAATAATATAAAATTCATCATTGATGTTGCAGCCAAAACTATTGTGAAAGCCGTGCTGTTATACAAAATTAATCCACACTTTCTGAGTAATCGGATTTGAAAATTCAACCATGCTGTGGTATAAGACAGATTTAATACACATTGAGAAGGCAATGAACGCAGCATATCATCTGCCATCATCTTAACACTTAAAACCCAAGGAGACACTGGGATGTGGATTGTGGTGGTGGTGTTTTTTTTTCTGCGAGACAGAAGCACAAAGACAGAGACACATCTGAGGCTGTGGAACTGTTTATGATACTGAATTCACAGCCCTGACAGATGCACAGAAAAAGACAGTCAAAGAGACAAGTGAATTCTCTACTGACCACAGAAACAACTCAATCATCAGACTAAAGGCTTGAGCAGATTTCAGAGCAGCAGGGGAAAGCCTGAGAAAATCTGTGTGAAAGAGATTATTTCAGAAGAGGATACAAGTCACCACACACACACATACACACACGCATATCACTCGGAATAGGCAGGACTCCATCTGTCCACATTCAAGGCCCAAAGCACTTCAGTCCATGCATATGGTATCTGTGTGAGCTGTACGTTAAGACAAGGGAAAGACAGATCATTAAGAGGTGACACATTCAGGACCTCCCGGCGTCAGCTTGAGTGGTCAATTATCACCATAACCTGCTGTCTCTCTCTCTCTCTCGCTCGCTGTCTGTAGAGGAAGATATGATGAGCATGTCACCTTGGCAGCAGGCCAGATGCACTCTGTCTCTCCTTTATCTGCTCCTGTTACAGTAATGAGGCTGCAGTCACTCCACCTCCTGGTGTATGAACCAGCTGGCAGCAAATATTCCTACCCACTTATCCACCATTATATATTTGACCTTTCCAAGGTCACTGTAAACTGGACTATAGCACTCTGATTCTGGCTTTTAAACCCTGTTCAGACTTAATATTAAAATCCATCTCGAGTGATCCGATTGTATGTAAGCCATCCGAGCCATTCACACCTGTAATTTTCAGGCATTGAGTCTTTAGTGGCCATTTGTGATCACACTTTCCGACTTGCCAGATCTGCCACAAGCCATCCAATAGGAATTCAAGACCAAACAAAGTGTTTATATTTACCGGTAAGGTGGCATTTCCTAATTAAACCATCAGGTCTTTGGTTGATAAAAGCTATACTCACATATGTGTATAAATACAGTCATGTACATAAATATTTGGACATTGGTAAAGCTATTGTTATTTTAGCTGTCTACCACAGTATATTAGATATATTAAATATATTAAATAGTATATTAAATCATGAATGTGAACTCAAAGTGCAGACTTTCAGCTTTAATTTTAGGATATTACATCCAAACCAAATGACCAGTGTGGGAAATACAGCACTTTTTATATGCGGCCCCCTTTTAAGGGACTAAAAGTAATGGGACAATTGGCTGCTCAGCTGTTTTATGGCCAGGTGTGTGTTATTCCCTCATTATTCCACTTACAAGAAAGCAGATAAAGGTCTAGAGTTGATTCCAAGTGTGGCTGTTAACTCTGATTATGTCCAAGGAGCTAAGGGAGCTCCCTTACCTCAAACTGTTGTATACTGTCTCTTAGTATTTTTTTCATTCTGTTCTTTGTTATTTGTCTTTTTTCTGCTTTGTTTGGTTTTGTTTTTCACTGTTGTTGTGTCCTCTTCTTGGTCTGTTGAACCCCTGAGTACATGTAACCCCTGCCCCATTACACATAAAATAAAATAATAAAATGCTGTAATATATCAATCTACTGAAAATTCATCAGTATATTATGTTTTCAAGATGCTCGAATACATTTAATCTCACATATCACAACATTTCAAAAATATGACAAATGCATGTGAAAATCTGTTTAATAAATTGTATAAATACTATATATATATATATATATATATATATATATATATATATATATATATATATATATATATATATATATATATCCAAATACTATATACATATCGAAGTCCAAAGAGGTGTTACGTCCAGAGAAGCAAGTCATCATTAGGTTGAAAATCCAAAACAAACCCATCAGATAATAAAAACATTAGATGTGGCCAAATCAACTGTTTGGTACATTCTTAAAAAAAGAACACTCTGGAACGCTCAGCAACACCAAAAGGCCCAGAAGACTACAGAAACAGTGGTCGATGACAGAAGAAGCAAAGATCAACTTGTACCAGAATGATGGGAAGAGAAGACTATGGAGAAGGGAATCTCATGCTCATGATCCGAAGCTTAATTTACTGATGATAACTTCTGGATACACTAATGATATAATTCAGGATAAATTCTGAAGTGTACAAGGCTATGTTATATCTGTATCTATGTTATATGTTATATCTCAGATTCAGCCAAATGCTTCAAAACTCATTTGGACGGAGCTTCACAGAGCAGAGAGACAATGATCGGAAGCATACTTTGAAAGCAACCCAAGACTTTTTTTAAGGCAAAGAAGTTGAATGTTCTGGAATGGCCAAGTCAATCATATGAATAAATGAATGAATAAATCTGAGCTGCATTTCACTTGCTGAAGGCAAAATGCCCTAAGAACAAGCAGGAAGTGAAAGACAGCTGCAGTTGCATCACAAGGGAAGAAACCCAGAGTCTGGTGATGGTTATGGTTATGGGCAATCACTGACTACAAAGGATTTGCAACCAAGTATTAAAAATGACAATTTAATTTATGAGTATGTTAGTTTGTCCAATTACTTCTGGTCTCTTTAAAAGGGTGGGACCACATATAAAAAAAGGACTGTAATTCCTACACTGTTCATTTGATTTGGATGTAAATACTCTTAAATTAAAGCAGAAAGTCTGCACTCTGAGCTCATCCAGTCTGTGAAAGCTGTTATGTATGTATAGCATTATATGTCTGCAAGCTCTGTAACGTGTTAGCATTAAGTAATTGCCTATGGCTATCCAATAGATTTATTGTATCTAAAATATATTTTATATATATTTATATAAAATACATTTTACATACTTTAATCTGTCTAGTTATATAGCTAGTTGTATATTATGGTCTATTGGTTGGAAAAAAAAAACCACACGCTTAGTGTCATTCTTTAACTTTGTAAAACTCCAGTAACCTCTTGATTTAATCTGAAAAGTTGAAAATGTCTTTCAGTAGTTAAATTTTAGATTTCTTTTCTAAATTATTAAAAAATTTCAGTCTTGTCCACAGTTCTGGAAATTTTTTTTATTATTTTTGCTACAGCACTCATGCCGTCATTCTGGCTGGATGCACAAAATCAATCAGACTTTGATGGGAAAGAGAAGAGAAAGATAAGATTTAAAATGCACAAACGTGCTCCTTGTGTGCTGGCCACAGTAGACACTCACCTCCTAGGCTCATCTATCCCGTGGACTGTCAGGGGGAGACAGAGGGCACTCCAGGAAGAAAGTGATGGAGGTTTGCTTTTCTCAGAGGACAGGGTGGTAGTAGTCTCTCAGCTCCAGGTCAGTGCAGTATCGCACACAGCCACACATTTAACTGTGCACAAACAGAGACG
Source organism: Pangasianodon hypophthalmus (assembly GCF_027358585.1). Taxonomy (NCBI): domain Eukaryota; kingdom Metazoa; phylum Chordata; class Actinopteri; order Siluriformes; family Pangasiidae; genus Pangasianodon; species Pangasianodon hypophthalmus. The sequence continues at coordinate 8,435,058 of NC_069733.1, read as the reverse complement.
GGATTTAAAGTCAGATGGGCAGTAGAGGCATTGTAGTATAAATGATGGTGGAAAAACATCATTGGACAACACTGAAATTAAGTTGAGAGCTGAAAATATGTTCAATTGATAGTTGTTCTTTATAGCTAATTTAAGTTCTGTTTAAACAATATATCAAAGCTTCTCTTTATTGGCATTCACTTCACTTCCCAATAACACAAAGCAACATGCTTTGCACAAGCATGGGAATCAATTAAATACATAGAGGTGTGTATTGATTCTGATTGGTCAGAAGGTGTTGATTCAAGGTGTTGTCACAGCAGTAAGGCTAACCACAGGTTTATATTAAATGTGCTTCTTCTCATATGTTATTAAGATGTGGATGAAGATTTCAGCATATTTTATGCATAAATGTCCAGTGTGTAGGACCTCTTCAAGCCTCAGTGTAGCCTAAATGCTGCAATTCAAATCAATTGTTCTGTTTCTAGAATTAACTACAAAAAACTCCTCTTAACAGCGATGGCTTATTTGTTTATATTTGCGAAGAACTGGATCAACTGAGATCATTAGACAATATTACAGGATATAACTGCAGGAGTCGGCTGGCACGGTCAGAGTTTCTGTTGCAGCGGACTTAAAAAAAAAAAAAAAAAAAAAAAAAAAACATTCCAGTGCATAGCTCTACCCTGAAGCACATCACCACAGTGCATCTTTATTAATTAATAGCACACCAGGAAACCAATGATTGCAATTGAAAGGATTTTCTAGTTCTCTGGAGTCTGCAGCTGAGATGCGACGCTCACTCAAGAGACAGCAGCAGCTCTGGATGTCTACAGAAACTCAATTTAAACCCACAGCCCTACTGTTAAACCAGTCACTACAGATGGAGACACAGCAGGGATCTACAACTACTTATAAATGTTATGGAAGAAAAAAATTCATTTGTACTGTATGTGCAATTATTTTGTCCTGTTTACCCAAAATTCAGTTATAATGCAACTTTCATTCACTTTCACATACGCAGTCTGAATAAAGCGTAGCTGCATCCCTCGGTACTGCGTGTTAAAACAAACAATGCGAGACATGCGAGATCTGGTCTTAGTCCACTTCAAAGCGAACTCTAGTGATTCAGCCCTAAATTCCCAAATGAAGCAACCAAACATACCATGTATTAAGGCTTTGCAGGAAGCACTTTTTGACATGCTGTCAACTGTGTTCTGTATATCTGGGTCGAACAACACAAAAAAGAAACACTGCATATCATTCAATAAACACTGATGGCTTTGAATTTTTATTTTCTATTATATTTCAGTTATGTATGTATTTATGTATTTATTTGTTGAATAGCACCGGCTGCTTGATTTCGACATGGGCTTGAAAAAGGTTTGTGTACATTCTCTGTCACTATCAGGGATGACACTGTCATCATGCCTCTGATGTCTTGAAAAACTCATCAACAGAAGCTTGCAGGGGGTCAGCTCAGTTACTGTCAGGATGTGAGTATTAGATCAGTACTGAGCAATAATACTCAGAGCTCTGATATCAATACTGCATCTATGGTCACCATATTTCTGACCAACTAATGGCCAGACTGGTCTGAGCTGACAGAAAGCCTACAGTAACTCAGATAAGCACTCTGTACAATTGTGGTGAGCAGAAAAGCATCTCAGAATGCACAACATTGGGCTACAACAGCAGAAGACCATGTCGGGTCTCACTTCTATTGGCCAAAAACAGAAAGCTGAGGCTGCAGTGGGCACAGGCTCACCAAAACAACAGCATGAATCCATGGATCCAACCTGCCTTGTGGCAACAGTCCAGACTGGTGGAGGTAGTGTAATGGTGTGGGGAATTTTCTTGGCACACTTTGGGCCTGTTCATACCAATCAATCATTGCTTGAATGCCAGAGCCTATTTTGAGTATTGTTGCTGAGTCTCCCTTCATGGCCACAATTTACCCATCTTCTATTGGCTACTTACAGCATGACAATGCACCATATCACAAAGCAAAAGTCATCTCAACCTGGTTTCATGAACATGACATGCATCTGCATCTGAATCCAATAGAACACCTTTGTGATGGTAGAACAAGAGATTCGCAGCATGAAAGTGCACCTGAAAAATCTGCAGGAATTGCATGATGCAATCATGTCAACATGGACCAGAATCTCAAAGAATCTTTGGAAAGAATTTTTCCAACATCTTGTGGAATCTACGCCATGAAGAATTGAGGCTGTTCTGAGAGCAAAGGGAGGCCCTACCCAGTACTATTCTAGTGTTCCTAATAAAGTGCCCAGTGAGGTGAGTTATTGAGTTCCTAACACAGGTAAATCCTACGTACATGTTATGGGCATGTGATCTACTAAAGATAAAAGTGCACAGCCACACACACTACAACAAGAGCTTATAATACAGGACATAATCAGTGTGTATTAAAATGAGGTGTATGTAGCATGCCTGGAACTTTTAGCGTGATGAGGATGCGTACATCATGAAGACACTCCCTTCTCTGTGATTTATATTTGAGCTTTCTTATCCAGCGAAACTCAATCATAATCATTACAGGCACCCTCTGGCAACATTACTTAACAAACATATGTCTGGAAATCTTATTCCATCAGAAGAGTACATAAATCTGTATAATTCACCTTTTCATAGATGGGACTACTTTTTCAAAGAAAAGAACAAAAAAAAAAAAACCTAGAGAAACTGATTCCTTTAACTTTTCATTTTGCTGCTTTAGTGTCTCAGCATGAGCCAATTAGTCAGGATATAATCTGAAACAGACAAGTTTGAAATATTTCAGTGCCTTAAATGAGACTGGGAAAAAGGATCAGTTACACCCTGAGCCACCGACAGCACATGACTCAATTTCAATCTCATTTCTTTTACTAAATGAAGATTATTATATCATGGTTTTACAATCTATCAGTTATATATCCATTATGATATGAAATGTTAAAAAGCACTAGTTCCAGAGCTTGATTTTTCTTCAGAAAAACTAAAACACACATACAGACACTCTAAGACACAGAGTGCCATGCTCCCAGGCTGCTGTCAGTATCTGGGCCAGAGGTTCCCACGCGCCTGTCCTTGGCTGACACCATTTATGTTAGTGCCATGTGAAAGTCTCCTGCAGGCTACTTTTCATTCGCCAGTTAAAAGCACACCTACCACAGGGTGAGGATGTGTGTGTGTGTGTGAGTGATGGATGCATTTATGTTTTCTTTCACTGTTCATTTGTGTTCACATGAAGGCCTAGTCACATGCATAAATGTTAAATGTTATCTGGAATGAACTAGTTTCTCAACCTCAAAAAAAAAAAAAAAAAAAAAAAAAAAAAAAAAAATTTTTTCGGTTCCTTTTTGCTACCGGTTCCAGTGACTTCTCAGTTTTCAGAGACGCTGTGCTGTCCTTTTGCTTTCCACTTGCTGACTCTCTCGCTCACCAATAATGTGATCTGACAGCAAATTGATGCTCTCCTAATGGGCTGAGACATTTCTGCATCGTTACAACAATAACTTGGATTTTGTTTTTCGAACACAGCAGCTGAACTGAAAGTAGGGCATCACCGAGTGCCTGTCTGGTCCTATTCGTATGCACTTATTCAACTGATAACTAAGGAAAAAAATAAATGACTAATGGTTGCGTAACGGAAAAATCTACATGATTTGAACACAAGGTTGTGACACCTTCCTGAACTTTACAAAATAACAAATGATCTGAGTTTCTTGAGTTTCTTATGAAAGTTGGCACTAAAGTTAACTGTTGATGATGTATTTTATCTATGTCAGAAGGAGTGGGCTGAGACGGATGCAGATGCAGTTAGAGTTATTGTTAGAGTTTATTGAAGAGAAACAGGCTTGGGCCAGGCGATCAGCAAACAGCATGCACAGGGAAATATCAAAATACCAAAACCGGGAAACTAGCAAAGTCAGAACCAGAGTAGCAATCGCAGAAATAACAGGCTTGATAAGTTCAGATGCACAAACAAACCGAGCAGTACTTTGCACTCAGTGTGCTGTGAGAGTCTGTTTTATGCTGTGGAGTGACAGGGAAAAGGTGAGTGTGATCAGAAGTCCAGTGATTGGGAACGAGTTAGCGGTAGAGGGTTCTGGGAAGTGTAGTCGAGGGTGGCCATGTTTGTAGGCTGCGATGTGTTCTGAAAAGTTGTGTTTGCTGATAGAGTTGACCTGACAATTTATATAATAGTGTGCCAAAAATATCACCAATGGGGCTTGTATAAGTTTACAACACCCTCTTATCATTGATCATACACAGATCATCCATCCATCCATCCATCTTCTGTACCGCTTATCCTATACAGGGTCGCAGTGGAGCCTGGAGCTTATCCCAGGCCTCGGAGCACAAGGCAGGGGACACCCTGGACGGGGTTCCAATCCATCGCAGGGCACATCAGCACACACTCACATTCACACACTACGGACAATTTTGAGATTCCTATCAGCCTACAACGCATGCCTTTGGACTGGGGGAGGAAACCGGAGTACCCGGAGGAAACCCCCGAAGCACGGGGAGAACATCCACTCACACAGGGCTGAGGTGGGAATCGAAATCTCCAACCCTGGAGGTGCGAGGCAAACTAATCCATTGTGCCCTATCATACACAGATCAGATTGGATTAATTTTCTTCTCTAATTCTAACAACAAACTTTGTTGGATAGAAATTAAGGTTTTTTTGTAATATTAGCAGCTATGCAGTGATATGGAGAGAGAAAGAGAGAGAGAAAGAGAGAGAGAGAGAGAGCATATGTGTGTGAGTGTGTGAGAGAGAGAGAGACAGTGTACTATTGCAAATGTGTATAATGGCTCCCGATGGAGCTGTATGTGAGGAAGGGTGACCTTTAGGTTGAGGATAAACATAGAGCACAGACATACTATCATCTTTATCACACATTAACCTTGCTTTTCTCCTCAAGCCTGGCAATCTCATCAATACCAAGATCATTTTTATTGGGTGGGGGCGGGGCTGCAGGGAGGGGTTTCAAGCTAGAGGTGTTGAAATTTACGGACATCATACTTTGCAGCACATCTCTGCCATTGAACAGAATTTCTATTTTAAAGGTCCTAGTGGAGAGAGACACACAAATACTATATAAACAAACACAATACACACACAAATCATCTTCCGTTATGTAGATGGTAGTGCAGTGATACTGGTACGACAGCTCTTGTAACAAGCAGAAATCTCTTTTTGTGTATTAGCTACAGTTTGGTAACGTTACTTTACACAGGCTGTGACTTGTGTCGTGCTGTATAGATATAACAACAACAAATGTGAGAGGATAGCACAAAAATAGAAAATATGCAAATACAAAATAGAACATAAACCCTAAAACAAGCTCACAAATGTTTTTTCCGTGTTCAAAATGCTTTATTCTAAAGCTACTGGATGTAAGATTTTAAAATTTCACACTCTCTGGTAGTAGACTGCTACTGCTAGCTAAAATACAGTGTAGAGAACAAAACGATTGTGCCTGCTTGCGAAAAGGCACTGCTTCATGTATGAAGTACACAGAAAACACACACAACTAGTTACCCACTACTTCACAACTGGGTAATGATGCAAATACCACAACATGGTTAAACCTGATGACCATCATTCTCGAACTATCTATCAAATTAAAGAATAAATAAATCCGTTACCTGTTCAGTAAGAAAAAAGCTAAAATTGCATTAGTCCTGAATCCATTTTTCTCTTACCGATTATATATTCTATTTCTTCTCTGATTGGCTGCCTGTCACCATGCAGTTGGACTTCTTTCATGCCTAATTTTGGTGTGATGATGATATTTGACACAGAAGTAGCGTAGTCAGGTATCAGCCTTAACTCAACTGAAATCATTGATCATGGAACTGAATCCTTGCCTACTGAAAGCTTGCTCTCCTCAGCAGAGTCCTCCTTACACCCTGAGATTGTATTCTCCCTCCTGCTACTCATCCAAGAAGTGCTATATCTGTAGCCATGTCTGCGAAACTGACAGTGAACCGACAGTTGAACTGCGATGTTCAACTCTGGCTTGAGTAGCGTTCAGAAAGGAATCTGAATTATCCTCTCCCAGCTCACATGCACAACTGACAGGTTCCACACAATCTTAAATAGATTGCTGATCAGAAATATGGCTCATAAGGGAGCCCTTAACCCTCGACCCATACGCAGGTCCATTGTAATTACTGAATAATTCATAGCAGTTACTGAATTATGTGTGTTAAGATGAATAAGTGAGTAAGAAGCTGAGAATTTAAAAACACCTTAAACCAGGGGTCATCAGTTTGACATCATTTAACAACTGGGCTACATGCAGTGCACATTATTTGATATTTAGACACTGAGAAAACTGTGGTGGAAAAACAGAGCCAAATGTAACACTGTAAAAGTAAAATCTCTGTCTTTACATATTTACTTGAGTAAGATTAAAAAGTATTCCCCGTTAAACTCACTCTTACATGTACGAATGCTATCACTGCATGGCACATTCTGCACTAAACTTGACTGAGATGGACGTCTAGTTTAATACTGAAGTGCTGATAGACCAATTCAGGACAAATCCTCATTTTCATTCTTGAGGCTTGCTGCTTGGTTTGGTGCAGAGGGTAGTGTGCCACCTCACCTCGCTCCAGACTCCCCCATTTAATCCTGATCCCAGGTTAATGACGGTGTGGAGCGGGTTTCCTCCAGGTTCTCCAGTTTTCTCCCACTCTGGTAAAACATGCTGGGAGGTGGATCGACTACACTAAATTGCCCCAAGGTGTGAATGTGTGTGTGCATGGTACCCTGTGATAGACTGTGGTACCATCCAGTGTGCATTCCTGCCTCACGCCTGGTGGCTCTGGATGAATGAATGTTTTGACCAGCGTACTAAACCAAGAAAGCACTGATGCAAACAAAACAGCAGAGGAAGCAGTGAGAAACATCACTTTTACTTCTCTATTTATGACCAACGGAAATGAAGAGGGTTTGTTTTTTTATAGTCTACACTCATCCTATATCATTCTCATTTTGCTATGTAAAGGAAACAGTGCATATTAAGAATCCAGATGAAGCTCAAAGAGCAAACAGATCAGTCAGACTGTACCTTCAACTCACCCATTAGACAGAAGTAACACAGTTCATATGTGCCCATTTGTTCTGGAGAGCTTTTGTCTTGGGGCAGTGAGGGCTCTATACACACACACACACACACACACACACACACACACACACAGAGCATTAATCCCCCTCACATTAAGCAAGGCTAATCTGAGCCAGAGGCCAGCTCAGCTCCCAGAGAGCGCTCAGTGTCATGCTATCATGTGGGGCGACCTTCGCAAACTCGGGAATTTATCCCAGCATGCCATATACACACACACAGAGACACACACACAGACACACACATACACAGTGAACACATACAGCACATACAGTTATTTTTATGAAGATCTGTTTTCAAATGATGGGTTGAAAGCAAACCTTTTTGGGTGAGTAATGCTTATCAGACAACATTATCATTAAAATAAAAGACAAGAAAAAAGCCTGTCAGACTGTCAGAGAGAAAGAGAAAGAGAAAGAGAAAGGGGGTGGGGGTGGGGGGAGAGGGATACCTTTCCACCATACCTGTATTGTAATGCATTTGGGACAGCCCAGGTGATTAATACAATGCTAGCGCCATCACTGACACCAGCTGCATAATTTCCTCATTCATCAGTGCCTCTGAATATTTTCTACCCCCATGCATTTACCATTTGCATGTTAAATATAGAGGAAGGCAAACATAACCTTTCCTTTTAAGCCACAGAGCCACATTGTCCATATTTAATGAACCCTGCTGATCATGAGTGAAGGGAAGAAAGCAATTAATATGTACAGATAGCACACTGTTGCTCACTTCAGTTATATAAGCACGCAGCGTTCAGTGACACTGGATAGAAAAGTGAAGAATCGAAGATGATGCTTTCGACCTACGAAATCATGAAGCTTGAGAATCCGAAATATATAATTGAACTCAGAGGACCCGAGGTGAACTATTCCAAACGGCCATTAAGCACTGTTCATTGCTGCTTGTACACTCTGTGTTAACATTGTGTCAGTGCTGCTAATAAAGTATTCAGAAAGCTTACTGCCAATTACACATGAATGCACACAGTAAACATAAACCAACGGTCCATTTATTCAAAAGTCCCAGAAATTACTTATGAGTTAGTAATTAACTTAATTACATAAGATTCTGTTAGTTAAATGAAAAATAATTAACTCCAGTGAATTTCATGAAAAATGTAAACTGTTTTATCCCATATTTTGATCATATTTGACATTAAACAAAAGTGCTGCACGTGACGTCAGCTCATCCTGGGGGGCGGGGCTTATTTCATTCCCATGCTAACAAAACTATCTGGCACAAACATGCTCGTCAATCCCACACTAGAGGGACAGAGATCACTGAAAATGTATAAATTTCATATCTACTAAATGAAGATCTACAAAGTTTACTGATTTATTTGTCTTAATACATAATGTTTTACAAAACTGCTGACATGCACCTGTGGCTTCTAACTCCTTAACACTGATTTCTTTCTTGTTTTTTTTGTTTTGCTTGGATAGTTTTACTTTATGTCCCTGAATGTGGGGCTTCTGCACTAAATGTTGAGTAAAACGTATTCAAACACAGTAACGTATCAGGCATATCATGCATATTAATTCGCCCTGCTCATGAGGTCATTCATTCGTTTAGTGCTTTCTCACTATTGGTAAGTAAATACATGAACAAATAAAGTTTATTAGTTTGAAGATATAAGCTTAGTGTACACAAAGCCACTTTCTGTGCTTTGGGTCTAAAAAGGGGTATTTATTAAAGCAGCGCTCACTGAAGTTATAACGCTTCAATGAGTTTTTAATTCCAGAAGTACAGCACACAATCACTTCCCATTTCTACACAGAAAGAGCAAAAACAAAAGACATGATGAGAGAGGCAACACAAGCTGTGTTATACAGAACAGCCAAAGACATTCTGGCACCAAGTTCAGTCGACAACACAAACACAACACGCTTTACAAAGCTATGATCAGCGCTGGGAATTAATGCTCTCACTCATTTTGTTATTTGAGCTGTTAAAATGACCAAAATATGTGCAGTGGCCAGTGACGCAGATGGTGTTTGAACAGCCCTGTCAAAAGCCCCACTGGACTTTCTCTAACACAATTTCACTAAAACAATCTTTGTATTTCCTCGACCACAGTCTGCCTTAAGAAGCATCTGAGATGGATTATTTCTTCTGTGCTCCAACAAATCCGTTTAGCTTAAAATCCTCTTTTTTTCAATTTTGTAATTTTTCAATAATCTGTCTTATCAGTTATCCATTGATTTGTTTAGCCAACTCCTAAGTATTTAAAACTAATGAGACTGTGTTGTTTAGTATTAAATTTGACTTTATTTTTAATATAAAAAAAACACACTTGACCTCTGATGCCAATAGCGTTCACCCATGAACATTATTTGCGTGGATCTTATTTAAAGATTAACATTATTCGATTATTTAAAAGATTTTCAAAGTCTCTCACCACCATTAATTCGGAGTTAAATTGAGTCGGTTGCAAACTAATAAGGGGCCATTTTGAAATGCATGTTCATCACAAATGCCAAACCAGCTTTAACAAATGGTGTATTTCTTCCATACGGACACAATGAAAATGAAAATAACTGATAATTTACAAAATTGAGATGAACTCTAGTACAAATCAAATCAAACTGTGCATGAAAGTCGGTTCATTTGGACGGATGTTAAAAAAATTTACTTACACGTGGATCTAATTATGCGCGTTTTGATGATGGTTCTTTACCAGACAGAGAAGATGCCAGATTTGAGCTGATTTGTAAAAACTACTTAAATCACAGTCTGGGCTAAAATGGCGTGTAGACAGAAATTTGCCTATAAAAAAATAACTAACGGGAAAATCTTAGTAAGACATAATGGTAAGGCTTGAGGCGGAATTTGATGTAATACTGGTAGAACACCTGTATTTGTCTGAATACAAGTGGAAAAAAAAATCATGTGGCTGTGAAAAGTATGCTCTACTTTGCGGAGCTGAGGTTGTTTGTTCCTGTTGTAGGTTTCCTGCCCTCTACTCAACGGATGTCCCGAGAGATGCCTCTTCTACACAAAAATGCCAAATTGTTTGTCTGAATTTAGCAATACCTCCGCTAATATTTGTTTTGGAGCAGTGACTTAATTGACTTTTTGAGAATCCTTTTTCAATTTGTGCATGAGAAAATGAAATTTCCAATTTAATACAGGGCCAAATAGATTTTTATAGCATCTTCCATAGACTTAATAGTTTTACCTGAGCATGCAAAAACACTGTGCCAAAACAAACCACAGGCAGATGGCCATTAATCGAGTGGAAGGGATGTTTGGCAATTCCAGGAGGATGCGTTGGCCCCTCTCAATTCAAACTCATTTGTATATATATATATATATATATATATATATATATATATATATATATATATATATATATATATATATATATATATATATATATGTATGTATGTATATATACACACACACACACACACACAATATAATACAATTTTGCCTCTGTACACCACCACAATGGATTTGAAATGAAGCAATCAAGATGTGATTGAAGTGTAGACTTTCAGCTTTAATTCAAGGGGTTTAATAAAAAATACTGCATTAACCATTACAGCCTTTTTTTTTTTTTACATAGTCCCTCCATTTTCACAGTCTCAAAAATAATTGGACAAACTAACAATCATAAATATTAGGATTATTTTTATTACTTGGATGTAAATCCTTTGCAGTCAATGACTGTCTGAAGTCTGGAACCCATGGACATTACCAAATGCTGAGTTTCCTCCCTTGAGAGGCTTTGCCAGGCCTTTACTGCAGTGCCTTCAGTTGCGGCCTGCTTGTGGGTCTTTCTGCCTTCTGTTTTGTATTCAGTAAGTGAAAAGCATGCTCAGCTGGGTTAGGATCATCGGACATATAAGAACATTTAATTTCTTTGCCTTAAGAAGCTCTTGGGTTGCTTTCACGTTAGGTTTTGGCTCATTATCCATCTGTACTGTGAAGAGCTGTCCTATCAGTTTTGTAGCATTTGACTGAATCACTTAGAATTCAGCCTGCTACTTCTGTCAGTAGTCACATCATCAATAAACAGTGACCCAGTTCCATTGGCAGCCATACATGCCCATGCCATAACACTTCCTCCACCATGTTTGACAGATAACGATAACGTGGTATGCTTTGGATCATGAGCTGTTCCTTTCGTTCTCCATATTTTCTCTTCCCATCATTCTGGTACAAGTTAATCTTGCATAAGAACAGGTCATGCCTTTTTTAATTTTTTTTTAAAGCAGAGTCTAATCTAGCCTTTCTGTTCTTGGGTGTTACCAATGGTTTGCATCATGAGGTAAACTATCCGTATTTACATTCATGAAGGTGTCTCTTGATTGACTTTGACAATGTCTACCTCCTCCAGAGTGTTCTTGACTCGGCTAAATGTTGTGAAGGGGTTTTTCTTCATAAAGGAAAGAATTCTGTGGTCATCCATTTTGTTGTCTTCCAGGCCTTTTGGTGTTGCTGAGCTTGCCAGTGCATTCCTTCTTTTTAAGAATGTACCAGATTGTTGATTTGGCCACTCTTGAAGTTTCTGTTGTCTCTCTGATAGGTCTGTTTTGTTTTTTCAGCCCAATGATAGCCTTTTTCACTTGCATTGACACCTCTTTGGATTGCGTATTGAGAGTTCCCATGAACAGCTACCAAATGCAAATTCAACATTTGAAATACACTCCAGACCTTTTATCTCCTTAATCTGTCATGAAATAACAATTGTCAGTTGTCCAATTACTTTTGAGCCAGTGAAAATGGAGGGACGATGTAAAAAATGGCTTTAATTCCTAAATGGTTAAGGCAATATTTTTGTTAAACCCCTTGAATTAAACATTTACACCAATCACACCTTAAATTGCTTCATCAACAGTTAAAGATACTGTTTTTTGTTTGATTTTTTTTTTAATCCAGGTCTTCTTCCACAAACCATTAAAACAATGTATGCTCATTTCTGATCAGCAAAGAAAGGCAGCCTGACACCACTCTTCTCCCACCTGCTACGTGTCTAACCTATTTTTACACTAGCATTACAAATCACGCTACAGAGAGCAGCAGCAGCAGATCGTGACCATAGATTTTGGTGAGGCAGGATGAAATTAATAACGGCATAGCCTCAAACTAAATTAAGTCCAGACACTATCGCATGTGACTAATGCTACAGGCTACTATCTAGAGAATTTTTAGAGTAATCCCAAAACATAGTGTCATCCAGCATCCAGTCTAGCAGCTCATTTTAAGCAGTTTTATATGTACCTTTGTTCAACTGTGTTTAACACAGCAGGTCAGTTCCCACTGCCATTAACCAGGGTTGCCAGATTTCTGTAAAACTTCCGGCCCAACTACATCTGAGAAACTACACAAAAGAAACAAAAATTTCAGGCGCTGGAAAAGGAAAATACATTTTTCTATTTCCCTTAGCTTTCATGTGGAAAACAAGGTTACCGTAGTGCAAACGCATTTCTGATGTAGGAACATTATCCACTCCATAATCTCCCTTTCCCTCTCCCAGTCTTTCCAATATATCTTTCAACAGCAATGGTTCTGTCATAGACACACTTCCTGCACTTACACTTATGCATTTGTTTTGTATTAGATTTATTTCCAGTTGTTTGCCATAAAACAAGATCCTGGCATCCTCTGGGTATTTTTAAACTAGCCCAAATCGGCAACCCTGTCATTAACTATCCTGTGCGCTGCATGGGGACATGGGGCAGTGTGATCCCTGCCTAAACGGACCTCTATTAGCACTTGTTGCCATTCCCATTTTTGGTCACTATGGGCAATAATAACTCCATGGGGCCTAAACCCACTATGTGAATCTAAATCCTGAGGAACAGCAAAGTCAGTAAGACACTAGAGCGAGTAAGACACTGAGCTTTAGGACATTAAGCACTATGGCACAGTTCTGTACCTTATGGAAATCCAGCTGAGAGGAGCAAAGACACGCTTGACTGGGTTAATGATGCTCTAAAGTCTTCAGATGTTCACTGGCCCATTTGAAGCATGTTGATCCAACAATTCAATCCAGATGGATTCAGATTTTCTGATGAAGAAAACACCATCTAATCAGCATGTTAAACCCTGCCTTGATCGTGATATTGACTCATGGACCAAGGCACTAGCAAAATCTCCTTCGGCCATTTTCTCCCAGTTCCAAACCTGCCGACTTCCAAGGTCACAGGAGACAAATAATACATGAATAAACCGGTCCAAGGCTACACATAGCCTCCTTTATTATTGAACTGCACATGGTTCACCTCACTGGTTTCATTCTGGAGCCAGCAGACACAATTCACCAGGCTTTGCTTAAAAATTAATATGGCCTGCAGCCCTGACATCCCACCATACATCATAAGTGTGTACTTTATTACATTTTGTATGGCAGACCTGTACAACCTGTGTAACATTTCATTTCAGGTACTTACAATAATTAAGCATGTTTTCTCCATACACCATAAATAGCCCTAATGAGATTTCTTTTTCAGCATGACAGCTATAATAATATATTTGATCTCCTTTTTGAAAAATGCAGGCAGTTATAAATTAACATGGGACGAGTGATTTTATAACAAGCTCTTTTCCTGCAAACCCGTCACACACAGTTATTTATTATTATAAAGTCTAAAATAGATTCATAGACTTTTACAATCATAATACTGTAGCATAAGTGTGGATTTGTACTGACTGTAGCTGTCATTATAATATCCTTGTAGTATCATACTCTTTCTTTCTGCTTACCTTTATTTTCCTAGTGAAGACAGTATGCCGATGACACGACTCACAGCAACTACATCTTTAGAGACCCATCCAAAGCTTCAATCGTTTTGTGATTGATGAAAACGTTTCACCCAATCCATGGCCGAAAACGACTACATATAGCTAGCAAAACAAGAGGTGTCATCTGCCTGCAAATCTATCTGTCAGCAATATCTATGTGGGAGGAACTAACACTATCTGAAAAGAGCTAGTAAGTAATTGAGGTTGGGTTTTTTCATGTGAAGAGGGAGAGAATCAATGACATTACTGAACTAGATGGAAATAAAATCACAGAGTGCCACGTGTAAAATATGGAACTTCAGCTGTAAAATGAATCCTGTCCAAATAGGGCTAATGGTGCATTACTTTAAATGCATTATTGAAGATCCATAGCAAGCAAAATGCAAAGAGGATCATTCTGGCATTTCAGATTCTTTTTTTTTATCTCCATTTAGTTTCACTCCTTCTGAATTTTTCACACGAATGGCATGACTTATTAACAACTGTTTCATAGCAAGGCACAAACTCAGACTCCAGGCAAACATGCATTATGAAAAGAGACGCTGGTGACATTTGTGTTCCCAAGACCAAGACTAAGACAAACGTATTCCCTTAATCACACGTGATGGAATATCTCAATTATTGTAGTCTTCTAAGGATATGTATTTTCTCATCATTCAGGGCTGCATTTATTCAAGACTTGGTTTAAAAATAAGAAAAATGTTTTAAAACTTGCAGCGACCACTTTTTAATACACATTTCTGCTAAAGACAAACTGTGTCCAAACCAAGACATCTCCAGAGAGAAGTCGCACACACAACCAGCAAGAGGGTTGCCAGGGCCGCGGTTTAATGGCAAATTGGACAAGTTTTGGAACAAGGTTACAGATGGAGAAAAAAGCAAGTGAGCGTTTTTTTGTTTGAAAATAATCTGTGGCTGCCAAGATCTTGTTTTGAAGTGAATAATCGGAATTAAATCTAATCAAATTCCACAAACATAGGCTATGGCAAACAAAGGGAAAGTGTAAGTGCAGACAGAGTATCTATAATGTAAAGCACCATTTCTGTTCCAAAATAGATTACAAAGATTGGGAGAGGGAAAGGGGGATTATGGAGTGGATAACAGTCGAACCAGAAGATGATTTATAAAAAGGTGTATTGCAGATACTGCAGATCATGCATGCGCACCACGGCGAACTTGCTTCCCACAAAAAGACTGAGAAAAAGATGAATAATACATCTCCATTTTTCAAACACCCAGATTTTTTTAGGCTTAGTGTCAGGTTATTTTGTGCAGTTTTTGAGATGTAGTTGGGTTCAAAATTTTGCTAAAACCTGGCAACCTTGGCCAGCATTTTCTAAAAAAATTCAAAGCCTGCCATCTTTAACATGGATGAGCTGTGAGAGGCTCACACTCCTCTGCCCTCCACAGCACTAGGCTGGTTATCTCAGAAAGGCCACGTGGCTTATAGGTTATATAGAAGCAGAGCTGAGGGGGAAATTTTCCATCTTTGCTCATCTGCCCAGAAAGATCTTCCTCAAGGGAAATTTGATGGAGCATCACCTCATGAACCTTCCATGACAAAATTCCGAGGAATATTTGCCAGTGGGACCGAACAGAGAGCACCCAACCTCTAAAAACACCCTGCGGTAAAGACAGCCATGTCACCTGCCTTCCAGACGTATAATTGTGGGCTGCCATGCCACGGGAGCGCTGACAAGAAATCAATGTTGACTAGAATTGAAAGGCAAACATGAGAAAAAGAGGGCTTTCAGTCTTGATTTCTCCAAGGGCCACATGCAAATTAAACCTGATCTCAGATTAAAAAGGAAAGGAATGTGCAAGATAAGACTTGAGGTGCATTCAGGAAATGTCCCAATGTCACAGGGTTGACATTTAACACACTGTCTAAAAAGTGGTGAATTAAAATCACTTCTTATGTATTTCAGTTTCAAAGTGACTACACAGGAGAATCGATTTTAGTCCAGGAGCAAGCGAAGTTCAACTCAATACTACATTTACGTTATTTTTTTTCCCCTAAACATCTGTAATATTGTACAGTAAATGCATATAATGCACAATAGGAGAATCTTTCCAAAGGCGTTGTTTGAAAATCTCATTAAATATCATTCTTAACTTGTTTTTCCTCCCAACTGCCTGAATTCTATTGAGAATAACTATATTCAGACTTGTGTATTCCTATTTGACCGTTCACCGGATTGAATTATTGATCTGTGCTTTGCCCTACAGGCAGGAGAACTGTTAAAAAACATAAAAGTGTTTGATGGGGATAACTGTTCACGTACAGTGAACACTGATTTCAGCACTGATAGGAATGTTAACAAGTATATCAACATTTGCTCGTTGAATGATTGCAGGATCAATATATGGAGCTGGAAAACTTTCTCAATGATTTCTCAATGCCGTCTCACATATAATACAGTACAATATACAGTACATTTAAATAATACTTTTTGCACGCTCCCATGAGTCTACATTCATCTACTATTACGTTTTGCATTTCCCATGAAATCCATACTCACTGATCAGACTGTATAGCGAGATATATACTGAAAACTATACTAAAATATTAAAAATATTATTTAATATTATATAAGCCAAACTTGAGAGTAAACAATGTTGTTCAGGACTTAATCCTTTACTCGTCTTTTTCAATTGCAAGTTAATACACATAATACACAAGTTAATACACTAAAAAAAATTTAAAAAAAGGATACTCATTTCATGTGTTATGAATCTTTTTCAGTTACTTGGTCTTTTAATCAGTCAACTATTAGCATAAAGGGTTCACATTATGCAAAACTACATACTCCTTGCTATTTTTTTTCCAAGTTCTACATAGTACATAGACAAAACGTATCATATGTCAGCCAGTGTACACTGTACATACAGAAACTACTAGTATTATACTAAGAATGATGAAAAAACTCTACACACATACCGTATTTACAGCATATTTTGCAAAGAAAAAACTTTTTAATGACCATGAGACAGTATGTTTATGACTTATGAAACTCGGTGGAGTACATCTTCTAATAATTCAAATTATAACTTCAAAAGAGGACATCAGGAAAAAAAAAAATAAAATGGAAAGCTCTAAAATAGAGCTCTTTAAAGAAAGGTTAAATTGTTTAAAATTATTTTGGTGACTTCAAATTAGCGCTAGTGTTTCCACAGGATACAGACCAGACATGGAACAATGCAGCGTTCCCCAACAGCTGTACTAGTATTTCTGTCTAATGCTAAGAGCTGATAAAGAACAGAACATATGTAATCTTACAAAGTAAGTCACTTGGGGCTACTTTAATACCATATACTTTAATGCCAAATACTTTAATGTGCTCATTTGAAGGTTGTGCAGCACATACAAACTGATTAAAAAAAATTTTTTTTTTTTAAATCAAGAAGGTGTCACAAGCAAAAAAGGTAGATTAATTGCAGGCTATGGCAGTGCACCTTCAAGTCTGATCTTTGTGAACTACCCCGCTTCCCTGTCAGACATTGAAACACTTAAACTTAGGAAGCTTGAAAATTTTACATTTACATTTTTAAACAAATCCAAGGAAATGATGTTGCTGAATTATTTCTGTTCTTCTTGTACCTGAAACTGGATGCAGTTGTAACACCCTTAAGTCCTTTATCATAATTTACAAGCACAAAAATCACTTTGATGGGATGCTGGTTACTGATCCTGACACTCTTCTCGCTCTCCAAACCTGATTTATCCTGATACTTCTTCTGCACTTGTGGCTTGTGCACTCTCTGATGAATTGTCCTATATGGACATTCTAATAATTTGCTCTTCCTAAAAACAGTTTATAAGTCTTACGCTTGGTCACTGGATAATCTCACCTGGATTCTGTAGACTTTTACCTGCACTGCTGCTGTAATCATAAAGACTGTCATGCACATGATGAACATCCTTTCAATACACTTACTACTGCTTGACTTTATAGTATACAGTTGTATAAGAGTATGATTTATAATCCTACTATCCGGTGTCACTTAGAGTCTGGTTCAGACTTGAGGTTTTTTCGTTTCAGGGAGCGTTTTGTTGCCACTGCTCATTACAGATCTAAATATAAATCTACATCTGGATTTCTGTAAAGCTGCTTTATGACTATGCGTATTGTTAAAAGTGTGATACGAAAAAAGCTCCTTTAAGGAGTCTACTATAAAGATACAGCAGGGCTAAATTGGCCAGCGGTCAATTCCACTCATCTCCACCAGAATTTAAAGACGAACAGTGAAATAATATGATTTTTCACACAAGCCTGTTGGAATCTGAAGCTTAATGCTGATTGAGATCTTATTTGCAAAGGGTGGGTCTAAGCCTACTGTACCACTGTACATCTGCACCACATAACCCGTCCTAAATCATTTCTTACTGCGACATCAGCATCCTGTGCACTGTCAGGAAAACACACATCAGCAGCTGAAATCCAGCTTTAAACAAAAAATATATAGAAAAATCACATAGATGCGCTATGCAAAAGCAGTTTTTTTTTTTTTTTTTTAATGCAGTGGTGTTGTGGACCTGCATGTCCAACATCATCAGCAATCAGGATGAGGAAAAGCGACTGATGCTCCATCCGGCATCGGAACACACACACACACACACACACACACACATGCGTAATGAGATTCATCTCAAGGATCTGTGTTTTGCAGGATTTCCGATTCACACTGAATGGCGATCAGACTGGCTCCTGCAGGAAAACACGCTCAGATCCAGAGGCTTGGACGCCATTCAAAGCCAGTGGACATCAAAAAAAAACCTCAGGAACCACAAGACTACTGCTTCATTCTCGTTTTCTAGCAATCTTAATCTTTAATCATGAATGATTTCTCAGCCTCTGACTCAAGCACTAGGCAGCTGCCTGCGCAAATCATGCGCAGAAACCCAAAGTTTGCCTTCATTACTGAGCCTACTACAGCTTATTATATAATAATATTAATGCAACATTCGTGGCAGTAGAAAGTTCTGGCTCTGCTGAATAATTTGGGCCCGGAACTCATCTGCATTACAGTCCAGTCCAGTCTCTTCCTGTGAAAAATAAAGTAGGAGCTACACTACTAAGGATTCTCCTTTTGTTTACATCATGAGCTACATGACTGCTGCGCTGCGCGTGCGACTCTGTAACAGCTGCTAATTTAAACTAATCCTCTCTGTCTCTCTCTCTCTCTCTCTTTCTCCTTCTCTTTCTCCCTCTCTCTCTCTCTCAAACACATACACAAACAGTGGACATGATGTTTCCCTGTTTTTCACGCGTTCCTCTTGGCTTTCAAACCCACACCCTCATAGACAAAGCTCAAAACCCGTCGTATAATCAGTAGCATCTCTCACCTGCGCTCGGCTGCCTGTTATTTCAGCAGTGGAACGGAACAGCAGCCCCGCCCGACTCCACCATCTTCCTCCTCCGTCCCCGCCTCGCGCTCCGACTCACGGCGTGGTGGGCGGAGCAACGTGACGTCAGAAGCTTCCCACTCAGTCCATACAGAAAGCCATGTATTATGATTTTAACACGTGAATATTATATACATATAACATAAGTGCAATGTATATTTTTCTCAATGATCCACATATGTAATCTTTTCTTAACAGACTTCAGCTCACTCATATGTGCCTTTACCTGCTAAACAAGAAAAAGCTGCAAGATTTTATTTTTTTTTATGTATAGCCTATACAGTATATAACCAGCAGTGAAATGAAAACCTGTTATGACTCTTTTATGAATGTCAGATAATTAAAAAAAAAAAATTCTTTTATAAATCTTTATATGAGTTTGCATGTTGTCCAGGGTTCCAGGGTTTCCTCCGGGTACTCCGGTTTCCTCCCCCAGTCCAATGCCATGTGTTGTAGGCTGATTGGCATCTCTAAACTGTCTGTAGTGTGTGAATGGGTATGTGAGTGTGTGGTGTGTGTGCGATTGTGCCCTGTGATGGGTTGGCACCCCGTCCAGGGTGTCCCCCGCCTTGTGCCCCAGGTCCCCTGGCATAAGCTCTAGGCTCCCCACAACCCTGTGTAGGATAAGCGGCACAGAGAATGGATGGATGGATGGATGGATGGATGTTACCCAGTTCTAAATACAAACACAATCCTGTTTGTTTTTATTAAAACATTCCATCTAAAAGGAAAAAGGTTTTTTAAATACTTTTTTTGATACATTTAAGCTATATTGCACAAGCAAGAATGCTGTTATACTGAATACTGGCACGACTGCGATTTGGCCGCAGGTTATCACAGCTGTGTCGATGTTCAGCACAGCAGCATGACTGCGAGTGTGATTATTGCTTTTATACAACAGTTCTATTAATAAGAAATTTATATCAAGTAACTGACATTTCAGACACAATATTGTCAAATAGTTTGCTTATTTTTCCTCCGTCAACGAAAATAGTTCCCAAAGAAGCCACAACTGGATCGAGTGTTACGCACAGACTGATTGACAGCCTGTAGTAAGTGTGGTAACGGTTTCAGTGTAAACTAGCTATTGGTAGGATTGAATTTTATGTAGCGAACACAGACAAGCAGAGTGATACACACAGTGAAATGTCTCGGTGCTGTAATACTAAATATCAGCACTCTTGGAACGCTGCTTGACCAATTAAATTAGTGGATCAGCATTAACTATTGTCTAATATGATGTAATCATGGGAGGAAGAAGTATAGAAAAGGTCATGCTCTCTAACAGAGCACATGTTTGTCAGTAGAAGATCCAAGTAGGGATCCAGAGAGTCGCTCTTTTGTTGGTAAAATGTGAGTTTGAATCCCAACGATGCCATTTGTGGCTGGACGTTCAAGAAAGCAGGACTGGCCATGCTTTCTGTGTAGGAAGGATGGCATTCCTCTCTCCTTTTAATTAGAATGACAGTGGCTTGTGTGTACAGAGGAGCGTAGTAGGCGGCTTGCTCCGAGTGTATTCCACTGTCCTGTGATGCAACATGAGCAGACTGTGTCTCATAGGAAGACATCTGAGCATTTCCACCCTCTCTGTTTGTTAGCTGTTGTGTGATAGGGGAGAAATAGCTAGTGTGTGGGAATTGGCAATGATTGTAATAACCAATCAGGAAACTCGCTGCAAGCATTACATTCTTCCTGCTGCTAGCTTTTTCATGCCAGTCGTGGAGTAGGGGCCTCTTCTTTGCAAGATGACGACATAGGAGTCTCTTCATGGTGGATGTACATACTTTGGTCTTGGTGGAGTTGCTAGGATTTTCCCGTGGTACCAAGCGCAAAAAGGCACTGTCTCTAAATACAGCCACATGTGTGCACCTATTTGTGGACCTAATTAAAATCCTAATTATGACAATTGGCCAATCATAAGCTTTTAAGTCATTACATCTATTTCTGGATTTTTTTTTCTTCTAGATTGTACAAAGAGATAGTCAACTTTGTGTATGTTAAACTTCTGACCCACTGGAATTCTGGTAAAGTGAATTAAAGCTGAAATAAATCTCTCTAATCGATTGCCCAAAAAAAAAAAAAAGAAAAAAAAAAAAAGTACAGTAACATGAAACGTGTGGAGCTGTGAAAAACTTAGCTTGAATATCTTTAGCCTAGGTGTATGTAAACTTTTGGCCTCAACTGTAAATGACAAACAGCTAATTTATTCCAATTATATCTCTTGAAATAGAGTGGATAAGACAAGGACTAATGATTCATAACTTTTAATTTACTGGAAAACTGGAGGATTCTGGCCGCAGCTGCTGAAATTTGAAGTTATTACAAAGCTTCATAGTGAAAAAGTCTGCAATTCTGTTTTTTCCAGAGAATTTTTTTTATTTCATGTGGTAGGCAACTGACAAAAACAATTACTGTGGTTACAAGTCTTTTTAATCTACAAATAAATATATAACACACAGACAAAATGCTAGATTTGTTAGCAACCTACAGTACCTTATGTAAACTTACCTAGAAATATGTGAGAAGGAACAAAAAGCACTACAAAACTACATTATTTCTTCCCAAAGCTTGATGAAAATTGAGAGAATGTATCTGCATAGATGCACCAGCGCCATTTCAGTCATGATGTAGAGGTTATGGCAGAACAGGCAGTTAATACACAGACATGATGCGAGAAAGAAAAGTAATATGGACATCACCTTATTTAAGACAACGGTAATGAATACACTTCAGGCTAGATTTATGGTCAAAGCCCTAAAATGATAAGACTTACAAAAGAAGCGATTCTTAGAACCAGCAGCTTTTCTCCTGATAACATAAGACTGTATGATTGGCTCTGGTTCAGCAGGTAGTTGGTTTAGTGGCAGAACTTGTACAGCAGTAGCACAAAATGCAAAAGTGTGTGGAAGGAAAAACTAGGAGGAAGATTTTTCTCCTTTTTTTGTGCCACTTTGGACCAAGGAAGCAGAAAAAAAAAACACCACGAAGGCATGTTTGTTTCCAGTAATCTTCAAACAAGTAACAGAAATGGCAGCAGGAAATATGACAACTGCTACAAGTAACAGACATGTAACAAGAATCAGTTCAGGTAAATGTAAGTACATCTTACCACAGTGTAAAGGGACTGTATAGAAGTCAGTATTTATAAGTAGCGTTTAGTGTAACCAAGAAGGGATTATACACTCACTGACCACTTTATTAGGAACACAGGTACACCTGATCATTAATGCAATTAGCCAATACAATGGCAGCAGCACAATCTATAAAATCATGCAGATACAGGTCAAGAGCTTCAGTTAATGTTCACATCAAACATCAGAATGGAGATAATATGTGATCTCAGTGACTTGGTTGTTTGTGCCAGATGGGCTGGTATGAGTATTTCAGAAACCGCTGATCTCCTGGGATTTTCATGCAGGACAGTCTCCAGAGTTTACACGGAATGGTGCGAAAAACATCCTGTGAGTGTCAGTTCTGTGGGTGGAAAAGCCTTGTTAATGAGAGAGGATAGAGGTGAATGGATAGACTGGTTCGAGCTGACAGCAGGGCCATGATAACTCAAATAACCACGCTTTACAACCGTGGTGAGCTGAAATGCATCCCAGAACAAACAACACATCGAACCTTGAGGCAGAAGGGCTACACCAGCAAAAGACCACATCAGACTCCACTCTTGTCAGCCAGGAACAGAATCCCGAAGCTACAGTGAACACAGAATCAACAAAACTGGATAATTGAAGACTGGAAAAAGACCAGATGATGGTTTTCCAATCTTCAACTGCCCAGGTTCAGAACCGCCGTTCACTGGATGTTTTTTGTTTTTCGTGCCATTCCGTGCAAACTCGAGAGACCTTTGTATGTGAAAATCTCAGGAGATTTCTGCAATTTCTGAAATACTTAAACCAACCTCTCTGGCACCAACAACCTTGCCACGGTTACAGTCACTGAGATCACACTTTCCCCGGTTCTGAAGTTGGACGTAAATATTAAATTAAGCTCTTAATCTGTACCTGCAGGAGTTTATGCATTGCGCTACTGCCCCATGATTGGCTGATTGGACTGGGTCCTAATAAAGTGGTCAGTGACGGCATTAAAACCATCCTTTACCAACTAGAAAATGACTAAAACCTACTTTATTGTCCTAGGTTCAGAGAACAGAACGAAGAATTATATGATGAACTTCGTTATAATGACAGTCTACCTTTCAATGCGTTTGGTTGTAGAGTGAAGGAAGAATGGGCTTTTATTGCCAAGCTACTGCACCCCAGAGCGATGTGGTGCGAGAGAAACACTCCAGGCTAAGCAAAAAAAGAAAAAACAAAACAAAAACAAACAAAACAGTAAATAGCCCTAGATAAAAGTTATTTGATCACTATACAAGTGTGGAAATGGAACACTTCATTTCGTATTGTCACTGTGCAACTGCGCAAATATCATTTCCTAAGACAAACTGTACACTTCATTGTACACAAAATGAAAACCCAGTCTAGTTTTTAGCTAAATTACAAAGTCAGTTTGGATTATCCAGAGTATTATTTTCAATCAAGTTGTATCTGTGGAACAAACCTAAAGATGTTCTAGATATGTTTAAGAACTTAAATGTGTTTCATTGTCAATATAAATCTATTCTCTGACTAGTAAATAGTTTTTATTACGTGTAAAAAGATAGTATAGTACATTTGAAAATGACAAGCATATGCTTTCCTACAAACAAACCTAGACAAATGTGCCATGAATCTCTTCTGCTTTACAAGATTGTTCTATTTCAAGGGTTATAAGAGGCCAGAAATTTCTCATGCACGGCTAGATCAACCATGACTGTCTAAAGCAGGGTTTACACTGTGTGATTTCAGTGGTCTGTGAAGATTATACCACGTCATGCTGTATGAGACGATCCCATTAACATCTTGCTCGAATACTATGACAGACTGTGATAACACGCTCGTGTCGCTTTATACTATGAAGATGCTCTAAACATACCTGCGATTAAAGAAAATTATTTGTTCTGCTTATACCATCATTCAGTGCGATCCACGTTTGCATAAACAGAAACATTCTTTGACGTGAGTTTGAGGTAAGGATTTTTTGTGTCCATGATCATGTTTTGTTCACGTTTTGCCATTACCGGTGCTACTACTGTATTTGTAGCTGTCCAGTGAGTTTCCCATATTCCTATGCTGCCTTCCTATTGGTGGATTTGAGATGAGCATTGTAGTAGCAGTCATAATCTGAGATTTTAGTTACATAATTCTGAGACTACCAGAATTTTTTTTTTTTGTCGAAAGACTTTGGTCACAACGGCACTGAATCACCTGCCTGTAAGAAGATCACATTATATGATCACAGGTCTCAACACACGACCACGATTCTTTTACGATTTGTGATTTTTGTCTGTGACGGAAAAACAAGGCCTAAAATCGTACAGTGTAAACCCAGCTGAAATGTTCAGTTTGAATAAATTGTGATATGAGTGAGTGAAATTTATAACAATTCTTTGCATAAATATAGTTCAAAAGTAGTGTTAAAAGAGAAGCAGCATCTGTCAACCCAGGCCTGTTAAAGCCTTCTTTTGTGGCTGCAGAAAATTAGCACCATTCGACAAGTGTTAGACTTCAGCTTTGTAGCTTGTACTGATTCTAATCACAACACCGTCCTCACGGGTAGACGAGTCAAGAAATGCTCATGCTCTATTGCAAATTCCCCTTCATAACGAAAACTCAGGCTACATAAAAGGAATAAAATCACACTGTTTGTGCTTTAACACTGAGATTCTTCACACAGCATCACACCTAATGGTTCTGTCTAGATGATCTTTGTTTTAGAGTGTGATGAACGTGCCTCTATAAGATGATATAGTTAACTGTGAAGCCTGAGCCACAGCTTTGCCATTACACGAACAGAAATATACCTAAAAATTGCACAAGCACTACCCATTTCTGTTGTGTATTATTGGCTGTGTATAAAAACTATTAATAAATATTGATCCCAAATGGCTCAGCCTACCAAGTTTTTAATGTTTCTGAGAAACTCTGTGATTGTGCTTACATCATTAACTGGAGCAAAGTGCTCTGAAATTTGTGTAGACCTGTACAAAAGTTCAAAGAGCAAATAAACAAGTAGACAAGTAACCAAAGTCTGTCTGCTCTTAATGACACAGAAGGAAGTGGGATAGGATCAGTTTAATCTCCAATGTGTGCACCTAAGTCTCTTGACAGGAAATGTACAACTGAAGGCAGCATCATTAAGACGTCCTGTACTCGTTTAAATTGTGCAAAAAAAAAAAAAAAAAAAAAAAAACAATATAAAAAGTTTCAAATAACTGAGGAAAAAAATAAATAAAAAAAACAGACCTGAGATATCAAGTACCTGAACAAAAGCAGATACTGCAGACCAGCATTACTCTGCCATGGCTCATCACTTGGTTTTCATCATGAAGGGGAATTCACTTGTAGAGCTTCTCTGACAGTCTGGCCTTCTTCAGTTGTGCAGGACGTGCGTGGGTGGTGCCAAAACTAAGCTGATCTATCAAACCTCGCCCATTACCATGTGGGCGGAGTATATCTTGAGCTACTGACCTATGACAGAGTCCAGCCACTTCCTGTATGCGTTGGCGAAACGGCCCTGTTCAGGGTTCCTGCAGCTGCTGAGGATACGTGAGATGAATGTGTGTTCAGAAGGGAGAGTGGGGCAGGGCGGCCCTCGCTTCAACCTTTTACTGTCCTGTGTGTAGCCTCCGTGCTTACTGCCCTCTAGTGTACAGTCAACATCCATGGCCTGGGAGCTCCTGCTTTCATCACTGGGGTCTAAAGAGTCATTAAGCAGAGTGTGGGCGTGGCCTGGAGATAGAGGATCCTTCTCTTGACTGTGATTCCTCCAGTGATGCCACAGATAGAACACATGGCGTCTGTTCGAGGGAAGAAATAAACACTTCAGTCTGAGATGTATGGACAAATGCATCTTTCCATTATACAGATTACTTGCTATTTAAATGCAAAAGCTTATGGGATTTAACAAAATGGCACCTGGCAGCCTGGGAAAGCCCTTCGCACTATATACAGTCCTGAAGTAAATTTCTAGCATTAAAATCTGGTTACCACCAAAAGTTAAAGAGAGAAAATTATATTTAAAGATTTTTTCCAATTCCACTGCAAAGACACACTGCCTACTGCTGTATTTATAACCTGATCTACTTATTTGATAATCTGATCTAAATCTTAAAGAATTATATGTTTACAATGGAAAATGAGTTCTCACTTTTATTATCAGAATCATTCACATCAGTCTCATCAGCTGAGGAAAAAGTCACTTTCAGCATTTAAACATGAGCCCCATCATGAGCCCCATCATGAGCCCCATCATGAGCCCCGGTTCTGTTCTGTTGAATAAATTTCTTGTTATTAATGTCTTTTTAATTATGCCATTTAAAAAATTTGGTTGCTGTAATCGGTACACAATATTGAAGCACTCTTCTTTGTTTTGATGTGATGGTGCAGGAGCATTGCAGACATTTTGACAGCCAGGATCTGATTACAAACTGAAATGATTAGGCTTGTATCTGTTTGGCTACGGCATGTAACTAACCAAATCATGAGAAAAGCGCATTTAAGGTAGCAAGGTTTTAGAGATATTTAAACAGACTGACTGCAGTTTTTTTAAACTGGCTCCTTACACATGATCTTTGCAAGGTCAACAAGCAAGGTCTCTTAAATAAAATCATTTCCTCACAGATAATAACCTCAACAACTGCCTGATATAAGGGATGATAAAAGACCAAAGTCAGTTTATTTGGGGGAAAAAATACAAAAAAAAAAGTTACAATTGTCTGTTGTAATCATACATGGTAAATTGAGAGCAGGTTAAAAATGCTGGAGTATTGCATTGAAAACATTATATAATAGCTTTAAATAAATACAGCAGAAATGAATACTATAACTAAACTAAACTATAACCACAGTAGGAACAGCACTGTAAATAAGCGCAAATTGACAGCAGGAGCTGAAGAGGTATAAAACATTTTTCACCAAGCACCTGTTCTCTTCCCAAAGCCCCAGAGAGCATGAGAGAGAGAGAGAGAGAGAGAGAGAGAGAGAGAAAGAGAAAGACAGAGTTCTCCTTAGTGACCTATGGTTCTGCAGCACAGGATCATCCATCAAACTATAACACTGCACTATAAACACATCAGGCCAGTCTAGCAGAAGGCCAAGGACAACCTACTGGAGACAAAGTCACAGCACTCACACAGTGCACAGCACACACAGTGCTCACGCACACTCCAGCAGCACAGCATGCAGCTGGAAAACACATTCTACCTTATCGCCAATCCAGATGGAGGTTAATAAACAGAGCCACTGAATGGAACTGTAGC
Source organism: Pangasianodon hypophthalmus (assembly GCF_027358585.1). NCBI lineage: Eukaryota > Metazoa > Chordata > Actinopteri > Siluriformes > Pangasiidae > Pangasianodon > Pangasianodon hypophthalmus. Next base: position 8,407,400 of record NC_069733.1, on the reverse strand, counting down.
TAATGTGCTATGCCATATAATTGGTACAGATTTAGAAAATACGACAAATCCTCCAATAAGACTTGAATGTACAGATGGAGGACAAAGAAGAAAAAAAAAAAAACAGTTGCTTTGTTACACTGTATGAAGTATTTTGCTTTAGATGGAAAGATCACTGCAAATCAATACAGTTATTCTGACTGATCACCTTCATCCTATGATGAAACGTTTCTATCCTGATGGGAGTGGCCTCTTCCAGGATGACGACAGGGAATGAGGGCTCACTGAATGAGTTAATAAGCGTGAAAATGATTTAAATCCTACACAATGGCCTTCACAGACACCAGATCTCAAACTATCGATCACCTGTGAGAGATTTTGGAGCGACATGTTAGACAGCACTCTCAACCACCATAAATTTTTCCTGTAATTTCTCACCTGTCTGTATGTCTACAGCACTCCAAGAACATGTAATAAAATGAGTACACTGAGCAAAGAGCGGTATGCATTGAAACAGACTGACATTCAACCTACACTGATTTACAGACAGACCATTTCACATTCTTATTAACCTCTGGGTTGTATGGACCGTGTAGTCTATGAAAATGACCTAAAAATATTAATATATAAAAATAAATGACTAAAAGATTTGAGAGTAAGATACATACAGGCTGTACATGTTGGAAATGAAAGGATAAAAACAACTCCATCATTAGCAGCAAATAAAATACAGCATTAAATAATAACAGTACTAATAACATAATATATCAGAACAAATTTCATTGGAATACTTTTAGGCAAGTAAATTAATAAAGGCATCATTAATGCCACTTTTTTAATCTGTATCAATTATGTGTCTTAAAAGTAATATTACGTGCAAACAGTTAACAAGGTAACACGTGCTTATTGGTGTCACCTTTTATGTGGTTGACTCTTAAATGGTTTCTGGAGCACACTATAGTGCACTACATAGGGAGCATATATGGTAAATCTGTAGACAGCCGGGATTCAACTGATCTGTGTGTTGAAGCAGAGAATAAGACTCTTTTTGGTGTATTTTTAAGTGAGAATGCGTAGCAGGGTACGTGCATGTTAAAATACAGAGCAACTACGCAAAATGCATGAAAGTTGGCAGCTCTGACGTCTGGATGTAAAAAGTGTAAATTGTGTGCCATATGCCCTCACCTGTGGCACCACAGGGTCTCGTGGCCTGGGTATGACTCAATGAGGTCAGTGCAGAGCTCTATCTCGTCGTGGAAGAGCTGAGGGATGGTATCGGTGTGTGGCTCGTCCACTGAGCCTCCTCTGTTAGGCTGCTGGGCCTGACCCAGCTCGGCTAACAGCGCCTTGAGCAGGAACTGGCGGTAGTGAAATCCGCTGTGGTCAGACACATGCGTGGACACCCAAAGTCTTGTGGAGGAGAGTTCGTCATGAAGAACCTGCACAGGGAAAGCACAAACATGCTACTAATACATACCATTAAGAGAAAGTTTGGGGTCAGTAGTGGTAGAAATTAAACTAAATCACCTGGACTGACTGAACAAACCAGACCTTTAATGATCCAAATACACAAACATGTAAAGACGACGACTCCTAAACAAGTCCCTATTACTAAAGAGATACGAGACAGCATCATTACTGCCCTCTCTATTAACCAATTAACTTTAAAATATTGCAGAGTTGCTTATATGGCTCATGCTTGATAGCCGCATGCTTTGTTTGGTTTGAGCTCAAGCGATTTCTACTGTTGCTATGACCATATAATCTTAATATCAAGACACCTCAGAACAATAGACTTTTCTGAGATATTGCAAGAATCCTTTTCAGTGTTCGTTTTATTTAATGTCTACAACAAGTAGAACACCAGCGGTGTCAATGGGGACGCCTCCGCCACCAACAAGCCTACTACTTCTAGTTACTTATCTGTATGCCTCTAACAGCCCTAGAACACATTTCAAACAGGAAGGAAGCTACTGAAGGAAAACTATTTCAGCCTTTTGACCATGCTGTGATCTTAAACCTGTTTGATCAATTCCAAAAATCTAATCAGTTCATCTGCTGGTTACAACGATAATTCCATAGAAATCCTACAAATATGCAACCTCTCCTTCATGAGTCATTGCGCTAATGAGAAACAGACTGACAGATGCACAGAGAAATGGACAACCTGAAAACATAACGCTACCCCCACCTAGTTGCAGAGGCATAATAAAAAAACATTTTTTTTTTAAATGCAAGACTACTGTTCGGTTGCCAGTTTGTTATCAAGCCTATAAAAACATATTAATACATCGCACATTGTGCATCATAGAAACATTTTCAAGTATTGTGCCTACTCCTAGTTCCAGCCCCCTTTAATATAAGAAAACACTTTGGGGCATTGTAATGATAAAAGAAGCTTCAGAAAGTGCAAGGCAGCAATTTTAGGCATTAACATGGCCATATAAAATCAAAAATATTTTTATTGTTTATTAAAGAGAAAAAATTTAAAACAAGGGAACAGTATCACCATAAAACACAGCAAAAAACACCACCCTCAAACCATTTCCTGTCCTCACAACTAAATAACATACAATCACAATGTTCACTGTGTTAGTCTCAGTACAATAATGTTAATCTGCATTAAATATACAGTAAACACACCTTGAGTAAGAAGTACACACACAGTTTGCCCACTCTACCTTCAGATTGCCTTTGGCCATGTGCTGCAGGACCCAGATTCGGTGTGACCAGGCGTTGTAGTTGCTGGCGTAACGGCCCGCCGCATCGGCACACACCTTCATCTCCTCGTGCACGGCTCTCTGTATCTGCTCACTGTAGTCGCTTCTCTCGTCAGCTCCACACGGCTCCTTCTGCAGCCTCTTCAGCACCCATCGCCTTCCCCACACACACACACACAATCACACACCATCACACACTATCACACACTATCACACACCACTACTACACCTGACTATCACACAGGTACTGTATTAAAACTTCTCAGCTATGCATCTCTTTTTCTTTTTTGCTTAATTTTCTATCTATTTTAATTAACCATTTCAAACAAGCTAGATTAGTGCAGCATGTGGACAATAAACGGTGTGTGTGTGTGTGTGTGTGTGTGTGTATCATTTTAACACAGCTGGAGCATAGTGATGCCAAGATCATAAGTTTGATCATCAACATTAAAATGGTTTCTAAAGATCTGTGGGCTAGATGGGAGTGTAAATGCTGATAGTAGAACCCTACTCCAACTCTCACTTCCTTGAAAAAGGAAAAGAGAAAATGGTGAATTCAAATTGATGTCAAAATTAAATAGAAATATGAAAAAGAGAAAAGACTGATATTAAAATGAATAATAATTTTCTATTAAGCACAAAGAGCTTCATACCCATCAGTCATCTTAAATTATAGCACAATTCAAATTGTAGTTTAAAGATTAAAAGTGAAGGATTATACAGAATAATGTTATTAATTGAATAATAAAAATTATATTACAAGAATAATTTTTCTCTTTTTAAGCACTGCACTACATCAGTTGTATTCTCCTCAATGTAATATTAAACAGATGTGACCTACATTTTGATTTTTATTCATTTCGCAGATGTTTCGGCCCAAAGCGACTTGCAAGTGAGGCAGAATACAAGTCAAGCAGCGAGCCGAGCCTCTGAGAGTTAAGCTTCCTGCTCAAGGGCCCAATAGCGGCTTTCTGTCAGCTCTGGAATTTAAGCTCATGACCATCCCATCACCTCTGAGCTTCCACTGCCCTTAAATCCCTTTAAAAACCCTTAAACCTCCAGCAATATATTTGAGCTAGTGCTATGGAACCAATAAGTCACCACTTCCCACCCACGATCCAGAGCAGAAGAACTGCGGCGCCTGCTCAAAAATCTGAGGGGACAGAGTGAAAAATTAATGCTAATGACGCTTAGAAAATAGGACTGAATAACTTATTTTGAGATACTTGATATTTTATCGATCTGCTCATATGACCTGATTTGGGTGTACGTAGAGAAAGCGTACGGCTGAGGGATGGCTGCAGTAGCTTCTTTAACTGGGTCAGTAATTTATATGGCAAACTGATGCTGAATTAATACTGCTATACTATTAAGAGCATAATCTTGTAGCTGTGCTTGCATTACAGATGAGGACGAAGAATTAAAATCAGCCTGACCTGTGTATCCATGTCTCTGGGCTTTTCGGATACTTGGTCAGCGCTAATTTCCCCAGGTAAAGGTCTTTCTCTGGATTCAGCACTCCACACTGAAGGAGTTCCTTCCTGCAAATTTTAAGACCGAGAAAGATTTAAAACCGAGTCTTGACTATAGCTCCATCTAATGGACAATTTGAAATAATCCCGAAAAAATCTCTGATGTTAATGGAGTCTGGGTGTCAAATCATCATCTATCAAATGCAGCACCTGAGGGTCTCGTCTCCTCTAACTGAAGAACACATTTATATTTATATCACAGTGCAGGGGTGAAGGACTTGAGCGCAAGTCTTATTTATGAATGTGCAAGCACTTTCTATAAACAGCAGCCGCTGACACAGTCATTCCCGAAAAAGACCGAAAGTCAAAAAAATAAATAAATAAAAGTGTCAGAGTGAAAACAGAAAAAAACAGACAGCCAGTACAGATTATTTGAGGAAAGAAATATATATATATATATATATATATATATATATATATATATATATATATATATATATATATATACACACACACACACACATACACACACACACTTGTGGTTAACGGTGAAAGCGATTCAGTACCTGACGTTCCAGGCAGTGGTAAAGTCCGGGTTTAGTAGCAGTACTGTGGATGTGATGTCAACCAGCGCTGAGTGGAGAGATAGAGCTTCGATTAGATCCTCTGTTCTAATCATTATTGTCACGCCCTTGCCGCATTATGGTTTGATGGTATGACCCATCGAAATGGAATAAACAAATAAGACATGGCCTTACCCTCGCGGTCCAGCCACTGCTTGCGTTGCCGGTAGAGCAGCAGCTTGTTGTGCACGTAGGGCAGTAGGAACTTCACGCACCAGCTTTCCACCCCGAGCTTATTCTCCACCAAGACGATGGGGCTTCTGTTGTACCTGGCCTCCGGGCACGGTATGAGACCGATCTCATCTCTACAATCAAAATAAAACAAAGTGTCAAACATGGACAAAAGTCTTAGGGTGCCTTCACTTATGCAGCGTTTCATCTGTTTAAATCGAACCCTGCTGTGTTCCCCTCTTGATGTGGTTCATTTAGGGAGGTCAGAACACATGAGGTTAATCACACGAGGATGCGGACCAAAATAACTGATCTGACCATCTGTGCGACGTGGTCTCGGTCCGGTTCCAAGTGAACTCTAGCGTGATTCATTTTCACTGAGAAAGTGAGTCAGCTCTGAATCCATCCAGCTGCAGGAAGGGAATAAAACATGTATAATGGGATACGCGCAACCTTTTCTCACAGACAGCCATGAGGAGCAAACTTAGCCAAAGGAAAGAGATGTAGCGCTTCAGAAATGCCACGTGTTCTGAATGTTTCCAATCCACAACCTGTTTTAAACTAGTTTTTGCATAATTATCAATTCATTTATATAGCGACAGCTCTGCCTCTCTCCAGGATCAGGTGATTTTTGATCATATATGAGCTATGGACCTGTTCCATATGTCTGACAACAAATGAAAAAGTTTTATGACCATGTTTTTTTTTAAGGAAGTTTTTATGTTTTTCAGACTCAAGAAATAGATTAACAGATGCAAAACCTTCCTTAAAAACAGCAGACACAGGGCTGCTTTATTCAAGCTGGAAATCCTTCGAGTATCAATACTAACCTGAAACTCTGGATCAGTATCAGATCAGATTTAACACATTTTGCAATTTATTCCACTGAAGCATTTTATAGTCGTGACTGCATGTGATGCTGACTGACTGACCTATCTTGCCTTAAAGCATGTCATCGCACCTATAACATGGCAACAGAAGCTCGCAGAGACTCGGCCGGGTTACGGAAAAGACGTCAGCCTGTACTCAGCGCTCCGATATAATATCAATATCAATATCAATGTTGTAGCAAAAAAAAGGAAAAAGCAGGATTGACACATCTCTGCTTCTTTATATGACCCAGATCAAAGCTGACTCTGTGCTATCAGCTAGCTGGCACAGTTATAACCTTGGGGACAGACTAATGAGGACTTGGGTCACTGAGCATCATGAATTTGGGTTGCCTGAAAAAAACCAAGAGGAGTAGATTAGTCAATAGTTTAGTTTTATGTTTTATGGGAAAAGCATATCAGGTCAAATTCACATTAAAGAGGCATTTCATTCATGTGACAGGAACGCCCTTTAGTCCTAGTGATGCAAAAAAGAAAAGAAAAAAAAAAGAAAAGAAAAGAAACAGCTGTGACAGATATCAAGAAAGCAGAAAGCAGTCTGAGTGAGATTTGATTTGAACTGTCAGTCTGGTGTCAGTTTCTATGCAAGTTGTTAAACCGTTCAACACCAACGTAAGGTGTTTATAACTACATAATAAAATACAAATAACCTGTTATACAGTTAAAGGCAGAAGGCAGAAGGCAGGACACAATCTATCTTCAGTTCAGCAAAGACTCTCATTGTGTAAAGACTAGCTGTGCTAAGCTAGTCTGAGATACACCTGTCCACCAAACAGCTACAGCCAACTAGCTAGCTAGCTCCAAGAAGTAGTTTACAGGGTTAGCACGCGCCAAATGTGCGTTCGCGTGCGTGAACATATCAGACTATAAAGCACAAAAAACGACGACTACAGATAAAACCAAAGATACATACATGCCAGGGTTTCTCTTAAAAGCGTTAGTGATATCTTTGACAACTCTCTGGACCAAGACATCCACCTCCTCTTCCGACTCAGCCATTTTCAGAGCGCGAGTGACATCAGTACGAGTGACTCAACCTCATCCGGGACACCGAGCAGCTTTCGCGCATGCGCAGACTCTGCCATTTGACATGGCAACAAGGTGGCGTCATTAGAAACGTCCTCGCGCCTCGATTAGGAGTATACCTCCCAATAAAGTGAAGAATAAATACTGCAGATATCTGCTCTTCTTTATCAGTATCTTTATAGCAATCTGGGTAGGGTGGTTAAGTATGAATTACAGCAAGAAAACGCTGATTTCAGACTGGTGAGTATTATTTAAAAAAAAAAAAAAAGAAATCCTGCTGACTGAGTAAAAATAATGAAATTGCTTAAATAATAGTCCCTGTGTTGTAAAGGCACAAACACATAGAGGCAGAACCAAAAGACTATGATATCTCTGCATGTGGTGATGGACAAAGAAAACTGCACAAGTCAACATACAAGCATTTTGGCACACACTTGGACGCAGTAAGTGCTAATTGTACTGAGATCATACTGTATACTGAGTTAATTAAATTAAGAAAAATCATACTTTAATAGTAACATTGACTCATATGTGTCCAGATTATTCCCAGTGATTTCATGTAAACATGTCAGTAACAGTACTTGATCAAACAGATGAAATTTTATGCTCATTCACTCTGTTTTTTGTCTTAAAAGGAAAAAATTCAAGGGCATTCTTTCAGACTCTTTCAGGGAGTAACCTGACTTTTGTTGCTCACGTCAGGCATTTCCTGCTGTCCCCTAATCACATTACGCATTACTGAACTCTGCAGAGAGACAGAAGTTAGCTGTCACAAAATAGTCACAAAAGAAATCAACATTAGCCAGAGGTACTGTGATGAAAGAATAATCAAATCTGAATCCAAACCTAATAATCCAGTTCTTTTTCCTGTAATTTCATGCATGCTGAGGTATTAACTGGATTCAAATACCTGGCAAGTTGTAAATGTCTAAGCACTTAAATCACTATGGTTAGGACAAAACAGAGGGTCACTTAGGAAACGTTAACAAGTTTATTTGGAGAAATAGATTACGATTTACAACAAAGAGGCATATTTTAATTGAAAAAAAAAACATCTGCTTTAAAACAGTTTGTTAAAGACTACTAAAAAGCAATGAACAGTAAAATAATATTCAAAACATTCATAACATTTAAAAACAAATGTAAGAAAATAATTAAATTATTACTACTCAAATATTAATCCTAGTAGCTTAAGAATCATATGTAAAATGTAAATAAAAAACATATATATATATATATATATATATATATATACCTGAATTTCCCTTCGGGGATTAATAAAGTTTATCTTATCTTATCTTATAAGATATATATAAGATATATATATATATATATATGTTTTATATAGTTATATATAACTGCAGGAAGTTGGCTTTATCACATGACAGCATGTGAAGTAAAATTCTTGTATCTATAAAAGTCATTTATACATTTGTATTATTTCATGTGCAACTCTCTAAAAATCTGTAGAATATGGTGATACATTTTTATAAAAGAGAAAATAATGTGTGGTAACTAAAGTTGCTGGTGGGCTTTAATGGATTATTTGGTTAAAAATCTGCTTTTTCGCAGGACTGGAGAACAACAACCCAAATGGCTCAGTCAGAGAAAGGACATGAGGCCAAGCACACTGCAAAATTAATGGTGCAGGCTGATTATTTCCACTCTCTTGTGTTTGACAGGTAAAGCAGGCCCATCGAGTTCTCTCTTAGGGATTCATGTAAAATCCTTTTCTTTGTACTACTAGTTACTGCTATGACTATTTCTAAATTAGGGGTTCTCCACTCCCAGTGTGGACATTTTGAGGATTTTCCTGCTCTCAACCTGTCTGATCCAACTCATCAAGAGCTTGATAATTAACTGATCAATTGACTATTGCTCATGACCATTTTGGTGGGGCAGGACAACATTTTAATAACACCACAACCTAAAACAAAATTAAGTGAGATGCTATCACACTTGATTTATGCTATAGGCTATATAGGCGTTCGTGAATTTGTAGAGTAACCTTTAATAGGCAGTTGAAAATCAACAACATGCAGTCATCCAGCGTACAGTCGAGCAGTCCACATACCTTTGTTCACCTGTGGTCAATAGTGCTGGTGTGTTTGCCAGGTTTCAGCTAAATTTCTGGTCCAACTGTATCTCAAAAACCAAACAAAAGACTTGAGACTAATGGGCATTGGAAAAGAAGGGCACTTTCTCTTCTTTTCTCAGCCTTTGCGAGAGAAGCAAGGTCACTGTGGTGCACATGCATTTCTGATGTATGGACATTATCTACCCCATAATCCCCCTTTCCCTCTCTCCATCTTTGCAAAATATCTTTCAGAAAATGGACACACTTTGCACTTACAGTTTGCCTTTGTTTGCAGAAATTTATTAGAGTTGATATTTAATATATCAAATTACAAATTCAAACATGCATAACCATACACAGTATGACTTGCAGTGAAATGCTTTACAACTGTTCTGACTTAAAATAAGAAAATATAGAAAATTATTAAATATGAAGAAAAATATATACATATGTGTGTGTGTGTGTGTGTGTGTGTATGTGTATAAGAATATATAGAATATAAAAGATTATAAAAGAATATGTGTGATCATACTGTAAATATTGTAAATACTGTAAACCTGTTGTAAACATACAATATAGTGCAATATAGTATGTATAGTGTTGGATGGTGGCAGCAGCAGTACAAACAGTACAGATATTAAATGCGGATGTGTGCGCTATGCGGATATGTGCACTGCATATGGGATATGATTTAATATTTAATTTGGTGTAAAAGCCACAACCCTGGAAACCCTGTCATTAACTGCCCTGTCCTCTGCTCCTCCATTGCAAATATTCATTGAGAGAGCATGGGGCACCGTGATTCCTGCCCCAGTAGGCCCCTATTAGTGCTTGTTGTAGGTCCCATTTTCTGACCACTAGGTGCAATAATAACTCTGTGGAGTTAAGAGGAGCAGTGAGCACGCTGCCCCACGATTGCGCAACACCTAGAAAGGTGAGCAAATCAGCTTATATCTGCCAAATAGCAACATACTTTTAAAATGTTAGTCACTCAAAAGAGGTCAATAGTATATGAACAGAATTGAAAATGTATGGAGTTGTGAAAGAGGACTTGTGAGGAGTTGTGAAGATTAACATTTGTTAAATGGCTGATATATATGCTAGACAAGCTGCTGATCAGTTGGATCAGGTGTATCTTATAAGAAATTACAGAGTCTGCTGGACAAGTGGGTTTTGATCTGGTGTGATCTCAAACCAAACACTTCGGGTTCTTCTCTCCCATGCCTTAAGACTGATAAACTGTTACCGCAAATATCCTAGTCATCATAGTCAAAAAGACTGGTCTGACCTCACTTTCACACTTTTTCACACTTACACTAGGATGCTGATCAATTCAGGAAGTCGATCAAATCATAGGATGGGAAAAGGAATAGATTAAAAAGGGCCATGTCAGTCAACAGGATACCAAATGTTTGCATATAAATAATAATAATTGTTCAAGCGGTATATATTGCAAAGGTTTCAGATGCTTTGGGTTCAGTCTGACTCCACTGAAGCTGAGGTACTTTTTTTTTCAGCCTTGCTATTGTTGTTATTGGAATAAAGGCATTCACATTTTTCACAAGTTTGAAGAAGTCTTTTTTCCCCCTTACAATCCCCAGTTAATAAAAGAACATCCTCTAAAAATCCTCAAAAGGCCAGTAAACAGTACAAAGGATGTTCTGTCTGATGTCCTCAAAACGTTCCAAGAAGGTCTTTCTGCAACATGTAAGAGATACGTCTCAGTGTCAACACATATATAGGATAGGTCTTTAGCTTAAGTTAACAAAACATTTTCACGTAATGCAGCAGAACAAAATCAAACGTCTGCTAGCGAGATAATAACTGTAGTCTGTGTATTATATAATACTGCTCATACTATCAACTAGTATTGCTTCTCGCTTGTTAATGTCCTCAAGCTTCTTCTTCCTCTGCTTCTGTTTCTACTATTACTACTAAGACCTTTATTATTATTATTATTATTATTATTAGTGATGCTTCTACAAATAGTATATAATAACATATGTGTCCATCAAACAGGCCTGTGATTTAATACACATTTTTGTTTTCTGCAGAGAAACAGGAACATCAGACACAGCTGGCAAATCCGTCCTCTCCTGCTATCAGCCAAGCTGTAATGAAAAGTAAGTAAGAGAATTTCATGCAGTACTTCACTCTACTGTTTTACTAGACTCTTGTTTATGTTAAAATGCAAATTCTAACAGACAGGAAGCCTGTTTTTTACTTTGATGCCCAGTAGAGGGAAATAGTGATCTTGTTATTCTTTGCGATAGTATCTGTAAGTATCTGTCCAGGATAAATATATGTAATTAAATGCTTTGTGTTTTTATACAGTGTGATTTATGCTTACTGTATAATAAAAGAAGTGATAGTTTACAGATTGCATTTTAAGGTTACTTTCTATTTCTTTTCTCCTTAAGAGGAGAATGTGAAAAACGTTATTCAGTGAAATAAAGCTTCAGCGAAACTTTATTCATTTTCACTAAATTGAGTGTTTCTTGGGAATTCTTTTGTCCTGGTTCTTTCAGGGTGAACACTGATTTTTAGTGCCATATCAGGCATTTCCTGGTGAACTCCTGCTGAACTCTGCAGAGATATAGTAATTAGTTGTCACAAAATAGTCACGAAAGAAATCAATATTAGCCAGGGGTATTTTGATGAAAAAAATAATTGAATTTTACAACATAAGACACTAGTCGTGGTATTGTTTGCAAAGGCTCAAGGGTTTAGTAGATCTCATTTCAGTTGCCAGGCTGATTAGTAATAGCCTTGGTTTTATAAAACTAAATAACATTACAGATTGTTGTATAGGATCAGAATCTAATGCCACTGTATACTTCTTATTTCAGTGAGTTAATTACTACATATGCAATGGATTATGTTCCACCTCATAATACAACCAAGCAGGCAGTAAGTATAATAACAGTGTACTGTACAAACAATAACATTACTGATTTTGTTAAGAGGCTTATTTGATTCAGAGATCAGATCAACCACCAGGCTGATACAGTTTACAGGTAATACAGCTATATTTCTTTTGGCAAAACCTGAATTGTACCACTTATTATACAGAAAATTATATTAGTGGCAGCTGCTTGATACCAAAGACACACAATCATAGATCTGGCTCTGAGGTATGGCGGATTATGCCATTGCTCATTTATCTTATCCTGTGTGTTTTTATTGTTTCATTATTGTTATTATGATAATGCTATTTTATACCACAGCGCTGTCGAATTCTCAATTCTGATTGGTCAGAAGGTGTTGATGAATTTTCAGTAGTTTCAGTAGTGCAAGGGAAATTATATTATTAATGCACTTGTTCTAATATGGCATCATTTCTATAGCAAAAACTTACACAGTAACAGATGCTCCACAATAATCTAAAGCTAATAATAAACAGATTACAAACGTGTGGTGATACAGTGAAGCTTTCTGTAAGGAGATTATTTATTTAATATTTATGGAAGGAGTCTCCAGTGTTAGCTCTTTGTAACACTCAGTAGGTTTTCCACAATGGGAGAGTCTTCAGGACAGAGCAATGTTCTCTGTAACATTAGCTGCACTTGTTTTGTGTCTTATTAAAGTCAAGAGAGAGTGAGAAAAAAGAGAGGCTCATGAAGGAGCTGTTTACACAACTGTTTATAGCTACCATGATATAAATGATAATAGGAACTAACTAGTTTTGCAGAAGTTCCATAACATTAAGTATAACTACTACAATGTGAGTAATAGTTCTTAGTAGCAGCATGTCCTAAGCAGGAATATTACCCTAGAAACCCTGTTGTAACACAAACACTTTATATTTAAACTCCTTTTTAAATTGTGAACTGCACAATGACATTCTCATGAATAAAGCTTGATAAATTTCGAAGAAAAAAAAGCACATCTGAACAAAGGAAAAAAGCACCAGAACAAACCCAGCCTAAAGATGTACACTAACATTGCAACATAATCCCTATCAACCCTGATGTGTGAATCCAAAGGAGAATCATTTCCATGTTTTCCTGTACTGAGAAAAGAGTTGAAAAACCGTTTACTCAACTCACTCACAATGGAAGCCTAAGGGCAGTGAATGAATTCAGTTACTGAATTTTACTTCAATATATAATGCAAATTTAAACCTACAGCCTTTACACTATAACAATAAAGATCTTAGGATGAGACAGATATGAGAGCAAGTCTTAGCAAAACTGTCCTTATGTAGTTTTATGCAACACTGAAGCAATGCAGTAAAAAGTTATTCCATTTACAGTGCTTATGCTTGTTCTAAAGTTTGCCGTTTTCATGCATCAGGTAGAAACTGAAGCTCTGCTGAGTTTACTTTGAGCTGCAATTATTATAGCTTAATTTATTAACTGAAGAATTCATGGAAAAGGCATAAACATGATGACTCAGTGACTGGCCTTAGACCACTGTATGTGTGTTTCATGTAAATGGGATTTGTTCTTTTCAGGGAAACATGGAAATTGTTGTCTGTGTTAATCCATACTGGAGATGCAGTAGATAGACATTCGGTTGAAAAACCTTGGATTTTTTTTAATAATATCTAAATTACTAACGCTGAATATAATTCATTGGTGTTTCACTTTTCTCAGTCCTGATTAATGACTTTTTCATGTCCAAAGATGCAAGCCAAGGAACTGATGGACAGGACGCTGGATTTCAGAAGACACCAGTCTCAGTTCACTGATGTGGCAGATCATCGGCGGTGGGGCCGAAATACCTGGCAGGACTTTAATGATGCGCAGGCTGTAGTCCAGGGAATGGCAAACTCCCTGTATAGATAAATAAATCGTTCATGCCCATAAGCACAGCCTCTGTTCTCATACCTTCTCTTACTTGTTTTGGATTTGGTAGGGCAATATTTAATAAAGTATGTCCTGCTTATGTTTTTCTTTTTATGATTTATAACATTCTAATACCTGAAAATTCTTAAATTATGGAATATATGGATAATTCAGAGTCATCTAAATCACCCACCATGTCCCATCACACATGCAAAACTTATATAAACACAGTATAGGCCAGGTCAGTGCTGGAATTTGCTCTCCTTGCCACTGGTGAAATAAATCTATTCCTTCGCTGCTATACCTGTTCCTTCCATTATCTATTCAAGTTGACCATCATTCAACAAGGGTTGTTTATTCCATGTATACAAGTTAGTGGCTTCAGTCCATATTTCCAGTCAGATTTGGCCTGCTCAGCAAAAAAAACTGTGCAGCCTGCACACACCGTAACTATGCTGAACAGCAGATGTAGGGTTTAAATTAGAAATGCACATTCTTTTCCTGCATCATCTTCTTTACTCGGAACAGTTGTCACCATGGCTGATGTGTTGTGCATCTCTAAAAAACACTGCCATCGTGTTGCTTCAACTGGTTATTGGTTTCCTTTTTTAAGAGAAGGGCTCATACCATTATAGCAGAGACGTCCACAGAAGAATGTGCTTTCGGAAAGAAATAACTGTTTAACCTAAATATTAGTCCTCATAAATTAAAACACAAACTGGTATCTCAAATCTTCTTTTACCGGCACTTAAGATTTGTGGTTTATAGTTTCTATTTATGGGTTTAATTTAAGGGTGGAGTGTAATGGTGTAAATAGACATTTAGGAAGTTTAAAAGGTACAAGATACACTGATACAAGTCCCAGTGCGTCCTAATAGTAACACTATTTAAGGGCACATTTTAGTGCTTTTTTTAAATAGCTAGAATAGTTAGAGTACTACAGTGTATTTCACTTTGTCACATATATTATCTTTACTAGGATTCACATATCTCAAACATTTCCTTCTTCGACTCAATTATGAGGTGCTTACATGCATGACTAAGTCACAACCTTACAATTAGAGACTCTTCCTACCCGAAAATGATTTAATGCCAGGGTAATCATCCAATTGAGAGATATATTCCATTGAAAAAAGGTGACGTTCATCAGTCATTTTATATTATGATACCACTTTAAAGCAAATGGCTGCTCCAAATGAGTAGCTGAATACGTGAATCAAACCTTATACACACACACACTTCTCTGAATTCGTGACAATATAAACACCAAGCTGTGGCAGTGCAGCTAAATATTGCAGCCAACTGCGAGTGGTCAGAACGGAGGCAGTAGTTTGGTAGGAGAGCAGACTGGAAACTTTTGGAAAGGGCAGTCTGGAATGCATGGGTGCTATTGTTAGTGTTGGATCCTTGGATCACAGCTCAGAAAGTCACATGACATCCCCTTAAGGAAGCTATTTCAGATCTCCAGTGAGCAATAAACACACAATCCATAATTATTACGATTCCCATACAACGATGTACACAGAATTCAGTCTCATTGTCATTCAATCTGTCAAGTAAGAATAATTGCTAGTATTATTAGTTGTTTCTCAGGTTTTAAATTGTCAGGTGGAAGTAAAGACATGTCTGTTGAAAGAAGGGATATATTAAATGACTGGAAAAGTGAAGTAGAACAAGCCTTGACAGTTGTGCCTGACATAAATAAGTCATGTAATGACATCCTTTGGGATTTTTTGGGATGATGTCATGGTTTTGGATTTCAGGACAAGTGGTCGTGGGTTAAATATGTTTTCAATATTGAGTGGAGCAGCTTTGTCAGACAAACTGAAGACGTAATGCAACACTTACAAAAGTCAATCAGTTTGCATTGTGTTGGTGAAACATACAAGACAATACAGTTGACCTTTACACACGACTACATGACAAGCAAATCATACGACATGTGGAAGATGGGTATAAGAAATATAAATATCATAGACTAAATATAAAGACTAAGAGACACCATATAAAGACTAAAGACTAAATGAATACAGTACATAATGTTTTATTGGGCAATGCAGTGCTGGAGGTAAAGGACCTGATATGTTCACTGTTTTGGGAGAGCAATGCATTGAACATCCTGACATCCTGAGAACAGTCAGTCATTTTATATCTGTAATGTCTAATAAGTCTGTCTATAATGTCCTGATAGCATTAAAGCATTAAAGCATCTGTAGTGAATGTGAGATTAACAGAAACAATAATTGTAAACCATTTCTCTGTTCTGAGAAGCCTCACTTGTAATGGAAGTCTAAGAGTAGTTGTTAAATCCTAACAATTATCTCACTCACTTGCTCAGTTTCGGTGACTGCTTTATCCTGGTCAGTTCGCGGTGGACCTGGAGCCAATCCCTGCAACACTGTGCACAAGGCTGGAGAATTCATCCTGTACGGGTCGCCATTCCATCACAGGGCACCATGCAGACACACATTCATACAAATCTAGAGTTGATTTAGTGTGGCCAGGCCAGCTTTCTGGAAACCCATGGGAACACGAGGAGCACATGCCAATCTCCACACAGACAGTAACCCAAGCTCAGGATCGAACCCAGAACCCTGGAGCTATGAGGCTATGAGGCCCCCTTAACAATTAAATTAAGCTCTAAAGGCTGTATTCAGAGTTAAGTTAAATGTGCATAATGAGTATTTCATTCCAAAATTGCACACATTGACCTTCAGACATCATTCGAATGCACTATTCAGAAAATTCAGTTATGCACTTGGGCTGGAGTTTACCTAAACCAGAGGGGTGTCTCAGTTACATGTGATTCTGACCTTGGACTTACAATACATGATTTTTTTATTCCATAATTGTACAAATAACCTGGAAGATACATAGAACATGATAAAAAAAAAACAACAACAACAACGAAACAATGGATTAAACTGTGGCCTTAGCAAAAGTTCATTAACTCAGTGAAGAGGCGCATTTGGAAAACTGACTTCCCGTCCTGGAATGCTTGTCTGTGTTTGGATGTGCTTCCTCTTAGTCATTTTATAGACACTATGCATTACGGGCCTCCTAAGATCCTGTTGACAGAGCTTCATGAACATGGGCGGGAATGGGGGAGTGGGCTCAAGGAGTAAAGAAAATCATTCAAAAAGAAAAAAAGGCTTACCTAATGCATCTTAAAGCCCATTTTTCTTCAGCAATGTCGGCTCACACACAGATGATTTGCATAATCGGAAAGGTGCACCCAGAAAATCGATTTAAGTATCTGCGTAAACTCACTTGAAAAACGCACAAATTTCCCTTGTAAATATTGGCATAACTTTTTCACTTAAGTCACGAGCTCTGAATACTCCTTTGCATAGATGATTGAATAAATGTCAAACACGTTTAGAAACTAAGGGTGCATCTTATGTCTTTTAGCTACTATAATATTTACACAAGGTATAATATGAGATTTACTGTTCCAGTCCTATTTAAGTTTGCATAACAATTCAATGAGTTCGTTGAGCTGTATAGGCACAATGCCCAGAGACACAGCAGATTAGAATGAAATCCTAGAAAGATGAAGTTACATTTTTTTCCTGTGATCTTATTTTGCTCATTTTTTAAAGAACTAGTTCAAATCTTTTTTATTTTTTTATTTTATACATATATACATATATACATATATATATATATATATATATATATATATATATATATATATATATATATGACATCTCTTTGTAGTCATGGTAACTAGATAGCAGGGATGAGATGAGATAATCAGAGCCAGCTGTAGTCCATAAAGCTGACTATCAGAAAGCTGACTGCTTGCTATCTAAGACTTATTCCCTGCTCTCATGTGCTTTGGCTTCATAGCAGACAGTTTCTGGGCTTTAGGTGGGAAATACGCTGCGTGTTTTCACACTTTTTAGCCATTATCCTGAACTGATTCTGGCTTTAGAGGCTATACACAGTATGCATTCATTGTGCAGTATGTTATAAAAAAAATAATAAAATAAAACATGAGCTTTTATCTGTTTCAATAAATGTACTGCTCAGTGACTCACTGGTTCTACTTAAAGCTCCAAGATTTACATAAAATAGATATGTCTATCAATTACTTACTGCTTGAGATGTATTATTATTATTATTATTATTATTATTATTATTATTATTATTGTTATTATTTATAGTGGTTTCCTTACAAGACAGATTGTAGATGGTTGTCACTATGTAGTGTCTTCATGCACATTATACTGTAATGCTGGCTATGGCTTTGGGTGGCTCATCCTACCCACAATCCCTCGGACCCAGCTGTAATGTGTTGCTAGTGAGTATAAAACAAAAAACAAAGAGATAAATTTGCTATATACATATCAGTTGCATAATATTATACAGTGTATTCATAATAATTTGACTTTTCCTGATATTGAAATAATCTGCGTCAGTGTGGTTATTGTAAGAAATACTGTAGTAGGCCACAACAAGTTTTACAGAGATCATCTTCAAAACTGTCTTGAGATACATTATAATTTTGTTTTACATTTTCTGCCACACAGTGTCAGGCATTAAGTAATGAATAAAACACGACAGTGTGTGCTTTTATAGGAAAATAATCAACAGCGAGGTGGTGTGATGAGGTCTGACTCAAAGTGAAGTTATTTTTTCCACTGTGAAGTTGATATTTTCCTACGACAGTACATCCTGGAGTGTTTATTTCATTTACTAAAGAATGACATGTCATACTATTAATCTTTTGTAGTTACATTCAATGTCGTGGAAAATCTGCAAGACAAGTTAGTTCCTGTTATCAGTCACACTATATGGCCAAAGGTTTGTGGACACCTGCTCATTACACTCATATGTGCTTTTTTAACTTCTGACCTTTGCTGTTATAACAACCTCCACTCTTCTGGGAAGGTTTTCCACTAGATTTTGGTGCATGGCTGTGCGGATTTGTGCTCATTCAGCCACAAGAGCATTAGTGAGATCAGGCACTGATGTCAGGTGAGGAGGCCTGTGGCGGAGTCGGTGTTCCAGTGTTGAGGTCAGGGCTCTGTGCAGACCACCCGAATTCTTCCACTCTAATCTTGGCAAACCATGTCTTCATGGAGCTGGCTTTGTACAGGGGCATTGTCATGCTGGAACAGGTTTGGGCCTCTTAGTTCCAGTGAATTGAAATTGTAATGCTACAGCATACAAAGACATTC
Organism: Pangasianodon hypophthalmus; assembly: GCF_027358585.1. NCBI lineage: Eukaryota > Metazoa > Chordata > Actinopteri > Siluriformes > Pangasiidae > Pangasianodon > Pangasianodon hypophthalmus. The sequence goes on along the minus strand of NC_069733.1, from coordinate 8,388,466 downwards.
TCTACATTTGTGTGCTTCCAACTTTGTGGCAGCAGTTTGAGGAAGAAACACATATGGCTGTGATGGTCAGGTGTCCACAAAAATCTGACCATATAGTGTATATTATAGTAGCTATAAACAGTCTTTACTTCACCAACGTCTCTTTTTTCTCTCTCATGGAGTTATTAAAATGAAAACACAGCCTGTCATGTTACCAAAAAACTGGAAAACAGAAAGTTGTCTGTCTCGATGACTTTCCTGTCAAGGAAAACTTCCCCATCGTTACGTGGCACATCCGCCATAGAAATCCCTGTGAATGAGCTGTTAATATAAAACAAATAACATATTAGAATGAATCCATTAATATAAAGTTGTGATTTCAATTACTGTCAGTGCCTTGCTGTTGTAGAATATTAATCAACACCTTCTGAGTAATCAGATTCAAGAATTCAAGGGAACATGTTTTGACATCATACTCTCAGAAATATCTTCATATCCTGACTGGTATGACCTGCAAGCTTTTTCTGGATAGCACAGGATTTACCTTCCACTAATCCCTCCATTTTCATTTCTGGGGCTCCAAACTAAACACATGCTAACTTCAGTGCTGATCTCTGTGCTGAAGCGAGAGGGCTTCCTGACCGAGGGAAAATTTATAGAACACTGTCCAAACATAGCCTCTGCATGGCAAAGATTGAGGAGAAGAGACCGAAAGTGTGTGTGTGTGAGAGAGAGAGTGTGTGTGTGTGTGTGAGAGAGAGAGAGAGAGAGAAGCAGAATATTCAGCATGCAGCTTTGGATCTTTATCCTACTATTGAGAGAGAAGGAAAAATTGAATGAGAAAGAGATCCATCCTTGTGAAACATCATTTTTTTTATCTGACTGCACAGCATTATTTTTAACACTCTCAGTTACAAGTGTGTACCCCGTGGTTCTAGGATCTTTATGTAACCATATCAAATAGATCCTTCAATCTATTATATAGGCCTTTCAAACTATAATGCATACTATAATCTTCACGGGTGCTTCAAAATGTTATTTGTATAGTTAAGGGCTCTTATCCATGCAATCGCCAGATTGACAATTGAAGAGGGATTCTAGGTTTGACTTTTTTTCTGAGAGTGTTTTATTTATGTGCTGATAAAATAATTGGAAATATGGTCTTCAGTAATATGGTAACAGTTACATACTGTAAATTATACTGCTGTTTGGACATAGACCCATATTTCAGAGTAGAAAGTCAAAATGGGCCCTAGGATATGGTGAACCCGTACATCTTACCCTTGACCTGTAGCGATATTTACATCTGCACAGCATCAGCCACACCACTTAATCTCTCACACACACACACACACACACACACACACACACACGTGTGCACATGCCTAAAGATATCTATCTGAAGCAGTTGTTTTCATACATCCATAAAAACAGACTTACAAAAATACATCACCTAAGGCATCTTAATCAGAACCTTTTTCATATATCAGAGTAATCCCTTTTCATGGTAAATGCAGTTCATTTATTAATTTTTTTAAATCTAGAAAAAAGTTTTTACAATAGAGTTACAATAAATACAAGACGTATATTGTAACATAAGAGTACCAGTGTGGGTCTCTTCTAATGCTGACAGAAGCAAATCCCACTTCTCTATATAAAACACAATAATCCAAAGTGTATTCACTAAAAGTTATTAACATGAGAGCTGAATGCCAAACAGCATCAAGAGGGTTAAGTGCAGCTAATACGCCTTGAATTTATAACCCAGTAGTTAAGATCTGATAGAAACCATGCCTCCAAAGCTGTCTTGTTTTTGTATATTTCAAAAATTATGAAGAATTTCAGAGGAGTGTATAAGCAAGCCTGATTCAAATATATTTATAATAATGACAATGCACTTTTCATTAAATTTTAGATGATATGGTTATCATTCATTAATTCATCTTCATTAAACTTCTTTACCCTGGTCAGGGTCACGATGGATCCAGAGTCTATCCGAGGAAAACAGAGCCTGAGGAGGGAATACAGTCTGAATGAGTCAGCAGTGAATTGCAGGGCATCGTACACACACACACAGTCACACAATTTAGCATAGCCAAGCCATCTATCTGCATGTCTACCAAAACTGGAGAATCTGGAGGACGCTTTACCCTAGTAAGGTTTATGGGCATACGATGAGGCATATTGTAGTATTATTATAGCGTAATATGATTGAGTCATGACGTTCCACAATAATTTAGCCGTGATAAAAGGGTTGCATATATTTTCTTAAATTAAAAAGTGTCTAATATTAAACCTTTTCTTTCAGTCGTTTAGCATTTTATGTAGTTTTAGTTGATAACAGAGTAAAGTATTTGCTGAAGCAGGGACAGAAATTATCCTGAATTACATATAATGGTCAGACACATTAAATTAGTCAGCTCAGCATCTGCTTTCAAGAGGATCGAGTTGTATGGGAAGATTTTTAACTCCACCTCCAACACCAATATATTACAGCTGTGCATACTAGTATGGCGACTCATATGTCTTGGAAACCGTTTACTTGTATCTAGCGTAAAGCATATATGTTCCACATTCACATAGAGCTACTGTGTCCTGTGAAGCACAGACAAAACATATTTCAGTTCAGTTTTTTTCAGTCTGGTTTTCCAGTAGACTCAGCTTTCGGTTTCCAGCACTACAGAGACGGCTGACAGTTCTAAAAGTGGCAGGTGACTGGAAAATTCGACCATGCCTTACACCCAGCCTCAGCTACCACTTTTAAAAGATTCTAAGGTGAAGAGCAAACCCTGCCCTGATCACATAGAGAGGCATATTTTTCTGCTGAGGCCTGTTGGAGAGCTCTAGAGATCCTAAATTAATAGAAATAAAGTTTTGTGGTAGGTGCAGACTACTCTGGAAAATCTCATCATAATTTACTCCTGTTCTTGGCCGCAATTAATGAAAAAGCTTGAGCAATAGATTATAACAAGTCATGAGCTAACATACAGGGGATTGAGCAAAGCTCTGCTGAGGCCCGTTGGGGAGCTGAGGAGATCCTGGAGCCATAAGTTCCACACAGCAACACAGTTTGTTTAAATTCTGCCTTAACTGGGCCTGTAGATAAGTTTACATTCTACAAGAATGGCCGAGCACACTCACGAGAGTGCGTTAATGATAATGCCTTGCCTTTCTGCCTGAGAGCAAACATGGGCAGCGACGGAATGCTTGTGTTTTTATTTTTTATGTGCATCCATTGGAGTTGGGTGTGCTGGTTTACACTCATGTCAGACTAAATCATATCTACACTGAAACAAGACGACATAATGTTGCTTTTACTGCCACTGGATCACTTCATGAGGCCACTTAGTGCATGGCTGTGCTGTGATTCTTCTTCGCCAGCTTAATGCCAGTTTCAGCATACAGCCCTTGTAAAAGCCAAATGCTATGATTTGTTCCATGACCTCATCCAAATTGTTGCTGGCTTTTGAAGAAACAACAAAGGTAGCAGCTAATGCTTCAAGCCTTTTGAATCTCATGCTGCAACACAGAGAGAAACAGAGAACATGGTGTGCAGAAGAGAGGAGAGATTCCTTTTACAAAATGGACTTTGACATGATAATCTGCATTAATACCTCAGCGATTGATTACATACGTCATTGTTTCTAGCTAAATATTTAGTGGAACTTTTATCATTGGTTTTCTGGACTTCTATAGATAGCAGATTAGCAAAATTGGTTGTGGGCCTTATCTGGTCGAATTTAGGCCCACATACCACTCCCCTCGAATGGCCCTTAAGCTGCAAACTCATGCCAGAGCTCAGCCTAATGCTGTTTCACACAAGACTGTGAAAAAAACTGTGCCAGAATTAAACCAGAAGGGCCTAAAGTAAGCCAGATCTCACCCAGATTTTGTTGCTATCTAGTGTCTTGGACTAATATGCAATCCCTCCAATGCTCAGTGTAAATGCTCAGAAATTATATAAAAGCACATTAATGAAACAATCTACAATGAATTAAGTATAAATCTTCGAGAACTACTACATATCATGAAAAATATATTACCTTGGTGTATATATGGATATAGATATATAATAAAAGGCCCAACAACTGTATATAAGCTAGGTTTCTGGATTTAAAAACAAATTAATAGGCATTAACATGATAAGCATTGTGGTGCATCATAAGCATAGAAGTTAAAAGCAACATTATCTTCAAATTATATTTATATTAAAGGTAGAATAATATAGAATCTAAATTAGAACCTTGAGGGTCTATAATAATAAAGTCATAATACAAGAGACACAAAACCTGGAGAATACTGGCAGCTGGTGGTTTGTAAAATAGGGGAAGCATGGGTGTCTCTTGTAGAAGAAAATCAGGTCGACAAAATTAGAAGTGTATGACGTTGCATTAAAAATCAGCTAAGCTGCTATCTAGCTAGCTAAATTTCACAGAAGAAGGTAGTGACAGCTAAACAGGTAGGCCTATAAATAAACCAAAAGAAATCTGAAACAAATGCAAATAATCAAACATAACTTTATACTACACAGTATAGTTTATATAATTATTACAACAGTAAAAATTACGAGCTATACAAGTCATATAAAACTGTCATGGATTTGGTTACTGACTGATTACTGCAGCTCTGAGCACTCTGTTTGTCTGACTGGCATTGATATGTTTAAGTCTGAGATATCAGGCATGTTCATTACTGTTTCAGTGATTGGCAGTTGTTTATGAGGTTACAGCCCTTTGAGAGATCAAGCTGGACAAACTAAGAGTGCACTGTCCAGTAAACGAGATATTTTTTTTTATGCAAAACCCACCCACACATACTCCCATTCACCCCCAGAGTTGTTGAATTGACCCAAAATGACGTTAAAAGCCTGTTGTCAAATGAATGTTAATGTTTCCTCCCATTAAGACACACTGAACTTGAATCTGTCATAGAATCCCATAGATGCCAGACTTTATTTGATTCCTATCAGCGTTATGGCAGGGACTTCAAAGGAGATTTCACGCATGCTGGGATGTCCACTGTTAAATTAACAAACAACATGACACTGCAGGGAGACATCTGATCATTTGATTTGCTAAAAAAATAGAATTTCACCAAGAGTGATGAATAATATAGACACGGTTTTACATTTAACATTTGACCAAAAGTTTGTGGACACCTGACTGTCAAACCCATATGTGGTTCTTCCCCAAACACAATTGCCTAGAATGTCTTTATGTGCTGTAGCATTACTTTTTCCCTTCACTAGAACTAATGGACCTATTCCAAACCTGTTCCAGCATGACAGTGTCCCTTTGCACAAAGAAAGGTCCATGTAAGACATGATTTGCCAAGTTTGGAGTGGAAGAACACGAGTGTCCTGCACAGAGCCCTGACCTCAACCCTAATGAACACCTTCGGGATGAATTTGAATGCTGACTGTGCACCAGGCCTCCTTGCCCAACATCAGTCCCTGAACTCACTAATGCTCTTGTGGTTGAATGAACACAAATCCCCACAACCACACTCCAAAATCTAGTGGAAAGCCTTCTCAGAACAGTGGAGGTTTTTATAATAGCAAATCATGGACTAAACTACATCAAATGTGATGTTCAACAAGCACATCTGGTCGTGATGGCCAGGTGTCCTCATACTTTTGGCCATATAGTGTAGAAATATTTCACTGCCACATTTTAATGAAATTTTAGGGGAGGCTAGGATTCCCGTGTAACCTCAAAGCAATTGCTTGTTCTGCAGAAGTAGCTGAAATGAAAACATTTACTGAAATTAAATTAAAGTAAAGAAATAATACATTAAATTTATAGTTGCAAAAGTTTAAAAAAATGTACTGCTCTTCCATTGTTTTCAAAAGCCCCCTTGATACCTTAAACCTGATACACTTTTGTGACAAAAGTGCCAATTTGCAAAAACAATGCAAAATAAAAGAAGTTAAGGCTTTCATTTGACTTATCCTCATAAAATCTTAACAGTGGCAAAGAGGTTGGCACAGAAATGTGCAATGCAATCAATAATTCAGTATAACACAAGTTCTTCAAAATCTCAAAAACCTCAAAAAACGTGTGTTGGAGATTCAAGTTTCAAGTTTATTTGTCATGCACATAAAATGCCAGGGACAGCTGTACATTGAAATGCTTGTTGTGAGGCTCGGGTACTGTACAGCTGTACCATGCAAAAATATACATAAGACGATAAGGGGAGGAGGGGGGGGAGGTTATTTACAAATATAAACCAAATATGCGGAATATATTAGGGGACTGGTATGTATGTTAAAGTACAGATCCCAACTGTAGACACTGGAATATGTGCAGTCACAGTATGTGAACAAGAGTGCAAAAGGTAGTAAAATAAATAGTAGCTGTGTGCTATGTGTAGTGTCTGAGCAGTCATCTGTAGACATCTATAGAAATTTGATGGTAAGTGGAGAAAACAGAGGGGTCAAGATCCAGTTTCTTAACTTACATCCAGTCTCAGCTGTCAGCATGCAATGAGTAGCCTTACTGTATCACCTCCCTCACATGAAGGAGTTATAATATTTATCATTCTAAAGATATCATTGCCTAATTAGGCATATGTTATGTCTATTCCTCAGTTCCATAATAAAGGTACAAGTTTTGTAACCCAAGTAACCCAAGATATCTGAAGAATATGTGCAGGAGGATCTAACTGTGCTCTTATAAGTACTTCATACTGTATGAATGAACAAACAGAGAGAAATGAGCATATCTGGTGTAGACTATGTGACATGTTGAAACTATATGACATTTATTTCACTGTTCATCCAAAACAGAGACAAATATCTATAAAACATGACTAAAAGCTACAGAGCCCCTAATGGGACATGTTGATGGAAAAAATATGAAATGGGAGGATAAATTATATTTCATTGCTTTTGTGTTCGCTCATAAAAGTTTTGTGTTCCCCCTGAGAAACTTTTGTGAGAGGAAGCAAATATTTTTGTAAAAGAACGCAAACAATTGCGAAAGAACGCAAAGTTTCTCACAGGAACGCAAAAGATTTGCAAGTGAATGTAAAGTGCCTCAGGGGAATGCAAAAGTTTTGCAAGTGAATGCAAAAGCATTGAAATGTAAATTTTCCTCCCATCTTATATTTTTTCCATCACCATGTCCCCATAGGGGCTCGGTAAGAAGCTGAGGTAAAATCTGAGGTAAAAAGCTGAGGTAAAAAGCTGAGATAAAAAAGCTGAGATAAAAAGTTGAGGTAAAATCTGAGGTAAAAAAAGCTGAAGTAAAAAAAGTTGAGGTAAAATCTGAGGTAAAAAAAAAAGCTGAGGTAAAAACACTAAGTTAAAAAAATCTGAGGTAAAAGCTGTGTTAAAAAAACCTGAGGTAAAAGGCTGAGGTAAAATTTGAGGTAAAAAAGCTGAAGTAAAAAAAGTTGAGGTAAAATCTGAGGTAAAAAATGCTGAGGTAAAAACAATAAGTTAAAAAAAATCTGAGGTAAAAAGTTAAGGTAAAAAGCTGAGGTAAAAAAAAGCTGAGGTAAAAAAAAAGCTGAGGTAAAAAAAGCTGAGTAAAATTTAGTCGCGTGCAGGGGGCGTGGCAGGTTGATGGCGTCATCGCTGTCTGAGTGTAGCGTCTCAATAAGCTTTTCATTCCCTTAAAATGACTACCATTCCAGTCAAATGCCCACGTAGGCACAGCAGAATGAAATGCGGCTCTTTATGTTCTGAGATCCTTCATGTCCATCACTGTGCTGTGCGAATCACTGACAGATGGCCCTCCTCTTTCCAGCTGCAGACAGCATGCCCACGACGCGCACTCCTCCATCCAGACCATGCACACTGCAGCTGAAGCCGTCACTCTGCAGGACACAAGGAGGGCTCCAGTGAGCACTGAACATCCCAGCGCAGCTTTTCTTTCCCTGTCTGATCTCTCCGATCATATCTGATAGTCAGTCGGAATCAGTGGATGTATGCCATGCGCCTTCTTCATCTCTCAACTCTGCTGGGTAAGGCATTAAAAAGCACACATTCAGCAGTCACTACAATACTGTATATACAGATAATGGTAGGAAAAGTGAACTTTTTCTCTGTTAGAGATGTGAGCTGTTTCTGTCATTGTTCTTAATGCATCAGAGCAGCGTACTGCAAATGAACTGGAGATATATATCTATAGATATATATAATGCATGTACAATGTGGCGTGCGCCTTTGCCTTATAAGTTGTACAGTTCTCCGCCTTCCAAGATTAGCGAAACGTGTGCGCGCGCGCGTGCGTGCGTGCTTGCTTGTGTGTGTGCGTGTGCGTGCTGGTGCGTGTGTGTGTGTGTGTGAGCGTGTGGGCATGTCACCACAGGGCCAGGAATATCTGACAGTTTTGACCTTGTGTGGGGACATTCAGCTGGTCCTCACTAGGAAAACTGCTTTTGTTTTGTTTTATGTTTTTTTTTGTTTGTTTTATTTATACACTGAAAAACCCCAAAACTTTCCTTTTTAGTGGTAGGTGTAGGCATAGCATTAATAAATTAATAATTAGCTGCATTAATAATTGATAAATATTCTATAATATATTATAGAATTATAGAAAATTATATAATAATTGTGTGTGTGTGTGTGTGTGTGTGTGTGTGTACAGTGGTGGTGCTGGTTGCCAGGGCGTACCAGCATTTGTTGCCTGGATCCTGCAGCTTCGAGAGTGGCACATGTGGGTACACTTCGGAACCGGGGCATGCTACCTGGACTTTGAACCATGAAGGTAATGACCAGAGAAATTCAGATTGTCTCATGCCAAATCAGCCAAAATTTTAACATAATAGTTAAATGACCCAGTTGATACTTTAATCAATAAAATATTTTTAAAACATTATGAAAGTTTATATGCATTTATTTATTTATTAATTCAGCAATTACTCATACTCATTGGATGAGTACTCATTGGATCACTCTTATCTGGGGGACACTGGGAAAGAGAAGGGTGAGCTTGAAAGGCCTGACTCATCTGTTTGTCAATGTTCCAACCATTAGTAGAGATAAAACTATTAGTAAAGATAAAAGCAGTATGCTGTCTATAGACATGGGTCTGAGACTTGATGGGTTAGTATGTGACAATGCAACTGCTTTATCATTTTTGGAACCTGGGTAATAAGAGATCAGGAAATTAAACCTAGAGAAGAATAAGGTCCATCTGACTTGTCTTGTTTTTTTTGTTGTCTTTAGGTACTCAAGGTTCTTGTGGTCTGTGTATACAATCAAGAGGTATTCTGCAAGTTCCAACCATTCGTTAAAGTGCCAGTTTAATAGTCTATTGCTGATGTCATAATTCCTTTCTCTCAGTGTGAGCTTCTGTAGGTGTGAGGCTTTGGAGTACGTGAGCAGAGAGAGAATGGCTCCCACCATTAACCTCAATTATAAAGGGCAGACTAGGGCCTGGATGTTTCAGGATGGGTGCTGTGGTAAAGGATTGCTTAAGGATGACTTGTTTGTGTGGTTATTCCACGCAAATTTCTTTGAGCTTCCTTTGAGAAGTGATGTAATTGGTGCAGCAATGGCAATAAAGTTTCTAATGAGGCATCTGCCTTTACATTAGAATCATCCATAATCACACTTTCTTTACTTACACTGTAATCCAGGAATGTGACTTGCGGCACATGGATTGCACACTTTTTAAATCAAGTCACCTTTATTTATATAGCACATTTAAAAGACAACAAGTGCCAGCCAAAGTGCTGTACATCATCAGTTTCAGCTTTATCAAAAAGACAGTTATTCATTAGCCTGTGAAGGACCCTTTTTTGACATGGTTAATATGCTGTTCCAAGAAATCGAAATATATTAATATGTCATCAATGTAGACGATTGTAAACTTGCCTAACATGCCCCCAAGGACATCATTAACAAAAGGCTTGAACACAGAAGGAGAATTGACCAAGCCATTTGGCATTACGAGAAATTCATTGTGGCTTGAGGTGGTGCTAAATGCTGTTTTCCATTCCTCCTCTTCACAGATTTTGTTCAAGGTTACTAAAATGGTGGCTGCTTTATGGCAGTAGGCACTAGGGGTAATGAGTATGTAACTGTGGTTCAGGCCACAGTAGTGAATGGAGGAACTCCATTCTTCTGTATGAAGAAAAACCCAGTGGATGCTGGTGACATGGAAAGGATGATGTAACCCTGCTGTAGGGCCTCAGAGATGTACTCTTCCATGGCTTTATTTTCAGTGGGGGATTACTGAATATACCTAGGCAGTACCTAGGCCAACCAATCATAAGGATAATGTGGAGGCATGGTGCATGCTTTAGATTTACGAAAGTCTTCCTTATACTCACAGTAGTACTCAGGACTGGAGACTGACTGACTTTGGGACTAGTGTTAATGAGTGCTATAACAGAGAACATGCTGCCTGAATGATGGACTACAACTGTTATGCAAAATGGTTTGCGCAAAATAGCGCAGGGCATACTCACCACGTTCCTTGTCCAGACACTGTCCATGTTGTTGAGTCTCTCCGGATGTGGGTCACGTCAAACATTGATCACTGTGGTAGGAAGGCTCTCCACAGTAGAAACAAAGACCTCCTTCTAAACTGTTCTGACCCTCTTCGGAGGTTAGTCTGGTGTGGGAAGTGTGCACGGGCTCTGTGGTCTGAAAATGTCTTTTTCTGCAATGACTGAATCAGGGCTTAATTCCTGTCTCAATGAGCAGCATCTCTTAATGGAAGGCCAGGCCAATGAAAGCATCCAAATACACATGGCTGTCCCTGCAAGCCAGTTCTGTGACTACACCTCTTCTTAAATCTTGGTAGAAAGCAGCAACTGGAGCAGGTTCATTCTGCTTGTTTCCCAGAGCCAGCATGTGGAACTCCACTGAATATTCTCCTGTAGTTCACTCCCCATTTTTGAGGTTCAGGAGATGTTCCCATGTTTCCTTGCTTCCTTGGCTCTGAAATATTTTGTTGAATCGATCATAAGACTGCAGACAAACACGACTGGTCTGCTCTACTTTTCCCATGAGCAGTACCACCTTTGACTTGATCTCGTGACAAGAAGTACCACAAACACTGTAATAAAAAGTCTTGAAATTTGGATGGATCTCCATCATACTTATTGGTCTGGACATGGAAACATGAAGTGGGAATCGTTGCTCATTCGGAACTGCCAACTGTAGTAACTGATTAGTGAGATTCCCTAATGTAGCGTAGATGGCAGGGATCTGCTGCTGTTGTTCATGGCCTACAAGGCCTTGAGCTGTGAGAGCCTGATGGAGTTTGTTGAAACCTGCTAGGTCCATTTTATCAGTGAAGCCTTCTGTCATGAAGACAGATGGACATATTCAGGAGCAGGTTTTGGCTTGTATTAAAAAGACAACAAGGGTAAATGAACTAAAAGGGCTAGGGAATACTTAAAATCTTGGGGAGTAGGTCAGGTGATCAGCAAACTGGAATGAAGTAGACTTGGACAACACACAGGACAATGCACTGTGACCTGTTTGCTGAATGGGAACATGTAAATTGGAGTTTGCTTGACAGGGCATTGCAGAAATGGAATTGACACTTGGACCACGTTGGGTTGTGTAGGTTTGTGCAGCAGGCTTTTGTGGTCAGTTGTGTGGGTCGTGTGTTGTAAAGTGTTAGGAACATCTGATCTAAATGTGTCTGAAAATCATAAGTTCGTACCAACACTCTAAGAAAAGAAGGTACCATATAGCTTCTTAAATAGCTTTTATTCCTCTGAGAGAAGGCTTAAGGGTTCTATCAGAAAAGAAGGTACCGAGTGGAATCTCTTTGGAAAGCTAAAACCATTAAGCATCCAAAGAATGAGGAAACTTTTTTTTTTAAGAGTTGTAGTTCAAAATGTGAAGTATTGGCCAAAAGAACATGTAAATAAAGATAGTGCTAATCTGTCAGCGGCTTTTATTTCCAAAAAAGTTTTAGCAAAATCTTTGCTGGATATAGAACACGTAAATAAAGATAGTTCTAGTCTGTAGGTGGCTTTTATTTCCAGTGAAGTCTTGGAAAAGACTTTGTTTTCAACTTGAAATTAATCATTTATTATTTTAACAAAACATAGCTAGTCAAGTTTGTAGCAAACTGGCTACAACTCCAGCCAGAGTACCCAAACCCAGTCAACAGTATAAAAAATGTGTCTCTTTGTCGCCTGTATGGTATCATTTAACCACTGGAACATTTGGAGGCCTTCTACTTTTGACTAACAGCCCATCATTATGATAAGGACAAGAATACAGACAAAAATAATATAGTCCAATAGATCACAGTGTACCCATCATATGTTACAAAATCTTAACATGCATAAAAATGTGCATTAAAATAAAACAAGAACATGGGCTTTCAATAGCCATGACTGAACAGCCACTAATGAAAACAACTCAGCGTTTAGCTGGCGGACAAAACCGTCACACAACCATCCAGAAGGCTGATAAACGATCAACCACTAGAAAAACTGTTTAGGCTTCTCCTTGCACTCTGCTCATGATGTATCTCAGTCTTTCAGAAGGTCTGAAGTGACATTTTTCCCCTTGAATTAGTCCTTCCTAATGCAACTCAAAATGTGATTGTTTGAGCCCGCTGGTGTTTCTAATTACTGTATGTTGGCACTTTATCAGATTCCATGAGACCTTCTGTCTAGCACCTGAAGTTCTGTGGTCCCAGTTAAGGGATAAACAAACTATGATGCTGTGATGAGCTTGTGTCTCCAGTACCTTTTGAATATTCAGCATCTTCCCCTGGTTCCAACAAACTACGCTATCTGACATCTTGATCGAGTGATAGATAACTTCCAAGAAATTCTCCATTTTAAATTCAAATTGAGCTATTTGGAACTGGGCCTGTATGTAAGCTGGGTGTCCTGACATCTTGTTTATAACCTGTTTTTGTAATTGAATCCCATCTGTGTTTTGTCATGTAGTGTGTCCAAAAACAGCAGCTTGTTCTTTAATTTGTTAGGCAAGACTGTATTCAAAACATAGATTTTCCTCTTTATTGCTCTTGTGCCAAAAGATCGTGCTATTGTAAAAAGCAGCTGGTATTAAGATGTGTAGCCTGGACCGTTGTGTAATGGAGACAGAGACTTTACAAGTGGAGAAGTGATGCAAGGACATGAGCACATCAGAATCACCTCATAACAGGCCTTTTTGGCCTACGCCAGGCGGTCATAACCACCCCAAATGCCAAAAAATGTCACTCCCTCTAGTTTTGGATATGGTGCGGATGTGCCACATTTCCCTCAATGTGTAGCTAAATATTAGCATAAACCCAGACTGGATTGTGACTGTTTAGTTTCCTGGGCAACTCCAGCACCAACCATGTGATGGAAATACCCACCATTTATTTTGAGTGCAGTTAAAAGCACACGCCTACAGCGTGAAGCAGTTTTTTTCCCCCTATAAATACAGTTTACAAATCCAGGGTGCTTTTCCCAGTGGAGGAATGAGACTTTCACCATCAACAAGGACTTGAGTACCATCACTGAAGATACATATGGTGGACTGGAGGTCCTTGAAGCTGTTGGTCTGGGAAAAATGATACATTTGAAAAAAAGCTTGAAAGTGGCCATACTAACCTGCCCTGATTTCTTGAGACACTTTCAAACAGCTGCAGAAATCATTTGTAAGCATGTTAAGATGTCCTATGATTTTCATTAACCTCTTTTCAACATTTTTTTTTTTTTTTTTCCCAAAAGAGCGATTGGGGCAGAAAGGGTACTTTGGTCTTAATCTCCTGCTTTACTATGACATTGAGCTACAACAGTTAGAGTGAGTGTGTGATTGTTGTGGGGAATCTGAATGAATAATTGCTTTTAGTTATTGTGATGGGACAGGAGTGTTAGGAGTGTTAGGAGTGTGCACAACGATCCCCAGTCACTCTAGATCAGGAAAGCACTGAACCAGATTATCCCATTATCCCTGGGATACTCCTTACCACTACTCCATGTGCATTTCATTGAACTCTGTCTACAAATGACATCACCTCCTACTTGGCGTCTAGACTGGGTGTCTGGTGGTCAGGAGTTCCTTATTTGATGACTTGGGAACTTTTGGACCATGAAATTGCTTACACTCAGTGAAACTGCTGCATAATAACTGCTAGTTTTTTGTTTTTTTTGTCCCGCTGAATCTCACCATGTGTATTTTTACTAGGCACTGAAATGCTGCTCAGGGCACAGACAGATGCTAACTAAGTACCTCTTTTTCCACAATTAAAGTGGTGCCTAAAACACAATACACTGAGAAAAAAGTACTGTGCAGGAACATTTTGTGTTTGAGGTACAAACACCTGGTCAAACGTGCAGCAATGTACCTCAGGGTTCATTGGTGTACAGGTATGATTTAATTGATCAAACAGTCAGTTCAGGAGAAGGTTTAAAACTTAAAAATGTCCTGTCTGAAGGTCTGGTATTTGCTCATGAGCTAAATAAGAAAAATCCTAAGAGTCAAGCTGAGGTGAAGGAGAAGCACCTAGTTTTACAACAGTACATGCGAAGAAGAAGAAGAAGAAAAAGAAATAGGTTTTGATGGCATCTGGAATGAATAACTTTCACCAGACATCTAGAGGTAACAGTCATGATTACAATTGTTATTGGTAGCAAAATGCATGACCACAACCCATCTATGCTTACTTCATTTTTTACAAGCTTTATTTTTAAATCAAACCATTTAATTTCAAGTGATGCCAGTTATGTGTGCTGTAAACATCATTCTGGTCTGCGGTGCTTAGATGAACAGCTCTATTAATCATCCTTTGTTTTGAATTACTACAATCCAAAGTGTGAGAAAAGAGCTTGTATAGCTCACACCTGGTTCCTGATATGCAGACTGGATATTCATATGGTGCAGTCTGGACCACATGTTTATTATCCACATCACCTCGTCCCCAGCAGTAATAACTTTAAATGCAGTTGTTATGTGATGTCAATTTCGTAAAAAAAAAAAAAAAAAAAAAAAAGAGGGGGAACATCCCAAATATCATGAAATAAGTGGACCCCTGTTTAACCCCTCATACTCCTAGGAGACTTAAATTCCTAACTCTCATACAATATATGGCCAAAAGTATGTAGACACCTAAACATCACACCCATATGTGGTTCTTCCCCAAACTGTTGCCACAAAATTGGAAGCAAACAATTGTCTAGAATGTCTTTGTATGCTGTAGCATTAACAATTTCCCTTGACTGGAACTAAAAGGCTTAGCCACAAAGTGAAGTCCATGAAGACATGGCTTGCTAAGATTGATGTTGAAGAACTGGAGTGACCGGCCCAGAGCACTGACCTCCACCCCACTGAACACCTTTGGGATGAACTGGAATGCCGACTACATGCCAGGCCTTTTCACCCAACATCAGTGCCTGACCTCACTAATGCTCGGTGCTGAATGGCCAAACACATATGAGTGTGATGGTCAGCTGTCCACATACTTTCGGCAATATAGTGTAACTACATTCATTTCCAATAATGAGTAACATGCTTTAACAAAATAAAACACCAAGGGAGTATTAAAAAGACATGTATATACTGTATAGTCATACACATGACTACATTTGATAACGTGCCTATGATCTTCTCACAGGTCGCTTCATAACTGCAGACTCCACACTTATGGATGAGGCCGACAAGGCCATTTTGGTGAGCCCTGAACTTGAAATATTTGACTGGAGCTGCTTACGTCTGGTGTACCAAATTGCCGGGGCAGGCTCACTTCATGTTCACTTGCGTCTTGATGGAGAGAACTTCGACCACCTGCTATGGACGATGGACAAACCCTCGGACAGCTGGTTAATAGCCAGTGTAGACCTCCGCAACTTTTCCAAAGCCTACCAGGTACCAGCCAACATGGACCAGTCACTATTATGTATACAATATTCTCACAGTGAAAATGTTTGGTAATGTGATGTTACTGGATTAGTCCTAGTCAAGTGTTAGCATTTGCACTACATTTGAAAAGGAGGCAAAGGACCTTTTAAACAAGCTATTTTAATCCATCACTGTTTATTTGGGCTAAGTAAGTATTTCTGGGAGCTTATCCATTATTGTGATTTTATTTAATGACTGTACTTAATTATGACTACAAAATTAATTATTTTATTGCATTTCTAGACCCTGTGCAGATACATCACCTTAATCATTTAATCCCATGTAATATTTTCACAGCTATAAACATACATATAAAGACTATGATTTATAAATTTAGATGCACAGTATTTATTGTCAAAGAACTTTTGTTGTTATCTTTTCCTACATTCAAAAAGATGGTTTTATTGAGGATAATTATGTGTTCGATTCTTAGTCTGCATTATAGATTTTGCAGCATTATCTCACATCTCCTATCTTTATACTTTTATGCAGCTTTTAATGGATGCCAGGCCCAACAAAGGGACAGGAAACAGCATTGCTATCTTTGAAATTCATATCATACCTGGTTACTGTATAGGTAAATCTTTTCAGTACATTTTTTTTTTGTATAGAATCTCCATGTCTTCAAAGTGCAACATGTCTTTAAATAATGATAAATATGTTCATGTTAAATGCATGGATTGGTATGCAGAACTTGAAAAAAGTACTTGTACCCTTAACAAGCTACGTTTCACAGTATTACCAATGAATGTGTATTGTTCTGTTTTAGACTGTAACTTTGAGGAAGATCATTTGTGTGGTTACCGAAACCAGTGGAACCCTAATGTGAACTGGTTAATGGGAGGAAGCCTCACTCGAGACCCTCAGTCCAACCTTCCATATGAAAACACCATGCACAGTGACAGAGGTATGGATACAAAAAGCATGCTGGAAATCATAATTGCTCAAATGCTGGGAAATAGACGTCTGACTCAGGATTTCCGGAAGTAGTGCAGTTTCTTCACCATCATCCCCTTTGACGAGTCCTGGGTTCTGTTATAAATCAGTTTGCCAAGTCACTCCATTCTTTACTCATTCATTCATCTTCAGTAACTGCTTTATCCTGATCAGGGTCATGGCGGATCTGGAACCTATCCCTGGCACACTCAGCATGAGGTAGGAATACATCCTGGACAGGATGCCAGGGCACCATGTACACACATTCGCATACTCATTCCCACTTAAAGGCAATTTAGCACAGCCCATACACTTACCAGTATGTCTTTGGGAGGTGGGAGGAAACTGGAGAACCTGAAGGAGACCTTTAAGGCATATATACATTTAGGTACGTTTATGTATCTTTATGTTTTGAATGATAAATGATAATGATAAGTAATATCAAGTGTTACATATCCCCAGATTCAGCCCAATCTCTGGTTATGAGATTACAAACACTCCTAATAGTCATGTGTCATTCACAAATGAATCAACTCTTTGAGCTGTCTCTTTTAGGTAAACATTTCTAAATAATACCTTTTGATGAAAATTCCTCACTATTTTAAAGAAAGTACTTTAAAGAAAGTTAAGTCAACAGTCACAATAATATTATTCGTCAGAATAATAACTCGGAATGCTTACTGTATTTGAAAGCAACTTATCATTGCCTTACTGATTTTAGGTTTATTTTAAAAAAAAGAAAAAAAGAAAAAACTGGCAACAAGCAATTTGAGAACCAAAAGGTTGTGCTCTTACTGGTGAGCTAAGCCAAGTACTCTGACTTAGCAAAAAGAGCTAAAATTCCCAGTAACTCCTTAAACTGCAGTATGGCTTAATAATAAAGCAGTCTAGTTGGCTGTGGTTTAACCAGCCAGAGGCAAAAGATTCAAACCAAATTCCAAATCATCACCTTATATGTCACCAGTGAAGATGTAGATTTAGAAAACAAAAAAAAACCCGAACAATCTACACCATATTGCCAAAAGTTTGTGGACAACATCTCATTCCAAAGTTGGTTCCCCCCTTTGCTGCTGTGACAGACTCCACTCTTTTGGGAAGGCTTTCTGCTAGATTTTGGAACATGGCTGTGGAAATTCAGCCACAGGGCATTAGTGAGGTCAGGGGGGAAGAGGTCTGGCGCACAGTCAACATTCCAGTTGATCCCAAAGATGTTTGGTTGGGTGGAGGTCAGGGATCTGTGCAAGACGCTCGAGTTCTTCCACTCCAACATCATTAAACCATTAATCTAGTTCCAGTCACGGGAAATTGTTAATACTATAACATTCAAAGACATTCTAGACAATTATGTGTTTGCAACTTTGTGGCAACAGATTGGGGAAGACCTACATATGGGTGTGATGGTCAGGTGCCCACATACTTTCAGCCATAGAGTGTATGTTCAGAATAACAGCAATCCATGTTTTCTACAAATTTATAGTAGTGTAGCAGTTCACAATGATATACCAGGGCTTGCTAGTTAGCCCCATTATCTGTAGCTTCACAGAACAACGATCTGTCTCACACAAAGAATTGAGAAGCACTGGTGCTCTAAATATAACGTGGAATTTCATGGGATAATTTTTTTTATATTCTGGACCAGGTCGCTACCTGTATGTCAGCTCACTTTACACCAAGGAGTTCCAAGAGGTGGCGAAACTCGTGTCTCCAATGATCACTGTTCCCATGTCTGGCTGCTTGTCCTTCTACTACCAGAGGAACCAATCCAGGGGCAACTTCTTCTCTGTGTTCACCAGAGACCAGCTGGGCCACTACGAAGAGATTTGGAGGCCGGATGTGTATGCAACGTCCACCTGGAAACTAGTGCAGGTGGACATTAAGGTGCACCATCCTTCAGAGGTCAGTGCAAGAAATGTCAGGTCTTCAAGTTGCATGATACTGTTGATGCAGATGTACTGTACTTGCTACTGTACATGATCTCACTAGTTTCTTCATTGACCATGTTTCATAATTGCTCAGCTCTGACACTTTTTGCTGAAATGCAACTTTTAGAATTTCAGCAGAACGTATGGGGTCAGTTAGTTGGGTCAGCTTCAGTGTTTTCACTGCAATTGAAAATGCTATGCAGGCAGCAAAACGCTCCAAAAATGACAAACTGCACCTTTAAAAAGACTTAGCCTCACACAAATTTAAATTGGTTTCTCTACAATAATTAATCAGAACATAGATTTGTGCTCCATTAGGCTGTGTTGCATAACTACCTGTCTTAATCAATTACAGAAGTCCAGACATGGTACAGTGAAACCTTTATACTGCTGAAATAATTAGCTTAAGGAGATCAGCTCAATGTCTGCACTTCAGCTTTGTCAGCCAACTGAGGGTTTTTCTAGTCTTCTTCCTTTGCTTCTTTTACCTTAGTTTTCATAATGAAATCCGGCCACAGCAGGCACTGGAATGTAGGACAGCGGCGGAGCCTACCCATCAATCAGCCTGTGAGCCTGTGAGCCTGAAGCACATGGAAACACAGTGTCAGGGAAAATAAGCAGCTTCCAATGGCTCACACTTACAGCGGGTCAGCATTCTTTCTGGCTGTTGTGTAGCAGATTCAGAAACAGCTGTTACGTTCAGTTTTGGTGTAAATTTCATTGCTTTGGGATGGCTGGTTCTGTTAAATTGTAGGAATTAGTGATTGTGTTTAAGGAAAAGTCCTGTTATGTCAGGGCCCACTTCTGTTGATTTTCAAACAGGCAGGCAGCCAAGAGGGTAGCTGTGAGACTCACTTATCTGCAGAACAGACTTATTTAAAAAAAAATGAAAAAGACAGATGCTTGTAAGGCCAGATTTTTTTTTTACACATGTAACCTAAAATAGTTTTGCATCCAACCCCATGTTACAATATTAGTGTACACAGTATTTTCTTTCACTCCTTTCATCAGTATGGTTTATCTTATGACAAACATCCCCCCTTATTATTTTTCTCTTTCCTTTTTTCCTCCTATTAAAGACACACATAACTGCTCATTCACAGAGAGGAAAAAAACAGGCTACATGTATCATATATAGCAGTCAGACTAATATCAGTATCAACGCAATGAATTAGACTTTGCTATAGGACTTTTGAACAGGACTAAATAGACTTCTATATTCTAATAGAGTTTGCTATACAGGTGCAATGACTAGTCAAAAGACTAGCAGTATAATGCGATATCACTATCTTCATCTGTTTAGTGTTCCAAATATTTTTATCTGTATTCGGATTTAAACTTGAAGTGGGCGTGGCTTAACCTGGATGACTGTTTTTTTTTTTTTTTTTTAAATAAAGACGTGCATGGGACTGTTTGTTGATCCCACTCGCACAGTTATTTTTGTTTGTACCTGCCTGCAACATTTTCCACTGAATTTAGTTGGTTCTCAAAATATCAACAAGCATTAGCCCAATTTAAACCACCATGACCCAGAAGTATGAACGAATGAATGTTGTAAATGCATCTAAATTTGACCGCTTACCTGCATTTAAGTAAAAAACTCCTTCTCGCATGACTTATTTTATATGGTCGCAACCGTGGTGATACATTTGTATATTTCATAGCACACACTACAGTGTAATGTAATTGTATTATAGTGCCAAATGTGGTGCATCTGGATTGCAAAGTCCATGAGTCAATGTCTTGGTTTGAAGGAGAAAGTAGTGATTGTTTTTTGTCATCTCCGCGCTCGTAAACAGCTTGCAGAAGTCTAGTTTGGACCACTGTGTTTGAGTTTGTGCAGCCAGCACTTCGGGTCTATGTAAATAAAGAGAGCCTGTTTGAGTGCGGTCCGGATATCATCTCAGGCAGATGGTGCTTGGTGTCTATAGCTCTCCACAGCTTATTATTTTTATACTGGAATCCTTCATTGCTGATAGGTTTAAGATGCTAGTGTTTTGGTTATTTATTTCAAAACTCTCTAGTCCAGTTGTGGGCTTGTGCTGGATTTTGTCATGTTTAAGCTTTGTAAATAGCATCTTGTTTTTTTTTTTTGTGAATCAAGGTGGTGTATGAGGTAGCGTTCAACAGTCCTAGGGGCGGCTATGTAGCTGTGGATGACATCGCCTTTTCTCCTGACTTCTGCCACAATGTAACACGTCAGTATAGGCATGTTTATTAATGATTAATATCCTGTTATTTAGCACTTCTTGAGTCAAAACCTCACACTGTTTTAGTCCGAATACTGCTTTCAATGTCATATTTATGGTAACTGGAGAAAACATCAAATATATTGACACTGCCAATATTAACAGAAATATAACCTATACAAAACATGAAAACATGGGGGACATATATTTACCTGAACATTCCCGTCTGTTACTTTTCCAGGTTTTGTGTTTCTTATATTATTATTATGTTATTATTTGGTTCCCAAAAAGGACCGAAATCCATAGTGATGTGTTTAAGAGAGTGTTTCCAGTGTGAAGTGAGTTAAAAAACTGTAATAATTACTGCTCTCAAGACAAATCTGCTCCTTGTGGACAGTGGAGACATGTTTGCTCTACTTGTACACGTGCCATGAGTTTTCTTCCTCCCACGAATGCAGGATATATGAAATATTTCCACACATTAAACAGCTAGGAAAGTACCCTACACTCAGCATTTCTGATGGATCTTAAACCCAAAACATGTTCTCCTTGTTTGATGACTAATGCGGTTTGTTTCTGCAACCTTCCCCCCCAGAGCCCACCTTTGACCCCTCTGTGGCTAACTGTGATTTTGAGGAGAATCTGTGTCGGTACTATCAGGAGCAATTCGGAGGCGCCGTGTGGAACAGAGTGTCTGTGAGACCAAACGTTTACAGGATCGGAGACCACACTAATGGCGAGGGTATGTGGTGAGATGTTCTTTAATACCACCACTAATCCAGCTTTCACCTTTTTTTCGCAGTGGAAATATAGTTCCCTACTTAATTGTAGCAGAAGATAAAGATGGTGAATCACAGTACTAGACATTTTCATAGAAGAAGATATCCTAAGATAGTCTAAGCTGACACAATGGGTGAGCAAAATTAGCGCCATATTTGGAACAAGGTCTGTGGAGCTCAAGTATTTATTCAACATTCATTAAAACTATGTATTTAAAAAGTGAGCTAACATACTTGTTACGCAGTAGTAATTTTACAATGTGACACCACTGGTTGGTTTTTTTAGTCCCTGAACACACACTGGCGTTGCTATTGGCAACTGACAAGTGCACTTTTCAGAAGTACTGAAAATGTTTACAATATCCTTAGAAGACATTGTAATCTGTTTTTCCACAATGACTAAATGTTTCCATATCACTGAACCTAGAAACTCTAGAAATTGATACCATATTTACTGTGGATGCCTTTTGCATTAAGGAAACACTTGAGTCAGCTATATAAAGCAGTTCTACTTGGAAACATTCCTGAAAGGAAACCCCTTTGTTCTTGGGTTCTTTGTTAAACTTTTAAAGTTTCCTCCAGAGGGAAAAACATATAATCCTGTGGAAGAAGTTACGGGTTCTCAAAGTTTTTGCAGGCAGGGACCCCTTTAAAAAAAACCTTCTATAGACAACTTCTGTACAAATTTATTTTATGAACCTAATCCAACTATTCAAATATTGATCTCATTATTTATTGAACTCATAGAGCGTTTGATTTCTGAACGTTCCACTTATAAGTTACTGAGGTTTGGATTAAACCCATTCAATTCAAGTGACCAATCAAATATAAGTTAACAGCAATAAGAACTCAATAATGAATATAATAACTTATATAATAATGATGATGGTGGTTTGTGATCTCATGATCTCCTGACTATGCTTCACAGACCCCACTTTGAGAACCATTGCCTTAGGGTGCTAGAACTTTTTGACTAAGAGTGCACATTACATACAGTACATTTCAGAAAAGTGATTTCTCAATACTGTAACTTTGTGCTCCAGGCTGGTTCCTCCTGGCCAACACTCGTTTCAAATCTCGCATGGGTTATGTGAGCCGCCTGCATGGGCCCTTTCTTCCAGGGAACCACAAATACTGTCTCAGGTTCTATTACGCCCTGCACGGCTTAAGGAAGATTGAAAACACCCTGGCCCTGTATGTCTATGATGAGCAGAATGTAGCTCAGGCTAAGATCTGGACAGTGTCTGAGAGCTCCAGAGATGTCTGGACGGAGGTGGACGTTACATATCAGAGGCCAATGCCAACTAAGGTAAAGAAAGATGAATACCGGTGTTATACAAAAATTACAAAAAAAACCAACTGAGAAGCTCAGCTTAACATTTGTGATTCCATTCAGGTTATACTATTGCTTTTAAATAACTGAAAATGTGTCAAAGCTAAATCCTCTCCTTAAGTTTACTGCATACAGTACTGGCTGTGAAATTAAAGGAAAGTTCACAATGATTGATGTAAGCTACATGTCTAACTGTTTGATGACAAATGAAGTCCTTAAAAGCTGTGAAAAGATAGTTTACAGAGTAAGTACTGAAAATTTGCTATTCAAGATTACGTCATACTGTAGATTCAACGTGAGATAAGAAATGATACACTTCAGGACTCCGGGCCAATTGTAATCAAGCCTTTTAAATGATTAATAAGGAATTCTTGTAATAAGCCTGGGGATTCATGGTGTTATTTGTGAATAATGTTAGAAGAAGATATCTGAACAGTTGAGCCGAAGTCTCCCAGTTTTGGATAAACCCAAGTATAAGCCTTGAAGGAAAAATCCACCCTGAATGTCTTGCTTGTTAATCTTTATAATCAATATGTGATTAGATCATCTAATCGCAAAAGAGTAGATGATTTCCAAAATTACCCACAATGATGTTTGACTACCTGCTGATAGTGATGCCTGTGAGAATTTATCTCTACCTAAAGCTAGTGATGCAGCAGAGCTTTAGTGCTTTAGTCTCTCCAGTTCTCTCACCTCCTCATCTGTACACTCTGCTCAAACAGATCAGCTTGCTAAGCCTCAACGTACTTTGTTAATATCAATATCAGTCGATATTGTCGATAGTCGAGCAGAGTGTCTCCTGTAATTTAGTGCAACTGCTTGCTGTAGCTGCATTGCATGCTGGAGCTTACAGTGGATTTCTCATTAATATGGCATTGAAAGTCACTGGAAAATGTGAGTGAGAAAATCTGTTTTGTGTTTAGGAGCTAACAGTAAAATGTGACCGTTATCACTTACGTTTGAAGTCGCTGAAATGTTTTTCCTGTTATTGAATACCATTGTAATTATGCTAGCAATGTCCCCATGTGACATCTGAGCAACAGACAACTGCTCACTTCTCACAGAACTAATGAAAATACCTCACCAAAATCGCAAATATCTCAGCACATTTAATGCGTTTCATAGTGGACTTTTCCTTATCTTTCCACACTACGTACTTTCTTTCAGAATTTATAGTATACATTCAAAGTTTGCCACGAAGTATATTTACTGGACATATCATAGTCTTCTTTAAATGCATATGCAAATGAAATATCCTTTATTGTTTTGGTTGTATTTCCATTTGGTAGAAAGCCAAGTCATTGCACTCTTGCATGATTCTTTATTTCAGATTGTGTTCGTCAGTATCTGCAGAAGCTTCTGGGACTGTGGGCTTGTAGCTCTGGATGACATCAAGGTCACTCTTGGGGACTGTAGCATCACGGCAGGTCAGACTCACACTCATAAACTGTATTTTTTTGAATTTGGTAAATGAATTTAGTAGAGTAGAATCTGCTGTTCGGTGAAGTTTGGTAGTCAAGTTTATTATAATAGAGTTTTTATAAAAATAAAACACAACAACAACAGCAAACAACTGAGGTGGAATTTGGAAGACATTTTGCTAAGTAAGTTAAAGGTGAGAACAAATGTACATATGTGTATACCCTCTCTAAAAAAGACAGGTGTCAATAAAGATAGTACTATTGTAGTTTGCGGAATTAAATTTACAGGTAAACCATTTATTAGTGAGAAATATATATACTGTATAAACATGTATATATACTTCCCTTCAAAATATATAAATGTAGCTCAGTGTTTTATGGCTATGCTGAACTGAATGTGGTTTGGAAACCATGCAACCAGCAACACAAGTGCTGTTTATCATCTCATACTCTCCATAGTTACAGAAAACATCTGCTTTTGTGAACATAGACATTAAATGGGCAGAGGCTGTTTGACTGGACAGAAATAGACAATTTATTTCTCTCCAGTAGCAAAAAAAAACAAGCCACTTTAACTGAAGTCACCAAAAAAGTAATTGTAGCTGTAGCTCTAATTGTTATTGTGACAAACCCAGTTTTTTTTTTTTTGATAAGGAGTTTTGTTAGTTGGCACCAAAAAGAAACTGTGTAACTGTGTATATCATTTATTTGTGATGTTTTTGTGCTGATCTGTGCTGTACATCTGATAGTTGGGGTTGGCTTGTTTTTAAGATACTACAGTGATATACAGTATACTGTATACCCGTCAGCCATAACATTAAAACTACTGACAGGTGAAGTGAATAACATTGATTATCTCATAGCAATGACAAAGTGTTGAAAAAGTTCATGCTGGCTATGATAGAAAGGTGTCAGAACACACAGTGCATCGCAGCTTGCTGCATATGGGGCTGCGTAGCTGCAGACCGGTTAGAGTGCCCATGCTGACCCCTGTACACCACTGAAAGCACCTACAATGGGAATGCGAGCATCAGAACTGGACCATGGAGCAATGGAAGAAGGTGGCCTGGTCTGATGAATCACGTTTTCTTTTACATCACGTGGACAGCCGGGTGTGTGTGTCACTTACCGTTGGAAGAGATGGCACCAGGATGCACTGTGGGAAGAAGGCAAGCCGGCGGAGGCAGTGTGATGCTCTGGGTAATGTTCTGCTGGGAAACCTTGGGTTCTGGCATTCATGTGGATGTTACTTTGACATGTACCACCTACCTAAACATTGCTGCAGACTGAGTACACCCCTTCATGGCAGTGGTATTCCCTAATCCCAGTGGCCTCTTTCAGCATGAAACAGCGCAAACAGAGCATAAAGAAATGTTATTGATTAATTTAGTTGTGTGTGAAGGTACCAATGTCTTTCTTTAGTCATGTACTTCATGTGCTATGCTTTCAGGTCCTTTGCGACCACCACCAGGACACTGTTACTTTGAGACAGGAGACTGTGGATATACTCAGGAAAAAAAGAGTAAAAAAGCACACTGGTTACGGAACAGGGGACCGACACCCACATCCTACACAGGGCCCAGGGGGGACCATACCTTAGGGGTAGGTGAGTCAATATACCCGCCTTGTGCTTGTTAAAGTATATTAGACCTCTATGTTTACTTGTTTTAATCTCTCACAGACTGATTATGTGTATCAAGCCAAGACAAGTCTATTTATAAATTACATTTAAAGGCAACAACCTTTGTTGAAATCTGTGTCTATTTCACATTTGCACTGTTCACAGTTCCAGATAGTGCAATGGCAGCATTTATTTTGTCTTATCATGCCAGATAATGCAGTCTAACTGACATTACCTTGTTTCTAAGGGTACTACATGTATATTGAGGCATCCAACATGTTGCCAGGACACTCAGCACGGTTGGTGACCTCAGAGCTACGGGGTTCCTTCAGGACACAGTGCGTAACCTTCTACTACCACATGTATGGTACGGGAACAGGTGTCCTCAACGTCCTGCTGCGACAGAAGGGCAAAGTCAAAGAGACACTGCTGTGGAGCCGACAAGGAGAACAGAGTATCTCCTGGATGAAGGCTACTGTGGATTACGACTGCTTTACCAAGCACAATGTGAGCGAATGGAGGCACATTTACTCATACACACACCCACACACACATACACCCACATCCATGCACACACACACACAAATTTTGTCCACTGATCCAGAGGTTATTGGTCCAGTGGTCACATGAGACATCAAAGTGGTTAGGATAGTGGGAAGGATGAAATGTTTTGGTGAACATTGAGAATAAAACTTTCTGATGTTCCAGTGATCACATTAGACATCAGTGTGGTTAGGTTAGTGGAATGGAGCAAAATAATGACTTCTTGGACTCTTTCATGTTGTTTGAACATGAAATTATGTGGTCTGACTACGTTTTATCATAGTGTAGTTAGGAGTAAGTGTATTGCTGGCATTCTTCATTAAAAATGGATAGTAATGAATATATAAAATGCATAACTCTATGCATAACTCTATGCATAACATGGGTGATATTTTAAGCTTAAATATAAATGGATGCTGTACAATTTTATACTTTATTATTAATTTTTTTCCAAACATAAAAGGTTTTCTTAAATACAAGTTTTCTTAAATAGTTTATAATTATGGGTACACCCATAATTATTATTTAGCAAAGTCTCCTGTGGAGAGAACAGAACTGAGCTTCTTCTTGTAATGTATAATAAGGTTGGAGACAATTGTAGAGGGATCTCGGTCACACTCCTCCATGCAGAACATTTCAAATCCATTTAAATTCTTAGGTTTGTGCATATGGACTGCTCAGATCAGACCACACGTTTCTAATGTAGGTTAAACCTGGAGACTCAGATCGTCATTGCAAAACACTGATTTTGTGTTAAAATAGTTATGTTTCTGTGTTAACATAGTTATGTTTGAGGACATTTTCTTGCTAAAAGTGCCTTTATGGCCAAGTCTTAACCTCCTGGCAGATGCAACCAGTCTGTGAGATAACATTTCATGGTATTTGGCTGATTTCATGATGTCATCAATATTCACAAGAGCCCCTAGAGCACTAGCTACAAAACAGCCACAAATCATCAATGATCCACCACCGTGTTTTACAGTGGGTTCAGATGCATTTCCTCATATGCAGTCCCAATTTTCTTATCACACATTGCAATGACACTTGGTAAGTTCATGATCTTGTAGGTTTTGTGCATTTTGTGGGTTGCTCTTGTAGGAAAACTTCTTTCCTGCACTCTTCAGAGCAGATTGTTGCAATGGAGCTGATGTGTAATAGTTTTGAAAATTGACAAACTCATAAATGAAAGAATCACTTATGTACAAACCATAAAGAAGAAAATTGTAATGATAGATGCCTCACAATAAGGCTTGGTGGGCACGTGGAGCTGGAGACTGTATGTCGGCATATGAACTTCCTCGAATTGAAATGTGTGACTGCAACATTTTCAGTCGGTCACATATACTAGTGTGGACAAACTAAACTATTTTACATCAACCACCAAAATGGCACGCAATCTTGAGGTTGGTCAAGTAAGATCTGAAAGTGGACAGATGCATATTTTCTGTCTTAAGCCCTGCCTACATATTGGACCAGTGCGTGCTATTTCACAGCAGTTCTGTGCCGGGGGATTGGCAAATTTACAAGGAGGTAGATCAGCTAATGTGGAACAGCTACAAAAGAGCAGAAGTCGATCTGTTTTCAATTGATCCATGGACACGATCAAGACAGAAGCTTTGAGCCAGGATGCATTGGTGCATGATTGGCCAAAATCTACAGTTCTCAAAATCTACAGTGATTTTCTGCTGCTACCGTTGCTCTGGATGACACTGCAGTGATTGGACAGATTATGTAACCAGTGTGTTGGTAGCACCATTCTGACCAAACAGACCATAATTCCACCTGTTACTAAAGTTACCTTTGTGTGCAACACCCGTTAGACCAGACCTGCTATCCCAAATGAACTTACTGTGACACAGCAGCACACACACCATAAAACCTGCCTCCTGAAAGTGATCCCAACATACTGTCCTCTTTGCAAGTCGTCAACCATCCAAGTTAGGTCAAGTTAAGTGGGCTTTTATTGTCATTCCTCTATATAACTTGTATACACTTGAATGAAATGTCCTTTCTCCAGGACCAGGGTGCACCACATAAGAGTACACAAGACTACATAAAGTGCAAATAGACAAGAGTGTGAGACAAGTGCAGGACAATAAACACACAGGACAATAAATACACAGAACATGGAGTGTAAACTATTTAGAAGTGTAGCAGCAATATTGGAAGCAAAAAGACTCATATAAATAAAGTGTCTGTTGCAGCTTTGTAAAGTGCAGCTGTGCAGTGGTATTGAGTTATACTGGGTTAGGTGTTTGACTAGCCCAGGTGAACACTGGGATGCACCAGCAAGGCATGTTGAGAAATCTGACTGCCTCAGGGAACAAACTGTTACGGAGTCTTCTGGTGGTGGCCCAGATGCTCTGGTACCTTCTGCCAGATGGCAGGAGGGTGAGAAGTCCATGATTTGGGTGGGAGAGGTCGCCCGCAATGCTGGTGCCTTTGCACATGCAGCGGTTATTGTACGAGGCGACGAAGGTTGGTAGAGAAACCCAGGTGATCTTTTCAGGTGTTTTCACAATAAAATAATTAAATTAGCAAGAAACAGAGGATTAGAGTGCTATACTTAGCATTGTGAATCTAATTCCTCAACTCCTCAACAAGATAAGAATGGTCCGAGGATGAACGTGATGTAGCAGGGACATTTTATAGGCTGTGTTTTACAGTCACAGACACAACGCTCTTGACAAAGAAATAAGCAAATGGGAATATTATACTAATTCTAAAGTAAACCCCCTTGAGGTCCACCACTCAGATGTAGAACCATGGTTATATATGTAATCTTTCATTGGTAAACCAGGGCTGAAGCTAAAACTAGACAATACGGGAAGACCATTAAGACCATCTCTGACCATTATTTCAAACTGTATTGAGTTCTAATTTTTTTTTTTTTTGGCAGATTATATTTGAAGCCATCAGAGGCCCTTCACTAAGAAGCGACATTGCTATTGATGACATTGTTTTCCAAAAGGGACCATGCGAAGGTGCGTATGACTGTTACAGTCTAGTCTAGTCTGAGCCGAGTTATGTCTAGACTACAAAGAGATTGAGTGAATTCCAAACTAGTTTCATACACAGACCACAGAGATGACTCTAGGCATCTCATTTATCAAAGCTTGCATAGAAGAACTTCTAAGTTTGTGTCTAAGAACCACCAGTAAGCGCAAGGAAATTGGCATTTATCACACATGCGTACATACAGGTGTACACAGTGGATAGTGATAAATCCCATATGTTCTAAATTGCTCTGTTCAAGCACAGCCACACTCGTTCACATAATAAAATACCCCCAAATCACCATATATGGTAGTCAACTTCTCTTTAAAAGGCCCAGTAGCCTGCGTATGGCACTGCTTGTTACAGAACAAGCATTTCAAAAGGTCTAAGAAGATGAACTTCACCAACAGTGGAGTAGAGTAACATAAAAAAAAGGTTTTTTTGGCACTTCTATGACTGGTTTGTATAAGAAATTAATTAGTATTTTTTAAATTTTAGGTGTAAATGTATGCAATGCAATGCCCCAATTACATTTAGAAAACTTGTGATGGTGTGAAGATCCCTCATTATTGTTGTCTTGTCCGCTCCCGTATTTGGAAATGTAATGTATTGCAGTGTGAGAGATAAGAATGCATGTAAGATGTGTCATTATTTGGCTCAGACTTGGTAGGGAAATGCCAGACCTGTCTCCAATTTCTCACTGAAATGTGCTCTGTGGCTAAAACCCTAGAATAGAAATATACGAAAACTGCACTGGGCAAATGAAATCATCTCAATCCATCATTTGTATGATTTTACTTCACATTTCATCTGTGTCACCTGTCTGCACTGAAATCAGTAATTACTTTGTCAGTTATGCTGATAGGATTGACAATAAGTGTGATTAGAGCTCTTCACAATCAGTTTACCGACATTTTACACTTTTCTACCACTAGGGGTTCCTGCATACATACGGTCAGGAGTGTGCGTAAATATCCACATATCCTAACGCACAAGAAGAACTTGATAAATCACATTCCCTCCATATAAACTTGCATATGCACAGTTTCTGCACAAAACTATGTGGATACACGATTGAAACAAGGCCTTAATATTCATAATCTTAAATGGGAAAGACTTTATTTATACCTTGTACTGGTGTCAAGGGCATTGCCAGCTCCAGTTAACTGGGGCATGGAGGGCACATAATGATGATATAATCACTCTTTAAGACTATATTTATTATGACAGATATTAGATCAGAAATATTAATAGCACACACTGCCAACACATCTCTCAGAACTTTATATTGCATTACAAAAATATAAACTGAATATTAGCCTGTGATAGTTCTCCAAAATAGTCCCAGGCTCCACTAGCTGTTAATAGCACCAGGGGATGTTTGATATGGGCCTGGATAACATCCAGAAGTAGTCCATTAGGTATAATGGACATGTCTGAAGGCCAGAATGAGTGTTTGAGATGGGCCCGTGTCCACATTTAGTGTAGAAACAGTCCGGGTTGTTGTTTGCCTTATTTTGTTTCCCAAGCTTTTCAGTGGGGGACATGCTGCAGCATCCTATGCATGGAGAACTGATGTAGTAACAGACTTGCTAGGTTTTAACAGCCATGGTTTCAGAGGAGCAGGAAGTCTCCTTATTTATTATAAGCTTTAACTTATTAAACCTTGACTTAGGCGCCATTAAAAGATTCATGAAACTCATTGTCTTCATCATGTATTACTTTCAGCACTGTTTCTTACTCTCTTTCTCTCTTCCTTCCCCTGTAGATCTTGGAGACAGCTTTTCTTACTCAGGCTTCTCTGAGGACTTCAATGAAATTGAGTACTGAGCAAGGCACTGGAATATTCTGTGTTTGCATCTGTTTGTTGCTATGCATGACCAAACTGAGAGCCACATTTCATTGGTTTTCTTAGTGGAATGCATTCATGGACATAATATTGCCAGTATTTTTAGATGTCACAAGGACAGTTATTTTATCTAGATTCTTAAGTTAGAAATGCTTTTTGTATTTTAAAGGAGCGGTTTGTAATTTTTCCAACCCTCTGCTTGCCTGCAAGACAAAATTGCAACTGAAATGCAAACATTGACAAGCCCTTATCCTCGCTGTTGAAACTATATATGCCTTGTGAGCTGCATTTTAAGGCTGAACAGCTCCATAAGGGAAAAGTTATTTTCCAGGCCGGAAAAAAATTAAAACAGAAATCGGTGAGATCTGTTCCTTGGCACTGGTGTGGATCAGTTTTTCTAAGGTAACTTTGAAAGGAGGTGATTATTAGATCTAGAAGCACTTTCATATATCGCAAACTGCACCTTTAATAGATTTTCTTCATTGACATCACCCAGCATTTTGCCTTTAGTTTTTTTTTTTTATGCTGAAGTGAAAGGTTTGATTATGTTTGAATATCATAAACACTTAAAGAACAATAATACTAACTTTTTGTTGACACTGTATTTATGCCAAACAAAACTATATTGTGATGTATTGTATTGTTTGTATGGTCACTGATCATGTCAGGTCATTTTATTTTGATTAACAGCTTCAAACTTCAGAATCTGTACCTTTTGTATCATTTTACAGTTTGCTTTTGATAAGTTAATGAGTTGTATGTTTTTTACGGTATTATATCAAATGAATAAACACTGTTTGATACGGGAGCGCTCAAGAAACCTTTGAAATGTATTCAACATTTAGATATGCATTTCTTTTTTTTTTTTTTTTCATGTTTTCTTAGGACTTGTACGCATCTCATAAGATGATGGATTGCATGGGTTTTTAATGGTTTTAGAAATTTAAATAACAATTCTACTATACAAACATCTCTTACACAGATGCCATAATGTAAATGGCAAGATGGTGCCATCCAGTGGAGGAATTATGTCATGAAAATCAAATGTTGTAAGTCAAAGTTATGTGGCTTAACTCAGAAATTAACGAAATGTAAGACAAAAAATCATGGCCAGAGTTTATCTTGTTCCCACACCTTACTAACTCGTGGACATGGTTTAATTGTATCATTCCCACACCTTACTAACTTGTGGACATGATTTAATTATCTCGTTCCCACACCTTACTAACTTGTGGACATGGTTTAATAGTATCATTCCCACACCACACTAACTCGTGGACATGATTTAATTATCTCGTTCCCACACCTTACTAACTCGTGGACATTATTTAATTATCTCGTTCCCACACCTTACTAACTCATGGACGTGGTTTAATTATCTCGTTCCCACACCTTACTAACTCGTGGACCTGATTTAATTATCTCGTTCCCACACCTTACTAACTCATGGACCTGATTTAATTATCTCATTCCCACACCTTACTAAGTCGTGGTCATGATTTAATTATCTCGCTCCCACACCTTAATAAGTTGTGAACATGAATTTAATTATCTTGTCCTCAAGCCCTAGTTATCTCTACGACTTTTCTCATCCCGACACCTAAGTCGTAGACTTATTTAATTATCTTGTTCGTACAACCCAAGTCGTGTCTATGACTTAATTATCCCGTTCCCATGCTTTAGTCGTGTCTATGACTTAATTTCACATGCCTTAATAAGTCGAAGACATGGCTTAATTATCTCATTCCTACACCTCACTAAGTAGTAGACATGATTTAATTATCTCGTTCCCACAACTTCCCACAACATGATTCCCACAGCATGATCCCACAGCAAGATTTAATTATCTCGTACCCAAGCCTTAGTCATGTCTATGTCTTAAGCTCCCACAACTGCCTAAGTCGTGTCTATGACTTAATTATCTCGTTCCCAAGCCTTACTAAGTCGTGGCCACATAGTATCCCGTTCCCACGTGTTATTAATTGTTGTCACACATTATTTTATTACATAGGGATTTCACCATCATGGAAATCTAACCAACACACAACAACAAACACTTTCTAACTGAGCTATACCTTTGCTGTTAATTATCAGTAATCAGGTTGGGGTTTTACCATACCGCCATTTTGTTGTTTTGGACACTACCGTTCCCATAATGCACCTGGAAACAGCTAGGTAACGTGACGTTTCTGAAACTTGCCGAGACTTGTGAAACAGGCTCACCGAGCTCGCGCTGCTGCAGCTGTAGCACATCCCGTGACAAAGTAAGTACCGCTTGCTATGATAAACAATGATATATTTGTTATTCTTAACATCTCTTAATTACTCTTTTCGGTTTGGATATAGATATAGGTATATTTATTGTAAATATATTATATATTTCCGAGCCTTTAAGTAAGTCAGCTGGGCTACGTGCTAGGACAACAAGTGGCAGATAGATAGTAAACGGTTGTTTGTCACAGTGTAACTTACTCTTTATCTTTAAGATATAAACAGAGATGAGCTTACACATGAATATTAAGTATATGATGAAGTGGTGACTGTACAGATAAAGAGGTAAAGAGTAGTTTGTGTTAATGGCTGCTACAGCTGTGTTTTAGCCAGTGGGGGAGGTTGGAGTATTCATATAATCATTAACAAAAGAAAAGGAACATAGTTCAAAAGACAACAAGTTTTCATGGCTTCAGCACTTTTCTTTATTATTTAGCTCTACATGTGGTACAAGTCTGAGATATTAACTGGTGTAAAATGTTATTATTGTCCCCTCATGTCTGAAACCAAGATAAAAAAAAAAAAAGATCATGTTTTGTAGATCTTGAGCACAATTATGAGATTTGTGAAACACAACTGTTTAAAAAAAAAAAAAAATCTCCAGTGTGTTTACATGTAAGACCTGACCCATATTTGAATACCATGTTGACATCAATCTCCTGACAAAATGCACTACTCTGAAAACATGTGATCATTGTGGTTGAACATGACCCCAAATTTAGAAGAGATTATTTTCGTAGCGTTTCTTCAAAATGTGTGAGGAGTTCAAAATATCATGCGATGAGACAAAGGAAGAGCAAAAGACCGTTTACCGCTGCTCTGGCAAGGACCACATGACTTCTTTTCACCTCAGTCTCGTGAGAATTGTGCTTGAAAGCAGGATGTCAGGGGTCGACACCTTTAATGACGGAGAATAGATAGGTCTGTTGTTTCCACTGTGGTTATTATGGTTTAATTTACATTTGCATAGGAGCCAGGATCATATCCTTGGTATGCCATGGCCTGAGAGATGTCCTCATATAGACAGCATGGTTTCTATAGCTACCTTGAGTTGTTTTTGTTTGTGAATGGTTGTGTCATCTCACAGATTGATAAGACAATGTATTTCATCTGGACTACACTGACTGTCCACAGACCACCTTCCATGAATCATGTGTGCCAAATGATTCATTTTGGCCGATTCATTAAAAATTGCCACATAACTTTGCTGATAACTTCGGAATGAACAGGATTTGAGCATTTAGATGTGAGTCAAATGATCAGATATCAGGTATGTTTCGGCTTTAGAACCTCATTTGACTGTGGCTCATGCAACAATATCTGTGTCAGATGTGAGCAGAAAAACATCTGGAATTCTTTGTCAACATAAATGCAGCCTAAGTGATTTTATTGCTTTATCCCATAGAGACAGCAGATGTTTAATTGTTCAATTTTCAATCATCATTTAGTCTCCAACTCGCCATAATAGTGTTGTCTACTTAACCTTAAGACCTGACTCCTAATGCACTTTTAATGTGATTTGTGGTGATTTAATCACAACTTGTGTCCAGAAATGAAATGTACTAATAAAACATTCCGCTATGAAGTGTTGGCTTGTTATTTGTAATGTTTATAGGTTGTTGCAGTGTCACCGATTTCCTTTGTTTATATCAGACAAGCTTTGACACGAGCCCATATATAAATGCTGTTTATCTAAGTCTCAAATGAGCGCTTTCAAAAATAAGGATACTTGTGACTGGGGAACTTGCTGACACAAACCTTTTTTTTTCTGAGTAGCTTGAAAGTGGCGCTAAGGGTTTAGAAAACTACTACCATTACTGCCCAGTAATCTTTCCACAAATCTGCATGGACTTTATTTACGGACTCTATAATGACCCGCTACATTGAGAACTGTTTATAGTTCTTTGTAATCTTTCCGAAGCAGTTTCTCGGCTAACTTTCAGTCTGCATGAGAGTGTTTTGTGGCACAGGTCTATAAAATCAATGAGGCTCCATCATGGGACTGTGTTAGAAACAACATTGCTCAATTCATGCCCCAAGGTCCATTCTGCTACTATAAAGCATTTGCAAATAAAAGCTTTAGACCTGGTCAGGAGTTTCCTTCTACAAATTTGATTTAAGGTGTTTCACTTAAAATGATGTTAGTTTTTTTTATTAAATAATAATAATAATAATTAAATAATCTATAGTCATGAGCAGTATGTAAGGAATAAAACACAACAGGACATGCTGTTATAGGAAAATAATCCACGACAATGTGGAGTGATGCAGAGTTACTGTTACCACCTGATGCGTTTTTTTTCCTCCGTAACAACAATTTTATTCCTCTTATATCAAAGCAGTTTGCCAACAATTACAATTTTTAATTTATTAATGTATTAATGTAAAGTATGAACACTAACCCTAGTGTTCATACTTTTTACCCATTTATAGTTACATTTATTGTTTTGGAATGTCTACAAGACAAGTTAGTCCCTGTTAGCACTTGCATTATAACAGTTATAAACAGACATTCTTTTATCTGTCTCTCTTTTTTCTGTTTTTGCTGAAGATAATTGTTGTTAAAAACTTTTTACTGAAAAACCAGAAAGAGATTCAACAAACTCCTTAGTGCTGAAACTCTCCAGTGGTGGAAAACTGCCTGTTGCAAAGTGCTGACACTCGAGACTCTGTATATAAATATTAAATAAACATCTCCTTACAGAAAGCTTCACCATATTAATGTTCATATGTTTTTCTTTGTTAAATAACATGTTTTTTTTACAATCTGTTTATTATTAGGTTTAGATTATGTAGCTTGTATGACATACAAGTCCCTGTGAATGTGGAGATATTATAGAAACGATAGTATATTAGAACAAGTACAGTAATATACACTTACCGTATTAATTGCATCAGGCACTTCTGTCAGAGCTGCTGTTACCTATGGTTATTTATATCATTAATAAACTATTCAGTAACAATAGAAGTAAATATTAGCTTTCTGCTCTGTTTAATATCCTTTTCTTATCTCTTCCAGAAATGCACTGATTTCTGAATGTGAAACAGAAAGGTGTTAGCAAGAAATGTGCAGTACATGCCTGCACATCCACCCAGACAGATGAAGAAAAGCTTTTTACTGAATGCTCAGAGTGTCTCCTGGACGTTGCAAAGATGTACCAAATTGTACCAGCGACAGTTGGGGATATTGGCCTTAGTGGTATGCGTGAATACACACCACCAAAGAAAAGAGTGGATCGGCGTGGACGTCGGCTGATTGCATCAAGCTTGTTTGGGGCAGTGCTAGTCATTGCAGCTGTGGTAGCTTGGTGCTATTATTCTGTGTCTCTCCGCAAGGCAGATCTGCTGAAGACTGAACTGCTAGACCTCAACAAAGATGGCTTTGTCATTCGCAACCAAGCTGGAGCTATCATCTTCCGAATGGCATTTAGGTACATTAACTCATTTGGTACTAGCTCTGACTGAAGCGTGGGTACTGCACAGTGTTGATTATACTAAAGCTAATAATCCACCCTGAATGCTAATAACAAAAATAGAATATATATTCTTGTACACTTTTGAGTGCAGTCTGTATGTTTAGAACAAGTAGAGTCCTTAAGTCATGATAATTTTTTTGTTTCTTGTTTATCTCAGGTCAGGCTCCCTTGATCTGGACTCTTGCTCAAAGGAAGGCAGAATTCTCAGTTGCAGCCAATCCAATGTAGGAAAGCTTAATTTCTTCATCGAAACTGTGAGACCCAAGGACACGGTGATGTGTTATCGTGTGCGCTGGGAGGAACTTGATGTGTACCGTGCTGTAGAACATGCCATGGCCTATAATGGCTCTCACTGGTATGGTGGGGCAGAGTCCTGGTCCCAGCATTGGCCAATTGTTTTTGCGGGAAACCAGGAACCCAAACCTTTCATTACTAGTGATGTCAATTCAAATCAGCATGACTTTGGGGGCATCCTGGAGCGCTACTGGCTCTCCTCCAATGCAACTGCCATCAAAATCAATGACTCAGTCCCTTTCCATCTTGGCTGGGATGAGAACAGCAAGATGCTGCGATTCCAGGCACGGTATGATAACAGTCCATATAAGCCAGACACTGCACAGCCTGTACACTCTGAGCTGAGCTATCGTGTTTGTGTTGGGTATGATGTTACTTCCATACATAAATACATGGTCCGTCGTTATTTTAACAAACCCAATAAAGTTCCTTCAGAGGCTGTTTTTAGATGGCCAATTTGGTCCACGTGGGCCTTGCACAAGACTGAAGTGAACCAGGAGAAGCTACTGGCCTATGCATCAGAGATTCAAGCACATGGCTTCAACTGCAGCCATCTGGAGCTGGATGATCGATATACAAAAAGCTATGGAGAGTTTGAGTTTGATCCAGTCAAGTTCCCTAATGCAACTGATATGTTTCAGAAACTTAGAAATGCTAGGTTTGAAGTCACCCTCTGGACCCATCCCTTTGTGAACTACAACTCTACTAACTTTGGAGTTGGAGTGGAAAGAGGGCTTTTTGTGCGAGAACCTACTGGCGAGTTACCTGCCTTGATCCGGTGGTGGAATGGTATTGGTGGCATTTTGGATTTCACCAATCCAGAAACCCGTGAGTGGTATGCCTCAAACCTCCGTGCCTTAAAGAACAAATACGCGATAGCGTCCTTTAAGTTTGATGCTGGGGAGACCAGCTACCTGCCCCAGCAATTCAGAACCTTCATGCCCCTGCATGATCCCAGCGTATTCACTCGCCGCTACAGTGAGATGGCAATCCCCTTCAACGACCGCGCTGAACTGCGTGCTGGGTACCAATCCCAGAACATCTCCTGCTTCTTCCGGATCACTGATCGTGACTCGGTCTGGGGATACGACCTGGGGCTTAAGTCGATCATTCCTACTGTGCTAACTGTTAGCATTCTGGGTTACCAGTTTGTTCTCCCGGACATGATCGGTGGAAATGCTTACCCAAACCGCACTGAAGGAAATCAGGGACTCCCTGATCGGGAGCTCTACATCCGCTGGCTGGAACTGTTAGCATTCATGCCAGCTATGGAGTTCTCAATCCCACCATGGCTGTATGATGATGAGGTTGTAGAGATTGCTAGGAAGTTTACAAAGCTTCATGAGACCCTGGTGGCTCCTCGAGTGCTCGAACTTGCTGGGGAAGTGTTAGACACTGGAGATCCTATCATTCGCCCTCTGTGGTGGATTGCTACAGATGATGAGGCTGCCTACAAGATCGATTCACAGTTTCTCATAGGGGACGACCTTATGGTAGCGCCAGTTCTTGAGCCAGGCAAGCAGGAGAGAGATATTTACCTCCCAGCTGGCAGATGGAGGAGCTACAAGGGTGAACATTTTGACAAAGGGCCGATACATCTTACTGACTACCCTGTGGACTTGGATGAGATTGCCTACTTTGTGTGGTCAGGATGATACAAACTTCAAAGGGAAGTGTTTGCACACAACAGACCCAAATAACTATTGCAATTCCATTGAACACAAGCATTCACGCACAATTTGTTCTTTCTCACATTCTTGTGCCTTGTAATCGGTATTCGACTGTAACCAGCATACGTAATATTATATTTGAAAGTTTTCTAATGGTTAAACTAATATGTACATTGTTTATGAATGAAAGAGGTACACAAACAATGTTTAGAAATGGAAGCTGGGAAGGTAGACGATACCATTTCTGATTTTACCTCTTTAGAGAAATGTATGCATTGGTTTTTGTCCTTTGAAGATTGAAGTTCTATCACAGTAGTTCCAATAGCTCTGTAATGGTGGAAATGTATTAACTAGTTATTAGAAAGCAACCTACAAAATAGAGAGGGACAAATGTAACTTTTGACCACATTCCATTATCACAGGTAAAGTGAATGTTGTTAGTGAAACACTGGGAGTTTATTTTATATGATGGCAAATTATTACCTTGTTTGACTGACAATGTATTAAAAAGAAAGCACAGAAAGAAACTTTGGACCTCAGTTAACAGGAAACAGAAGTGCATTTGGTCTGTTCTCTTTAGTATTCTTTAAAATGCTCAAAAACTACTGACAATGCCATATAGAATTCGAGTATTCTGAAACTGCTATAAACACACATGATGTACATTTACACCACAGTGAGTATGTAAACAAGTATTTGTATTCAGATTATTTTTCCTCTCCTGCTGGTTATTAATTTTGTGAGTTGAATTTTACGTTGTTTTATGTGTGCTTTTTGCTTGCAATTGCTTCAACAATTTAAGATAAACTACAGAGCAATACAGTGTATTTATAATAAAGCTGAAGTGGCTTGGAAGCCTGAAATTTAAAAAAAGGACTTGATTTATTTTATTTTTTTTGTCTGTCTGTATTCTACTGATACTGTGAATTAAATCCCTTTCCAGATTATTTAAACAGCAAGAGATAGTCATGCCATCAGATGTAACAAAAAGTAACACAAGCCTTCTGTGTCAGAATTAAAATGGAAAGTTGTCAAGTATATTTATTGTTGACTGGTTACAAATAAACCTACTTTTCAAGACCATGCTTTACGTTTCTGTCTTTTTTTTTTTTTTAAATTTGTCATGAGGTGGCACAGTGGTGTAGCTGGTAATGTTGGTGCCTCACATCTTCGGGGTTCATGGTCTGATCCTGCTGCTTGGGGTCTATTACTGCCTGTAGCTTGGTGTTCCTGGAATAGGCTCCACCACCACACTGGCAAGTATAGAGCCAACTTTAAATGGTCTTGTTCTATGTGAAGGATTGTCTTGTGCCTCTGAATTCATGTGCATTAGTTCCAAATTTTAGACAGACCCTATGACATGGCTCACCATTTTGGGTGAGTCATAAGGTGTCATTGCAATGAAAATAAAGGCAACCTAAGGCAGGATAGCACAACCACTGAGCATTCCTTCAAGCAAACATTATTGAGGGAATCTATAATAAAACTACGATTTCTGCAGGAAAATGAGGTATAAATCCACCTCGCATTCTTCTCTCACTCTGTAAAGTGGATAATCTGCTAGAGAAAATGGCCCGATTATAATATCTGCGAAAAAAGATCTTTAATTCTGGCATTTACACTTGCACCAGAAAGCTTTGCAATCATAAAATGGGAATAGGAGTACAACAAAAGGAGATCACCATCCTGCTTAAGATGATATACACCCATCAACCACTTTAATGTTTTAGATGTATCCCATCCCCCTCAAGGTTTGACTTGTTTGTTCTGAGATGCTTTTCTGCTCACCTCGGGGGTCAAGAGTGGTTATTTGATTTACTGTATCCTTCCTGTCAACTCTAACCTCTCTGGCCATTCTCCTCTGACATCTCTCATCAACAACGCATTTTTGCCCACAGAACTGGATGTTTATCTTTTTGCATCATTCTGTGTCAACTGTTGTGCATGAAAATTACAAGAGATATCTGTTTCTGAGAAACTCAAACCAGCCCCCCTGGCAGCAACATCACTGAGAGTTTGTGAGATGAACACTACTGTAAAGCACAGCTTACTTGGTCAGGTCAGGCTTTTGACTTTGCCTATAACCCTTTACAAATATTTACATCCAAGCATGAGTGCCTTTTTTTTTTAGTTCAACCTAGTCACTATGATTTTTTCACATGATTGTACTATATTAACATACTGAACCCAAAAACATACACACAGAGAAAATTATAATTTATCTTTATTAAATACTAAAAACGTGTATAATGGAGCCTTTTGAGAGCTTATAAAGGTATGTGAGATAGTGGGGGGACAGGAAAAATAAAGATAAAAATATCACCTTGTACAAATATTTACAAGGCAAAGCATGTATTAATTTTTTTTGTGCTACTTCTTTTTATTGTCCATAATCAGGGCTCTTGTGTTCATTTGTTTGCAGTGATGACATTTCCTGCAGCCCTATGTGGCTTTTTTTTTGCTGGCATCTGTAGCCCTGCCGATTTCCACAGGAACATGATCAGTGCTGACCAGTTCAACAATAAATTTTTTTTCCTTATGTGTTGGAGATTTGACAGTGGAGGATGTAGACATTTGGTGTAAAAAGTGAAGAAGCATGCAGATTTTCTATGGGTAGAGTAATATTGTATTAGCTGATTGGAGAGATTGACTCTACCCATATGCTTGTTGTTCTCCAAGATGGGAGTGGGGCAATGAATGCTTGCAGCTGTCCATTGTCCATCAGTACCCTTAACTCTCCTCTGGATTGTATTCCCAGAGAAGGCCGGGTGGATTGTGGAGTACGTGAACACCTCGTGTGTGCATCCACTTGACGAAGATGAGCGGGCCTTCTGTGATCCACCTCAGAGTTCCTTTTGGAGCGTTTTTAATGAGGACATTTGCTCTCCCAGCTCTCCTTGTCCTGTTGTCCAGATACATTCCACAGGCTCCAAGCTTAATGTCTGCTCAGTCAACGAACAGATTGGGGCTAGTGTAAATATTGTCCATGTAGATATTGTATCCACTCCCTAGATATGGAGCATCAGGGGCGTTTCTAGAACTTTAAGGTATGAGGAGCTCAGCCCCCAGAGGCCTCACATGATTTCTTTCAAGCTGTCTAAAATGCCCTAAAATATATTCAAACCATGTCTTCATGGTTTTATCACAGCAAACCCTTATGAGTGAATATCAGGACTGATTTTATCAATTATCAAGTGAATACATTGGGTTTCTTGCCTCCCCATGCTGTTTTTTTTTGTTTTGTTTTTATTTTATTTTTTTAAAATCAGATTGTTACTACAATCAGCTACCTGACAGGAAAGGTCTGCTGAGCCACCACTTTCCCAACAACCCTCCCACCTTCACGCAAAGTGTGCTCTTTTAACAGCCTAAAGTTGAAAACAGTGCCCCTGGGTTTGACAAAATGGCTTAATAAATAAAATATTTTATTTTTTTAATGGAAGAAAATATACCTTGGTGGCTGTCAATATACTTTTACAGGCCATCCATGTGTAACCTTACATGGAAAACATTGCTAGCAGTTTTGTATACTTATATTAAATAAGTATGTAAATCAAATTATTTCTTATGTTAATACTGAAATGGTACAACTGTCTATAGATTACAATATAAACACATTTACCAATAACCTGCTTTTAAATGTAGACTAGTGACTCAAAGCTGCTTCCCTGCCTTACTGTCCTCAGCCTCACTGCTTGACCTGTCTAATAATAAACAAGAAGAACCAAAGACAAATCATTACTACTTGATTTCCAAACAAGGAAACATATACTGTAAATTGCCAGCTCTGGTTTTGAGAACATAAAAACTGTTCTCTAAAGATGACACTTTGGCTATTATCTAGTATAGTATTTTTTCATACTTCCATAAATTGGCAAGATTGTAACCATTTAAGCCTTTAACAGCATATTTGCATATGGTATCCACTCCCTAGATATGATAGCTGTATAAGATCCATGACTGAATTTACACATTGAAACTGATGGTGTAGCCATTGCTTGAATTATCAAAAACAAATAGCTTGATTCGGTTGGCTTTGTCTTCAGATATTGTGTCATACCTGCTTTTGCTATGGTAGCCACCATTCTCTCATCAACTGCCAACTCCCTTCTTGGGATGTAATGAGCTTGGCAGGCAATGTGAATGTCATCAAGCAGAGGTCTGATTCTGAACAGCTTGTCATGTTGTGGAGTTCCTTTCTTTTTGTTATTTTCCACATCCTCCTCCGGATCACCGAAGTTCCAAAACAAAGTCCTGAATCTGTCCCTTGTCATGACAATGGCAAGAAGCATCGCAGACAAGATGTGACTTTGTTTCCGATAGACCTGGATGCTCTGCAGTCA
Source organism: Pangasianodon hypophthalmus (assembly GCF_027358585.1). Taxonomy (NCBI): domain Eukaryota; kingdom Metazoa; phylum Chordata; class Actinopteri; order Siluriformes; family Pangasiidae; genus Pangasianodon; species Pangasianodon hypophthalmus. The sequence continues at coordinate 8,345,023 of NC_069733.1, read as the reverse complement.
TCCCAATGACATGTAGGTGGGGAAACCGAAGAATTTGTAAAGTTCATCAACTCCAGTGTCGGCCCATTTGTATTTCTTGCCCATTTTCTGATTTATTGCAGCTTTTTTGTTTGCATTTGTGCGAAGTGTCAGCACTGTGGTCATGCTGAAAAATAATTTGAAAAGGTCCAGTGGGGAGTGTGTTTTTGTTGCATCTACCTGGAGTCCTGGGGTTCTGCAGGGCATGAAGCTACTGATTTGTGGGACAGTGTCAGGGTTGTTTGCAAATGGGTAAAACTTGATACACTTTTGCTAAGGCCAAGGCTTGATGCATTGTTTTTTTAATCATGGTCTACATATCTTCCAGGTTATTTGCACAAGTAAGGTATAGGAAAAATCTACCAAATGCACCTTTAAGCAAACAACAGATTTTCAAAGAAATTTGTTTTCAAAGAAATTTGTTGTACCTCGTGTCAGCTAGAAAGGTTGGATCTTCTTCATAGTCTGATAGCTCACTCTCCAAGTCTGAACTCATCATCTTTGAGTTGGGAACAAGCTTGATGTTCTCTGCATTTTGAAAATGGCAAAAAAAAAAAAAAAAAAAAAATGGAAAAAGATAAATAAATATTCTAATAAATTTCAATAAATTTGACAACTGTCCCGTGCCAGTTTAATCCAAACAAACACAAGAGTTTCATACTAAATTTCACTCACTATATTTCTATTTCTAAAAAAAAAAATGGTTAGTAACATTAGTTATTGGTTTTATGGCAGTTAGCAGACCAGCTTATTGTGCATGACCACCACCTACTGAGCTTTATGAATTATAACTTAAATTTGTAACAAAAATGATTATACAGTGGATATAAAAAGTCTACACACTCCTGTTAAAATGGCAGGTTTTCGTGATGTAAAAAAATGAAACCAAGATAAATCATGTCAGAACTTTTTTCACCCTCAATGTGAAGTTTCAAAGTGTAAAAGTTAAGTTAAAAACACTCAGAAACATTTTCCAGAAAAACAGGAAAATAAAAACTTTCAACAACCTGGTTGCATAAGTGTACACACTTGTTTATAATTGGGGGTGTGGCTGTGTTCAAAATGAATCAATCACAATCAATCTAATGTTCAAAAGTAATAATCATACAGCAATTGTCAGTGAAATTATTCTGATTAATCCCAAATAAAGATCAGCTGTTTCTGTAGGATTTTCTTGACATCTTCTTGGTGTCACCTGACTGCTGAAGCCATGGTCCACAAAGAGCTTACAAAACCTGTACAGGGTCCCTGTACAGAAAGGTTACAAAACCTGTACAGGGAGATGGGTATAAAAAATTTCCAAAACATTAAATGTGCCATGGAACACCATGAAAGCCATCATCAGCAAGTGGAGAAAATGGAGCACCACAGTTACATCAACAAGAACAGGATGTCCTGCCAAAATTTATAAAAGGACATGACAAAAACTTACCAGGGAGGCTGCCAAGAGACCTACAGTAACATTACAGTAGCTGCAGGAATATCTGACAAGTAATGATTACTCTCTGCGTGTAACAACAATCTCTCATATTCTTCACGTCTGGGCTATGGGGTAGGGCGGCTAGACGGAAGTCCTTTCTCACAAAAAACACCAAATAAATCACCCCAAGCCTTGTGGCAAAATGTGTGAGACCAATTCCAAAGGGTACAATAATTCCATAATTCCAAAAGGTATGTTTGGTGCAAAGAAAAGCACATCACCAAAAGAACACCATACCCATGGTGCAGCATGGTGGTGGCAGCATCATTCTTTAGGGCTGCTTTTCTTCAGCCAGAACTGGGGCTTTTATCAAGGTGGAGGGAATCAGCAGTAACTACAAATGCCAGTCGATTTTAGTGCAAAACCTTCAGGTGTCTGCTAGTAAGCTGAAGATGAAAAAGGAATTTCCCCTTTTAGCATGACAATGACCCAAAGCATACATCCAAATCAACAAAGGACTGACTTAACCAAAAGAGCCAGAGCCCAGACCTGAATCCAACAGAAAATCTGTGAGGTGACCTGAAGCAGGCTGTGCACAGTAGATGCCCTCACAATTTGATGGATTAAAAATGTTTTTGCAAGAAAGAGTGAGAAAATATTGCCAAGTCAAGATGTGCCACGCTGATACACTCTTACTTAAAAAGACTGAGTGGTGCAGTAAATTCAAAAGGTGCTTCCACAATGTATTAGTTTAGGGGGTTTTTACTTCATTTTTATACGTTGTAATTTCACACTGAGAGTGGAAAAAGTTCTGACATGATTTATCTTGGTTTCATTTTTTTTTTTTACATCACAAAAACCTGTCATTTATATATATATAGCATTTTGTTTACTATGTACATTTTATGTTTCTCAATCAATCATTACAGTCCGTTATGAAATTTGGTATTTCTGTATTATCCACTGAAAGGTTAAAAAATGCCTAAGTAATGTATGTTATACAGTAGTGTTCTCCTTTGTTTTGTCTTACTGCTGGCTCAGTGAGAAAGGTTGATATAATCATATCTGAGTGATGAGCCTAAATACTGTACATAAACATAAAAACAGAAGGCAATTCAACCAAAATATTCCAAATTATGGGTTTACCATTTTTGTAGTGTTACAGCCTGGAACTGACTTTTATATTAAAGTGGGGGATCAATACACACTAAAATAGTACATAATAAAATAAAAATACAGTTTGTTAAAATTATTTACAAATAAATAAATTTTTTAAAAAAACATAAAAATTGTGAGTGCATAAGTATTCGCCCCCGTTGCTGTGACAGCCCTAAATTCATTGGAAAGAGACATGGTTATCTTGAATCACATTTTTGGTTTGCTAATGAAGAGTTACATTTTGTCATAGTTTATGGCCTAGAGGTGTTTTTTTCCCTGGCTAGTGAAATAACAGAGAACCCGTGTGCTGTATGTTTGTGACCCCTGATCTACACGTTCACTGTGTGCGTCTAAACTCTCCTACAAGACCCGCTGAACAGCGTAGTCACTATTTCAGCATACACGTTATTACGCAGCAGCACTTTACGTTGTGATTGAATGACGTCACCGGCGCTTGTTACTCTGATTGGACAAATCCGCGCGAGCTCATTGAATATTCATGAAGTTGTGCGGCGCGTGCTAGGGAAGAAATAGAGTCGCGCGCAGTGAGCTCGAGCGCCCCCACCTGCCCACTGGTGAATTTAAACGCTCGCGGCCGGTGCGTGCGCGTAACGGTTTCCGAACAGTTTTAACGGTTCTGAGAAGCGATAAGAGAACAGAGAACTCCCGAAAGGAACCAAATAGCAGGTATATATACTCATATATGAAGAAATAATTCACACTTTATAGTGTAATTCTTACAGAAATTACTTTGGGACTGTTTTTGTTTGATTATTTAGGCTACCGGCCAGGTGGCTTGGCAACTCTAACGGTCAGCTTTAATAGCATTCATGCTAGCTTGTTACTGATAGTGATTTTCAGCTGTTACTGAACATGAATGAATAAATGTTATGTGTTAGCTAGCCACCTACTATCTAGTTAGTGCCAGAGTTCTAGTTCTAGATGAATAAATAACTACAGTTGATCTTTTTTTCCACCTAAATTCTTTAGTTGGTATGGAAATCGATGAGACATCTGTCGTCATCTCGATCAACCCCAACAACTTCCCTGGTAAGTTGTGGCGTTTGGTGAACGATCCTCAGATTTGCTCAATCTGCTGGGACGCCAGTGGCGAAGGAATACTCATCCATCAGCAACCCTTCGAAGCTGAAGTGCTGTTGTCCCACACCAGGCAGATGAACGATTACTTCAAAACGACAGACTTCACCAGTTTCATTCGCCAGCTGAACCTGTACGGCTTCAGAAAAGTGCGTCCAGACCATGACATCTCAGAGAAGCAACTCGACAGCTCGTCCGTCATGGCCCAACCGCACCACTTTCACAACCCGAACTTCAAACGGGATCAGCCAGAGCTGCTAGTCAACCTAAAGCGACTCACGCCTGTCAACAAGGCCAAGCTCGCCGCTGGGATAGAGCTGACCAGCAGGTCATCAAAACGTTTCCCTCATGCAATGCTGAATTCGCCCCAGGAAAACTCTGCTGCGATGAAAAAGGGTTGGTAGTGTTTCAAGAAGCAGATTAAAAGAATAGACACCACAGAATATATTCATTCATTCATTCATCTTCAGTAACCGCTTTATCCTGGTCAGGTTCATGGTAGATCCAGAGCCTATCCTGAGAAAACTGGGCATCCTGAATCGGACGCCAGTTCATCGCAGGGCGCCGTGCACACACACATTTCACACACTCATTCACACCTAGTGGCAATTTAATGTAACTACTCTACTTACTGTCATGTGTTTTAACCTGGAACATGGAGGAAACCCACCTCAACCCTAGTCCACAGATTTCTGGGCCACTGTGCAAATGCTTTACACCTTGAAACTTCTTTTAGGTTTGAAGGACTATATAGGGAAATCCACTAGCCCTGAAAAAAGATTAGTCATATACAGGAATGTGTAGAAAAAAAATAGAAAATGAACAAATAGAGAGAAAAGGTAATCATTTTGTTAGTACAGTGCCAGCTTGCTAACTTTGTGGCCTCGGTCATCATTCGAAATTTTAGTTTATTAATATTTGACTTGTCTCTATCTGTTCAGGTTCAGTCTTGGTTGGACATCAGGGAACTCCTTACCACCATCACTGTAATGGCCCTCAGCAGGTGAAGGAGTGCGACAGAACGCCCAAATCCTCTCAGGCATTTGTAGTGGGCCATGGTGATCCATCTCCAGTTACTTTATATACTAATAAAGTTGTGCCAGTCTCCGTGTTCCACCACTTCCCGATGGACTCGCCGTGTGCACATCCCTCCAGCCCCGCACACGTGCAGCAGGGCATCATGCCTCATCACTCACAGTACAGGTTTTACACACCAGGTGAAGACGCTTTAATAAATTTTGTCCCCTTTCTAATAGTTGTGAGCTCAGCTTTAATTACTGTAAGCCTCCTATTCACATGCTACTTTAGTAAATACAATAGTATGATGCTTTATTTTGACATCTGTAGTTTAATTGTAAGCAATTTAGGATGGAGCCCAGTCCATTGTTTCATGATTCCAGTGTGTATCTATCTATCTATCCATCTATCTATCTATCTATCTATCCATCTATCTATCTATCTATCTATCTATCTATCTATCTATCTATTCATCTATCTATCTATCTATCTATCTATCTTTCTATCGTCCCAAATGTAGATTTTTTTCGAAATATCAGTCAGTCATTCAGTATAATACTATATGTTTAGAAATTAAACCTACAATACAAAATTTGGATATACAAAATAAATCATTTGTTTTACTTTATTCTTGAGCACTGGGAGTCTATTTAAATATCTATTAACAACTAATAATATCTATCTAGCAGCTAATATTTTACTTGAATGTGTCTCCTTTCATCAGCTCAAACTTCTCGGTATAAAATTAAAAGGGCTGTAGGAGTGTACATGAGCGTGGCATCAACACTGTCACAGTCCATTTTAGGAACATGATTTTCCTTCATGTCTTTGGTCATATAACTATAAGCAGGAATTCCCACAATGCCTTGCATAAACTCATTTTTAACACTACCTGAATGATCAGTGCCCCCTAGTGCTTGACAATGTGTTTGGCTTTTGTTTAAAATCACATTTTGGTACTTTATGGACATGATTTCATCATTTAATGGAAGCTTAATTCAGCCAACAATATATCGGTCAGATCGTCTCTTTTAATTTATCTCTAATGTCCATTTAAAATATAGAAATTAGTCTTTATAGCACAACTACTTTAAAGGTGCATTAGGTAATATTTGTCTTTTTTTTCAAGATTAGGTCTCTAAGAGTTAGGTGGGTTCAACATTTGAATGATTTCCGCCCATGTTTGTGAAGCTCCGACCCCCCAGGATCTTCAGTGGTAGAGTGTCTATAAAATGACTGACAGGAGGCGCATCCAAACCCAAACAAACTTTCAGGAGCGGAAGTCAGTTTTCCAAACGGGTTTTCTCAGCGACTTAATACACTTTTGCTAAGGCACAGCTTAATGCACTGTTTTTTTTGTTTTTTTTTATCATGGTCCATCATGGTTTTATAATTTTACATATCTTCCAGTTTATTTGTACAAGTCAGGAATAAATAAAATTGACTTTTGCACCTTTAAAGCTTGATATTTCAACATGATATTTAGTAGAATAGGAAAAGAATGAACAAGAAACTGTGTGCAGAGGGGCCGCAGGAGCTGTTTTGTTATTGTAATATCGCTCCAGAATAATCTACTAGTGATGTGTTGTTATTGTGTTACCAAGCAATGAATTGTTTGTTAACCTTTAATGTTTTTTTTTTTTTTCCAGTGTATCAGTGCTGTAGCCCAGGCTTCCTGGATTCAAAAGTGCCATGCTCTCAACAACCAGCTGCTTCCTACTCTCATTGTGGCTATTACCCTGTGAGAGCTGAGAAAATTTTTTAAGTTTATATACTGATCAGTAGAAATGGTTATTTTAACAGTGCTGTTATTTTAGCCTGTGTAGCCGCATTAAGATTTGATGGAACATGTCGCAGTACGATGGGAATGCTGGGACGTCAAACAGTTAAAATTAAAACCTTGATGTGTAAATAATATTAATATGAATTTTACCACTCATTCCTCAGGACTACTCAGTCAGCTACCTTCATCCCTCTGATCAGGATCCAGACTGGAAAGCAGGTGATGTTCCAGATTCCAGGAAGAGCGACATGAGAGTGAACCTGGACACTGTATTCAAAGTGGCAGATGAAATGCAGGTCAGACTAGATGATCCCTATCAAGAACAGTCCTGAGTGTGTATCTGTGCTTACAGTGTAGTCAGTGCTGCTGTAGTGCCACATGGTCTAAAAGTCTGAATCCAGCACCAAGAACTGTTTACACAGTTCAAGAACATGAGGTTTAAATCTCTCGTTCTCATACGAAACTCATCCGAAATCATACCAGGGGCTTCAGTTTAAAATCGAAACTTTGAAATTGAAAGAATTGTGATGCAAATGCTAATAAGTGCACTTCTACCACACACTGTTAAGTCTCGTTGTCTTTTAATACCCAACTGTAGTGATGCACCAAAATTTATGGCAAATTCCAACACTCTTTTCCGAGTATTTGTTAGACTATTTGTTTGCATAATTTATACAATTTTGATTTGACTTTCAGGAAAACTGAATTACAAAACTACAAGGTAATGAAAAACACTGACACCAAAACGTAACCATAAAACGTTTGCAGTGTAAATCAGTGTGTAGTCACCATCGTTAATCTATATTATTCATTACACGACCCCCTTCCTTATTTCTGTTCAGCACATGACTGAACAAAACTAGAAATTTGTAGATGTTTTTAGTAATGCATTAGCACTCAGAAGTCTATAGACTATAACTCAGCATTTGGCTTACCAGATAGCATTAATTTAATTTTATTCATTTCTAAAATTTAATCTAACTATGGCAATTGGAGGCTGGTTTGGAGGAGATCAAGAGGAGCGAGTCTCTGTAACTAGACAGCAGCAGTTGAAGTGTGACTGTGACACTGGATCCCAGGGAATGTCCTAACAAAACAGACAGACTTGTTTGTGAGGTGATGGATTTGAGTTTATGTTTAGTGTAATGCTAAGCATTTGTGCTGGTGTTTTCTCTTTATTCAGGCTGCTGCTGATGTCAGAGAAGTTGCAGAGGCGACCAGTCACCTGGGAAGACAGCTTGAGTAGGGACTTGGTTTTATTTTGAGTGGAAATGTTGACTGAGTGCCTTTAATCCGTTTCCTGACAGTGAGTCACGTGACGGCAACTTGATTTATTGAGTTGATTATTGTCACTTTCCAGGTATATTCCTTTCTGAATTAGTCTAGTTTATTAAACAGTGTTTGACATGTAATTATAAATAGCACAGCTTTAATTAATCCAACCAATGTGAGTATTTCCTGAATAATTTTTTTTTGAAAGATACCTGTGACGTATTTACTGCAGACATAATCTGTCATTTATTTAACAGCTCACAATATTTATATCGTTTTAACATTTGTACATGTATTTTATTTAAGATTTAACTTAAACAAAATGCTTTATCTATTTATTATACTTTTTAGATTTAAAAATAATTTTTAGCTGTAGCTTGATTCAATAACGTAGCAATATTTTTAATGCAACCTTGTCTTAGTAACAAATTCTAACCATATTTTAAATAATACGCAGCCATGGGAGCACTGAGGCGCTTGATTTATTAAATGAATTAAATCGATTTATTCAGTGAAACAATTTCTCTCTTGTAATTTCTGTTCACTCCTGTGATGAGGTTTTGGAAATAAGCTATGAGCTCTGCCTACAAAACTGTCTAAGAATAAATCTGAAACAGAAATAAATGAGGTACATGACTTGATAATGCACAGGCATCAGAGTTATTTGTGGTGTGATGGTGCTGTAGAGCATCTATAAAATTTTATACACTGCCACAGAGGTTTAAGGCACAAAGACTGATCAGACCTTACGAAGAAGTCGAAGATTTAAAATAGATCACTATATACTCGCAATACACGCCTCACCAAAACAATTGCAGTTTGGTAAGAAATAAAACACAACAGGGCATGCTGTTTTGGGAAAATAATCAACGGTGGGGTGGTGTGATGCAGCATAACGTGAAGCGGAGTTACTGTTACCACCCTGAAGTTGATTATTTTCCAATATCTGATGATGTATCCTGAAGTGTTTTATTCTTCTTATACCAAAGCAACTTGCCAACTATGACAGTTTTTAATGCATTAATGAACAACATGTCTTTATTAAAGAATGAATCCACTTACATGAATGTCATTCCCTAAGCAACCTTTTGTTTTTCTCTTTCTTTAAGTTAACAAAACAAAACAACGCATCTTGTTGTACCAATTTGTCCAACTAAGACCTTAATATATAAAAATACAGTACTGTGCAAAAGTCTTAGGCACATGCAAAGAAATGCTCTAGAGCAAAGATGCCTTCAAAAACAATGAAACTAAATGTCTGTACATTAAAAAAATACTTTAAAGAGCAGCAAACAGTAATAAATGAAACGAAGTCAATATTTGGTGTGACGATCCTTCGCTTTAAAAAAATAGTAGTCTCAGGTACAGTGTGTGCAGTTTTATAAGGAAATGAGCTGTGAGTGTTACTGAGCATCTTGCAGAACCAGCCACAGTTCTTCTGGAGACTTTGACTGTCACACTTGCTTCTTATTTTTGCAGCAAATCCCAGCAGCCTTCATTATGTTTTTTTTTTTTTTTTTTGTCTGAAAAGTGTCTCTTATGTAATATGCTGCTTTCTTAACTGACATGCAGACATTTAATTTTGTGCTGGAAAACTAATGTTTGGAAATCTAAAATGTTTTTGTACTGAATCAATAATTTAGAAGTCATAAAATAAAAATCTATAACAAAGTTTCTACTAAAAACAAAATAGAGTGCCTAAGACTTTTGCACAGTTCTGTATAAACACAGGAACACCGGAGACCAGAAACAACCGAACAGAGAAACTAGGATAGCATAAGAACAGAATAACTCAGATCAGTCATTGATGAAACACTAATTTTGACAACATTTTGAAATTTTATTTTTCTCCTAGGAAGAGCAGTGGTGTAGATTTACATTAATTTACTTGGCAGACACTTTTGTACAAGGTGACCTAGAAACGGGGCGTAACACAATCCAGACACAGAGCTGTTAAAGGAGCCTGCAGTGATAAAAGGAGCCAGAAGATTAAGGCTGTGTTTATATTACAAGCTTTATTGCTCACTTCCAAGTTTTCCTGCCTTGCTGTTTCACACTGATATTTGTAAGTTGTATATTTTCCTATAACCGCACGGTTATATTCCGTACATCATGTGTTATTCCTTACTTACTTACAAACTATATTTCTGTGTTGTTCTTGATGAGGCTGAAATTTAACATAACACCTATTTCTTCAAAGCAAAAATATCAACATGGATTTTCTCAAATACAAAGTTTTTACCAAAATAGACACTAGTTTCATGGCTGCTGTCACAGAAAACACATTTATCATCTATATCTATCTTAAATCGCTAAACCAGAAGGGTTTAAACTGGGTAATTTCGATGAAACAATGTGTTTATTCCAATCCTGTTAGTTACAATGAATTAATCAACACCTTCTGACCAATCAGATTCAAGAATTTGACGGTGCTGTGGTATAATATGTGATCATACACATTTAGGATGATAAATCTCAAATGTGAGGTAAGTTTTTAATTTAATTAGTTTTTAGTTTTTAAATAACATTTGGAATGGTATGATATAAGGGATGTAGGTAGCAAATGATCCTTAATGATCAGTAAATTTCACCAAGTTTAAGTTATTCTACTGGCAGATAATTTAGCTTAAAAACTTTTATTTCTTAAATGAAGCAAATGAAATGAAACAATGTACAACTTGAAATTAGTTAAAATGTCTAGAAATAGGCTTAAAAATCTTATAATAATAATAATAATAATAATAATAATCACAAATTTGCCTAGATGAAAGCTGTATTAAGTTTTCAGACGTGGAATCTCTTCATGACAGAGGACTTCTGCGATGTCGGTTTCTCAGTAACATGACAAGCAGCATTTCTTCATTTTAATAACATTAGAGAAAGAGAGAGAGAAAAAAGAGAGGCTACTCCTAGTAAACTGTAAGCGATTACAGGAACTAACTTCTCTTACTGATGTTCTACAACATTAAATCTAACTATAAACAAGGTTTTGTTCTTTATTTAATAAAAAGAATTGGAATAATTGGCAAAGTGCTGCGATATAAGAGGAATAAAGCACTTCAGGAGGTATTAACTGCAAAATAATCAACTTCCGGGCATCAAAATCACCCCGACATTGATTATTTTCCTGTGACAGCACACCCCTTCGTGTTTTATTTCTGACATGCCATGTAGAAAGCCTAAGCTTTTATTTTGAAAGCTGCAGCGGCGGGTTTTTGGGTAGCAACCAGAAGCATCAGCGACAAGACACACAACATTAAAGTAAGTAAGTTCTCTAAAGCGATGAGATGAACACAAAGCTGATACAAAACCCTCGGAAACAGCCACAGAACTGATACAAAACTCCCGGAAATATCCACAAAATTGATACAAAACTACCGGAAATAGCGCGAGCAGCACTCACTGTTTATAACGGAAATGCTAATACTTTTAGCAAGTAAATGCTATTTTCAGTTTCATTGGATAACTAGCTGTATATAATTATATAATTGGATATAATTAGCTGTAGGTTTAAACTGAGCAATGTCACAACTCTTTAGAGCGGTCTAGTCTGTGAGGAATAGCCCATAAACGCTAAATGATACTGTGTTTGTTTGTTAAAAGCCTCGAGGAGCTACAAGCTACTCGAGTACGTCAACACATCCGCCATATTGGGAGGGGCGAGATTGGATTATAGCTCCACACAAATCTAAAGAAAGGTGCAGGTCGACCCTGAAAAAATTGTCATTTATTTGCTTATGTTGATTTTTTCCCCCCCCCAAGACGGCCTTTGTTACAGGCGTAATAATTATTCTACATATATAATATACAGTTGCTATTTTGGAAATCTGGAAACTGTAGCAAAGAAGTGGAAATTGAGAGAAAAGTTCATAAACTAAGATATAACCTGTCAGTCTTTGCAAGTGTTTTACTCCTATTCACGTTTAAATCACTTTATATGAAAAGCAGTTTATATATATATATATATATATATATATATATATATATATATATATATATACACACACACACACACACATATATATATATTCTCTATGCATATAACAGTGATTGCATATTGCATATATGGTGCTACTGTATGAGTGATGGCAGCTGTGAATGTACAGTGTGTGTTCACACAGGCCTGAAACACTGGCATTAGATCTGATCCACTGACATTTTACACAGAGAACACGTTCAGTTTACTAAAACAGCCCAGATCACTCACGTAAATGAGCATAGTACACAACATGACTTAAAGCATGGCTTCTCAAACTGTTTGCAGCCAGGGACGGCTTTAACTGTGAAATAATATCAGATCATCTGTTTTATGAACATGATCCCACTATTAGGGAAATTAATTAAAAGCCTAAAACATAAAACACTTTGAGAAGCACGTTGTTAAAGCATGTCATCATTGTGCCTCTGGTTTTTCACAAATCTGGGATCAGTGCATCTCTGATGGAAAGCCGAACACTACGACACCTTTAGGGGAAAAAAAAAACATTACATGTAGAACCCTAACGAGTTTTTTGGTGGAACCCTTAAAGGTTTAATGCAGAACCCTACAACACACGATCTCACTTTCAAAAAGGAGCCGTTTCACATGGACCCCTTCACCTTTTAACTATCTGAAGATTTTATTTACAAGTTCCGCAGTCCTGAGAAACTTCACATCCTTTACATTTTGAACATTTTGAATTTATTATTGTTCCTTGAACATTTGATATTGTTCAGCTTTGTGTTCTGATTTTCTTAAAGCATTTTCATTTTTGCACAATGTATAGTTTTTTTTAACTCACAAATTTTGTTACTAAACAAGCCCTAGACAGAATAAGTTAATAATCCTGCTCTATTTTTACTTTAATGTTGTATTAATGTTGTATAGTTTCTGCCTTCTGAATTTCATATCACAATAATAACCTCAACCTCAACGTCCTAGTATTGTTATAAATACTCCTGTTACTTTGCTCACTTAAAATTATTACACTTCAATTCTAAAAAGCCTTTACTGCTGCTTATACTTCTACATTTGTTCACGCTGTTTGCATTGCCGTGCAGCAATACACACTATTTATGTTAGTATATTTATAAACCAACTCATCATTGTAGAGTTATTAATGTATACTAATAACATCCACTAAGATAAGATAAGATAATCCTTTATTCGTCCCCCAATGGGGAAATTTGCATTGTTACAGCAGCAAATATAAAGATATAAAAAAATAAAAATATATATAAGTATAAAAAATATAAAAGAGAGACACCAAGAATGCACAAAAACACAAACACACGACAGTATTAAAGTGACCCTGCATTATTGCACTGTTCTCATGAGATGGGGGGGTTACCAAAGATTTACTTTGCAGTTAGTACCAGGGATTTATTGTCCAGTTAATTGGTGGGGTCTGCTGGGAGCAGTGCTGGTTGTACAGTCTCACAGCAGCAGGGAGGAAGGACCTGCGATACGGCTCCTTCACACACTTAGGGTGGAGCAGCCTGTCACTAAAGGAGCTGCTCAGTGCCACCAGAGTCTCATGCATGGGGTGGGAGTCGTTCTCCAGCATACGTGATAGGTTGGCCATCATCCTCCTTTCTCCTGCCACCTGCACTGGGTCAAGAGTGCATCCCGTGACAGAGCTGGCCCTCTTTATGATTTTATCCAGTCTCTCCCTGTCTGCAGCAGAGATGCCATTACCCCAACAGACAACCCCATAGAAGATAGCAGATGCCACCACAGAGTCAAAAAAAGTCTTATGAAGTGCTCCCTGCACTCCAAAAGACCTAAATCTCCTCAGCAGGTACAATCTGCTCTGTCCTTTGCAATTCAAAAGGAAGTTGCAATTCAATTTCGTCGTACTTGTACAACAGCAATAATAACAATAATTCAATTCTATTTTGCTTACTTAGACCTAGGGTTGGGTGATATGAAGATATAATAGTGATATTGTGCTAAATTAGGTCAGTATATTTTTCTGAGATTGCAGTCGTGGGTATTACAGTATAATTCTAACAGTCACTGATTATTTATGATTATTTATGTATTTATTAAACAGTGACAAACTCTGTATTTGATGTTAAAGTTTTCTACTGTTCTGAATCTTCAGAGATAACAGGAAAACTTTTCCTCCTATTCAGTCTTAACTGACATTCGTAGACAATAACGAAGTGTCATCAAAGTCAAAGGTTTATTTTTTTTAAATGCAACACTACTGGCAGTTTCTTAGCAAACCAGTATATAATGATATTGGTATATATGTTGTGTATTATAGAAAGACCTGATGATGGTTTTGCCGTATCCCCCCCATTACCCAGCTTACCAGCTCAAATTCAGCTCTGTGAAAATCTGGATAAGTTGAAATCAGCTACCAGCAGGTGGCATCACTGACCCATAACACAACCTTTCCCCATCATGTGACTGCCCAGCCTTCCTGTGAGCTAACAGCAAGCTCCATCAGTGCCACTGGGTGCTTCTCATTACTTTAGCTGAACCTCCTGGTTTAATTTCCTTGTTTCTTAGCTCCTCCTTCTGATGAGGCGATGAAAGGGTAGGATACTAGGACAGGAAGAAACCAAGAACAAACATATTTACAGTAACTTTTATGTTCACAACATCTTTCCAAGCTTTATTAGCAAATCTGCATATACACACTACATTATCCTTAATTACACATTATTATATATGTACATCACACGCTTAAATGTAAATATTTTAACCTAAACAAGATTCTGCTCATCACCTGACTCTTTAAAACATGGCATAATAATTGACGTTCGTGCAAGAATTTTGTTCGTACCCATTGTTTGTTTAATTAAGTATACTAATTTTGTATTTATGCTTCTTATATTGTAATTTGAGATGGCCCATTTGTACAGTAGGTGCTATAACAAATACTACTAACTCTGCATAGGAAGCACTTGCGTATCCTCACTCTGCAAATCTCGTATCTCCAGCTTTCCTTGATTCCTCAGAAGGTGTTTTAATAATTGGTCCATCCTTTAAGATGGTGGAATGCCATCGGTCTTAGGCTGAAGGAGGTTCAGGAATCAAGGAAGCATCAGTTAAAGTTTTGATAAGCACCCATTGTTTATGGTCCTGCTGCCCTGTTAGGTGGCATTTTTGACATGGACATTTACTTCTGATTGGGTCTTGGAATCCAAGTTGTTCCACATATAGACGATACACCCACCATCCACTTTATTAGGAACACCTGCACATTCATGGGTTATTGAATCAGCCAATCATGTGGCAGCAGCGTAATGCAAAATAATAATTATAATAATAATAAATCATGCAGATACAGGTCAAGAGCCTCAGTTAATGTTCACATCAAACATCAGAAAGGGGAAAAGGTGTGATTTCTGTGACTTTAACTGTGTCATGGTTGTTGATGCCAGATGGGCTGGTTTGAGTATTTCAGAAACTGCTGATCTCCTGGGATTTTCACACAACAGTCTCTAAAGTTTACACAGAATGGTGTGAAAAACAAAAGACATTAAATGAGCGACAGTGTACAGGTGTACCTAATAAAGTGGACAGTGAGTGCATTTTGCCACATTATCAGGACACCACTGTTTCCATATTGACAACTGGAGGCTACATGAGAGGTGAAAAATAAAACCATGCAAAAATAACAAGATCCAGATGGCTGGTGTCGTCATAGATAGTTGGTAGATATAGATAGTTTAGATAGCAGAAATACCGTACCTTGAAGACACGCTTACAATATTTACGTCTTAGGAAACCATTAAAGTCTTTTAGTAAATGACTTCAACAAAGCAACATTTACAACCAAACCTAAAATATCAATCATTAAGCTACTTTTTTTTTTTTTTAACTTCAGCTACCATTCAGCTACTTTCTCCATACTCTCAGCAAAGTGTATCAAGACATCATATAGCACAATATAGCATTTCTTTAGCACGGGCTTTGTTTATCAGTTGAAAGTGATTTTTTGTTTATTCAGCATTTAAAACAAAGTCAGCACTGTCCTAAGCAAATTGCAAATATCTCCATACTTGCATCTCTTCTCAAATCTGATTTTCATTTATGAGCTGTGGAATCAAAATGGGCTCCAAATGAAATTGTTCCCTGTTGCTTTCTCCACTCTCTTTCCTCTCCACTTATCCTCCCGCAAACCACAGATTTTTGAAACAGCAACTCATAAAGTTTTGGTTTTTTTCCCCCCATGTCCAGGCAATTTCTTGAGCTAAGGCAATCTCACAGTCCATTTAGTTTTGTTCCCCATGCCATGTTCTTCAACGCTATTTAGATAGCTTCACTTAGCTTTGCGCCTAAAAAGTGACCACCCCATTCCCAAGTTTACTGAGTCCCTGTTCTTTGCTTTTGCTTTTCAGTTTTCCCCTGATGAACCCTTCCCCCATCACTCCTTCCAAAACTCGCCTTCTGCCTGAAAACAAAAAGGCGACACAAAACAAGAGATTCGCCCAACCCATGGCTCGGGTGGCAGCTCAGCCTTGCCAAGTGTACGGTTCACTGTCCGGTCACCCCAATCTGTCAGTTTAGCACGTCTGAGGTCGCAATCAGCGCTGGGCTCCCGCACCCGAGGTCCCAAACATTGCCTGGCTCATTATTCCCCCTGGAGGAGGTCGTGGCCTTGGCTGCCTAGACGGAACCTGCTCACTAATTAAGCGCACTGCTTTGGCACTGGACGTGTCATGTCTGTGGGACTTCCTGCTGGGATTAATGCTACCCATGTTCACTTTTTTATAAGACTGCAGGGGGGCAGATCCATTCAGAGCCGGGGGCTCCTTTCTTGCTGGATGGAAGCCCTGAGCCTCTGCTGTTGTGCATGGCTTAAACTAAGTACAGCATTTCAAGTTTGTTGGATTTGGACAAAATGAACAGCCTATTGCTCGGTCAGCTTTGCTAGACTGTAGATAAAGATGGTATCTCTTCAATTGTATTAAGCTTCAGTACTCGGCTTTATGGTGGATGAAGAGAGGGGGAAGGAAAATTTGCTTGTCTGGCTTTGGCCTGCGGTGGCTAATGTGAGCTGTCCCATATGCGCATGCCCAGCCAGTCCCATGGCATCTTCTAATGTATCCGTTTATTGATCGCATCTCTATTTTCCTCCTTCTTTCTCTCTGTCTCATGTTTTCCTCTCTCGCTCTTGCTGTGTCTGATGTGAAAGTCATGCTCTGCGAGAACAGGGCCCTAATCGTGTACAAGTTACCAAATGTTTGCATGCAGGGTTCCACACAAAGTCAAACGATACCTCTTGGAAATATAAGGCCACCTGAGCCGGATTACAAATCGTTCGCTGATTGCTCAGTGAATGTCCAATAAGATCTGCAGCCAAAAACAAATGAAGAAAAAAATGAAAGCAGAGGACGCAGCTCTGTGGATGCCATATGTAGAGCAGCTATTGATCAGTGCTCCGTCTCTTTAACATGATCCTTTCTGCATTCTTCTAACACAGCGCTAGGAGATACAGCACGCCAGCCCAGCTGCTACGCTTAGATAAGCGCTGGACATTGGGAATGGTTGATTAAAGGATTTGGAGAACACTAAACACTTCCCGAAATCTGCATGGTCAGGGATTATAACGCTGCCTTTAACGCCGTGCCAGGGGAAAGCAGACCTCCAGTGATGTCCAAATTGTTCTGGAATCCTATTAAAGCAACAGCCGAGGCTTACAAAACATCTGAGATGTTCGGGTTAAAAACCAGTCGACTCAGCCAGCAGCTGGGTTCGCGCTTTTTATATTTGGACAAGTATGCTGATCTCAGATGACTCTTTGTACTGAGTGGAACAGAAATGATTCCAGATCTTGGGCCCTAGCTAGTGGTCATTAAATTACTGTTGGGTGATGTTCTTTTTTTTCTTTCCTCAGTACTTTAGCGCCTTTGGCCTGCTCTGGCTTCATAAATTACCAGGTCCTTACACATACAGAGAGACACTGACAGTCCACACATTTTAAGATTTAATGCAAACCCACCACCAGCAGCGCCTCTAGGCTGCAGTGACTCTTTACTTGTCTAGATGGCACTGTTCCCTAATACAGTTCACCAGATAATCTGTTTTGATTCAAAGGGCAGGCAGAAGCAATGCACATTCTGCTTTGTTAGTTTCGGTTGGAAGAGCAGCCTGAACGTTCCTCTGTGAAATCCAGATGTTTAGTCCTTAGTAGTGGGCAGTATGACTGCTGATCCCATACTTCTGTACTTTGCTGTAATTCTTTTTTATTATGGGAATACTCTGGGTATACTCTGGGGTATACATTGTTACAGATGTCCAGTTCAGTAAGAGTGCTCATTTCAACGTAAAATATAAAGTCCAAAATACAATCTGTGTACCATAAAAATCAGCAAACTGTAGGTCTCGGTTTACTTGGGTTAGAAAGAAATGTATTAATTAATGGATTAAATCACTAAGTCAGACAATAAAGTAGCCAACTGATCAAAAAATAAATATATAAAATAATATAGACAGCCATCCTTGACCAAAGGGTACAGATAATAGTACATTCCTAAAACATGTGAAGCACTTCATCAACTACTTTACTGTTGCTTAATCCACAGCACTCTTGAGTTCTTGAGTCTGATTGGTCAAAATGTTGATTAATTTTCTTTCACAGCAGCTCTGATAGTAATGTTGGCTGTGAGGCGAATCACATGAGCTTACGGGGCTTGTATTCTGAATGTTCCATATAAATAGATTTAAAAAAAAAAAAAGCATAATAGTTGATATGGTGAAGTTTCCAGTGAGGATATGTTTATTTAGCATTTCTATAAGGAGTCTCCCGTCTCAGTGGTTTGTAACAGTAAGAGGTAAAGCCGTAACTTTACGGTTTTCATCCTAGGAAAGTGTAAAGATAGAGTACTTTACTCTGTAGTAACTTGAAGAGAAAGTGTGAGAATAATCCTTTATAGCTGCTGCAGTGTAAGTGATAACAGGAAGTAATTTGTCTGTAATGTAATGTAACTATAAATGGTTAATAAGTACAGTGTGTTAGTCATTAATGAATATAAATTGTAATAATTGGAAAATTGCTGTGGTATAAAAGGAATAAATCACTTTGGGACGTGATGTTATAGGAAAATAATCAACTTTGGGGCAGTAACAGTAACTTCACATCGGGGCGCTTCACACCACCCTGTCGTTGATTATTTCTTTATTTATTTGTAACAGCACACCACTGATGGGTTTTATTTCTTTATGTAAGTGACAGTATGGATTGTCATCCTGCCATCTGATAGGGTTTTGAAGGAGTAGTATATTCCATGTGGTCGAGCTTAAAATAGATTTGCAGATGAGCTAGATTTCCTGACAAGAAAAAAAGGCAATAAATCAGACCCTGTGCCATGAAAGATCAGCTACTGCAGCTACTTTTCCCTCACTGCCGACTTTCCTTGACCTGCAAAACTTTTACACAAGCATACTGTTGCCCAGTAATAAGTTTAAATTAAAGGACGAGTAGTTAAATGAGCATCTAAGGGATGTTACAAGCCTGGAATGAAGTCCAGTTTAATATGAATCTGTAAATAAAAATATTACTGATGTTCTGGGAGAGAATAGGTTGTTTTTATGTCTTGGAAAGAGCGCATGCCATTATCGTTAAAAAGATTGCCCAAAGTTAATATACCCTTAGAGAACCAGATCATGCTCCTGAAAGAAATGTGGGGTTGTACCAGAGAAGGGAGGATGATAATATTTGTTCTGCAGTTTCTTCAGGACCATACAGCATGGCTTCTAATGAGGTCACATGATTTAGTTAATGTTGTATGAAAAATCAATGTGATGTAATCGCTGTGGTTACATTCTGTATCACAATATGCTGTTATCTCAGGTAAAATATAACGGACAATATTAAGGATGCATCAATACCAATACTGGAATCGGTTATTGATCTGATACGATCATTTACTCCACATACCATCACACGTAACAACATCCAGTATCAAGACAACATGAAACGACAGCGATCTGAACACGTTTCCTGATTAATGATGGCAGTCAAGGTAAAGCAGACTGCAAACTGTGCTCTGCAGAAATCTCACCTGGAGCCACAACAGCGTCGCCCTACAAAAGATATAACCTGATGAAACAACTTCTCGTGTTTAAAGTGTATCTTTAATAAAGAGTGTGAGGAAGGCCGACCTGAGCACGCAGAGCACTATCAGTGAGTGTGCTCATTAAAAATGTCCACACTCCGTGAATTGTGAATTGTGTGTTAACAAAGGCGAGTGCGGAGAAACTGTTGCACGGGAGAGCACTTCATTTCTGCGAGCACTGAGCACTGAGACACATGCATTCTTCTACATCAGGGGTCTTCAGTCTTATCCACAAAGAGCCAGCGTGGCTGCAGGTTTTCATTCCAACCAAACAGGAGCCACACCTGATTCCACTTGTATAATCAGTTCATCTTGGTTTCCAATCAGCTATGAAGTGTGCTTTCTATTTGGCTGGAATGAAAGCCTGCAGCCACACCGGCCCTTTGTGGATAACACTGATGACCCCTGGCCTGCACTGTGTATTTGTCTACACTTTGCTTGCTTGCAAATTCACGGCACCTTGCGCTCATTGTTAAGGACCACACTCACTGATATTGTTCTGCGAGCTCAGGTTGGCTGTCCTCAGCATACTTTATTAAAGAAACTCTTTAAAGTGTCATAACAACTTAAAATTTAGTGCGAGGAGCTCACTGCTAGCAGCACACAGCAGCAACCAACATAAACAGAGCTAAATAAAATGTTCCGGGATGTTCCTGATTGCTTAATAGAACCAAAACTCGTGTGCTTGTGTTTGTACTTGGTCTTAAAAATATGGACAAAATCCATGACTTAAGAAAAATTATAATCAGTGGATTTCCAGCATGAAAACTCAAGATGGCAGCCTGAATAAGGCGCTCTGTCTCTCAGAGCACATTTCACCTTATTCTAAATAAGATTCAGGTTTAATGAGCTACACACTATGTACACTCTGAAGAAGAGATCCTGATTACACACTCTCCAGCAAAGAGAAAAGGAAAATCCCTTATTGATTTGTTTTCCCACTGCTATTAATGCTAATCCCTCTGTCCTCAGTAAAGCTGTGCCTCTACCTACTAGTGACACAGCACTTAAAATATATTCATATTTAATGTTAGCAAGAAAACAGTTATTTAGTAAATAAATATAATCTCTACAAATGTAGATCGTAACATCCAATCTGGTAATTGTTAATGTACATCTCCATATGGATACCACATTTTCACATACTGCTCATCTTTGGCATTTTATTTTATTTTATTTTATTTTATTTTAAACCAAAATGTCAGTTGCACTTTAAGACTCAGTGTGTTTACATGTGCCAAATGATTGCAAAAGAATGGAGGGAAAAAGATTATGGAATATTTGATGCAAGTTTAAATGCATTTAAAGCAAACTAACAGTGAAAACTGTCTACATGAGTCAGTCAGTAATCAGATTTCCTTTAATGACGAAGCTCTAACTTTAGAATTTATTGCTACTTTTTAAATTAAGCACCTTAAAAGATGTTAGCATCTAAGTAGCACTGTTTCATTTTCTACCATTTGTGTTTTTGAACCTATCCTATGATGTATTTCTTGTCAGTTGGGTGGAAGCTCAGTTGATTTCAGGTTTTTGGCTGCTAACACACATTTATACAGAAGATTTTATGGTTGCAATTTGCACAAATGAAAAGCCCTATTTAGACGGGATTAGTTTTACTTTAGTTTTTATAGAGTTTTTATATATATATATATATATAGATACACAGGATTTTACTCCCATCCAAATCATTCATTTTTTATGGACTACTCATGCAAAGATTACACAGTATTTTAAAGAGTAGAAAGTATATAACATCAGGTTATACGTGTGTATACACACACACACACACACACACACACAAACACACACACAGACATACACTGTCTGATTTGACTGTTGGTCAAGTTTCTGTTACATCCTGTTTTTCTTCAGTATACAGTCCAGGAAGCAATCTTTTCTATCATCTGTCATCTTTTATCAGCCGAAATCGAACTGAAACCAAGTATTGGCTGAGTTTAAAACACAGAATCATCATCAGAGAAGCGATCCTCCCGGTGTTTTAAGTAAATTGAGTTCCTAGCACTGACATATTATGGCCATGCACTTCAAAAGAGCAATATCTTAGCAAGTGAAAGTGTCGTGAATATGGGCAAATTTGTCTATTTCTTATTAAGAGATTATTATAAATCAGATAAATTCTACTTTTAAATGCTTTTACTACAAGATATTGTGTTATTCTATTGGCAGATAATGTTTGCTTAAAATTAAGACTATTTCAAGCTTGAAATGAGTAAAAAAATAAGAAATAGTTCTGATAATCTTTCATTTACTTTATTGTAATCTTATTGTCGGAAATACTAGATAAATATGATTAAATTCAAGATATTTTCACTTGCAGTGTCATCTTTTGCAGTGTGTGACCTACTTATGATCAAGCTTGCAAGCACTTGCATCACAACCGGATATAATAAAGTTAAAAAAACAATCAGGTTGTATTAGAGTGAGGTGGAATAGACTGATGTATTCATGCTGGAAATAATTTGATTATTGGGCTAAATTCCAGTATTGTATTCCACAGTATTTATACATATTCATTAATACAGATGGCAGTAATTCCCCCCTCTGTCTCTTCTTCCATATCTGCGTCATGACAGAAATGCATTTGAAAAGTCGCCCCACCTCCCAAAGGAAGTGCGTACCACTTCGACGTCACTGATGAAAACCCCAATCAGTGCGTCAGTGTGTCAGTGTGTGTGTGTGTGTGTGTGTCATGGCTTTGTTTTAGGTTAATGGGCTGTAGTGTGATGAGACGCTGCCTCTGCAGCAGTCAGGTACAGAGCCCTGGAGGCAGGAAAGCATGTGTTGACCTGTAATTCTTTCCAGCAGCTCACACTTCTCTCAGATGGCACTGCACGGATTAGAGCACACGGCCCACTGGCCTGTTCCCACACCTCACACACCGGCCGGGCCAGATGTGCACAGCCACGAGCATTTGTCACACTTCTGCTCACTCTGTCTCTCTTTTCTTTCTTTTTTTTTGTGGGTTCGCTCTCTTTTTTTGACGCAGAGAACGAAAGAAACAAGGGAGAGCTTTCGTTTTTTTTTTTTGGCAAGTATCTTAAAAGAGCTTCAGCTGTAAATGAGTCTGATAGCGTCCTAATCCGCTGGAAAGTGGTAGAGTGGACGGGGGCGGATGGGGGTGGAGGGGGGTGGGGGTATTGGGGGCAGATGGGGGCAGGGGAAATCAAAGGGGTTGAGGTCATCACAGGAAGTTTGGCCCATAAATTACCATTAATATCTCCAGCTGTCTCTCTCTCTCTCTCTCTCTCTCTCTCTCCCTCTCTCCCTCTCTCCCCCTCTCTTTTCCTCTTTTCTTACTCTCTGCCTCTTTTCTGTCTCCCTCTCACTTCCCCACGTCTTATCTCTTGCTCTTCCTTCCTCTTCTCTCTCTCCCCCTCTTTTTTCTCCCCACCTTCTTTCTCTCTTCCTCGTCTCTCTGTCCATCTCCCTCTTTTTCTTCCCTCTGTCTCTGATTTCTCTCTCTTTCTCACTCTCTTCCTCATTTCTCTCTCTCCCTCTCTCGCTCTGCTCCTCTTCCTCTCACCCTCTTCTCTGTCTCTACCCTCTTCTCTCTCTGTCTCCCCCTCTCTCTTTCTTGCTCTCTTCCTCTTCTGTCTCCCCTTCCCTCTGTCTTGCTTTTCTATCTCTTTCTCCCTCTCTCTTTTGCTCTGTTCCTCTTGTCTCTCTCTCCACCCTCTTTCCTATCTCACTCTTGTCTCTCTCCCCTCTTTCCTATCTCACTCTTGTCTTTTTCCCCACCTTCTTTCTTTTTTCCTCTTCTCTCTATGTCTTTTTCTCTCTTTCTCTTCCCTTTCTCTCCTTTTGTGTTCTCTCTCTCTCTCTCTCTCTCTCTCTCTCTCAAATGTTGCATAAGTGCCAGACGAATGATTTTCATGAGAAATCCCAACTTGGAAAAAAACCTAGCAAAGGGTTAAAATAATAAAAAATAAATGAGCTCATTAGTTGTGTTGCAGCTGAGGAGGTGGAGCTGCTTCAGTTATTGACAGATCAGTGCTAATGCAGCAGTGTGCTCTTCTGGATGCTTCTTTGGATGCTTTTGTTTATAGACATGCACTTGCTTTCGTATGTAAAATGTCGACCCGGATTAAATGGATATTATTTTCATATTTTGCATATTTGTTTGCATTGTGTTAAAACACATCACCTCAAATCCCATAGGTTAATAAATAATAACTAATACACCAAATAGACTTGTTGCTGGATTCATTCTTCATCTTCAGTCTTCAGTCTTGTTTCTCTTTCTTATTTCCAGATGGCGCTCAGTAGGGGGAAGGGCTCGCTGGACAGTAGCTCATCAATCAGTAGTGGTCTGGAGAAATGTTCCCTCAACGCACACGCCGAGGCTAACGCGGTTATTGTAGAGGTACAGTGACTCATGAAAAACGCAAAAGGAGATGTGTTGTTCCTGTGACTGTGTTTATACACACAAAGATTTTCATCAGTCTGGAGTAAATTGGTTCTGATTGCAGATCAGTCAAATGACAGATAATCTGAACCAAATGTGTGCTCAAGTGATGAGCAGCCTTTAGTGTCACTGTTACCATAGCAACCAGATGCTCAATTGGCCTATGAGAGTGTAACAAGTAGCTAACGTTAGATCCGTAAGTGTTCAGTACCAGGACAAGCAAGGTGTTAAACAGAAGATCACTGCAAAGTGAAAATATCTTGAATACAGTCAGATTTATAAAATAACATTATTAAACTTATTGTTGGTCATTTTTTCAAATGTTATGTTTGAAATTCTCTTATTCTATTGGCAGATAAATGTCTTCTTTCTGGAAATAAATGCATCAAATGAGCAAAATTACCTGCAAATAGAAAATTTTAAGCTTTAAATAAGAAAGAAAAATTGGCTAGAAATAGACTTAATAAGCATTTTAATAAGCTACTAAGTTGAACTCTATTTTTCTTCCTTCAAATGTCACTTTGTTTTCATACAGAAACAGTACAGTTTGGTCATTGTGCACAGCATGAATACAAAGATTGTGACTGTGACTATATTATTTTTCTGTTTCACAGATTATTCAAAAGATTACCCACCTTGTTTAATCAGACAATAATTTTAATTCATGCCTCAATGTGCAATCCTGTCTTTTGTAATATACATAAGTAATGAGTAAATCAAGCAGGACGTGCTGTTATAGAAAACTAATCATCAGTGCAGTGGTTGATTTTGGAAAATAACCGGGATGCGCATCCCAAAGCGTTTTATTCCTCTTATACCACAGTAAACAATTTTTTATTTAATAATGAGCAACACATCATACTTTCTTTCATTTAAATTTTATTCCGTGTTGTGGAACATCTGTGAAACAGGAGTTCCCTCACCAGCTTTTCTTCTGTCTCTCTCTCTCTCTCTCTCTCTCTCTCTCTCTCTCTCTCTCTCGAAGTTAATAAGACAAAAAATGCAGCTTGTCATGTTACCAAGAACCCAACTTGAAGACTTTCCTGTGTTGGAAAACTTCAGCTCTGACTGAAGTTGACACTGAAAGTTGATACTCCTTCCAAAAATCCAAACGTGTCCTCACAGAAAAAATGCCATATCAACAATAACACACATTTTTAAAATCTGTGTATGTGGAGCATCCACCGTACAAATCCCTGGGTGATTTGGTTCTATACACTGTATTAGAATGAGTACATTAAAATAAAGCTGTGAGCTAAACATTGCTAGAGCTTTTGTTGTAGAAAATTACAACCAATCAGAACAACCTTCTGACCAATCAGCATTGAGAATTTAAGAGCTCTGTGATATAATGTTTATTCCAGTTGACCTATCAGTTAGATAGGGTTATTGGCTGGGTTATTAGATGACAGATTATTAGGCTGCATGTAAACATAGCTGCTGTTTAGTGTAGATGGAGTAGGATAACACATTTTTATTTTTAGTTTTAATATTCTAATGTGTACTAGTCATGTTTGGTACTTCTGATAGTCTTCATGACAGTCTTTTGTTATGGTGTTGGCCTCATTCATGTTTATGTGCTCTTAAACTTTATTGCAGAAACTCGAAAAGGAAAATGCCAAGCTGAAAACGCAGTACGAAGAACTGAGGTAACAGATGGATCTTCGTATTTGCCTTCCTCAAAGCCTGTCAGTTTACTTTATAAAGGACTCCTCTGAGAACAGTCGTTCACATCCTTCCTGCGTGGCACCACCATCTGCCTCTGTGTTCAGGTGTCAGTATGTGCAGCTCCTAGAGGAGGCCAAGGAGGAGAAGTTTGACGAGAGGAGAGTCAACCTGCTCAAGGCTCAGGTCATGCAGCTGGAAAGACAGGTACAGAAGTGCTGTATTTGTCACCGCGATGCACACAATGCACTGTAACTTTTTCCTATTGCTTGTTTGCAGCTTCACCGACAATTAAAGTGAAGTCAGGCCTCATACAGAGCACTCATCAGATACATAATTCACACAAGAGCCACAGTATGGACAGTAACATTCAGCTTTGAATTTGTGTTTTCTATTACCTACACTCTCTGGATAAACTGTACCTTTCCTCATCACTGATGTGGTACCGTCAAGGATACACCTTTATCTTTAATGTGTATTTTTTTACCCAAAATGTGAGAATTGGATCTTAAGGACCACTGATGTACCTTTAAATCTTTACTCTAAAAAGCTAGTTAAAGTTACACCACATGCAGGTGTAATATACTTCCCGGGTAAAAGACATACTAAAGGTACAAATGATGTACCCTTGATGGTACCACCCCAGCAACAATGATAAATACAGCTTGTATTTATTATATCTGACAGTGCACAGACCACTTCAGCCCTCTTACAACCCCGGATTTGTCTCTAGTAGAAATCTCACAATGAATTTCGCTATTTGAAATGATGTAAAAATGTTCAATTCTGAAGGCAAAAACAGTCATATTTGAATGTTTAGGGTCCCACATTCCATGATTAATGTCCTAATGTGAGTCTAACACAAGTTTTCTACACTTTTCCACTAAAGAACCCTTGTTATTGCCTGATGTAGGAAAACCTGTGTGTACATGCATGACATTTTATCCAGATTTTATTTTCTCACGTTTTAAAATAATGTACAAGTTTCCTGATTAAATTTACAAAAATGAATAAAGTATGTGTTCTAAAATTGATATTACATGCACACAGTTTAGATTTCAGCAGGCACTTTATTCCCTAAGTAGTGAGCACATACATGCATATACATTATGTTCTACCCTATGTAGTGAGCACATACATAAGTATACATTATGTTATACCCTATGTAGTGAGCACATACATGCATATACATTATTTTATACTCTATGTAGTGAGCACATACATAAGTATACATTATGTTATACCCTATGTAGTGAGCACATACATGCATATACGTTATTTTATACTCTATGTAGTGAGCACATACATACATATACATTACGTTCTACCCTATGTAGTGATCACATACATACATATACATTACGTTCTACCCTATGTAGTGAGCACATACATACATATACATTATGTTCTACCCTATGTAGTGAGCACATACATACATATACATTACCTTCTACCCTATGTAGTGAGCAAATACATACATATACATTACGTTCTACCCTATGTAGTGAGCACATACATAAGTATACATTGTTATACCCTATGCAGTGACCACACACATACATACACATTATGTTATACTCTATGTAGTGAGCACATACATACATATACATTATTTTATACTCTATGTAGTGAGCACATACATACATATACATTATTTTATACTCTATGTAGAGAGCACATACATACATATATATTGTTATTCCCTATATAATGAGCACATACATATACATTACGTTCTACCCTATGTAGTGAACACATGCATAAATATACATTGTTATACTCTATGAAGTGAGCACATACATACATATACATTGTTATGCCCTGTATAGTGAGCACATACATACATATACATTATGTTATGCGCTATGTAGTCCATAAGAAACTGACACAATTTTTGCCTTCTGTGGTTTATGCAATATGAACACATAGCACTACTATGAATGTTCACCTATGTGTCTGTGGCAGTACAAGAGACTACTACTGTAGATTCTCCAGATACTTTGTATTGTTGCTTTTTCAGCTGGTTTACAAGTCAACTTTTACAAGTTGGCCTGCACCTGCCACCTGCCAAATGAGTAATATAAATGTAATTCAGTACAGACCTACTATCATCATTTTCACTTTTCCCTGTATCCATCTTTATGCATTCTGCCTGCATCCTGATTGCTTTGCAGGTGATTTTGCTGTCCGAGGGCTTGAGCTCACAAGTCTGCCGCTGTCAGGATGTGGAGAAAGCCCTTGATCCTCTAACTCAGAGATTAAGGTATGCTTACTGAGGGGTGAGGCTACAATACAGTGACCTGACTGCAAATAGCATTTGTTCGTCCTCCAGTCAGGTTACCATAGAAGCAGAGTTGTTTGATTTAGGCAGGAATAAAATTTCAAGCGACATTTCAGTCCAACTTGAAAGAAAAACTGACTGCAGCTCGATAACATGGGAATGTTTAATCATTTCCCTTAGAAATGTGTGAAATTCCTGAAACAGGCCCAAGCAGTAGTGGGAGGTATGAAGGTTGAGCTTGTGTATCAGCTATCATTCTTCTTATGCTATCGGTTATATCTGTAACATTATACTGGTATGGAACTTGAGAAAACGTATTACACATAATCTATATCGAATGTAATGCGACAGAGAAAAAGACTGAATGACGGTCAGAACATGGGTTTATATTGCAACATGCACACTGGTTATGCGTGACAACAAGCACGCAGCATGACGTCACTCAAATACCTGTCTCTATTCAGTGGCTTTCCACTCATCTTCTCTCGCCTCCAAGGCACTGTCATTAGTAAGTCAGTAATAGAACAGATTTTGCTCGCTCCCGTGTAGAAAAATAACAAATATCATGTTTATCGTGGTTTTTAATAACTGTTATAATCACTAAGAATATTAAACATGATTTGAATGTATTTACAAAAGTAAAAGTGGCTATTTATTCTAATGATAAGTAATAATGAAGGAGTGTTCATTCAATGTTAGAGTAGTTTGCTAAACAGTTGGAGAAACAGTTCCAACCCTGAAAACTGTCTAGTTTGGGTGAGCCTGTGCCCACTGTAGCCTCAGATTCCTGTTCTTGGCAGACGGTAGTGGAACCCGATGTGACCTTTTGCTGTTGTAGCTCTTCCACCTTAAGATTTGAGGTGTTGTGCATTCTGAGATGCTTTTCTACTCGCCACATTTGTAAATAGTGGTTATTTGAGTTACCAGAACCAGTCTAGCCATTCTCCTCTAACCTCTCTCATCAACAAGATGTTTCCACCCACAGAACTGTTGCTCACTGGATGTTTTTTGGTGTTTTTGCACCATTCTGTGTAAACTCTTGACATGTTCATGCCTGAAAATTCCCAGGAGATCAGCAGTTTTTAAAATACTCAGACCAGCTCATCTGACACCAACAACCATGCCACTGTCAAAATCACTGAGATCACAATTTTTCCCCAATCTGATGTTTGAGGTGAACATTAACTGAAGCTCCTGATCTGTATTTGTGTGATTTTTTGCATTATGCTGCTGGCATATGATTGGCTGATTGGATAATTGCGTGTATGCCCAGCTGTACAGCTGTTCTTATTAAGTGACAGGTAGGTGTATATGTGAAGTTCATTTTATTTTTGTTATTTGTTCAAGAGGAAACCAAAGTATACCAAAAATGGCACTCAATAAATATGTGTATGTATGTATATGTATATGTATATATATAGATATAGATATAGATATACACACACAGAAGCTGCAGCCAGCCATAGGCATGACACCACACAGGACTGATCAGGCTCTGCGTCATCTGGCTTACTGATCTCAGATCAGCTCTGCCTAGGCAAAACATCCAGCCCTCCTCAGATCAGCTATAGAAATCAGGCCAGTGTGAGCCAGGTAGGGTCTCTGGATCTGTACAGCGGGGGCTGAAGTGATACAGTGTAGTTAATCAGCTCAGCATGCCGCCTCTAAGTGCCTGTTATTGGGGCCTGTGATTCAATAAAGGCCGGGATTACGGCACTTTGCTCTCACATAATTTCATTTGGTTACACCCCACAAAAGCACATTCGCATCTCCTCTCCCTGCTGACAGCTTGACGATCAGCAGAAACAAGCCAAGAAATGGGCTGGCCTCTATAAAAAGAACACAAAGATGCCACCGTCATGGCTGTCAAAGCTCTCATTTTGACATGTCTGACATGCTACGTCAAGGCGTTTGATTGTTCTTTATGAGTCGGCTGAGATGAATTTCCCTCTGTCCCTGCAGAGCAGAGGCTGTCATCATGAAGACACTCTAGGGTTAATGATATTATGTTTCATTTGCCAGCTGTAATATATCTTTATTACTGGCAATTAAAGAACTAATTAAACATTTGTTTGTGCTCAGATCGCTGCTGTGCTCCGAGGATCCTGCTGCTGGTGTGGTGATCACTCGGGCAGAGCTCACGCAGCTTACAGAAAGCTGTGAGGATGTGAAACAGAAGCTGCACAGAAATAATAAGGTAAAGTGTGTTCGGAATCAAACACGTTGGGGCGTGTGTATCGGAAAATAATCAGTGATGCGGTGGTGTGATGTGGCTCGACGAGAAGCAGAGTTGCTGTTACTACTCCAAAATTTATTATTATTTTCCTATAATAGCACATCCTGAAGTGTTTTATTCCTTTTATAGCAATGCCAATTACTTTTTTTTGTTAATTAGCAAATGGTACATTGCACTTTTTATTAATTTATAGTTTAATGTTGTGGAATATCTGCGAAACAAGTTAGTTCCTGTTAGCACTTATGTTACAGCAGTTATAATCAGTCATTCCTTCACCAGCCACTCCTTTTTTTCCAATCTCTCTTGAAGTTGAACAAAAAACCCAAAACAGCTGGTCATGTAACTGGAAAGGGCAAAGGCCTAAAAACCTAAAAACCTAAAAAATCTCTCCTGAGACAAATAACTTACTGATTGTTATAAAGCACTTGTATTAAACACCTGAAAATCGTCCAGAAATTTTACATAACTGTCTCTTATATCAGCGATTACATGTTTTCTTTGTTAAATAACACATTTTTTTATTTGTTTATTATTAACCATCGATATACTGTACCATTAGACAACAGCTGCAAGCGATGCTGCTAATGCGTTACATTTGTTCTATCAGATCCTGCCTGTAAGTCCTGTCCACAGTTATTCCTGACTATTATGCTAGGATTTGTTCCACTGTTTTGCTATGGTTGCTATGGTGATATGGTTTTTCAACCAATCAGTGAGCTCTAAATGAACATCAAATCATTTCTCAAAGCATACAAGCTTTAGGAACTGCAGATGCAGAGCGTCTGTTTGAACACGAGTAAGGGTGTCTTCACAGCATCTGCGCTCTGATTCTGAGTGGGTGTTTGGGGAAGGACAATATCATTGCAGGTTTGTTGTCACAAAAATGAATTCCCTCTGAGCTGTGGATTGATTAGATAATCTGCTGTACGTGAAATCTTTGCAAACGTTTGACACTGATTAGCGGTTCGGGTGAAGCCTTTCTTTCAAAGCTGCTTGTTTTGAAATTCCTTCTCACTCATTTAGGCTAGAAGTCGTCCTGTTTAATCTGCAGACACAACATGCCTTTCTGCACCACTGTAAAACCTAAAATAAAAAAAAGTAACATTATGGTGCTTGCAGTCATGAAAGAAACTCCAGAAGATGGTTTTCATGTGGACTGGAGATGCATTCCCGGGTTGCAAAACAACTTGACCAAGCATCTCACAAATTTAAAAACAGGGTCTTGTGTGGTGTTAGATCTTTTTGGTCCTTCACATTTATTTTCCCTAGTACTGCAGGCTAGGAATGAGCTGATAATACACTATATTCCAGTGTCATTTTGTGATAATACCCTGATAAACCTTTTATCACTGTTTATATTATGAAATGATTTAATAATTCCATCTAGCATTCAAAAGGGTTTGTCCCTTAAAGGAAAAATCCACTCTGACTTGACATGACTTGCAGATTAATCTTTAATATTAACAAGATTCAAGATTTATTATGTAATGACATAGAGTTCACTTTTTTTTTTTTTTAGTTTAAACTTCTTTCATGGACATGCTGTTCTATTTTCACTTATCCTACATTACCCACAATGCTGTTCATCTACCGGCCACTAGTAGTGTCAGTAAAGATAGTGATGCAGCAGTACTTTATACCGTCCAGCCCTGTCACCTCCTCATCTGTACACTCTGCTCAAACAGTTCAGCTTCCAAAGCTAATTCTAAAGCTATTCATTCTAATACCGCCGTCTACGCCATCACACTCATCATCTCGTAGCTCTCTAACTAGCTGAGCTGAATCTCCGCTGTAACTCAGAACGATTGTGTCATATAACTGCATTGCACTGTGGAACATTGAGTCCAAAGCTTCCTGTGTCCACTACTTCTACACTGGACTTCTTATTAACATGTCAATGAACATCGTTGGAAAATGGCGAGAAATTAGCACCAAATTAGCACCAAAATCATTAAGCACATCACACACAATTCAAAATTCAAAAGAAACGTATTTACATACGTCGTATTTAATATGTTTCAGGGTGGAGTTTTACTTTAAATATTGGCGCAGGAATATTGTTTCTCATTTAGAAAAGACATCAAGATTCCCTTTCGAAAGAAAGACCTTTAGATTTACAAAAAAGCCCTTGAGTAAACATTTTTTTCTTTTTTGGTTGTATGAGCTTTATGATAGTGGTGATAAATTAATTTTCATTAAATCCTCATTACTGCATGTAATAAAGGAAAATCTCACCTTACATACACTCTAATGAAATGTTTACTTTATTACTGGCAATAATAAACGGAACAATAATCATGTTTTAAACACCAAATAATATTACTGAACTAATTAAACACTGTGTGTCCTACTTCTGAATTGTCAACACAAACTGACGAGAGGTTCTGCAGCCAGTTTCATATTAGTGATACAACCTGAAACAGCAAGTGTCTCTAATCTACAAACCTATCATCCGAGAACATAAGCTCATCACCACAACCCCACTACCACCACAGATGGATCTTCTACCACCTGGAGTGGCATGCAGCTCTAAGAGGGAGATTTGTCCTCCTGACTGATCTAGAACCTGTTCGTCATGTGCTATCTGTGTCTTTCCCATCACTTTCTTTTGTTGAACATACACCAAAATACAAAGTCTATCTTTCTTGCTCCTCTCTCCCTCTCTCGCTAGATAATAACATGCCACAATGATAGAAAGTCCTGTTAAATAATAGGCATGGTGTTATTACACGCTCTGTCATTTATGTGCTTCAGGGGAGGATATTCTGTATACCTGTCAGGATGAAAGAATGGCAGCGGCCCAAGAGGTTTCTTTCTTTCTTTTTTTTTGTTTTGTTCTGTGAACATGTCAGAGAAGCACCTTGTCAGCGGAGATGTTCTTCTTGTCCTCGCTCTCACACTTCTTTTATTGTCTTGCTTTCCATTCTCTTCCCAGTGGGACCATCGAGACATAGAGAGCAGTTGCAAATAAAAGAGAAGCGAGAGCTTTTGAATTTCCTCTTCAGGTGCTTCATGTTCACATGCAAACGGTTAGCTATAGCAAAAGCATGTTTGCTAAGCACTCTTTGTTTATGCATTTCTTTGAGAAGTACATCTGGTGTATGTGTGGGTTTATGTGCTGAGGTGCCATATTGCTCATATTGAGCTGATTTCTACTAATCAGCATTGTTTATGGCTTTGTTAACTTAACAGGTGAGGAGAAAGAATGAAGTCTTTAACATAAGGTGTGCTTGTTTTCAGATGGAGAGCAGAAGCGCTTCTTGTTGCTCACATATTTGCTTAAAAACCTTAAATCAATATGCTGAGATGCTCCTGATACTTTATTTGTTTAAAAGAAACCTCCACCCTGAAACACATGACATATGTTTGATCCACGAGATGATGAGTACGATGGTGTTGACAGCGGAATCAGCATGAAAGCTGGAGTTGGAACATGATCTCTTTGAGCAGAGTGTACAGATGAGGAGGAATGAGAGCTGGACATACTAAAAGACTAAATCGCTGCTGCATCGCTCTCTATAGCCCACTGGTGCCACTATCAGCAGGCAGTCAACTGGAATTGTGGGGGAGATGCTGTGAAAATAAACCAACATGTAGACGAAAGAAGTTTAAACTAAAAAAGTCACCTCAAGAAATGTAATTAAAGATTAATATGCAAGGACCCCTAAGATCAGTGGAGCATTTTAATAGTTGTCTGCTTGTGATTTATTCAGGCATGCTGTACATGTTTGATGAAAGCCTTCATGGCTTTTTTTTTTTCCTTTTCCACCCCACACTCCCTCGACGTGGTTTCAGAGTCATTTGTTCTCCTATTAAGGTTGAACAGGTTGAATGGCTGTTAAGCAGAGCTTTCACAATCTCCTGCGTAATTGAAGTAATTACAGGTTCCAGCTGCTGCGTGTAGAACACGGCACCATAAACATTGTTACAAGGAGAATTAGGGAAGCACTAGATCCAGCGCAGGAGACTGCATCTTAATGTGCTCTTTCCACAGATTACAATTCAGAGAGAGTAGTGAAGCTCCCTTTCACCTTATTATTGGAAACTGTTATGTTTGGTATAAAAGTGGTGAGGCAATTTTGTCACTTATTTGATAGTAAAACACTTCCAGTTGCGTCTCCTCGCTCAGCTGCCTTGGATGGTGATTATGGGTGTGAGAGGAAAATCACTTCCCTTTCCAGCCTGGAAATTGTCTCCAATTTAGCAATTTTCTTTAATTGAATTCGTAATCTTGTCAAGATGCTAAAGCTGTTGATTCAAACAAACTGCTGTTTGTGGGTTTCTGATGCACGATGACAATTTTGTTTTTTTGTGTCCATGATTGCAGGCTTGTTTAGACAGAACTGCAGTATGTCCCTAATTACAAGCCTGTGAAACATACCGCTGTTTACCCAGCACAAATATAAATGACACAAGAACGTGCAACCTTTTCATAAAAGAATTCTCATGAAATTGTGTAGTGCATTTTACTGCATATTACAAACGTTGAACTACATGTAGAATATATACAGTATATTTAGATTCTTGTAAATTCATGTATATTGAAGATTTTGATTTAAGGTTAATTTATTGTTCATAATAAAAAAAAAAGACAATATTGCCAAGGACAATACAGTGACTTCATTCTACAATTTAACAGTATAATCTGCCAATTAAGAGTCAGATCCATTAATTTAAAGAGAATAAAAAATATTTCACTACATAATTACATAACACAAAGGTTCCTGGAACTGACTGTCTTATTTAAGTGCTCAAGAGAAGAGTTTAAAGCAGGGGTGTCCAATATTATCCACAAAGGGCCGGTGTGGGTGCAGGTTTTCATTCCAATCAAGCAGGAGCCGCACCTCACTCTATTGAAAGCCAATATAAGCTAATATAAAACTGATTAAACAGGTGGATTCAGGTGTGACTCCCATGGAATGAAAACCCACACCGGCCTTTTCCCGATAAGACTGGACACCCCTGGTTTAAAGGGTGAAATGGGTCTTCTAAGATTTTATTAGTCTATGAACAGTGACTGAATGATACAAAGACTTTTTATAGTTGCCTGAAAGTGTTGCTTGTCTGTTTTGAATAATAATAAACCATGAAACCGAACTAAAAACCTGAATGCTCTTCACCAAGAATCTATAAACCATGTAAAAAAAATTAGCCTCAATATTTATGTAGAAATTGTATATGTACTATAAATTGAATTCTAAGCAGTGTAGCTAGGCCCAATTCATATATAACTGAGCAATTGGGACAAGTAATTATGATGAAAAGATGAAAAGAAAGCAGAAGTGGCTAAACCTTAATTTCAAACACTCACACACAGCATTCTTGCAGTATTGAATTCATTACTGTTTGTTCCTACAACACATTATGAGCAATAGGAATATTAATAAATCAGTGAATTCATTTGCATCTAATACATTTGTGATGAAAATGGTGACTGGCTTTTGTGAGCTACAAAGGTAATTTGAAGCCCTACTCCCTTCCTCATCACATCTAGGATTTTGTGCACGTGATGTGTTTACTCGCTTGCTTTTATCTACATGCTGACATCTACGGTTTAGAGGTAGCGTTTATGATTTTGCCACTGCAGCCAGCTGAGAGCTATTCTTTTTTGCTTAACATAAAGCAGCAGTCAGACCAAACACAAATAAAATTCCCCTGGAGGAAAAGCCATTTCACTGAATGTGAATGAACGTGGCGTGTAAAAAGACGCATTTGTTCCTGGTAGCGGTTACTTTTGTTTCACACTGACTTTATCAGTGACTTTATTTGACCTATGAATTTGTGAACCACGTCCTCCATTTCAGTATTTTTTTAACACGCCCTTGTCACAGCGCAGGAGAAGATTTTAAAATAAGAACTTACCCATGGGACTCCCCAAGGGCAAATGGCAAGGGCATGTTAAAAAGAGTATTGAAACTGGGCCTCGTATTGAGTCAACAGAAAACAAGAAAGCAGGACTGTGGTATCTAGTCTGTTAAAAAACAAACACACAAACAACCAAAAAAAAAAACGCTACAGTCCATTTGGTAGTGATGAACCCTACTTTGGATTCTTGGAAGGGAGACCACCCACAGCAGCTATTTAGAGGGTCATTCCAAGCTCAAGTGATGAAAAACATTTACTTCAAATTCAGCTCCTAAATGAAATTGCTGGCAGTTTCGGGAAGTTTTTGTTGCTTAGTCTATTTGTTCATGTAAAAAAAAAATGCTACAGAGGCTATCCAGTATCTATCTTGTTCTTGCTCCTGGAGAGCTCTCTAGTGACGCAACAGAAAAATCTTCTCCCACTCATGACCGGAAGCCAAAGGAGCAAAATTGGCCATGATCTCTACCTCCCCTCAATCACATCGACACTAGCCAATCACATCTGCACCTGTGACCTCGTGTATGTGGAAGAGGGCGGATAGAGCTTTCCACAGAATGTGTTACACTGCCCTGTGATGCAGCATGAGCAGCAGTTTAAAAACATATGGTTTGTCGGTTTCGTGAGTTTCAGAGGAAGCACGTGTTAGGCTTCACCCTCCCCTTTTGGTAGCTGCTGTGTGATAAAGGAGAGCTGGCTGATGGGTGAGAATTGGCAGGTGACCAAACTGGGGAGAAAGTGCAGAATAGTCCAAAGGTCTTGCTTCTTGCTGTGAAGGGTGGACAAAATAAATATTATTTTCAAAAAGCATTTCTCTGATGTTTATTTTACTGTATATTAATGTTTCTTCACTTATGACAGACTTAAGGTTTTAAAAAAATATTTGTGCTTCAGGGAGCTGTTTTCTTTTTTTTCTCATTTCCTTTGATTCATGCCAAAAATTAGAGCAGCAGGCCAATTTTTTTTTATTTTGCACTTATCAGATGAGAGAAATGTCATCTTAAGTAAGCTCCTTAACAAGAGCAGTTTATCGGCCTGGCCTTGAGGACAGAGGGAGGATGTGTTTCATACAGCCGTGTCTGAGGCCATATTTGGTGCGAGGGCAGCGACTGGGATTCTCATCTCCTCTGCATCTGGATATCATCATATTAGCGTTCCGCCTTGTTAGACTCACACCCTGCCTACGCAAAGCTGCTGCTGATGTGTATTAAGAAGGATGATATGAATTATATCTAGGAGGGGTGTTTAAAAGCCTTGGTATGATGGTCCTTATTGACGCCTGCAGGATGATATCAGAGGTCATATTGCACAATATGTGATCCCAGGACTGATGTTTTACTGTCTCGGATAAGCTCATTGGTTCCGCTTGAAATCTGATGGAGAGCAAGCAGCAAATACTGAGCATAGCCTATCGAGCTTGTGATCTTCTATTCAGTGATGTATTTAACTGCAACTGCAGCACTGCCTTTGTCCGTCTTAATTAGAGCAGAGAATCATCTGTTTGTTTAACTCCAGCACAAATCCTAAGAGAGCTCTGTTGCTAAGAAAAGATGGCCGTGATACGTGATGAATAGCTGGGTGATATTAGGTGAGGTATGAAGATAGCTTGAAAGATGGATGTGTACACATACACAGCCACAGAAATGCTCTTGTGTGTTGTGATGTAGAAACGCGTTCTTGTGATAAGGCGCTGACCCCGGTAGGCGCAGGCCATCTGGATGGATTGCTGGCACCGAGCATCTGCAGAAGCCCTTATGTGAGTGAGAGAGAGCGAGAGAGGTTGCGATTGAGCTGAGCACATCCGAGTCAGTGCGGCTGTTCAGGGGCCGTGGCTGACACATGGATCACTGTAATTACTGGGCAGTCCAGGGCCGGTTATTAGTTTAGGGAATGTCAGGGGCGTATATCAAACCCAATTTGCTCCATAGCTTGAGAGGTCACTCATCTTCCTGTGCCTCGTTCCCTCCCTCAGAGCAGCAGGGCGGGTAGCCTTCGCTATATGCACACGACGACAAAGACTAGGCTGTGCTCTTATGCTATTGTATTTTTATTTATTTATTTATTTTTTTTTACAGAACTGTTTTGTTTGTAATATCAGTAATCCAACTGTGCAAATTGGCTTTATGAAAAAACAAAGTTTGTCAAAGTCAAGATAATGATATTGCTGGCCAGTTGCTCGAGCTGAAAAGGAATCCTATTTTTCCAATTTTTTATTTTATTTTATTTTATTTTATTTTTTTATAAGAGTTTACACTTGCAGGGCTTAAAAAGTCTAGTGAATTAATGTTCAGAAGAAATGTTTGTCTGTCTGTCTATCTGTTTGTCGGTCTGTTATTCTATCAATCTATCTGTTCATCTATCTATCTGTCTGTTGGTCTGTAATTATGTCTACCTATCTATTTGTATATTTGCATGGATGGAGGGATGGATGGATGGATGGACGAATAGATATTTCAAGCATTCTGTTAGTCATTCTATCTTTTTTGTGTCTTCTTGTTCTATCTATCTGGCACAGCTATAAACAGTCCCTGAGGTGGAAAAAAAAAAGTGCTGACACTGGAGACTCCTTCCATGAATGTTAAATAAACGTCTCCGTACAGAAATCTTGGTTTTGTTAAATCAGAGTACATTTTTAATCTGTTTATTATTCATTTTTTAGTTATGTGGAACATCCACCATACAAGTGAATTAGTTGTTACTATAGAAACGTTAACACTTTATAATGAGTGCATTAATATAAACTTGTGATAAACCCGCCACTATCGCCAGTGCTGCTCTTATAGAAAATTAAATAACACTTCCAATTAGAGAATTCAACAGTTGTGAGGTATAACTCAGTCTAACATATTCGTATTTCTGCCCTCATATTATCAATCAGATGATCCCTGTACAGTCAGTGTTTCCCCCAGCAGTGTGAAAACCCTGCTAAATACCTCTGCTAACAGACTGCACAGTTATGTGCTTCCTCCTCACCCCTTTGTTTTAACATGTTTCTTTGAACCCTCTGACTGCTTTCTGACAGCTTTATGCTAATTCAGCATCCTGGTCATGCCAGCTGTCAGGTGGCCTCGAAGGTGGCAGTGGAGCTGCTGTCCCCTGGAGGCTGATTGAATGTTTAACGGTTGTTCTGGAGTCTGGAAAGGCATGACTTGGGGCTAGGAAAAGGGTGCTGTCCTGGTTTGTGTACCTGTATCAGAGGAATGCAGCAGATGCTGGACTTGGCATGCCCACATGAGCACAGGGGAATGACGAGCCTTCATTTAAATTACGCTCCACTGCCCATGCTATGAGGCTGAGCCCACCTGGCTGCTCAGTGTACGGGAGATGGAGAGGAACTTCATTATGTTCTCTTTGTCTCTGCACTGATGCGCGACTGCTGGACCTGTCGTCAGTGGTGTTTGATGGGAGGCTGAACAAGCTGAAACAAGCTGGACACAGTTACGTTTGGGTTGGATTGGAGAAGGATGTTTAGTAACATACTCTTGGCTGTATTAACAGTTACCAAATTAAGTTCAGAAGATATACACTATATGGCCGAAAGTATGTGGACACCTGACTATCGCACCCGTATATGGGTCTTCAACACATACAGCTGTTGCCACAGAGTGGAAAAGACACAGTTGTCTAGAATGTCTTTGTATGCTGTGGCTTTAAGTTTTCCCTTCGCTGGAATTAAGGGGCCCAAACTTGTTCCAGCATGACAATGTGGACAAATCAAGGTTCATAAATACAAGGTTTGCCAAGTTTGGAGTGGAATAACTCAAGTGTCCTGCACAGAACCCTGACCTCAAACACGCTGAACACCTTTGGGATGAACTGGAACGCCGACTGCACCCCACGCCTCCTCTCACGGCATCAGTGCCTGACCTCAGTAAAGCTCTTGGCTGAATGGGCAACAATTCCCACGACCACACACCAACATCTAGTGGAAAGCCTTCCCAGAAGAGTGGAGGCTGTTACAGCAGCAAAGAGGGGACCAACTCTGGAATGTGATCTTCAACAAGCACAAATGAGCACGATGGTCAGGTGTCCATAAACTTCTGGCCATGTCGTGTATTAGTATTTAGATAGGGAAAGTTGTAAATGTAGTGATTCTATAGCATCTAGACCATACCTTTTAAATCAAGCGCTTGCCTTAGGCCTCAAAAAATCTGGGGATAGAAAATACCGACTCACATATGGCATTTTCTAATAATATTATATTATTGCAAAACATATTGTAAATATATTGTACTTAGGCTAGTTTTCATGAGGCATAATTGTCTATCTGCAATGAAAACAGAATTTCTCATTTTTATTTACTTCTTTAAAAATTATCCAGGGGGTGAAATGTGAGCTCATTTTATGGACTATGCTTAATTATTGTCCAACATGATTATTATAAGACAAGGTCAAGGTACTCAGGAAAACTTTTAGTTGCTTAATTGGTGTGGTACACCAGGCTAGCTCAAGCGTTAGAGCCTGAGACTCTTTAACTGAGGTAGCACGAGCTAGTGCACTCTCAGAGCCGGTCCCAAGCCCGGATAAAATGGGAGAGTTGCGTCAGGAAGGGCATCCGGTATAAAACCTGTGCCAAATCAAATATGATAATGGAGACAGAGGAGCAGTCGAAAGAACAACAACAACAATCTGTGCGCTATGCTAGTTAAATAACTGAGCTGATGTTTGCGATAAACATACCAACATATTGGTTATTATGCCAAATTTTGGCTTGTGATACATTTACTAATAATATTACTAAGCCTCAATGTTGTGAAAATCTGTGACAAAAGTGAGCTAGTTTACTAGCAGTCAGCTAGCTGGCTAGTTATTTGCAATGCCAAGAGGGCATGTGGATGTTTTCCATTTGCATATCATGTATATTTATAGATCCTTTTTTTTTTTTAAATGAGAATAGAGGTGTAGAGATTTTTTAGCCATTTATTTTTTTTTTTACTAGTTTCATGGAATTAAGTACTAGAAAACAGCTTCACAGAAATTTAAATGAGAAACATGAACCCGCACCTATATATAAATCCTTTAAATAAACATGCACATAGATTTATTCTTTATTCTATGGAGTCTTCACAGAGGCATGATTGTGATCGAACACTGCGCCATTGATTGCGAATGGTAATTGCAGCCTGGAGAAATGAAGAGCTAAAGTCTGTGGGCTGCTTATTTACTGACAGGAACAGAGTGTGTACAGTTTGCCTTAAAGTATTTCTGCTATGCAGAGCTCTGCTCCTGAGCGATAAGCTGTGAGGAGTAGAGGAAATGTTGTTTATTACAAAGTCCAACCTTGTTGTGAGCTTAGCATACAGACACTGATTAGCTTCCTCTGGGAATTTACACTAGCCTTGTTTGCACTTAAAATAAACGGCAGACTGCAAAGACAGCTAGAAAGCAGTTTTCCATGTAAGAGCAATGAACATATAAATCACATTTTATAGGCATCATTACATGCGTGATTGGATGTTGATGCAGATTCTCAAATTAGTACACATTCTGTAATTATTACATATTTCTTCAGTAGAGCTATCAGTGTAGGGGTTAATATGTCACACCTAACCCTTAGAAATAAAAAAAAAAAAAATACAATACTGTGCAAAAGTCTTAGGCACATGCAAAGAAATGCTGTAGAGCAAAGATGCCTTCAAAACCAATGAAATTAAATTTCTACATTTAAGAAATACTATAAAGAGCAGTAAAGAGTAATAAATGAAACAAAGTCAATATTTGGTGTGATGACCCTTTGCTTTAAAAAAAAAAAAAATAGTAGTCTCAGGTACAATTTGTGCAGTTTAATAAGGAAATTAGTTTTACTGAGCATCTTGCAGAAGCAGCTACAGTTCTTCTGGACACTTTGACTGTCACACTTGCTTCTTATTTTTGCAGCAAATCCCAGCAGGTTTCATTATGTTTTTTTGTCTGAAAAGTGTCTCTTACGTAATCTGCTGCTTTCTTTACTGACATACAAACATTTTTCTGTAGCATTTAATTTTGTGCTGGAAAAATAATGTTTGGAAATCTAAAATGTTTTTGTACTGACTCGATTATGTAGAAGTCATAAAATAAAAATCTATAACAAAGTTTCTACTAAAAAAAAAATAGGGTGCCTAAGACTTTTGCACAGTTCTGTGTGTGTATGTATATGTATATATATATATATACACACACATATATACACAGTACTTTTCCCCAAATACACCCCAAAAACATTTATATTAAAAGAGAAAATATGTATTTGGGGAAAAGGTTGAAACACTGCAACAGCAAGGGTATTCATCTAAAATCTGTTGATCA
This sequence comes from Pangasianodon hypophthalmus, assembly GCF_027358585.1. Lineage (NCBI taxonomy): Eukaryota > Metazoa > Chordata > Actinopteri > Siluriformes > Pangasiidae > Pangasianodon > Pangasianodon hypophthalmus. The sequence continues at coordinate 8,302,445 of NC_069733.1, read as the reverse complement.
AGCTACATAAAAATTCTGGCTTACAAAGGTCTGAGTAGGCAACTCACATGACTGAATGGTGACGCAGTTACCTTTTAATGCGTAACCATTAGTGATTAGTATGGCTATAAATAAGACATCAATTCAAAGTGGTTATGTTTTGTAATGGCAATACGTGTTACCACTTTTGACTAGTGCCGTGGACTCTGAACAGATGAGACACCTTAGTTGAACTTGAAATGGAGAAAATGTATAGCTCTCTGTCCAATCATCTTTAAACATTCTGTTTTCCTGTTAACTTTTTCTTCTTTACCAAGCCATATCATCACTTCATTAATCAGACTAGTCGGGTATGTGAAATTAAAAACTCTACGGATATCTGTGAACTCTCTTACCTTTCTCGATGAGTTACCTTCAGTGGCAAAGTCAGAGAATCTGCTATAGAAGCCATGATGGTTCATTTTCAGAAAACTAGAGACATTGAACTACTGCCAGTTTATTATATGTTTATTGGTTCACATACAGTATTTCTCAAGTACTCACTTCGATCCTCTGAAATACTTTGTTGGGTCTTGTTCTGGTCTATGATACACCATGTAACAAGCCGTGATCTATTGTGTGATTCAGTTTTACCTCACTGCTGGCAAGGCAGTGTACATACAATACAATACTATATAATATAGTATTTTGTAGCTTGGCAATTCAAAAATATATTTCATAACGGGGACATGAGATCAGTAGAGCCACTTCAATTGATCAGGGTAATGTTAGTCTTTTGATGTATGACGGTTAATGCTCATGCTAAAGGATTTGATTGTGTGCACTAAATAATGAAGGGTTAATCAATCATACCATCTCTTTGGTTTCTAGAATACTATACTACTAACCTTAACCTGTGGTTATATTTATATCCTGTGTGTTGGAGAGAGGTAAATGTAGCTCCGAGATCATAGATTTGCCTGTTAGCGAAAAGTATGGTGACTAATAAAGGGCATTGTGAAATTGTGAACATGTTGTATAGAAAGAAGTCATTCATTTCTTCCATTTCTTCCCTGATGAGTCTTCTTCCTTATTTATAAACTGCAGAAAGTACTAGACTTTGGTGCAGGGGGAAATTTTTAGCCGTAAAACAACTTCTAAAATCCACCAAAATACAAAAATAAAGAACTCAGAAGCATTTTGTAAATATGTATTTCAGGTCATTCCTGGCTGAGGCTCTATCTGCTCTATCTTGCTCAAACTAACTTGTATCACTGTCAGTTCTATTAACCAAAAATTCTACATTTACTACAGTCTACATTTACTACATTACATTTACACATATTTGTTTGGTTCGATTTACCAAATGAATACATATAAATGTAAATGTTCTTGCAGTCCTTAAAGTGAACAATCATATGTACAGTATGTTGCTCAGTTTCACAGGTGTCCATATTTCATGCCAGCAGCTCTCAGATCAATAGCGCAGCTGCTGTCTGTGCTTTCAGGCTGCTCTTCCTGTCTAAGCTTAGTTTTCTCTTGCTGTCAGATTTATTTAACTCTGGTGTGCTGCAAAGTATGTACTAGCCCCGGGCATCATCAATGTACACTCTGCTTCTCAGACTAATTTTCTGCTCGTTATGTGAGCACCAGTTAGTGAACATTCCTTTGCATTCCTTTGCCTCTACAGCCTAAAGCAGTGTCATTAAATCAGAATAAGCTGTGATGACAGGAAATCGCACATGCACATATATAATGTTTACAGTCCTGGGCCAGTTCAGGCGCTGCAGGTCGACTGATAATGAGAGGGAGGGGTAAATAAGAATATGATATTAGCTGAAATGAATATGAAGCAATAAAGAAAAAATGAATACAAGTTATTACAGTGTGTGGGAAGCCTGGTCATAAATAACTACAAATTTGTAAGTAAGGGTATGATTTTTGCTTTTTACAACAGCTGTTTTTTTTTTATTGTTTCACAATTTATGTATGGCACACAAGAGTATTACAAAAAAAAAACCCTCTTCATATGCTTTAACAGCTGAGGAAGATTATTGAAAATCTTTATTGTAGACGGCAATGGAAATCTGTTTAAAGTCTGTTTTTACTCTTGCGTATAAGCATAGATGTGTTTTAATCCAGTTTTAGACTCAGCAGTCTTTCACGATTATTCCTTGTCAAGACTGTACGAGAAGATCCCAATAAAATTTTGGCCAAACATATTACCGACTCTGAGATAAGATATGTTCCCAATATCAAATTATATGGTAAAGATCCTCTAACGGTAGACCTTTGATTAACAAAAATTACTACGTTATATATCTTACGTCATCAATCAGCACAATCTGAGCTTGTGCAAAAATCAGCTTGCATAAACAGAAACGTTTTTCAACATAAGCTTAGGGTAACAAGGATATTTTTTGTCCATTAACATGTTTCGTTTACATTTTGCTATTGTCTCTAGCGTCTTTGTAGCTAACCCATGAGTTTTGCGTAATCCTATGCCGTCATCCTAATGGTGGCTTTTAGACGAGTATGGTACTCTGGGATTTTGATCAAAAAATTTGTGAGAACTTTGTCGTGGATTATCTTTGGTTGCAATGGATCACAACTTAAGACTCTTAAGATGTGCTTTTTTTTCAGCAAAATCAGGCTGAAAAATGGTACAGTGTTAAAGCCGGCTTTAGCAGAAGGCATGGAGGTAGGCGGAGGGATGTGGAGTAAAAATATTCCCCAAAGGAATATTGTCAGACTTTCAAGTTCATCCATTTTTTCCTGTCTCTCTCTCACACACACACACACACACACACACACACTGTTTCCTCTTCATACTTCATTTCACAAAGTATTAAATCTCTTTCTTCTTTCCTTCTCACAGTAGTAGTAGTAATAGTTTTTCTTCATTCCACAGGCAAAGATCACAAACTTTCACTTCAACCCACGCCATCACCAGCTACAAAACGCTGTAGTAGTGATCAGAGCACATTCTCTATAGAAAGGATCACATTCAATTTTATTAATGCCACTTTTGGTACTGATGTTAGAACGCAGAAGTCTATTTTTCATATTCCACTCGATCAGCATAGCCTCTGATGGTGCAATTGCTTTGATTTTCCCTGTTCTGCACTGCGGCTCTATTCAAAAAGACTTCTGTTGCCGTTTGAAGTTCACCTTTACATAAAAGTAAAGAAGCTTTAATCTTTAGGCATTGTCCCAATAATCCTGTGCCTTTGATGTCCAAGTGTAGGAAGGGCCCTAAAGAGCGGAGGCTGGACAGTAGCCGAGGGTCACCGACTGAAGCTAATCTGCTCTTGCCGCTCTTCTAGGTGACTTTCCCGGAGGATCTCGCCATGCCCTGGATGCTGAGTGGGTCGAAATTGAGCAAGCAGCCCACCACCCTGCTGGATCTCTGTTACGGCAAGACGAATAACCTAAACCTTCAGGAAGTGGTGAGTCCGTTAAGCCCAAGTCCACCATTGAGTAATATGTTTCATTTGGTAGGGGGTTATCATCTGTTTTTGTGGGATGATGGGTAAAAAAAATTCTGTCCTCAGTGTGAGGCTGCAGATAACACAGAGCCCTCATCTCATCCATTGTCCTGGTGACAAATCCCACCCCCGGTGACCGTCCCCATTGTGTCATATCACAGTATCACTAATCCAACCGCACCTTGGTCTGTGTTACAATGGAAATCAATTTAGCTCCCAGAAGATTTCATAAGCTGTGAACAATTCGAATGAACAGGCAATGACTATCCTCAGTGTACTCACTTCTATACTTCCTAATCATACATTATTCTTATTTACATGTTAAATATATCTCTTAGAAATGCAGTACAAAATATACGTTCAACAAGAATTAAAATGAGTCAATACTAAAAGTCAATACTAAACCTTTTCGTGAGTCATGTTTGGCTTACAATTCACTGTTATCTCTCATTTCACTGCTCAGTGAATACAACAAACTGGCCTCAAAGTCAAAGCTCTTCATTGTCATGTGCACAGAAAATACAATGAAATTCTTAATTGAAAACACTGCAGCCATATTCACACCCCGAAGACACCACCACTACAACACCTAGCCTACATTAACCTATTCGAGTTTATAGGTAATTGTGGAATTTCAAACTATATTTTGTAATCTCTCTCTGCTGTGCTCACACCAGGATTCAGGATGTTCGTCTCGAACTGCAGTGGCGTACTGCGTGGTTGATTGCTTTGCAGAGCAAAAAAAAAAAAGTTTCTTCTTTGAACGGCTTGAGGCAGCGAGTCACTTAAATCATCGTGCAGTCGAAGCTGCAAAGTGTGCAAGGGAATGTAATGGATGAAGCGCAAAAGTAGTACATTTAAAGAGGCTTGATGTATCTTCCTGCAAACGTCCATGCAAATCATTTTACTTGGGAAGGACGAATGTGGTGAAATCACCATCTCAAAATAACTGGACATTTTCACAATGCACTATATATACAGTACTGTGTAAAAGCCATAAACACCCTACATATTTATACACATTTTGTCTTACATACTTACTAATGCAGTGGCCATTATATGTAAAGAAAAAATAGATTTCGAGATATTAATTTAAAAAAAAATCAGCATTACAGAGAAATATCTGTATTTAGTAATACACTTTTTTTTCTGGTAAGAAAATCATTGAGGCTAGCTTGCAGTGACAGAAGAACAGAAGATGCCTGTAACATCCTAGCAGCCAATTTCCTTAGAAAACTGCGCTATAGTGCAACTAAGAGAATGTGTGTCCCTTTAAATGTGAAAGCAAATTATAATTTGATTAAATTCTTATTGGTTGTTTTATAGTTCAGGAGTGCACAGAATTCATTAGCTAGCCCACTGTGTAAGTGAAAGCTCCAGTGTGCTTGCCCAGACCCATGGATTGCTTTCCTGGATGCCTAATTAACTATGCTAAGAAGCAGCAGCTAAAGTAATTACGTGTATTAATACAGACTATGAGAAAAAAAGAAAAAAAGAAAAAAAAAAACCTTGAATCCTTGGCAAGGATGACTTTATGTAGCCATAGTCTCTTATGTTCTCTTGTCGCACGTGAAGTTATTATTTTATTTTTTGCTCGATGAAGTGTTTAAATGCATGTTGGGCTAGCGTTGGAGTTATAATAACGGTTTTCGTGCTGCACAGTTTAGACACCGTTTTCACATCCCTTCATATTCCTGATTCTGCAAAGATGATCTAGAATCAAGATCATTAATAAGCCTAGTAAAATTACGTCCGACCAACAGCCTGATCACGTGTTTGTTTCGTGTGTGTAGGAATGCCACAGCATTGAGGAGCCTTTTTTATGCCAATGAAAAATACATGAACATATTAAATGAAAGATTTTTTTTTTTTGCAAAAAAGTCCATAGAGACTTTTTTTTTTTTTTTTTTTTTTTTTTTTTTGGTCTTTCTCTGATTTTTGGACTTCAACTGCACATGAAAAACTCACAGCCCAGATATGTAATCTGCTTGTCCTGGATGCCCAAGCTAGCAATTTGTCCACTCCTGCTATTTACTTCTCAATTTAAATGTTTCATTTCATTTCTTTAAAATGCCTCAGATTTTTGCGCAAAAAAGTATTGCATTAGTGTCGCGTGAAAAATTTCATTTAACATCTACAAAAAAGATATTAACGTTTAATCAGTCAGTCAGTGTTTTTATACAAAAACGATATTATATCATCACATTCCCCCAGCTCTACCTTCTACTGCTGAGTCGAATGTATTTGCACCCCACACTTAAGACATATTGTATGTTCCAGTACCATGTATTGCACTACATATGTGGATTTTTCAAAAATATTTGTGAAATGCTAGTATTTTGATATAGTATTTCTTTACACTTCACTGTTGGAGTAAAGGGAGAAAACTATTACCATTATAAATATCGAAAAGGCAAGAAAATGGATAAAACAACAATTTATTTGGTTGAATGTCAACATTTAGGCAAACCACCTATCTCAGACTTGCCTTCTTTAAAAATTACCTTCCTTGAAGTGTAAATAAATCTTCCTGGACATCAAGTCAAAATCAAATTACAAATAATTGGAAGCCGAGCATGATACAACGCTTGAGAGCGAGAGATCTACATTTGTTATCAGCTGGGGGAAATTGTGTGTCATTCATAGCTGTAGAAATAGAAATCGTGTGGAGACTATTTTCAGGGTGTCTGGGTGTTTTTCCCCCCTCTGTGTCCAAGAGTAATTGTTTGTCAAATAGATTGTTCCTCCTCTGTCCTCGGCTTTGTAGAGCTTCAAGAGAGATTTCACCCTAAATTTCACTCGGTTTCTTTCCCATTTCCACACCCTCCTATTCTCCACGGTGGGCAAAATAACAAAAGGGAATGTCATGAACCAATTTGAATTTAAAGTGGATTTTTCTTTGACCACCGTCCCCGGAGAGCAGCAGCACAGCTGCACACGAGGAGGATGAACGCGTGACCGTAGAATTCCTCACAGAATAGAGAGCAGCTCTTTAACTGCACAGTTGTGCGCTAAAAAGTTTACACAAAGAAAAAAATTTTAATAAACAGCACTCAATTGATTTTCTAATCAGTATGATGAAAATGAACAGAAATTGCAGAATGGTATTTCGTTTTAATCACTTTTCTCTCTATTGACTAATTTTGTGATATCGGGCTTAAAATATGGTAATAATCTATTTAACATTTGATGAGTTTAATCGGAGTCAGACTGGGAGATGGTAAATGGGGACCGTGGGGGTTTTCAGCAGCACCTTCACAGCCTTAATGACATTTGTATATAATGAGGCCTCATATGGCGTTGTGTTAAAGACATTAGAAGAAGACCGTGTGATTTCGTTCTTGGTTAAATGAATTCGAATAGAGTTGGAGTAATAGATAGTACACATCTGGTGTTTAACTCCTCTAAAGTGTGATGTATTTCATTTTCTTCCGCTGCATTTGTAAGACACATTGTTCATTTGATTAAACCACTTAACGATGATTTATTATTAATAAAATGATTTGCAAATGTAATAGGTTCCATTGTCTTGGCTACAGTTAGAGGCGATTCATTTCAGTGTCAACTTTAATCTGATTGCAGACTACGAAATAAAAAGTGAACCTCTTTAAAAAAAAAAATGAATTTCGATGCACGTATTACTGGTGTAGTTGTGACAACGAGCTGTCCAGTGGTCTCCATGATCCTGTTTGCACGGAGAGAAATAGACAGTTGAATGTGGACAGGGATGATTAGGCATGGCAGGACTGATGGGAAACACATGGGGCTGGACAGGCATGCGTTTTCTCATACACACACATATAGACAAACACACAAGTACCTGCATGGCGGGAGGAGCTTCCTGTGGTTGCGTCTCGCTCGTTACTGCTAGCCAGTAGCTGTCAAAGTGGATGTGTTCAGGCTCAACTCTCAAGGCCATGTGCTATGTGTGTGTGTGTGTGTGTGTGTGTGTCTGTGAGAGAGAGACCTGAGAAATGCAGCTATTCCAGTGGTGGAAGCATTATTAGCTTTGAATTTTTATCTCGGGTGTGAACTGAGCAGTGTAGAAGCATATTGTGTGTGTGTCTGTGTCTGTCTGTGTCTGTGTGTGTCTGTGTGTGTCTGTGTGTGTCTGTGTGTGTGTGTGTGTGTGTGTGTGTGTGTAAGTAATTTAAGTCTGAGTTCAAGTCAAATTGCAAAATACATATTAACAATTACATTATCATGAACAACAACATACCATGGCTGCCAAAAATAAAATAGTCTTTTGACATTTTATTTTCAGTGTGTAAACTGGTATGATTCTACCATATTGAAAAATAATTACATTTACAAATGTGATCCATGCACTTTCTCATCCCTACGCTACAACTCAGCCGAGAATAAAACGCCTTTGCAAACCTGTTTTTGCATTTTTGCTGTCAGTGAGGCTCATCAACTCAACTGTCAATCAAAGATCAAACATTCTGGGAGGGCCGTCTAGGTGTTTTGTAGGAAATGTTGGAATCAGTTTAACCTTGTGGTGGTAGTGTTGAAAATCCTGAGATCATAGCAACAGTTCAAGCTGGAGGACATTTCACTCAAAGCTGACTTTCTCTTGTTTTGGGCTGAAGCCATCCTTGTGCAGCTGGGAGAGTTTGTGGCTGGAATAAACACAAACAACATTAATGAAGCTGTCTTTGCAAACTCCACCAAATGTGTTTTCATTTTGGCAGCCATTGTACGTTGCTGTTCATGTAAATGCAGTTAAAGGTTTTGCAACTGAATTTGAGTTATGGCTTAAATTATGCACGCACACACAGGAAATGTGAGTGCCAATTCATGTTTGAATTAGCATTTTCTAATTAGCATTTGAATTTGAATTAAGTCTGGAATACGTTGCCATAACTCTGTATCAGGTTTAGATGTATGGGAGCATTGACGGCATCGTTCTGAGCGACATTGCAGCATTTCGTCATGTCACTGGAATGTTGGATGAGTTCAGTAGCACGGAGTTTATATGCAAGTCTACATCTGGAACATGAGAAGGGGTGAGAAGTTGAATTACATTTATCTCTCATGTTTTGGATGTTGGACAATGTCTGATTTAGGTGCAGGATTACAGCATAATATTTAGCTTTCCTATATCCTGCTGTAAATCCTCTAGCAGTTGTTAAAAAAAAAAAAAAAAAAACATGAACTCTTGTAGATCGGGAATACCCAGCTTCAGTGCTAGTTCTCACTGCCATGCTTAAAGCTGTTAGCATTTAGAAGGCAGTTAGATATGGTGAGTAGAACGGTCGGGTATCTCATCTGGAATAATTTCACACTTCAATTTATTCTGGCCATACCAGAGCACCATGTGTGTCCACTAAATCAAGGCTATGGCTGCCCAGGCTACAAATTGGTCATAAGTCCACTCTAATGGAGAGCATCTGATGCCTGGAGACGCTTTGTCCTGACAGTGTGGTCAAAAGGCAAAGCTGTCATTTTTTTACAAGACAGATTTCTGTAAATCTGCCAGAGGCATGCAGGAAAGAGTCTACAGAACGAATTGAAATGCACCAATAAGACAACTGGAAAGGTGCCTCAGGGAAGCAAATCATTTCATTTTATTTGACACTACTTTCTTGCTTGTGTTATACCATTTGGAAATCTGTGAGAATATTTTAGTTACAGTTACAGCTTCGTGTTATATAGGTCAGGTTTTAATCAGCAGTAAGCCCCACTGTATTTCAAAGATATCACTGTAAGATTTCATTTTTGGCATTCGCATCCCATTATTTGCTGTTAACAAATATTTTAAGGCAAGCACAACAGCACCAACAATGGTTGTAAGAAAAGTACACAGAATGGTATGAGCAGGCGGGGCTGGGGCTGATTTCCTTCTAGCCCAAGCTGTAGATTCATGCAATCTATCAGCGACATCAGTCGTGAAATACAGTCATGGGTGTAATGAATGTGTATGAACAAAGTGGATTATTTACTCTATCATATTTTTCCCCTCAAAATGCATTTGGAGAAGAAACTAAAAGTAGTTTGTTTGTTTGAAAAGGTTAGAAGTTTTTTGTTTATCACATATATGTGGAGGAAACATGGCATGAAGCCAGTAAATCATGAATTACGCTGTCTAACTGCCTTCAAGGGTGTGTGTGTGTGTGAGAGAGAGAGAGAGAGAGAGTTTGCTCACATATTTCTGTTTATTCCGTCTATGAGTCTTCATGATATAATGTCAAGCTATTCATAGATAGTAAATTTGAGCCTCCCATCTAATATTCCAAGCAGCCGTCACTGGTCTTAATGGAACACAAAACTGTAAAAGACAAACAGATTATTACAATGTAACCCATTTGGTGTTTCTGTGGCAAAATTCAAATTTTATAACCATTTAGTTTATATTTTATGTATTTCGCTTCTACACTATTATACAAAAGGTTACATTGAGAAGCTTTAACGGCTTTATGTGGAACCCTACAACAGTATGTTTCTCTTTGAGAGAGGGTTCTCTGTAGAACTCTTCAGAAGATAACTTAACCCTTGAGAAACCTTTTTTTTCCCCTCTAATAACGTATTGCCCGTATCCATTTTGTAATTGGTGTTTGATCCTCGTTTTCACAGCTCATGTAAAAGCTATGCCTTGGCTGGTCTTTGGTCTTGTTCCGACTTTGTTATTATTCCTGTCACCTTGAGCTACTTTGTGGCATTCCACAAACAGAGGCCCCTCATTCTGCTGATGGCTCTGACTGGTGTCCAACAAGCCTGGACCAGCAGGACTGCTCTGTTTCAGACAGGTGCAAGACCCCTGCAGCCAGTCACCTGTGTCCAGCTCTCTTGCTTTTTGACGATTGTTGACATTGCTTTCTCCCTCGCCTACTTCCTGCAGAGCGCCCTGGAGTCCAAGCTCAGCCAGCTGTTCAAACACCTGCACGGAATGAGACAGACCCTCAGCCTCATCCTGGCTCCTCACCAAGAACCTGACAATCCCGCAGAACACACAACTCCTACAGCCGTCTACGCTCGGCTACTGAACCAGTCGCACCACTGCTGCACAGTCCTGGACCGCTGTTGCCTCGACCTCCTGACCCTGTCTCTCATCGTGCCCTCGGCACCCTGGGTAAGCGGATCGCCTCCCTGCAGCCCTCTTTGGCTTTCCTGATATCCATCATTTGTTGTGCCATTGTTAGCTCAAAGCTTCAGCATGTTTTAGGTATCCGGGGTGACATGAAGGTTGTCCTTGTTTTGGAAACTGATACATTTGCACTTGACAATTAGCCTGCATGAGGGATTCAGGAGCTAGGCTCAGGAATGTGCACGGTGGAAAAACAAAGCGAAGAATGCAAAACAGTGAAATGTAGCTGCTGATATTGAAGCTAGTTATCCAGGCATGTAATTCAGCCCTCTCATTACTAACTAACTGAGATATCATTGAAGCCATTTACCTACAAAATGTGTGCTATTTAATTATGAGGCTTGTATAAGTAATTGAAGCAAATCATAGGCTCAAATGCTCAAAACACCCAAAATGATGTAATACAAGAAACAGCAGTAGTTCTCAAATAAAATTCTTTATCCTATTTCCTGTCATTTCCTCCCACAGCAACCACTTTGCGTCATCTTCCCACCTGATCTGGGTCATGCCATGTCTCTGAGCCCCCACCTCATGTGTCTGGCTCTGGTCATATTGACTATTCTCGGGGTGATTTAGAGAAAAAAGAAGGAAGCATTCAGGCTATTGTTCCTTCTTTAACTCCCCATGGACTAGCTCATCTGTGGCCCTAAAGATGAAGCAGCCAGACCCACATTAACCCCTGCGTTGCCCGTCTCCAACCCCACTCCACACCCAGGGGCTTTAAAAAACGTGCATTATTCATTTCCCATTCAAATGACATGCTATCCACTCGTGACAGAGCATAATGAAACCTGACGCTGTTTAGAATTCTGACTTGCCTCAGCAGTAGCCGAGAGCATACACAGCTTCAGAGAATTTTAGATCTCTCATTTGTAGTGCAATTCAGATTTTGCTATAGAGTCAAATTCATAATTCAGTTATGCAAAGAGAGTCCTTCGTGTAGGATTATACTAATGGCTTGCAATCAGTAGCACAAATACCACAAATCCCTCTCCACTTATCTCTGTTTTGTCATTTACCGCTGTTGATTGGATTTGCCCTGGCTAACTACAAACTAGGGACGTAACCGAATATGAACACATTATTCCTAATTAACAGATAACGTGTTTTAAACAGATACAAATAGGAGGTGTACTAAATTTCTGGTTGAGACAAGCGGGAGGTTCATGAGGGCACAAAAGAGTGGTCAGATATGAAGCTCACTGGACAAACAAAGACCACATTCAATTAACACATTGCATTTACAGCATTCATTCATTCAGCCTTAGTATCTGCCTGGTCAGGATTGCAGTAGTTTATATTAGGATACTAGTTTGTTTATATTTTGGGAAATAGAACCAACTAAATTTGTTAGAAAATATCATGGGCAGGTATAAAACAAAAATAATAATTGTGCAAGCAGGATTTAAAAAAAAAAAAAAAAAAAAAAAAAATGAACCTCTCTAGTTGAGACCAATTATGAGCTGGAGTGATGTAGCTGAGGTTGAGGAACTGTCAGAGCCAGAATTCAGAGACCATGCGGAGGGAATTTCAGTGTTTTCCAGTGTTTCTAGTAGGCATAATTATGTTTAAAGAAAAAAAAACCACTTTGAGTTTAAATGTGAATATAGATGCTTAGAGGATGTTTAGAGCACTAAACAGATACAGATACTGATACAGACAATTAGCATTGTGTTGCACTTAATACAAACATTTTATTCTCTTATGTATTATGAATTCATTAACTGGAATGTCTGATGAGAATAAAGGCTACAAGAATTTAAATCAGTTAAATCATCAGTAACTGTTGATGCAGTTTAAATACATTAACTAATGTTTAAAATACATTAGTATCCCCTTCTATTAGCTGTAAATTAGCACAAAAAGTGGCTAGTTAACTAGCAAGATATTTAATCAATATTCCTCAGAGTTTTAGCCTGTAGCTAAAAACAGAACTGCAAAATGAGTACTGAGGAGAAACTTCCTTAAGCCTGTGATATTGGTAGGGCTTAAAAATAGTTAGCATCAAAAAAATAGCTAGCTATGAAGAATAAAACAGGACGCACAGCATACTATTAACCTGATAGTTAATAGTAGTCGTTGATTTTTTTTTTTTTAATGAATAGGATTTTTTTAATAAATAAGGAATTTAAATTGGTTTAATGTGTTTAAAGAGGGTGCCATAATTTGAACAGTTTTCATTTATGAAATATTTTGTTTAGAAAATACAGTCCTACAAAAATACATCTGAATGCATTGAAAATCTGATATGTCATCTGCTTTTTAAAGTTACTGAACACTGTCATATTGACTAAATTAGATGTCTAAATAGTCTATAAGGTCTTTTTAAAGAGATGCAGAGATTTAAGATCAATTGTAATGGATCCATACAGAACTTTATACAATTAAATGCTTTTTAACCTTACAAAATAGTAAGTGTTCAAAAAAATCCAAATGATTCAGGACTTTAATTTATTTCTGTAGGCCATAATTGAAATGTACATTTGTGTCATAGTGAAAGTTTTACCTGCTGAAATGCTTGTTATGTGAGACCTAGAGAATATTTTAATACTGAGGTCACAACAAGTTCCAGGCTGTCAGAAAGCCATTTGTGCCTTCAGTCGTCTTCAGGAAGCACTGAAGCTAATGGTAGGTGAGGGCGGTTTGGGGCCGTCTTCACAGGGGGGTGCCTGTTTCTGCCTGAACGGAGATGCACATATGAAGATCTTCATCATCTGTGGAGGATATTCGTCACTCCCCCAGCCTTGTGACAAATAACCCAGCTCCAGACTAGGAGAACCCCCATCAAACACACAAGATAGATGTGCCCAGTTTGTACAGTGGAACCTCAACCGAGTGCAGTCAGGGACCCATCTGTGGGATATTAGGACAAGGCCGTGTGATTTATTTCAATTTTGCATGTGTATACACAGATTGTTATTAGTCATTTAGAAGGCGTGCCCTCCCGGTGTTTGATGTAATTGGTAGTAAACGTTTACATGCAATGATGGATTTCGTGGCACTAACGGCAAACCACAACCCCAGTAATCATGTAACTGCAAGCAAGCAGATTTACGTAAAAAATGTACGGGGAATTTAGCTGGCATCAGAGGGTGCCTGATTACCATAATTACATCTGTTGGCTTTTAATTGTGGGATTTTAGCCGTTAAGGGAGAACAAATAGAGAGGATATTATATGCTAACCAAGAGCTAGCAAAGTGTGAGATGTAAGATAAATGGTTTTTTTCGGGGACATGATTTCATGGAGTAGCCCATTTCCATAGCAGGATCTGTAGGGATAAAAACGGAAACCCCATCCTTACAGATGGCACAGCAAGAGGTGGAAATGTCTTTGTTGTAGGTTCCACTGTGCTCTCAGGAGGGATAGGATGGGCTTTGTATCCAGGAGAGAAGAGATCCATAGGAATAACTGAAGTGCCTACCATTAAAATAGATCTAAAGGCAGAACAGCTGGTGCCTCTCCACTGCTGGTGGGCTTTTTCCTCTCTCTCAGCGGCTCCTGATTGATCTGTGTATCTCGTATTAGCAATGATTTACACCAGAGGCACACCATGTTCCCGAGGTGCACTAATTATCACAAAATTCAACTGATTCCCTTTTAACTCTTCAGCTGTTTCAACATGACTTGTTTCCCCTCATGCAAATTTTCAGGCACTGCTTTAACAGCAATTGACTTCAGCAGTTGATTTCACACCCACACGTGGCTGGTCACCATTTCTCAACCACCCTCAAAGTAAAGACTAGTGCTGCTGCCAAAATTTCCTGCTGAAAGCTGAAAGCCCAGAATGTTGGTACAAGGGGTTAGGTTTATCTCAAGGTGTCAGAAAACATTGGTTCGAACTCGCTATCTGGATTTTGCTACAAAGCTCCTTTAGCTTGAGGTTGGCGATACTTGATAAGGACTGTGTGGGCGCTTTTGTTCAAGTGTCGGAAATGTTTGATAATCATTCTCAAATATTTCCGTCTGGTAGCTATGATTAAGGTGGCCCGTAAGAGTGCAAAACACATTAATTAAAAACAACAACAACAGCAAATCAGAAAATGCAACAGCAAAATCAAAAACACAACAAAAAAATATGAAAACACAGCAGCAAAATCAGAAACATATCAACATGATCGCCAAGTTGTTATTGAAAATCACACACTCACATGTGGACACTGAATCCCTGCCTAAACGTTGCTGAGTTATTCAGATGAAAGAATTACTCCTCACTATAATAACATAAGTAACTTAAGTAAGAGAACAGTGCAGTTTGTTTCCTTGTGATAGTCATATGGGATATCCAATCAGCAACGAGCATGTAATGTTTAGTAAGGACCCACCCTTTCTGCTTTTAGTTAAAGTTGATGTGTTTCTGATTTGCAGCTGTGATTTTAGTTTCGTCGTTGTGTTTTCTGATTTGCTGTTGCGTTTTTAGTTTTGCTGACATGTTTTATGTTTTGCGCTTGCATTTTCTGAATTGCTGTTGTGTTTTCTGATTTGCTGTTGTTTTGGGTTTTGCTGTTGTGTTTTTTGATTTGCTATTGTGTTTCATTTCGCTGTTATGTTTTCTGATTTGCTGTTACGTTTTCTGATTTGCTGTTATGTTTTCTGATTTGCTGTTATGTTTTATGGTCTGCTTTTGTTTTTGGTTTTGCTGTTATATTTTCTGATTTGCTTTTACGTTTTCTGATTTGCTCTTGCGTTTTCTCATTTGCTCTTGCCTTTTCTGATCTGCTGTTGTATTTTCTGATCTGCTTTTGTTTTTGGTTTTGCTGTTATGTCTTCTGATTGGCTGTTATGTTTTCTGATTTGCTTTTATGTTTTCTGATTTGCTCTTGTTTTTGGCTTTTGCTGTTATGTTTTCTGATTTGCTGCTGTTTTTGGTTTTGCTGTTGTGCGTTATGATTTGTTCTTGCGTTTTCTCATTTGCTCTTGCATTTTCTGATCTGCTGTTGGATTTTCTGATCTGCTTTTGTTTTTGGTTTTGCTGTTATGTTTTCTGATTTGCTGTTATGTTTTCTGATTTGCTGTTATGTTTTCTGATTAGCTGTTATGTTTTCTGATTTGCTGTTGTTTTTGGCTTTTGCTGTTATATTTTCTGATTTGCTGTTTTTGATTTGTTAATGTGTTTTGCACTAGCGTGCCACTGTCGGTAACTGTGCTGATTGAGTTACCAGTAAGGAAAGCATACCAGGCAATTGAGAATGGTAATGATCTTTTGCTTGTATGTCCATTTAGACAGGTTTTACTTGGAAAGTGTAGATATTTACATCAATAAATGAATTTGCTTCTACAGTAATAAAGAGACACAGGTTTCCTCTAAGACATTTTCCCAGGTGTTAACTGATTTTACCTTAGAACCTTTTTGGTGTCTGTCCATTTCATGCTGAATGAAAAGGTAGATATACTAGATTCTCTAGCAACCAGTATCGTAGTTTAGCCTTGAGTAACAATGGTTGCTAGGTTTAGGTTTTTATTCACAGCTCTATTTACTCTGAGTTTCCAGGTGCTAAACTAAGCTGCTTTATCTCCTATATTTTTTCAGAGGAATTTCTTCGTGACCTTAACCTTGTGTGAGCACGTCTGTTTGATCTTCAATGGATTCACTAACTTGGCTTTCTAACCTCGATTTTAATTTGAAAGACCCCGTATGTGTAGCTTTGATGTTTTATTCACACTCCGTGCTCTTTAAACTCTTTAATACTTGAAGAGAAAGCATAGAGGAATATATAGGTATGAGGAAAAAGGAAAAAGAAAGTTTTTTTTAAGAGAATTTTTAAGCATGCCCTTTATAGGATTTTCACACAATTTATTTCACATTTAAGGCTGCATGTATTTCTATAATAAAAGGTTGATTGGATTAAATTGCACGCACAGTTCATAGGTTCCAGAGTCAGTGCCAACGAATTCAAATGGTCAAAATCATTGTGTGGCTTTTGTTCGTTTTTAGATTTATAGTGTGTAAAATATTGAAGGCATTTAACAGCTCTGGCCTTGATCAAAAGCCATACGTAATAAAGAATTCTGTTTAAATAAGCCTACTGAAGAACACTTATTTCAGAAGTAAGTGGTAGATATTTATTCTTTTGATTTTGCTTGTGGAGGTTTTAAGGTGTGAAGCTGACATTAAGCTAGCCTGAAGCTAAAACACCTGCTCCCACCGTAAGCATTTAAATGAGCCATCATCCTCTTTGTTAAAGCTGTAGGGAGCCTTGATGAGAAACAGAATAAAAAACGGTGTGTGTCGTCATCATTTTTGTTTCAAGACAACAGAGTGAACTGCTGCACTGCTCTGTCGTTATTGTTCATGTAGTTACCACTGAGCTGTGACAAAAAGAAAGAGGAGGTGAGAAGGAAGATGAGAGATGGACAGGAATTGTGATTGACTCCCAGCAGGTGTCCTTCAAGCTCGTTGTGAGGCTTAAGGCGGGGGGAAAGATAGAGTTTGATGTACATCCTGACAGCAGTCACACACACGCTTATCGTCTTCCAGTTGAAGCTGTGTCCTGTATGTTTAATTGCAATGCCAGGCTAATTTGTTTTCACCGTCTTTCGCAAGGACAAAAAGGGAGTGATGAGTTAGAAACCATACAGTAGTGTCCTGATTTATACACACGTATGGGTGTGTAAAGTGCCAGCTTTCCCCTATCACATGACAGCTACTAACCAGGGAGGTCGAAGGCTAACGTACACTTCCTCTAAGACAAGTGAAGCCACAACATCTTCTCAAACTGCTGCTCATGCTGCATCACAGGGCAGCGTAACACACTCTGAGGAAAGTGCTAGCTACCCTTTTCTGCATACATGAGCTCACAGCACCCATGTTTAGCTAGCGTCGCTGTGATTGACATGAGGAGAAAGTAACGCTGTCCCTCCCACCCGGCCAATTTTGCTCACTTGGACTCCCAGCGACGGAAGATTAGACCTCGCAATCTCTCATTGTTGCCCAACTCAAGAACACTGAACATGCAATATGAGGCATTTTAGCTAAGCATGCAAATTACAGGTTGTTTATATAAATAGATTAATTAAGCATCTGCAGTACGATTTAACAAACCTGAACGTCACTATAAGACTTGTCATGGTGTGGGCAAATTAATATGACCACAGGGCAGGTATTAATTGTGTGAAGACAAAATAAAACAATTTACTTCCCAAAATGATGGCTTATTATTTCCACAATATTTTTATAATCGCTATTTAGCTCATATTTCTGTGTGCACACTTAAAATTTTATTCGTATTGTATATGAACAGTTTCTCACCACCTTTGACCAGAGTTATTTGACATATACTTGGTTATACAAGTGGCAAGTTGCAGATTACTTTTCTGGGAGGATCTTGGGGATCTGAACTCGCCTTTGCTATTGAGAACATAAACTCAAACGCAAACTATATTTAAATATTTTTTCCTCCGCCCACTTTGCATATTGTTATAATCTAATAATCTAATAATATAAAGTAAACTACAAATAAACTTGCCCAAACAAATAAGTATGTGTCTGTCTGGTACCTTAGCAAATCAGGAGCTAAATGTATAATAAAAGGCAGTTTTGCAGTTTAAAAAGCTTGCAAGTGGTTAAATATAGTGTCATTACGTCACTTGGTGTCTCAGTAAGATGGAATCAGCTAGCGTTGAGCAGAACAATGGACTGATTGATTTGGATTTGTAATCCTGCGGCAGCTGTATCCTCTTGCTGCCAACCTCGCTCACTGAGCCAAAAAACCCCAAACTCACATGAGACGATCATTATAAATCTCAAACACTTGAGCTTCTTTAACCATAAATATCCCCACCCCCTTCTCTAAAAATCCCTTGTTTTAATGAACTGGATTTTCTCCAAGTGGAGGGCTTGGCTGTGGAGCAGACACCTTATCTGTCAAAGGAGATCAAAGTAGCTCATAGGATCAGAGCTAAGCGAGCTCTACTGGTGCACCCAGCATTTAATTAGGTCCTAATTGGCTCACGGGTAAATGGACCTGCTGTGCAGGTGTAAACAAGCTGGTGTACAGTCCATTTACCTACAGGGGCATCTCTAAGGGGAGGAAAAGGAAGCTGTTATTATGGGCAGGGTGATGAAATTATGGTAATGAATGCGTAAATAGCAAAACGAGCACTGAATTTTGAAAGGCTGTTGGAATCTCATTTCTCCAAGCTTAAAGCGGGAGAAGAAAGAGTTCACTAAGCCATGAGACCTGACATGAACGCTGGGATACCTGTGACAGGTCCTGTTATTGTCATACCTGTGTGTGTGTGTGTGGTTTTTTTTTTTTCCAATGGTTCCTGAAGCTGCAACTTATCATATTAATAGACTTGGAGATGCATGTCTGAGTATTCAGCAATGGCTTCTGCATGATTCAGGAGCTGGAGGTACATGACAGCCTTCGATGGCGGAGTTTATAGTCTGCAGTTTAGAACTTGCTATTCTAGACAGTACATTATTGAATCCAGTGGGACGTTGTGGGGCTTAAATCCATTATTCATGGTAGTCAGGGTTTTTTTTTTTTTAACATTTGCCTCATGTGGTAGTGCAATTTTTTTCTCCAAAGTGCAAAACTGTTAACTTATCTCAGAAGTCAGTCTCCCAGGATCATTTTCAGAGAGTTAATGAGTCCCTCCCAAAGCTCAGCTTAGACACAGCAACAAATATGACCTAGCAAAATAAAAACAAGCAAATAAACAAACAAATAGATAAATCCAAGGCTTTTGTGTCCATTTTGCTGATAACTGCTCAGGTAGGCTGGCGTAATTGTGCTATTTCCAACTACCATCACTACTGTAAATGCAAAAAGCATTGTGGGGGAAAAAAATGGTTTTTTTTTGTTTTTTTTTTGTCACTAGCATGGTACCATCGATGGTACATCATCTGTACATTTAACGTGTATCTTTTACCTGGCGACATGAACATAGTGTACTGTAATTTAAAAAAAAAAAAAAGTAATATATATATATAACTGAACCTTAAGGACCACTGGTGTGACTTTTAAAGGCCTGTGTCTTTTTACTCTAAAAGTAATATCACGTAGTCAGACGTAATCAGACATAGTAATATCAGTGCTGTAGTTTGTTTGGCTCAAATTTACAAGAATAAACAGACAAACAACCAAATAAATAAAAGAATACTCTTTCTCATCCTTTGTATTAGATGGTCAGCTAACACACAGTTAAGTACAAAAGTTTGTACACCTTTAGCTACATGAAAAAGTACATTTAATTTATAGCAACATAGTTACTATGTACATAGTACATACATAGGAAGTGTTATGATTCACAGATGTTTCTTCAATAACAGCAACAAAGATTGTCAAATAGTGCATGCTAAGGTGTTATTAGTGGGAAAAACAATATCATATCAGTTAAAAAGTTTGTATTCACCTTTCTAAATGTGATAAATATTCTCTAATAATTTGTAGGCCCAACTTTAACCTTTATAACATTTACAATTCTACCAAATGTCATACTTTGCCTTTTCAAAAGTACACTCACATTTCATTTTTAACATCTCAGAATTATATTTGTACATTTTCCTCTTTCCATTTTCCGCTTTCTACCTAGAAAACATGGGGGATACACGTAGCACATTAAATGATTGAAAGGTTCATTTGCATGTAGTGTTGTTGACTGGCACTCCCATCAGGTGGCAAGGTAACGGTGAAGGGATCCCAGGGAGACATTCACGCCATGTGCAATGTAAATGTACAGCTAAGCCTTGTCATAGCAATGGATGGTGTTTATTCATACCCCACTAAACAGCCTGAGGCCCTGTAGTGCTCTGTTACTGTAAACAGTGAAGGAACAGGCTTTTAACCCTCACCTCTGCTACATTCATCCAGACAAATGATCAAACTGCTGAGGCATTTCGCTGACAGATTCCTCACATGACTGACCCTCATAGAACCTGATTTACAGACAGAGTGACGACCTTTCCATGAGAAGTGGAGTGAACTGTACCTTATATTTGACCCTCCATTCACATTCAACTATGTGTATCCAGTCTGCCATGTAGCTATTTCAGTAGAGACAGTAAATTGCTGGGGGAATTGGTTTGTCCATGCACAAATACACCACCATATGCAAACTATGTCTCTGTGTTGATGGCGTTCGAATTCAATTCAATACAGTGTTGTATGATTTGGGTGTGTGCGGTTTTCTGCACAGCAGTGTCAGGTTATGTTATATAAAAACATCACATGCATGAATCTCATCCAAGAATAAAATACCATAATATGCACCAAGGGCTCCTGTTGGCTCCCTGTTTGGATGCATTCAGTGGTGTCCATGAGCAAGAGCTGATAAGATCTCTCGCAGCACAACTCTCTTCATTATTGAATAATTCATCAAAGTAAATGTGTCAGATGAGGACCTGAACTGGCCCACTGTCTCGTTTTTCCAAGGACTAAGCAGATTCACTTGACTTGCCCAAAGATATAGTGTTTCCTGATGCTTTGTGATCAGGAGGTAAAGTAGACAGAATCCTGTCAGCAGGCGTAGTTTAGTGGTTTTATTCTTAGCAGAAAATCGCATATTTGAAATGGAGTTAAAAGAACTTAATTACAGAATTATATTCAAAGTCCTGCTAATAGTGTTTGTGTGTTGGAGTGGATTGAATGTCCCAGATGGATCACCAGTAGATATAATGTAGGATTGGAATTCTGGGTGTGAATCTGACCTCACAAATCACAGTCGTGTTGTGTCTTATTTTTTTTTGCAGTGGCCTACTTTCATAGAAGCAATTAACAATGCACATTTACATTCCCATCAAGGACAGTGGAAAACCCAGGAAGTTCTGTATGATTGGCTGCTTTATGTCTCCCTCAAATAAAACCAAATGCAGATTAAAAGGTAATTCAGACCTCCAGTGATATTACCATTTCCCAACCACCAGAGAACCTTCTACCTTCACGGATCCCATTATGTGATGGAAAACAGTCAGCCAGGGTGCACATAGTTGTGGGTGCAGTTATATTTTACTACATTGTTTTATATTCTCCCAGCAGCATAGCTACTCAATCAGCCCCTTTAGCAAGAAATGTCTTGGCTCACGGTCTATAGCTCACTGTGACTGTGTGTTTGCAGGCCAGCCCAAAGCAGCGGGTAATTCAGGAGCTGGAGGTGGAGAACATCCTGGCAACGCTGCCAGCTTTTCCCCGAGGAGCACCCCTCCAGCGGGCAAGACGCGCCGCTCAGGCCCTGAGCCGAGCCGCCAATTACTCAGTACTGATGGCCCAACAGCAGGTGGGTGTGCTGAGAGAAAGAAAAGAGAGAAGGCGGGAGACTGACTCACAGCTGTATTGGCTCGTCTGCGATTGTCTGGCTCTTTCGCTCTCCTCTGCAGCCAGCAGGGTGGTCGTGGTCATGCTTTTGTGTCAGTTATCCTTGTTAATTCCTGTCTTTTTCCATCTTTCTTCTTTTTCATATCTTCTGTTTCCTGTTCTCACTGCCGAGCCCAAGCTCACGCCTCCTCTTTGTGGTAATCTACCCCGCTCTGTATGCTAACAGTCTGTCAATGCCAATCAATATTTCATACTAAAATAACCTGACCGGGGCGTTCCTGTCTAAGCCTCCTGCTTCAATCTCAGGAGTCATCAAAACTGTTATTTCAGGAAAAAAGTCTTGATTGTACTTCCCTATTGTAGCACAGAAGGGCTAAGCCATGAATCATTCATGATACACTCTGCCTGACCAGGAGAAACACAATGATTAATGCAACACTTGTTGTGACGCCTCTCTACAGTCAGGAGCAGCATTGCCCAGGCGCCTCCTGACTCCGGGTTATGGGCCCATTATGCATTTTTAAAGACCTGGCATTTGTGAGATAGAGTGAGGAAATACACACTTATAAGAAGGCCATTTCACTCCATCTGTGTGCAATGTTAGATAGCGTGTTCATGAGATGTTGTGATTGCCTTTCGTCGAGACGAGGTCATGATGGTTATGATCTTTACCCTTTGAAAGAGTCTTTTTGAATGTGCTTCAAGACATTTGCTAGAATATAGAACTACAAAGTAGCACCTGCTTATCCAGTAAAAACCGTCTTCCTCAAAACAACATCTGGCCTTTTGGCTTGTTGTTGGAGATGCGTATTTTTGTCTTCTGTTCTGGTGATGTAGGTGAAAGCTCTTGAGGCTGAGTTGGACTTCCATAGAAGCTTGTACAGCCTGCAGGTCCGGACCATAGAGGAACTCATCCAGGGAATCCGACAAGCTTATCAAGCCTTCCAGGAGAACATCTCTCGGAGTCTGTGTGTTCCACTGCAAGGTAAATAGTCCTAAATTTCCAAAACAATTTGAATAGGCCCATGTGATCTGAAGGCAGTCATGTTTTTGGGGTTGCAGTGGAAATAACTGTCCTCTCACCAGGTTTGATTTGGTGTATTCTAACTTTCAAGCTTCAAACAGAAAAGTCATTAATGAAACATGAATTAACACCTCGGTCTAATACTGAGCAGTTTAGCCTTCAGCATAACGTGTTGCTGTATAAACCTGTTGTCTGCACTCTCACAAACTATTTTACGATCTTTACCTGAAATGATGCCATAGTGCTATTGAATTCTCGGCTCTGATTATTCAGAAAATGTTCATTAAACAGCAGCTCTGACAGTAGTGCAAGTGCAAGGCAAATCACAGGTTTATATTAATGCGTTCATTCTAATACATCATTGTTTCTATAGTGCCAGCTCATTCTCAGGGACATGTATGGCTCCACATAATCTGAGTCAAATAATAAACGGATTAAAAAACATGTTGTTATTTAACAAAGTATAATTGTTGATATGCTGAAGCTTTCTGTAGTTGTTTATTTAACATTTATGGAAGGAGTGTACCGTGTTAGCGCTTAGTAACAGTCAGTACTGAAGAGTCTTCAGGACAGAAGAGTTTACGCTGTTCATTTTGTTCTTTTTTTTGTATTATTAACTTCACGGGAAAGAAAAAAGAGAAGCTGGTGAGGGTACGATTGTGTATAGATGTTTATAGATTTGCCCATAATGTAAATGATAACTTGTGTTGTTGACGTTCCACAACATAGATATACAACTAGAATTGGCTAAAAAAAAAAATACAGGGTATTATTTTTAAATTAATCAAAAAAAATGTGATCACAGGGAATTTGCTGTAGTCTAAGAGGAATAACACTTCAGGGTATGCTGCAGAAAATAATCATCTTTGGGGTCATAACAGTATCTCTGCATTGTATCGGGACACGTTACACCACCTCGTTGTTGAATATTTTCCGATAACAACATGCCCTATAATGTTTTATTCCTTACATAGTCCATGATGTAAAAAAAGAAACTAATATATTTAGTAAATTTAACTTATATTGAACAGTATAGCAATCTTTACTCTCAGGAAGCTGAAAATTCTGTTTTTGCCATGCCTACAATTTTGAATACGATTTTGCTGCTGGTACTCATATCGCTTTTGTGCACAACCTCATGATTGCAATTTACTACCACAGAGTTGTATTTTGCTGTCAGTATGTCAAGCAGTGTCACACTCCATTCAAAACTGACATCAGAAATGGCATCAGTAGGCTATCACAGGCTCCTGAAGGGTGAAACAGCAGGACCTGAGTGACAACTAGCACATTCTTCAACCATTTGGTGTTTTTACAGAGGGGTAAAATGACATACTCTGGCATCGAGCATCTAACAGCTAGCAGAATGTTATCAGTACATTTTGCCCACCTTACACAAAGTGCCGTTCTAGGCAATTGCATAGTTCGCCTATATAGATGCAGCATGCAATTTGAAAAAAGCAGCAGGATAAAAACAGCGATCGGGTGCAGAACATTGCACTGTGCATCATCTTAGCCTGAACATTTTCTGGAAAGAGTAATTGTGTCTACCTGCAGCCCGCAAACATGCAGTTCCAGACATCAGTTATTTCTGCTTAGAACAAAGCACGTGATCAGGACACTGCTGTTTGGTAATATTGATCCTGCTGACTGTGGAAATGGGGATGGATGGGTTTTTATTTTATCAGACACTTGCTTGAATAATATATATATATTATTATATATTATATAGTATATCTCAGAGCTAGTGAGTGGTATCTCAAGTGCATCCTCAGCGCCTGCCCATTTTCATCTGCAGCTTGAATGAATGAATGAACGGGAAGGTTTCGAGCTAAAGTGGTGCGTGTAGTGTTCTTGCGTGCGTTTGTATTTTGGCATGTGTGAGTGTCTGCAGCATTACATGAGAACAGCTACTTAGTGAAGCCATTCAGGAGGTGATGAAAACAAAGTGCTGGTGGGGAGCGGCAGGCATGCATACCAAATTGTGTGTATATAGATGTGTGTGTGTGTATGTGTGTGTCCTGTATGTGTGGTAAATAAGCTCAGTCTTGCACCTGAAGATGCATTTGTTGTTGGAATAGAGCATATATGGCCTAGTGCTTCTCCACTCCTTTTCACTGGCACACATAACTCCTCATTAAAAGCTTAATGCTGGACCTCCTGCTTTGCCTCTGCATAATGTAGAGCATTTCCCCTAATCCAGTCCCCCAGATGGTCAACAGTTCTGCTCTGTTACAGATTGCATCACACCTGGAGCAAGCAAACAAACTGAATATCTGGTATTTGTGTATTTGTGTGTGTGTGTGTGTGTGTCTGTGTGTCTGTGTGTGAGAGAGAGAGAGAGAGACAGTGAGAGACAGAGAGAGAGAGACATACAGAGACAGACAGAGACAGAGAGAGAGAGACATTACAGGCCAACAATTTGGGAGCAGGTTGTTTAAAAAAAAAAAAAAAAAAAAAAAAAAAAAATCTGCAATAAGTCCATTTGCAAAAAACCAAAATGGTTGCCTGGAATATTGGTTCACAGTGATGTGGTATGATATGGGGAACACCATCATTGTTGCTAACAGTGAACAGTTCATAAAAATATATATAGATTTCATTAAAGGCAGCTGAGTAGTGAAACCCTAGCAAGCATCTGATGGCAAGAATCATGTTCAGTTTTAAAAACAAAATAGATAGGTATTATTGCTGCACTCTGCAAACATTTACCCGAATCCCATTTTTCTCTGTTGATGAACAAATTACAATCTATTATCTCATGCTTATGTAGTTCCTCACATAATTACAGACTTTTTTTTTTTTTTTTAACAAAGTTAATGTTCCAAGCATTTGGTCTGTCAGCATTTTGCCATCCATTTAGTGAGGCCATTCAGGAACTGAGACAGAGCAAGACATGTGGCCCGTGTGGATTTCCTGAGGCTTGACTTGGGGAAACACAGCTGTAAGAGACTTGTGAGGTCACCACATATCTGCTCTTTCTGTGTATTGTGCATACCAGAGCTCTGGAACATCATTAGTACAATGGGTGCAGGGTCTATAGATTTTAACATCTTACATATCATTGAAAGCACAAGACCACATTCCTTCCAGTCTTTAAGACAGACGTCTAGCATTCACTAGAGAATCTAGCATGTTTGCATGCTAACATGGCCAAAAACTGTCTAGTTTCCAAGGAATCTGACTGACAGAGAGACCAACCCATTGGCAAACATGCAAGATTATCTTGTTTAGTAACTGCTTGAAATAAAACACTTTTGGGATTCTGTAAGCTTTTTTTTTTTTTCCACTCCAGTGCCTATATTTTGTTCTGAAGAGCTCATTCTGTCAGAGCATTCAAAACGAAACTGACACATAGTGCATATACATAGATGTACATACTGTATAAACAGAAATGTAGAGAGCCAGTTTGGAACCGCCAAGATTCTGAAGCTTGTTGCCAGAAAAGGGTCCAAAAATGATCTTTCTGAATGGCCTCACTAAGTGGCTAGCTCACAGGACAGACTGAAAACTGGGAAGCAACACTAACTAAAAAGAAGTTTGAGGCTGAGACTACATTCCCTCTAAAGAATAATTTTTCTGTAAAAGAATTAAGTACTTCATACCTAAGTCCATATTCCACTGTGATTAATTTCAAACAGTTCCAGTGTATCAAGACGTGTTTCAAAAGTACAGCAATCTCTGGTGTGCATTTTTAAACCTCACTGGTGTCAGTGTGTAATTTTCATTTTGATTAACACACTTCACATAGAATTGCAAATATGCCAGCTCCTCTGTGTTTTGAGATGAATTAGCCACGCACATCTGAGCCATTCTGTTTCATACAGAAGACTCTTTCTCTCCTTTTTCTCACTTTTTTCTGTCGTTTTTTCCCATTTTTTTCCCAGATGTCCTTTCATGTTATGAGGATCTGAGGAGCACAGCGTCAGAGGCTGCACTTCACCGCTTCCTGTCAGCTTTTAAGAGCAACTTGGCGCAGATACGAGAGGCAGTGGATGCCTTCGGCCCTTCAAAGAGTGAAGGTGGATCAATGCCTGTCTCAGACTCTATCTCTCTGTCTCTGTCTCTCTCTTCACTACGTCTCTTTCGCTGTTGAACTGAAATCTACTTTCTAAGCCTGAATCAGCTCGTGATCCTAGGGCTGTTAAGCTTTTGAATTATTGGTAATGTCCTAGAAAATTCCAACAGTTATCCCAGTATTGCGATTTCTGCCAAAAGTTATGCAAATCAGAGCATTTTATTATTACAATATACAGTTGAGTGCAAATGTTTGCATACCCTTACTTGGAAATGATGAAAGAGTCATCATTTTTCTTCCACTCTGGTTGTGTCTTTGCGTCTGTTTCTTCCATTTCTGAATGATGAGTTTCACTGATGGTAACGGCATCCCCAAACAGACTCCTGTCATCTCCTTCTTCGGCTTCAGCAAAGATCAAACATTTGAGTTTGCTAACAAAAATAACTGCTGACTTTAACTTGATGTAATATTTAGGCTGTATGAGGTAACAGGTTTTCAATACAACACCACCATTAACTGAACGTGGAATTCTGTTCTGTAGAGAAAATCTCAAATGTAGGCCTTTTTTTTGCAGAGAAATGAAGGGGGGTGCAAACTTTTATACTAAACTAGAGTTACTAGCAAATGAAAAAATGTCATTATTCACTATTTCCTGATTCCTAGCACTTTTCTTTGCTTCCATTATGCGTCATGTAGCAATTTCAATATTCTGGCTACTAAACAGGACACCAGTTTTGATTCACCTAAACACATTTCCCTGTGAAAATGAACAGATGGAAGAAACGCCTACAGCCTAGGTGCGGCTTTGAATCTGTGTATTTATTTTTAATATGTAACCCGAATGTTTAATTCACTGCTGTCTGCTCCTTCTCGATCAAGTCTGTCCTGCTACTCCTTCCTGCCAGAATCTTTCTGCCCTAATACAAATCCTTGTATTTTTCCATTACAAACACAGACAACAGCTGTTAGGGGAATCGTACATGCTTTCACACAGAGTGGAAAAAAGATTCCGGCAGGCAGGGACATTTCGGCACAATGCTGAAAGCCGTTGCTTTCTTCCCCACCCCCCCAAAAACCCGCCAACGCTTTCACAAATTTAGTTGCTCCAGTTTCAGCTGTCAGTTTGCACGCAGTATTAACAGATTCTTCAATCCAGTGTTACGATATCAGAGTTTAATTCACAAGTTTATTATTATAAGAGGTGGGAAACATATCAAAAAATCTCATATGAATAGAAACGAAAATATTTAGGCTTTTTTTTCCCCCCACATAATGCCAGGGGGAGAAAGCGAACAAGTTTAATGACTCCTTTACTTAATGTCTACCATGGAAAATATTTACCATGGAAAATAAGAGAAAATAAAACAATTGGTACAAAAATACATTAGAGTGCAAAAGTTGCATACCTTTTAACTAAAGAAAACAAAGAACTTTATTTTTGCCAAGAAGACATTAGGGGTGTGTTTTACAGATGTTCAGATATTCCTGCATCATTACAGGTAACTAAAACAGCCTTTTTCTCCTGGATATCTCAGTTTAACTCTATCAGGTATCATACACTGCCTTTGTTAAAACTGTCAGTTTTATAGAAGTACTGATAATACACACATTATCTAAACGGTTGATCATGATACGTTATCATATCAGCTAGCTCTAGTTATTGTTTGAATCATCAGAAAATTCAATAAAATAAAAACACTATTCTCTGAATTTTTTCTGATTACTGTGTGCTGCATCCGAGTAGCCCAGATTGGTATGTGGCCCAGATTACAGTCTTACACTGGAGTGCAAAAATGCAATGCTCTCCTGTGAGTGAGGGAGTGTGGGAGTAGGAGAGTAGGTGAGCATGAGGTAGGGTGAGAGTGTGGGTGTGAATGAGTGTTGGAGGGAGGGAGGGAATGTGTGGCATTGGGAGGGAGGAGGTGAAGCAGTGAGTGAGGCAGTGAGTGTGGGAGTGAGGGAGGGAATGAGAGTGAGTGAGGCAGTGAGTGAGAATGTGAGTGAGAGAGTGAGGCAGTGTGTGTGGGAGTGAGTGAGAGAGCAAGTGAGAGAAAGATTGTGGCAGTGAGTGAGTTAGTGAGTGAATGAGAGAGCGAGTGAGGCAGTGAGTGAGTGAGTGAATGAGAGCGCAAACGATTGAGTGAGAGAAGAATTGTGGGAGTGAGTGAGGCAGTGAATTAGAGAGTGAGTGAGACATCGAACGAATGAGTGAGAGAAGGATTGTGAGAGTGAGTGAGGTAGAGGGTGAGTGAGGCAGTGAATGAGTGCGTGAATGAGACAACGAATGAGTTAGTGAGTGAGTGAGAGAAGGATTGTGGGAGAGAGTGAGACAGTTTGAGGGAGAAAGTAAGGCAGGAAGGCTGGCGTAATGGAATGACTCAACAAAAAGCTGACACGAGTGTGTGAAAGGGTGTAACGTGGTGTGAACATAAACAGGCACCTTGTGTTAGTGTGTGATTATGTTAAAGTGTGCACTGATGTATAATAGCTTGGTATAGTATGGCGAATGTGTGAGTGTGTATGTGAGAGAGAGAGAGAGAAATAGCAAGGAAAGATTTAGTCCTCTATGTGTGTAGGCATGTTTTTATATCTTGGTGGGGAACAAATGTCCCCACAAGGATAGAAATATCCTTTAAATATTAGAAATATTTTAAAAAACTAAAAGAGCCAAAAGTTTTAATTTCGGTTACTGCAGTTATGGTTAGGATTAGCTTTAGGTGTAACATATCATTAATTAGCTGCATTAATAATTACACCATTGGAAGGTCCTCAGAAAGTTAGTAAGATGTGTGTGCGTGTGTGTGCGTGTGTGTGCGTGCGTGCGTGTGTGTGTGCGTGTGTGTGTGTGTGTGTGTGTGTGTGTGTGTGTGTGGGCACACCGCAGTTGGCCCTGGTGTGTGGTTCTGCGAGTGTGTGAGTCACTTATCCGTGCTCGGTGTTGGTGTGTGGTTATGGGCGTGTGACAGACATGGACTGCAGCCCAGACCTCCCCGTGTAGGAGCCCGTGGCAGCACAGGCCTGATTAGACTCCACTCAGCAGACTTGAGTGTTGACATCAGCCCTTAATAACCACACACACACACCATTACTGCATACTCTTGGATAATAAATATGACACCCAGGGCTGTGTGACCGTGGTTGTGGCTGCACCTGTCACAAATGTCCCACACTGTAGCCTGCACACACTAAAGTTCACACTTCAGCTCATGCTTCTCTTATTTTCCTCTCCTGAATTCAGTGAACATGCTGATAGAGTGTAGTGAAATGAAACCAATGTCATTACTGAGTAGTGTTCATAGAGCTACAGGACATCTACAGAAATCTACAGAAACATTTATAAATGCTTTTTCCGATGCACATGAGTGATCATAAAGAGTGAATCTGTCAAGTGATCAGGTTGTCAACATTTTTGTTCACATCAGGTTGTGTTATGACATGTTTTGAGCTGACTGACTTATAAATGCGGACACAGCAAAAAATGTAGGAAATACTCTAGCAGAGCCAATAAACATATTACAAAAAAAAACTATTGTTTTTAAACACGAACCAGTGCAGCTTCTGTAGCAGATCCTCTGTTGCTGCTTATCCAATCATTTGCCTTTATGCAAATTATTTAGCTGAAGGCAGCTGATCAGACCAGAGACTAGCTCCAAGGCTAGAAAGGGGAGAGTTCATGGATTCTCATAGATTTTCATGTTATTTACCCTCTTTTGCCTGATTAGCTGACAACCTGGCATGTTTGAAGAGCTTTGAGAAAGAAAACATACCAGTTTGAAATGTTTTGTATACGAAATGTAAATAAACTAACCACTAATAGTTTAGCATTACAAGGTAACTCTTGTCACCATTCAGTCACATTAGTTGCGTATCTGGACGTTTGTAAGTAAGGAATTTTAGGTTTAAAAAAAAAATAATCCGAAAATGTTGCCTTGCTTAAGTATTTATAAATATAAGATAAGAAGCTCCCAGCAGAATAGTGTTTGCCCTATTGCCCAGCACTCATGAGTTCGAATCCCGGGCAATGTCGTCTAGGCCGTGCTCTCTGGGTGGAAAGGATACTCAGGATACTGGCATACTCTCTCTCTTCCCTGTCAATCACGGAGACGAGTATCTGTGAGCTCATGTATGAGAAAGAGGATGGATAGCACTTTCCTCTGAGTGTGTTACGTCGCCCTGTGAAATACCATGAGCAGCAGTTCGAAAAGAGGAGCTTGGCTGGCTTCACGTGTCTTGAAAGAAACACGTGTTAGCTTTCACCCTCACATGTTGATAGCTATGTTCCATGTTGATACGATCCGTGCTATTCCCATTAAATTCCCATTTT
This sequence comes from Pangasianodon hypophthalmus, assembly GCF_027358585.1. NCBI lineage: Eukaryota > Metazoa > Chordata > Actinopteri > Siluriformes > Pangasiidae > Pangasianodon > Pangasianodon hypophthalmus. The sequence goes on along the minus strand of NC_069733.1, from coordinate 8,271,289 downwards.
GAGTTCAGGGCACAGCCCAGATTTCACCATCACTTGACAAGTCATGTCACATTTTTATCATTATGTCACTGTGAAGTAGTTTTCACCCCAGAAAGAGTCATGCTTGTTATTGTTCATGGGGCATATTCTAATAAGCATCAGAATGCTTTTATAAATGTTTATGTAGCTGTATCTCTGTTATCATGAAGGGTTTATATAGATGTCATGTAGCCATATGAGCACTACCCTTCGCTAAAGTGTTAGCATTAAGTTATTTGCCTGTTTGGCATCTGTGTGATCTGTAGCAGCTCTGTGCTTTTCAGAAACAGTACTTTTTTGGCAGGCATCATAGCTTTGCATATAGAAGTTCTTTATATTAATATAATATTTATATATACAGTGTGTGTATGTATGTGTGTGTGTGTGTGTATATATATTTATATATATATATATATATATATATATATATATATATATATATAATATTTAAAATGTTTAATGATGTAGTGTCTGTGTATTTAGCTTAACAGAGGCTTAACAGACTCTTTCTAGTCAGTTTTTTTTTTTTTTAAAAAAGGTGCTTTTACACTATTACCTCACTATTACAAACAAGAAAAAAAATGGTGAACCTGATTTTTGCTACCATTTATTTGCTTTAGCTTTTAACAGACCAGTTTATTATAAAAAGATTCATTTTTGTTTTGGGGAAAATTCTGATTAATACATTATTTTATTACTTTTGAACCACTTTTACAGATTTATGAATATTATTTTCTGTTATTCCTCTCCTGTAAAGCTGCTTCTTTCTACAAAAATAAAGATTATTATTATTATTATTATTATTATTATTATTATTAGTATTATATTTCCACCATAGCCATGCGAAAGCCATCTGAAACACAAGCCATTGCCCTGCTTCACTTTCTTCCATCCCAAACACTGGAATGAACGGCCTTCATCAGCTTTCCAACTCAAACACCTCCTCTTCATCTCTCTGCACCATTCCAGGTTTTTCTTAGGTGGCCCTGGTTCCTCGGGGCTCTTTCTCTGTGTGTGTGTGTGTGTGTGTGTGTATGTGTGTGTGTGTGGTCTTCAGCAAGGCAGCCACTAACCGCCCCGAGCTTTTCCTGTGCTGCTTCTCCCTTACACCTCTCTCTTACCCTCTCTCTCTGTAAATCTATCTATTGCTCTCTTTCTCACCCCTGGTGCCAAGCACTCGCTCTCTGCAAAACTGCTCTGACTGGAGACACCGACGGCAAATATTTACACAATGAGCTGATGGAATGCCGCCTTTTCATGGCCTGACGTGGCTCTGCAGAAGGGGTGCATCATTGCATTCAATCATCCATATAATGTTGCCTCTCATAGATATTTATGTAGCCTTATGGAGCATCTTCTCTTTAGTCTGGCAAATAGCAGCGAGAGTGTGGCAGCTCACTGCAGGCTTCAGTTGCCCCAGGAAGAACTTGAAGCTTGTGATCAAGGAAATAATTCAGATCGAAATATATTGTCACTTTTATGGATTGGAAATGAAGAGCAATGCAACCTTGCTGAGTTGGACAGCTATGTCATTTAGCACTGTGTCACTTTAAAACATTATATATGGTGTCTCCTATTATTGTGTTCTGTGCTTCGTTATGAAGATTCATTTTCATATATACTGATAATCGATTGTCCTAATACACTTGACTACGTATGATACATCTTCAACAAGCGGTAGTCCAGCGGATCCTCCCCATCATGCTGCCTCGTAGCTGTGTTAGCCAGATAACTACTTTATGGGAAAACTGGAAAATTTATCTTGGCAGCAAGTATTGTTAACATTATCAAAAGTTACTTAGTTACCAGATATTTCTTTACCCTCCCTATACGAGGGTTGTTTTTTCCCTGTAATGAAAAACCCTGGGATCTTTTATCCACCTGAATGTATCCACACACACTCATCAGCTGCTTTATTAGAAAAACATCATCTGGTCTTTTTCCAATCTTCAACCGTCCAGTTTGGCTGAGCCTGTTCTCACTGTAGCCTCAGATTCCAGTTCTTGGCTGACAGGAGTGGAGCCCGGTGTGGTCTTCTGCTTTTTGGAGCATATCCGCCTCAAGGTTTGATGTCTTGTGCATTCTGAGATGCTTTTCTGCTCAACATGGTTGAAAAGAGTGGTAAAGAGTTATCATAGACTTCCTGTCAGCTCAAACCAGTCTTTCTGTTCTCCGTGGACCTCTGTCATCAGCTAGGTGTTTCTGGAACACAGAACTGCTGCTCACTTGATGTTTTTATTTATTTATTTTTTTTTACTTTAGCAACTGCTGTGTACTGTATGTGCATGTGTATTTTCTGAAATATTCAAACTCTTCTGGCACCAACAACCATGCCATCCTGAAAGTTACTGAGATTACATGATGTGAACATTAACTGAAGCTCTTAACCTGTATCTGCATGCCACTGTCATGTGATTAGCTGTTTGGATAATAGCATGAATGAGCAGAGGTACAGGTCTTCCTTACAAAGTCTATTTTACTGGCTTTGTTGCAGTACTCTTTATTTTCTTCTGAAGTAAAGTGAGTAATGTTAGCCATCTTTCACCCCAGTTACATTCATGTTGTGCAGCGAAGCCAGAAATACTGTTCCAAATATGGCGATCACAACAGAAAAATCATGTGGATATGAATCACTAGGATATGAAAGCAAGGAAAGATAAGGTGTCTCTTCTGACCTTTGAAATGTCAGGTTTGAGGACTGTTCAAACCTTCATTTATCTGCCCCGACTATTTCAGAGATATGAAAGCACCTTGGCAAAACGCAATTTACTTCAAAACAAGATAGTGCTTGGTCTTGAGCTTTTCATTTCCCAGTTACAAGTGTTTGTTATCAGGCTGTGTAACGTTTCTATAGAATACATTGTGCTATAGGTGACGGCAGTGCCTCAGTTATCAGCTAGTGCTTTTCCTTTGTCTTTTGCCTGTTATCACCATATCTTTGTGTGTCAGTCAGTCCAAGGACCTGCCCCTGAACTGCTTATCTCAGACGGTAGCTCTATACCGTCGAGGTGATGTGTTAGGGCACTTAACACCCAGTGAGCTGATATAGACTCACCTAGAATTCATGCAGGGCATAAGAGACCTGTCGAATCCATACTGCTTCTGTCTGTTAGCACTATCAGAGTGAATGGGGTATTCCTCTCAGGGTGGAATGATCGTATTCGTCTCTGCCTGCAGCTCGTCTCAAATTGGACAGAGGATCATGGTTGAACGGAAGCATGAATTAATGCTGGAAAGATGAAGTTTGCAGAAGAAGTGCAAATAATACAATGATAATCAATGCTTCTGAACTTTTTTTTTTTTCTTAAAAACATTTCGATAAAGAGATAAATGACATGTCAGCTCATAAAATATGTGCTTTTGTCCAATACATATTTAGATTACATACTGTAGGTAGTCAAATATCTGGTAACTACACTAGGTAGCTATCTAATGATAGATTATTTAAGTAGCAGTCAGTACTAGTTAACTAGCTAACGCTACCTCAGTGTGTAATGTTATGAATGTTAGTGTTGGTGATGTAGTTAACGTTAATGCACGTTGAATAACGGATAATGGGAAAAAAGTGTAACAGTGTTACGTCAGTTTTGAACAGAGATAGCTAACATCAGTAATTTGGTGTGACGTAGCAAACCAGTATTAGCTTAGTTACATGATAGTGTAGTTTTATTTTGAAACGTGTAGTTGAGCTACCAAAAAGGACTGTCTCTAGCTAGAGGATGAACATGATGTTTGAAAAGTAAACTCCATCCACTGGCTATTTGAAACAATGAATTTCCTCCTGCCTTTGTCTTCCAGAACAGGTTTTGAAGTGAAGTAATTAGTAGTTTTGCACATGAGCAAAAAATAGATAAGGAGGGTAAAGTAATGAAAGAGGATCAGTATGGTTGTGTTTTTATAAGACTGTCCCAATTTCGGTCAAAATGAAAGTGTCTCTGTTCTGTCAGACAGACGACTAAAATACTTCAGAAACAAATAGCTAATGTGACTTGATTACTCGTCTGTATTTGGGGTTTATTTGAATGTCTGTAACTTACAAGCTTTACATATTCTGAATGTGTGAGATGCCACTGCACAATAAAATAGATACCATTATCTCACCTTACACCTCTAATTTATTTCTTCAATGCTTTTAAGTCATTTTCCATATGAGAAGCATTGTGGCATGAAAGTGAGCGAGTTAAGGGGTTTTCCATGCAGCAGCTGCAGCCCTTAGCGAAAGTATTTCCTCTGTTAGTCAGGTGACTTTGCCGAGGCCTGACAGAGATTTACAGCCCTCCTGATGCATACCTCTCCCCATCTGAACAAACTCCTCATTTATCTTCCCTTCGTTTTACACTCCCACCTTTTGAGCCTCATACTCTGCCTCTCTGAAAGGAAGAGTGTAATGTAAATTGAATGTAAACTCTGGATTAAGGCTTTCATGCACGCAAAGAGCTAAAGGTCCATCGAGGCTCATTTATTACGGCACTGCATAGCGGGTTTGTTTGACGTGAGTGAGTGTTTAGATTGAGAGTAAAGTTACAGTAATAAAGCTGTATGCTGACTTTTTGCACTGGTGATAGAAATGCTGCTGGTGTTGTAGCACCAATTAGTATAGTACAGTAATAATACTTCTGAACAGTGGTAATGAAGATAGAGTGGTAACAGGCTCGGTATTGGCCTGAAATGCTGAATGAGTGCACTGTAACTGAGACAATTATGAACTCGAGTGATGTAGCTGAGGTTGAGGAACTGTCAGAGCCAGAATTCACACACTATGCTGATAGTACTGGCATTTCTACCTCTGGGGTTTTTCCAGTGTTTCCAGGGGCATGATGGTAGATGTCATATTTAATTTAAATATGTTAAATTTAAATTAAACTCTCTTTTAGGCCACACCCACTTTGGGTTTAAATCCAACTAGGGATAAAGATATGGAAATTTGGAGCCCTAAAGAGATACAGATAGTGTCATTGCATTATACCCCTAATATGCTCATATATTTAACATTAGCTTGCGTGATCATATTTTAAAAAACATAGCTGCAATTTTCTTTTTTTCCAAAAGGAATGAGAAAAAAATGATTTGACACATGATGCTGTGTGTCAGATTTTTATTTTATTTTTATTTTATTTTTTTGAGGTTTTCATCAGTCCTGTGTTTCTGTGTGTGTAGGAGATGAAGCCCTGGCGCAGTATGGCCATGACTTCCTGCACACTGTGGAAAAGCTCCTGAAAGAGTGCACTGAGAACAGAGAGAAAGCAGCAAGTCAGCTGCACTCCCTCCAGCAAGAGCAGCAGCAGGCAGTTCAGACCCTGCACGTCTTGCGAGCCCAGAGGAAGGAAGTGAGCACAGAAAAGGCCCAGCTCCAGTCAGCATGTTCTGGGAACGCTCAGTGCGAGAGTCCTGCTGCTCAGTCTGGAAGTGCGGAAAAATCCAGAACTGCACCTAAAGAGCCGTCTACAACGCCAGCCGAGCAGAGAAACCGAGTGATCCGAAGAGCTCTGTCAGTCCATGCCTCCAGAAACAGCTCGTCTCAAGAGAGGGGGGTCAACCAGAGGCCGGGCAGAGAGGAGGATGGGCTGAAGAGGAGGAGTTCTTTCAGAAGCAAGAGCAGGAAGACAGCAGATAGACCTGATTGGCAGACCTAGCCATGTTGAGAGAAAGAAAAACCGTTTACCGTTTAAGCCCAACCTCTCCATTTTCATACTACTTGCCTGTCCTGTGAGATAGTGAACTCTTGAATAGTGAGGTGTGTATGTGTGTTGGGGGGGTTAGGGGGGGTTGCTAATGTCTGTTAGAAAAGTCTTTCCAGCTACACAGACCTGCTGGAAGTTAAAGCACTTAAAGAGCGTTATTCCACTGATGTCAAGCAAAGTCCACGTGTATTTTTTTCAGCTTTCAGGGCCTCAGTCAAGGCGAGAGGACGACAAGCCTGGGGGTGCGTTACAGGATGACACAATAACACTCTGTTTTTATTCACTTCCTTCAAATAGCTGTCAAGGCAGGTGTGTTTTTTAAAGTTCAACATGCCCTGCTCCTATTATAAAGCCTATTTCTGTGTGTTGCCTTTGTTTGGATAGGTAGAGTTTACTCTGTGTTTATTTAAACTGACATTTTTGTAAGGAACTCTAAAGGCAACATGAAACTAAACCTGCAAACCTGACCATTTTTACCTTTTTAGTTCATGTCCTGATCACACTATCAGTATCAGCCACTTAAATGACAGAATTCTTGTTTCTTCCATCAATATGCAATGGCTTATTATGTCTATAAAATTCTTCTGATTTTTGACTACATCAAAATAAAAACATCAATTAATAAGATCATTTCCTGATTTACCTTCCCCTCCCCCGGCTATCAGTGGGCCTCATTTATGGATCTTTTAATAAATATTTTCGTAGGCCAAAGTAATACTGATTTTCTTCAGTAATACGGATTTTCTTCATAATCTTGTGTGTACATTGATAAATGCTTAATTAACAAAAATAAATGAACAAGCACATTCACAGCACAGCTGATTTCGATTTAATGATGCCCACTAAACACACACTAACTCTAACACTAACATTCTCATTTTTATAGGGTGCTATTTTTTTATCCTTAATTAAAGTCTTATTTGTTATACTTTATTTATAGCTTTGTTTTCTTTGCTTACTTTCATTAATGTGAAACTACTAAGTCTCAAAATTTTCACTAAACGTGTGCGCTATTGCAATAAATAAGCTATTTAAACTTGACAACGTAATCCTTATATAAATTTGAAGTAACTTGAGATAACGATACGATCTGAAGCTTATGCATCATGGATCACATTAATGACTCTCCTTATGCGTAATCTCAGGAGCTCTTCTAGGAAATGAACATTGAATGAATCCCAAATTTTTTACGTAAATGCTCCTGTGAATGATTTAGGAATAAATTTGTTTGTATCTGGCTTGATGAGGCCCCCTGAGTGAAAACACATATTTGCTTATTTTGGAAACGCCCTTTTTTCACAATCCAGTAAAATTCCAATGGATAAAGCGAAATTCCAGCCGTACAATATTTCCTGCCCAAATATCCAGTTTCACTCAGAAATCTGTCACGTCACTGAAAAATGCACTATGATTTTCATTTCACGTTGTCTTTGATAAATAAGTTGTGTCTGTGTGTCCTTGCTGATTCGAGCACAATGAGGTTTGATATATCAGCTACTTCACGTTCCCTTTGTAAAGCATTGCAGTCTTCGAGCTGTTAGATTTGTTTATTGTACACTTTTGTGGCTTGTTGCCTTTAGGCCACAGGATTCATTGAATATTCATGATGCTTGAATGTTTGTTACTGACACCATTAGCATATTTCTTCCAGATTAGGCCCTCCACCCACAGCAGGTCATAAAAGACACCCCCCTGAGTCCTCCATCTCACGCTTATTGTACAATACAGTATGACATCTCTGCCATTAGACAGCAGCGTTGTTGTCCCCTTTTTCTCTCCTCCTCTTTTCTCTTGCTGCTTCTTTCTCCACACAAAGGTAGTCATGGGACACATTAGTCACCTCCATGCATCTGTCTTCCTCTCTGACGGCTTCGATGTGAAAACAAAAGGCAGAAAGACTGAGCGAGAAGATGAGATAAGACGAGTAAAATGCGAATAGAGTCATTCTTCTTTCTCAGCCCTGCAGCTTTTAGATGGAAAAAGTGCTTTCTCTTAAGTCTTTCTTTCCTAAATTTCACTGTCATGCATTATGCATAAGACTCCCGCCCTCGTACACAAACACTTCAGGGCCTGCTTTTACTTTTACTCTCTTGCCATGAGCATGTCTCTCTCTCTCACTCTCTCTGTCTATCTGTATTCACCTCTCTCTCATTTCAACTGTCTGACTCTCCTTCCATCCTCCCTGTAGGAACACAAATGGCTCAGGATGAGCTATTTCCTCTCTGAACTCTAACTTGATTATTCTGCATTTGTCCTCCATCTTATTTTTTTTATCCTTCCCTTATGCCTTGTTGCCCCACACACACATTTGTCACAACGAAGACTCATTTAATAAAAATCTCCCTTGGGCCATCAATAGAAAAGGCCAAAAGCATCATCAGCCTCAGTTCATTTCTTTAATTAAACAGTTCCAGGGATAAAAACAAAAATGTTTAACGTGACTAATCCGTTTCAGGCACATAAATGTGGTCTGTGATATGGAGCTTTCAGAACTTATTAATGGATTTTAAACGAGTTCTAAGATATGCTTTGAGTTATGTGTACTGATGAACTTCGGTTAGGTTGGACTTGTTTAATGGGGATTTTTTTAATACAACATTTTAAAGGAATACTCCTGATTTTTTCAACCTAATCTCCATCTGTATTTGTAATGTATGTGTGATTACCATGCACAAGAATTTTAATCTGTTTCCCTGTACTGAGAAAACAATGTAAAACCTGTTGACTCACCACTATTGTATTTATAATGAAAGTCTAAGGGTGGTTGTTCCATTTGACTAATAAACACATAAAATATACAAAAAAAAAACCCCATAAAAGTACACCTGCTCATTCATGCAACTATCCAATCAGCCAATCATGTGACAGCAGTACAATGCATAAAATCCTGAAGATACAGGTCAAGAGCTTTAGTTCAAGCTCACATGATCTTTAACCGTCCAGTGTCTGTGAGCCAACTGTATCCTCAGATTCCTGGTCTTGGCTAACAGGAGTGGAACCCGATGTGATCTGCTCCTGCTGTAGCCCTTTCGTCTCAAGGTCTGACATGTTCTGAGATGCTTTTCTGCTCACCACGTTTGTAATGAGTGATTGAGTTAGCATAGCCTTTTTCTTTCTTTCAGCTAGAACTTTCAGCTTTTCATTCACGCTTATCGAGAAGGCATTTCTGCCTGCAGAACCACCGCTCACTGGATGTTTTTTTGTTTGTTTCTTGCACCATTCTTTCTTGCCACATGATTGAGTGATGGGATAATTGCAGGAATGTCCAGGTGTATGGGTGTTCCTAATAAAATGAATGGTGAGCGTATATAGATAACTTTATTCCCTCTGAAAAGAATTCTATCTCTGTAAAGACAAATTAAACCAATTTAGGCAAATTCCAACAAATTATAGTGAGTAAGCTCTTTATAAATAACTTTAGGTGAATAATTCTTAAAAGTGCTCATCATTCATGGAAAGACGTATTTCACATAAATGTTTACTGATGCCCCCAACAACTGCAACTAATGAGTTTCAAGTAATCTTGTTTTCTGTTCTTTCATAAGATAGGCGAATTCGTGTACTTGGTAATTGTTTATATGCTACAGTTGTCTTGGCTAAAAATTAGGTTGAAAAACGATGGAGTATTCCTTTAATATTCTGAATTTACTAATAAACTTCAGTTTGGTTGGACTGTGTAACAGGACTATTTCCTGTCTTCTTCTAGCATGTTGTGACATACTAAATATGTGCATTCCTGCACCAACTGATGTTTTCTGACAAGGCTGCAATGATAGGTATAAGGGACATATCCTGAATATGTACAGTATGGACAAAAATGTATCTAATATTCCTATAAAAACTTAATTTCGTATCAGAGACATCAGCCAGAAATATACACTGTGCATAAAACCCAGTTACATCACTCATTGTTTCTGGCAGCTTGGTGCTTAGGGAATTATCTTTATCAGTGCCTTCAAGTGTAGCATCCCACTAAGACTGTGTTCATGCGCAGAAATCCAGACTAGATTGGACGGAGGTTGTGAAGCATGGCAGGGGTTTATAAGAAAGCTAGAGATAAGTGCACGGGCCCGCAGATCGACCTGGCCCTGTGGCATCTTCAGGGTGATGGGAGTGGATTTGCACTCTAATGAAGCAAATCGAGAGAGAGCAGCAAGGGGAGGTTAATGTAGTCAGGAGTGTGTGTGTGTGTGTGTGTGTGTGCGCGTGTGTGTGCGCACATGCATGCCACATCAGCTGCATAGATACCAACACAAAGCTGGTTGTATTGTTTCTGAAACCTACCTGGGGGGAGAAAACGAGCCTGGAAAATGAAAGATTATGCATTACAAAGCAAGAGATCCAGAGAGTGGGAGAGGAAGAGAACTGAAGAAAGTTATGGAGAGATTTCTCCTATATGCCATACTTTAGGAACAGTCTATTATAGAACTTAAACGGTTATACACTAATTACACAATAATTATACACTTTAGAATCTCCATAAGATTTTGTCATACTGTTTTAATAATGGAGCAGGTAATTAGAGTGAACCATCGTTCCACGGGCCGCTCATTTGCAAATGTGTGTTCAAGGGTTAAGAAATGTGCAGTATTAATTATTCAGCTTTGTATCAAGTGAACAATGAGCAGAAATGCGTTGCCTCAAGATAATTGAATATTGTGCGTGCGTGTGTGTGTCTGAGAGTGCATAGGTAATAATTGCAATTCTGATATATTGATATATTGTTCTGATATTATTTTGCTAATATTAAAAGCACTCAAAGCTCAAGCTTTCATTTAAAAAGGTATAGTCCAGGCGTATTCAAGTAAAATTTACAAAGGTCCAGTTGCATAAAATCTCTTGCTTATATTTCTTGGCTAATATGACCGAATGGAAACAAAATTTACATTTAATATTTATCCAGTAGTAAGCCAAACTGAGGCGATTATGTTTTATTTACAGTGATACAGTGTTAGACCTGCACTATAGACTCTGAACAGATGAGACATGTCTGTCTTGAATTTGATGCAGGGAGAAGAGAAACACATAGTTCTCAGTGCGATCATCTTTAAACATTCTGTTTTTGTCATCTACTTTTTCGTCAGATTGTTAATCAGACCAGAGAGGCTAAATAAAATGAAAAATCAATGAAAGTCTGTGAAAACTCTTTTCTTTTCTGAACTAATGTCTCTAGCCCTGTAGCTACTCTCTGGTCTGATGAGCTGCTTTCAGATAAATAATTTATATAAACACATGTGACAATCCCTGGTATACTCTCTAATTTTGGTGACTAAGCTGAATCGTCAATTGTGTGCAAATTACAAACCTTTCCTCTAAAATTGAGCTCTGAGTACAAACAGGTACAACAAAGAAATGCAAATAAATACAATTCACTTGTAATGCAGCTGCTTTGCCTTATCCATAGTTTGGTTTTATTAGCTGTGATTAGAGCTGGATAAAATGTACAATTAGATTCTCAGAACTCAGCACCTGCTGGAGTCTGACTGTGTATGTGTGTGTGTGTGTGTGTGTGTGTGTGTGTGTGTGTGTGTGGTTTTGATTATATCTGATTTGAGCACCAGCGGCCATTCAGTCCAGCGAAGAGAGTCCAGACTGTTATTGAACCGCAGCTGACAGATGAACGGACAAATATAGAGACGGGAAACGAGCTTACTGACAGGAAGTATTTATCGAAAATAGACGCAAGCGTTCAGATAACATCGTATTTATCACTTTTCCATTTCTAATTATCCAGATACAACAGGACAGTTTTGAGCTCATGGGGATTCTGACACTATCACGAAAGGCTTCAGTTTGATGGCTATCATTTGAGTGATTGCTTCATTATACTATCACATCAACATAGAGGAAACAGAGCAATCAGAAAAAATCGTTATACGTCACAATCCTGTCAGGAGTGAAATTCCTGTGTAAATCTTTCTCTGGCCTCAGGCTTTCCCTCAAATATACCTTTCCTCAGGACACCGTAAATTTGCTTGAGAGACATTTAGTAATTTAGTGGATATATTATGCACGTTCAGGGAACAGGGGAATGGCCTTATATCTTACGTTATGAGGTGTTTTTTTTCCCCAAATAATATACTGAGCTTTCGACACCTCGCAGGTGTTTAAACCCGACGCGTCCCCTGAGCGAGGCAGAAATGTGTAGCAGTTTGTTTGGATTGGAAAGCGTCTGGGCTATTCTTAGCCCTGTCTGGGGAACCTTTCGGGAATGTTCTACGTGCGAGGCGTTTTTAATTCCCCCATGTTTTAAAAGTGTGTAGTGCTTTAGTTCACGGTTTAGTACAAGCTCACAAGTTTTGCCCAGCAGAGGAGTTTTCATAGAAACTGGCACTGTTGGATAGTGAAGGAGTTAGTTACCGGAATAAAGACAATGCTCAGGTTTTTGGTTTTAGCTGATGTTGCTCAATCAAAAAAAAAAACAAAAAAACAGCAAGCACTTTAATATGTTGCAAGTGTTTTTCCAGGAAATCCTGACGGAAAACATGGATGAGCTACCTCAGCTGACCCTTTCTCTTTCTCTGGATGTTGTTTTCCATTCCATTTATGTTGGATACACATCCAAAAAGCACATCTGAGTAATTAAGAGTATGCACCCTATGCATAATGCCTGTTGGTGTTTCTCAGACTGGCATGAGCTAATCTCTGCAGTCTGTGTTGTTTAATACAGGCCAGTGAGATATTAGTTTCTGCACAGAAAGCAGAGAAGGAACATGTTTCAGCTCTGGGAAGAAGTTGATCTTCTTCCAGACCACATACAAATCCTAATCAAACAAGAATGAGCATTAAAGCAAAGCGCCATGTTCCTGCTGCTTGTCTCTGCTCGATGGCCTGCTGCTCTGCTGCTAATGGACAAGGCCTGTCTACTGCAGACACAGTGAGGAAAATCACTTCATCTGGCAACACTCGAACCCTGCAGCTGCACGCTGTGTGTGTGTGTGTGTGTGTATGTGTGTGTGTGTGCATATACAAGTGTAGGCCTGTGAGGATGTAAGAGAGGGTGTGTGTGTAAAAATGTAGGCTTGTGTGTAAATGTGAGAAAGTATACGTGTGTATTTCTGCAACAGTCCAAATGAGCACATCCTTCAGGGGATTTCCTTGGATAGGTTTGATGGAAATATCTGTAGGCTAAAACTCTGAAATCAAATTCTTACTTTTTCTTCTTTTTTTTAGGCCAGTTTTTCCAGATACAGTCATGGCTGCTTGTGTTGTAATGGGACCAAATAAAGTTACACAAATTTTATTTACTTACTTACCTATTTTCTTACTTATATGGTTATTTACCTACTTGTCTACTTACTTACATAGTAACTACCTATTTACCTCCTTACTTACCTACTTACTTATGTGTACATAGTAACTTACAGTGGATATAAAAAGTCTACACCCCCCTGTTAAAATGGCAGGTTTTTGTGAAGTAAAAAATGGAACTAAGCTAAATCATACCAGATCTTTTCTCACATTTAATGTGCAATTGCAAAGTATACAATAAAATGAAAAATAATCAGAAACTTTTTTAGGGAGAAGAGGAAAAATAAAAACTTACAATAACTTATGTGTGCACAACCCTAAACTAATACTTTGTTGAAGCACCTTTTGAATTTATTTACCACTCAGTCTTTTTGAGTAAGAGTCTATCAGCGTCGCACATCTTGACTTGGTGATATTTTCTCACTTTTTCTTGCAAAAACATTCTAGATCCATCAAATTGTGAGGGCATCGACTGTGCACAGCCTGCTTCAGGTCACCTCACAGATTTTCTGTTGGATTCAGGTCTGGGCTCTGACCAGAGAGCTAGGTCATTCAAAAACATTGATCTTTTGGTGAAGCCATTCCTTTGTTAATTTGGATTTATGCTTTGGGTCATTGTTGTGCTGAAAGGTGAAATTCCTTTTTCGTCTTCAGCTTACTAGCAGCACACCTGAAGGTTGTGCACTAAAATTGACTGTTATTTCTAGCTATTCATGATTCCCTCCACCTTGATAAATCCTGCAGTTCTGGCTGAAGAAAAGCAGCCCTAAAGCATGATGCTGCCACCACCGTGCTGCACTATGGGTATGGTGTTTATTTGGTGATGTGCGTTTCTTTGCACCAAACAAAACTTTTGGAATTGTGGAATTATTATACCTCTTGGAATTGGTCTCATCAGACTATAACACATTTTGCCACAAGGCTTGGGGTGATTTATTTGAGGTTGGATGTTTTTTGTGAGAAAGGACTTCCGTCTAGCCGCCCTACCCCATAGCCCAGACGTGTGAAGAATATGAGAGATTGTTGTTACACGCAAAGAGTAATCAGTACTTGTCAGATATTCCTGCCGCTCCTTTAATGTTACTGTAGGTCTCTTGGCAGCCTCCCTGGTAAGTTTTTGTGTTATCCTTTTCTAAATTTTGGAGGGACGTCCCATTCCTGATGATGTTACTGTGGTGCTACATTTTCTCTCCACTTGTTGATGATGGCCTTCACGGTTTTCCATGGTATATCTAATGTTTTGGAATTCTTTTATACACTTCTCCTGATCAGTACCTTTCGACAGTGGGACCCCGTACAGGCTTTGTAAGCTCTTTACGGACCATGGCTTCAGCAGTCAGGTGACACCAAGAAGATGTGAAAAAAATGGTACACAAACAGCTGGTCTTTATTTGAGGTTAATCAGAATAATTTCATTGATGAAAGCTGCATGATAATTACTTTTGAAAATGAGACTGTATGTGATTAGTTCATTCTGAACACAGTCACATCCCCATTTATAAAAGGGTGTGCACACTTATGCAACCAGGTTATTTAATTTTTTATTTTTCCTATTGTTCCCTAAAATGGTTCTGATTGTTTTTCACTTAATTTTTATATACTGTAATTTCACATTGAGGGTAGAAAATGTTGACATGATTTATCTTGGTTTAAATATTTTTACATCACAAAAACCTGCCATTTTAAGGGAGTGTGTAGACTTTATATATCCATTGTACCTATTTACTTACATGCTTACCTATTTGCCTACTTAATTAAGTAAATATCTATTTACTTACTACTTAGGTAGTTACTTGTCTACGTACAGGCAGAGGCTAGCAGTTACTAGAGATGTCTGACTCATGATTGATTCATACCATTTCTAGACTTAGTTAGGAGCAACTAGCAAGACCGAGTGCTTAAAACATGTTCCCATAAGCACAAGTCAACTGTGCGTCCAACCAACAAGAAATACAGTACATCACATGACATACTAAATAACGGCTATGTTGTGTAAATTAAAAAAATGAAATTATTCAGTGATAATCGATACGACTTGATCTCAGTCTATAAAAAAACACTTAACCAGTTTCTAGTTGAAAATGTAATTAAACTAATATTCTCATTACTAAAAGAAGTCCAGTGATTATAAACCCTGGTTTTACCTGTTATCTGATTACTAAAGTGGATGTAAAATAATTTGTTAGCCAACTTATTGCCAAAATCAGACATTTTTGCTGAGTGTAAACAACAACTCACAGTCAGGTTAGTTTCTCTTTCATTAGCACCTGACTAATAACTCACAAATGCGTTTGTGGGTGTTTCTCAAGAATGCAAGTAACCTGGGAAGAACATTTTAAGCAAGTTAGCTTGTCAAAATGAACTCACAAGAACAATAAGGAATAGGAAGAGTTTCAGAAAGTCTGCTCTTTGCTTTTTAGTGCTAGCAGCCTTCATCTTCAGCTGTGGCTAATTCAGCTAGCTAGCTAAAGCTACCACAGAAGGTTAGTGTTAGCTAACTTAGCTAAAAGGAGTTTTTTTTCTGACAAATGTCTAAATACACTTCTGTTTTACATGTTTCTTGTACCAAATGATCAAATATTCAACAAATGCATTTTTTCAGTAACAGATTTTAATGTATTGTTTGGCAAAAATGACAAAAGTGAAATTTTATAATTATGCATCGCTTCCTTTGCTAGTGTTATGTTACTGCAGCTGATGCATTGTTGATCCTTTGTCTGTCTAAGCCTCAAAATACACGATGGAAAACAAAAACATGACCTTTTGGCATGAACCAAACTTGATTTTGCTTTATGAAGAGCCTCTGACTGCTACGCTATTTGAAGCATTAGCATGTCTTTTTTATTAGTATTAGCTTCAACACAGTTCATGATGTCATGCTGGGCATGTGGGGAACCTATGCATTTTCAATAATTTGCTTGTAGGAGTAGTTTTATGGTTGTATATTTGCAGAGAAGTTGCCAGAGATGTAATTTATAATTATTAATTTATATATTTATATAATTTATATGTATTTATAATTGCACTATCCAGTGTCACCCAGCTGAGGATTGGTTCCCTTTTTGAATCTGGTTCCTCTCAAGGTTTCTTTCTCATACCGTCTCAGGGAGTTTTTCCTTGCCACCGTCACTAGGTATAAATTCATATATTTAAAAATTATATCCTGAATTTAAATATTTCTGTAAAGCTGCTTTGTGGCAATGTCCATTGTTAACAGCGCTATACAAATAAAATTGAATTGAATTGAATATGTCACAAAATGAACCACAGAAGAACCACAGTCCAAGCCACAAGTATAGATTAAAAACTATTACCTGTATTTTAATTTGTATAAGGATTAGGTAAAAGCTTTACAGTGCATTACCAACTCCCCAGATTAGAGCCACAGAAAATCAAAAGCCCACAGATGAAGTATTGATTGTTTCTCATTCTTCTGAGCGATTATCTTCAGAATTATTCAAATCCCACAGTTTTGCTTGCTTCTGCCTGCAGCTTGCTTATGACAGGAGTAATGTGTGTCAGCAATTCTTACCTGAAGGGCTTCAGTCGTGCTAGGATTTCAATTGTAAACCTCTGAGTGTGCGATACACAAGCTTACTCACACGTGCATTGCTGCCGGTGCTGCATACCAGAGATAGACGCTGCCACTCATCTCTTCATGCAGTAAAGTGTAAATTAGACAGTTGGGGAAGTGGAGCGTGCCTTAATGAGCGAAGAAATGAATTTTGAAACTTTGGAACTAAAGCCAGTTGATAGATGGTGTGATTGGCATGCTGTGCTCCCTTCCCCACCCTCCCTCTCTCTCTGTCTCTCTCTCTCTCTCTCTCTCTCTCTCCTTCTTTCCTTCAGATGTTGTGCATCCCCCTGCTTCCTGTCATACTGCCAGACACAAGCATCTGGCTCACACTGGATCTGTCATCCTGTCAGTGCAGAGACACAATTAAAAGAGCGCTGAGGATCCAGGTTCAAATTAATGATGACACCTTTGCTTTTTGAGGGCGTCCGTCAGCTACATTTATTGCCTGTCCTGACCTTGTTCTAGTGACCTTTTTTTTATGAGAGACTTTTATGATTTTTTTTTTTTTTGCTGACGTTTTTTTTTTTTTCATTCCCCTCAAATCACATTGCATCATTGTGATCTCTGTTCATCCAGCCTCGTCTGAGATGCGTATAGTACAGACAGCTTCTTTTGTGTGGTGACATCTCATACAAAGGTTCCGAGCTGCCTCGCATCCTAGGAAGTGCCATCCTCTTTGTTGTTGCACAGTGAACCAAAACGTGATTTTAGGAAAGCCTTGAGCCTACTCTTCACTGCATCACTCTTTTCTCATATCTCAATTGAAAATCAGGCCAATCCGTAATCTTTTTTTTTTTTTTTTTTTTTTTTTAAGAGTCATCTCGACTGGTGTGCAGAGCTAAAGCTGGGAACAAAGCAAGCAGTGCAGCGTGGCAACCAATTTTGCTTCATTAAATCCCTCGAACAGATTTGCTTCGTTTTCATCCCGATTAAATGCTTTTGACATACCTGAGCATTTCAAGGAGACCTCCTTGATCCAAGATGACTTTTATTTCAGTTGAGTTGTATTGATCTATAGCTCACATGATGGTGAGGAAAAAAAACATAAATGGCTCTCAAGGTCAAATAAGCCCAAACAATATGTGTGTTTTGTTTGGTGAAGCTTTTCAGGTAAAGCTCACGTCCATCAAAAAACGCTCCAGTGCTGCTCTGTGTGTTCAGTGTTAGTGTTGTATTATTTGGGTGGTGTCTGTAGATGCTGTTTCAGATGTGTGTATTGGTGCATTTCTCTGTTTGTTTGCATCTACACAGTTGTTATTGTTGGCTTGGTGTTTAAATTTATTTAATGATAGAACAATCCTTTAGTAAAAGCCACAACTACATTATTTTCACAGCATTTACTTTCAATAAAAGCAGACTGCAAATTACAAAACAAACCTAAAAGCCATTCTGCTTCTCTATCCATCACTTACACGCGTGTTTGTCTGCGAGTAGACTATCATCTTTTTTTTCCTACGACAAAATTTTCGCTGTGATGTGCCGCATTTTCAGCTTCATATGGAGCCTTCTATTACCCTGTCACGAGTAAGGAATGAGTCAAGGTGAGAGTGTCATTATGGGAGTATTATATCTGCAGATATGCTGCACTGGGCTTGTCAGGATTTATAATGCGTGGATGAGGAATCCTCTGACACACTGCGGCCTCATCATGTTTCATAGAGCTATTTTAGATATCATCTAGAGCATTGGAGTCATTGGAGTTAGCATTAGGAACCAACCGTTTGCTCATATGATTGGCCGCCTGCTGCCTGTCTGAGCCTGATTAAGACACTGAGGTCACTGTAACACTGAGAAAACCTGTTCTGGGACATCCTTCAAATTAATTGAAAGACGTAGACTCCTCTTCCTTAATTTAATTGGAAGGTCACCAGTCGTGTAGCGCCAGCAAGCCCCTGATTAGCTCCCTCGAATCATTCTTAAACTGCTTAAATGCCCCCTCTGTGACACGCTGACTTGCTATATGACATATATCACACATGGCATGGAGCAGATCTCTCTTTTTTCTTCATGATGATGCGAGACACTGGAAATGAAGTGCTTTATTCTGGATACAGCAACATAGTCCTCACTTATGGCTCTATTACACCATACAGCCTTTAGAGCATTAAATAGTGTAACAATTTTAAAGTCATTTAGAGAAATTATCTGCATGATCTCTAACAGGAAGCAAAATGGCCATTAATTAAAGGAATACTGCAGCATTTTCAACTTATATCTATATTAATGTACCTGTTCTAACACATTATTGTTTAAATAATAAGAAATTACAGAGGGACTTGTACAGTAGATGATCTAAGCCTAATTATAAACAAATGTGTTCTTTAACAAAGAAAAAAATTTATGATCATTTATATATCATGAAGCTTTCTATAAGTAGATATTTACTGAACTATTTTTTTAAAGGAGGCTCCAGTGTCAGCTTTTTGTTAGTTAAAGTTAAATTTGTTGCTTTTGGTTTTCTGTCACGGGAACGTCTTCAGGACAGTGATGTGGTTTCTCAGTAATACGACAAACTACATGTTCATGAGGGAGGGAAAAAAGAGTCACTGGTGATGGAACAACTGTTTATAGATGGCAAACTTGTTTTGCGGACATTCCACAACATTAATTGTGACTATAACTGGCTAGAAATGTGTGTGTTGTTCATTACGAAATAAAAAAATGAATTCTTGGCATACTGCTGTGGAATAAGAGAATTGATAATGTGGAATAAGTGGAAAATGATCAGCTTTGGGGTGGTAACAGTATAACACTGATTCATGTCAGGCCACATCACACCTCACACGTCATTGATGTTTTTTCTATAACAGCACACGCCCGAGTGTTTTATTCCTTAAATATAAACCACACTTCTTCACTAGTCTTCTGAATTCGTCACTCAAGCGTATTTGTAAATTGAGCGTTCAGAGACATGACTACTTTTTCCAGAGGGAAGAATCTGTGGTTATGTGTGACCAGCATAGCTCAAAGTGAAACATGGAAGTGCGTCAGTTTCTGCCTGATGCTGAAAGAATACTATGGAAAGCCTAAATAAATGGAATTATTTTACACTGTATTGTTCCAGTGTTTGAAAGAGTGTAACATTTGTGGTTTACGTGTTTGTGTTTTTGACAGAATTCAACAACTGCCCTTAGACTTCTTATAGCTAAGTTTAGAATACATAGAGTTGTTGTTGTTTCTCAGTACATGGAAATGAAATTCTTGTTTGTGGTAATCACACGTACGCTACTGAAGAAATAAATAGAGATTGTGTTGAAAAAACATCAGTGTATTACTTTAGCAGGTTTGTTTAATGTAATTTAGATTATAGCATTATATAGTTTAGTTATGTCTTCCTCGAGCAGTAGTTTATGATCTGTAACACAATGCTGCACTGTATTCATGAATTTTCAGGGAGTTCCTTTGGAATACAAGCCATCAAATAGTCCTCACTGTGCATGATAGACAAAGAATAGAGATTGACACATGTGACACTTAGCATCCAGTTTCTTTTCAAGCCAGACATGCTAGCCACATCACACATCTGGTTCTGATTGTCTAACTGACGAATCAGTAATCAGCATATCTTACTGAACATGGGACATCCTGAGCAGTTTATTCAGATAAGCTGAGGGAAAAAAATACAGTTCTATCCTGTTGTTGGTCTACAGGGTGGGAACTATTGTCTTACCTATTACTGCTATCTTCCTGGCATTGACTTTATGTACTTTATCTGCTGTCAGGCCTGGATTAAGTTGTCATCACTAATATTCCAGAAGATCCACACAGGCACACACAGGGATTTGAGAATGCTGGTTTGTTTTGTTAACCATATTAGGCCAGTGAACCCAGTCAGAAGTTATTTCTTTCATAGTCATTTCAAAACCAAGCTAACTGAAGGAGGAACAGGGATGTTTTATTAGAGTATGCATAGAGCAACCAACAGTACAATATGGCAAATTTATAATCCCACATTTTGTTATTGTCTTTGCCATGTGACTGAATGTAACTAAGCACTATGTTGAATTTATGCCTGGATACCAAGATAATGGCAGTATGTTCCTGTGTGCAATATGATTTTACAGTCAGTTAGATACAGCATTGAGGCATGTACGTGATATTTGAGTGTCAATATTAATCAGTTTTAATATACTGTTATTATATAGTATATAGTATTATATAATATATATAGTAACAATTTATGCAGGACGTTGTATGGTGGGTGCTTCAGATATTCTTGGTCTAAAAACAAATAAACATTTAACAGCTAAAAATGTATATAATTGATACATACAGTCTCCAATGTCAGCACATTGTAATAGTTAGACGTAAGGCTGTTCCATTCCATAGCTAATTTTTATAGCTACTATGACAGAAGCAATAACAGGAGCTACCTTGCTCTGTGAACCAACTTCATTTCCTTTGTGAACTAACTTCACTAACTTTTTTTTTTAACAGCAATATTGCTGACTGGAGCACCTTTTGTGCTGATACACACTAAAACAATAACGCTCTTCCCGGTCCTGGCTTGTATCATCTACCTACCTAGCCTAGCTTGGTATCTAGATTATACTTATTATTAACCATTACAAAGATAAATAACAATTAAATAAAGGTTGTTTGCCTTCACTGTGGCTTTGGAGGCAATAGAGAAGAAAATAAAGAGAAGAGGAGCTGTTTTGGCAATGTTGTAATATTGGCAATGAAAAAAAAAAGCGTCGTCGACAGCGCTTCCCATAGGATTACATGTAAAACTTATTGGGGGAAAAATGGCAAGTGTGAACGTGGCCTAGGTTTGTTCTAAAATTATCTTAAATGGCTAATTAGAGTAGCTACAATGTAATAAACTGGCAACTTTATAATAAACACACAAAACTTACATTTTCAGTAATGTTAGCAGCATAAGTAGTAGCATATATAAACATTTTCTCAGTGTTAGCCTCTGTATATTTTTCACTTTTTCTACTGATTATTTTTGAAAAACACGGTAGGTATATTAATATTCCTCGTTCATGCAACAAGCCCTGTATCCATCTTCTCTCTGTGTACACATTTTCCCCATCACAAATAAAAGCTATATTTTCCCATTTTCTGGTAGTTGCTATAAACACGTGTTGTGAAATGTCAAGGACCAATCTCACACAGGTTGCTTTTTGTTTATTAACCTTTCAGTACCAACAAAATTTATTTCAACCACAACTGAAATTACCGTTCAGAAAGCTCTCTCTGATGTTAATTACATGCAATTTCAAATCTGTGACTTGCCAGTCTAGCGTGAATGGCTTGGCTGTATTAGCATGTCAAGATGATTCTTGAGTAGTGAATTTCACATTCAAATCTGAAATTCCAAAAATGAATCTGCATAGGCCTTTCTTTGTGTGCCCCATTTACAGGGCTGGAGATGTTCTTGTGTGCTGTAGGTAGAGGTCTGAGGTCAATGAAACCTCTTAGAGAAACTGAAGTGGACAGCTGGTGTAGTGTAAAGTGGGCTCTAGTGTGAGCTTCATTTAAATATGAAACAAGACTGATCATTTGAAATGTAGAAAAGACTACAGGAGGAGAAACAGCTTGCTTTATGGACATCAGGCTGAATATTACATGATTCCTTTTGTCATTTGCTTCCCCCCCTTCTCTGAAATGAGAAAGAATTCATCCATAAAATGATGGGCTGACGCTAAACGGTTTGTTCAACAGGGAGATAATTTTCAACCAAACATATTTGTTAAAGGTAAACAACAAAGTGACTCCACATAGCACTCTCAGGCTCATCAGCACATGCTGTACGCTCGCAGACAGTCTGGCGAGGGCCACTGGAGCCAACACTCTTTACACAGTGAAGATGGAGAAAAGGCTGATTGCTTATGCATTGGGTCCACACACAACTAAAATGGAACGATTCTGTTTGCTGATTGTTCTTTGTTCATCTTTGTGAGGATTAATGTGGGAGCGCTTCAGCTGGATTCCCGGTTAGTATGCAGACTGAGTCGCTGTAACTGCGGCAGTGAGCTCATCAAAGCTATCATTGGCCTAAAAAGCCCCATCCATGGGTAATGAATGAGCTATTGTAATCTGGGGCCGAGGTCTATCAAAAGCCCTGAAACAAATGAAATGGGGGGTGGGTTCTCTACAGATGAGTCTTTTTACAAAACAGCTCACGTCGTTTAATTAACATGGCTGAAATTAAAGCAATTTATTAATTATTCCTACACTGATTCTTTATTGGTGAGAAGTAGATGAAACAAGGGTAATTTGCATTGCATATAATAGAATATTTCTGGTAAGACTTGGTAATTCCACAAAGGGGGTGCCATTTGCATCCCACTGATATTATATTTACAAATGGGTATGTAAAGTAAAGGTGACGGACTTTTTAAATGAAGTCTCCTACACAACCACAGATGTGCATATTTCGGAAAAATCACTTAAAACATTAATAAAGTCTCTACAGCACATAAAACATTTTTTTCCTGTCAAATGCCACTGGGACAGGAATGTAAATCACTGAAAAATGTCATTTTTTTTTAAATTAATGTGTGAATTCAATTTCATTTTTAAATCATCGTTTCCATGAGGCATCTATTATAGGTTATGAAAAAATGTATAGTCTAACAACATTCATTTAACCCTGTTACACTGAAGAATATATATGTGTGAGATTTACTTAAGAAAAACATGGTAACAATTTCCACACATGATGTCATAGTATGGTTTACATACTACTGTGAGTAAATTTAACTAGCAGTTTTCTTTCTTTTTTTTATAAGTAAATTTTACTCAATGTTTTTAACTGTATAAATAAAACAAGTAAATCAAACTTTTGTTCCTGTGTTTGAAGACAACTTTACTTCTCTACTTTATGCAAGAGAGCTCAAAGTACACATCATCTAAAATTTATCATTACTACTTAATGGCCACTCACACCTTGAATGGTTCCAAACAGACGTAGCACTCCAATAGGTAAGTGCACTTACCTACCCAAGATGTTCACTTCGCTGACTTGCTTGCACACACACAAACCATACACCTGACTGAGAAACACAAAGAGTGTGAAACACCAAGAAAACTTTACCGAAACACTTCAAACACTTTCAAAACACTTCATAATACAGTAGCTTTAGGCCTTAAAGCCTACACAAAACAAGAAATATTGAAAACAACCCATTCGAAATGCTCAAATTTAAATCAGTTTAAAGTTCTGCAAATGCATATGCTAATCGAGTTTAAAACCACACCCCCTACTTTAGTAATGCAGTGGGTTCAAGCAAACTGCACTTGCAAAAATAATATTAAATTTAATCCAGTAAAGTAAGTAAAATATACACTGTGTATTGTATGTCATATTTACTGAACCACTAAATAATTTTTTTAGTGTACCTGAACACATTCACCCCGCAATATTCCACAAGTCACATGTTTGACAGGAAGTTGCGTCATCCAAATTTTCTGAAGACCATGGGAAGAAGAAATTATATTTTTGTTTGTGTGTTTTTGTTTATATTAAATGATATTGTGAAATTGACTGACAAGGTCACTCTGAAAGTACAACCCTGATACCTGAATTATAGATTAGAAATGATAGCCTCTTTAACGTTCTCATGCCATTAGCATGGATGCTAGTTAACCACATTTTGTGTATTTGCTAATTCTATGCTAAAATCACAACCTTGTTACTTTCAACCCTGTTACTAATTTTTTTTTTTTTTTTTTTTTTTTTTTTTTAAAGGTTAATTACTGAAAGTTACAAGGGCAACCCAAATATAGAATTACCCATTTAATGTGAACCTTTTGTGTGAACATCACAAAATTAACATAATTTTTTTCTTCATTTGTTAAACCATGCCTTCTTGGCTGAGCGTACAGGTTAATTATGTACACTGGAAAGTAACAGGAGTGTAGTAAATTTAAATGTAACATTTTCTCCCCTTCTACTGTGATTAAAAAATGTATTTACATATTGTAGTAAATTTATGGTGGAGGATTTGTTTAGTCTGTACTAATAAAGCACGTAGGGATTCAGACATGACAACACATCAAGCTGAACAACCAACACCAACCACATGTGGACAGTCGCTTCCCCTCAACTCATGCATCCAACCATTCTGAACATATGTAGCGTTATACACCGCTTCACAGCATGAGCACTACTGTTAAAGTCAAAACCATGAATAAATCAGGCTTTGTTTAAAGAATGAAATATGAGTTGTAAAGTTATCATCGTTCTACCTGATGGACATTGACCTTTTGACAATCTGCTTCAAATATGGTAGTATTTCACAGCATATAACAGTTCCTACCTGCTGGTGTGCTGTATATGGAACAGGCGATGAGCTGATTTCTGGAAACTTGGACTGGTTTATGTAGGGCCACAGATGGATGAACAGAGCCTCCACCCTTTCCAAACTCCTCGCCTTCCCCAAGAGAAATGACTCGGGGGAAACGGCCCAAAATGTGCTGATTTGACTCTCTACCCAAGTGGCTTCTGCAAATATTTTGCTTGAACAACCCTTATGGTGCCATTTGGCGTGGGTGTGAGAAAGGATTACGGCGATTTACTGAGCCGTTTGTTTAATAGGCATGCAAATGGCTTCCCAGCGTGTGAATCAACTCAGCTACATCAGGACAGCTTGTTCACACATTGTGCAGATTTGTCAGTTGGATTCAGTCATAGGTCCATTTCTGTTGAACGAGAAATTTTATTCGAGTGTGAAATTTGCATTATGAGGTTTTCCGTACATTCTGAATTCTTTCTGAGCAGACAAGTGTCACGGATGGCACAGAAATGATGACACTGTCCTGGACTTGATGTAATACATCAAATTCATTTCAGTGAAAGGCCTACTTCAAGGCTGATGCCATCTAAATTCACACCCTGCTAGCTGGGGGTCCCATTTTGGGGTAATTGGTGCCAATGATGTAGAAAGGGAGAGATAAAGTGCTATCTCTGACATCTGCACATCGCTCAGATGAAAGCCTTTCTATTGGCTGCTGTACCCCCAAGGGCGGTAAGTGCTGCTCATGTTATACTCCATGGACCAATTAGTGCAATGGGGAGGTGCTACCCAGGTGGTGGCCACTCACAGGTCTAATTTAGGTGGTTGTGCTTCAGTAGAATAGCACTGATAGAGGCAAAAGAAGTGAAAGCAAGCTCAGAATCAAAGCTGGGAGAGATCGAGTCGAATCGTCCTCTTTGTTAATGCTGATCCTGTGTTTAAGCTCTGATTCTGGGAGATGCTTTTCAGAAATGCATGCAGATGTATTCCACTTATTAGTCACTCTGGTCCCTTGGCTGAATAAACCTAATGCTTCCTTAACAAAAAAAAAAAAAAAATCCCTAAGCAGAATACGCCAGGTTTAAATGGAGCTTAATTAAAGCAAAGTCTGAGTTTTTTAAGCTTCGAATTTATGCTAATCCATTTGCAAATCTGTTTGGTTGAGAGCTTTTGGCTCTCAACGTGGTGGCTTTCTAGGAGAGGATTTTAATAAGATGAGAGAGTCTTGAACTAAACAAAACATGTCTCTGACTTTGCTATGATATTGGAATGGCAAAATATCTAGAAACGTCTAAAGACAGTTCCTCACACAAAAGACAACGAGAGAAATTAGAGCACCCCGAATCAAGCACCACTCCTGAGTTGGTGTGTAAACGTTTAAAAGTGTGAATAATTCATCTGTTTCCTGCAGCACATACACACACACACACACACACACACACACACAGTGAGAACGTCCTGGAGAGCTCATTGGCCAGTGAATAATGAAGCAGTGCACTCTGGGATGGTCTGTCGCGGACAGGCTTCTTTAAAATGCAATGTCTGTGACATGAATCTAATTTCCGAGCCATTTCGTCTGGGTGAAATCGAGGACAAAGGCCTGGGGAAGCAGATCAGCACACCAGATCCCTTCACTGCTTCTGGTGCTTATGAGAAGACCAGGAACGTCGTCCTGGGGTCATCCTAACATCCCTGCATGAAAGTGAAGGGGAAATTGCTTTGCCAGACATTATGACAAGAACAAAAGAGCTGTCTTAAACAGTATACTCAGTCCGAAAAATGAAGTCCAAATTTAAAACCTGGACACAGGAGGTTGAGCCTTTAAACATTCTGCATAATCATCTTTATTGCCTGTATTATACTGCGCTGAAGAACTGTAGAGATCCTATGATCATATGATTTGGACAAAATTGTCTCGGTCTCATTTTACATAGCTCGGAGTGTTTTATGATTCAATTTTTTATAGAACTAATAAAATCACTATTACTGTGGTTTAAAAGAGCCCTAATCATAAGAGCCATTTTACCACAGTGCTACTTAATTCTAGATCCTGATTGGCCAGAATGTGTTGATTCATTTTCTACAACAGCAGCTCTGACAGTAGTAGTATTGCTTTGTAATGGTCAAAGGTAAAGCTGTTCCTTTTACGTTTTTCAACATGGGAAAGTCTTCAGGACAGAGGACTTTGTGCTTTGCATTTTCTCAGTAACAAGACAAACTGCTTTTTTTTTGAGAGAGAGAAATTAGTGAGGCTGATGAGGTTAAGGCTGTTTATAGCTGCTTTAATTGAAGTGATTACAGGAACTAACTTGTCTCAAGGACATTCTACAACATTAAATGTAACTATACAGTAAATAGAAAAAAAATATATGATGTCATTCATTAATTAATTACAAATGTTGGCAAATTGTTGGCAAATTGCTGTAAGGTGTTTGGTGCGGTAATGGCATTGATTATTTTCCTATGACACCACATCCCATGGCATGATCATTTAAAAAGTGATATTAAAAGTGCTATAAAAACACTATTCCAAGAACTCACTTTTGCACTTCTGGAAAAAAGGGGAAGAGTTAATATTAAGGAAGTCATTCATTTGCAACCTCATCTCAGGTGAAACATAAATCCTAGTCATTTTTAAATTCAGATTTGTAAGATATATATAGTACATTCAGCATTCTACCATCATTCCCCCTTTTTCATTGATTTTGAGACTCACCTTGACCATGAACCACACATTCGCCTTTATGGGAGATGAGAAGTTACTTGCCGTGGTCCTGAGAAATACAGCCAGTGGCGTTTATTGCTCTGGGTTGATATATAGAACCTGAAGGAGTCCCAGGGCTCCGAGGCAGCAACCACTGACCTTCCTATATAAACTTCAATCAAGAAGACACGGCTTCATTCGGAGAAGGAGAAAGCTGTTCATGTTTTCCACTACAAAACCTGGACAAAGTGAAAAAAGGTCAGCGGCCATGAAAACAACTCTAACCATCAAAAGAACACCTACTTTCTCCAAGTCATGTGTTAATCACAAGGTTGTGATTTATTGGCTTTATACCAGAGGCCCAGATCAATACTGACATTTTTATGATACAGTATGTTTACACACTTTCTAATCTAAATTTGATGAGCTTTCCTGAAGTCATTGCAGTGATTAGATATGAAAGGAAAATTCCTATTTTTCTAGGAACTGAAGTGTGTAGCATGTCTTTGATTGGAACATTTGAGAGAATGGTTTAAAACTAGAGAAGAAATTCCACCAGAGGAGGGGTTAACCCACCACAGCTGTAATTACCAAATTACTCCTTAAATCAAAGCACAGGCAATTTGGACCAGATAACAATGTATACTCTTTGCACCCAATTTAAGATGGGCTTAAACGGTATGATTCTTTTGGCCAGATCATGCTTACAAAAAAGCCACACATTATAAAAGAATTCTTTGGTTGTGAGTTGAGACCAGCTGTCTTATAATGCATAATGTGACATGCTCTTTAGTGCCATTGCGACCAAAGACAGCAGACGACAAATTTCTGAGCAGTGTCAATCTCAGAGTGAGACTGCTTCTACTCGTCTAACAGCCACAAATAGGGGCAAAGAATTATGCGAAGCTCAAGGGACAGCTACAAATATGGTAGTAGTAATGGTGAAACATAATCGAAACGTGCTGGATTTAAAAGTTTGTTGAACTGAATGGGGGCAGAATGGAAGAATGGCTACAAACTCCTCTTCTTTAACGTATAAAGTTTGTTTTCTCTAGACATAACATTACCTCTCTAATACTGAGGGCTTGTTTTTGTTTATGCAAATTTTCTGCATGAGCCTGAAACATGCTGATTGATGGCGTAAGCAGAACGTCGTAATTTTCTTTAATTGCAAGTTTGTTGTTAGAGGATCTTCATCATATAATCTGATACGGGGAACACATTATCACAATGTTTGTTATAGATTTTGATTAGGCTTATCTTGTACAGTGATACAAGTAATAATCTTAAAATACTGCTGTAATTGTACAGTGTAAAAGTGGCTGTACTGTACCTAGTGTACAGCCTTCTTCTATCATACTATAGCTACCAATCTGAGAGCATGAGGATTAGCTATTTGCTAATGAACTTGACTATTTGTTTACACTATATGATAGTTAACCTAAAATTAGCTTACTTAATAGTGCTTGGAATTAATTACATGCTAACAAGCTTGGTAGTCAACATGTTCAGCACTCTCTATAGTGTTTCATTTCCTCCACCAGATAATTTACAATGTAATAAGACAGAGTGAGTTTGTGTGTGTTATACACTTGAGTCTATGTGTGTTAGGAGTATTGTATTGTTCTAGGAGAACAATAGAAAGTCCTGCCAACTCCACAATCGGAGGAGTTAAACATCCCAGACAAATGCAGAAGACATTCACACATCTGTGGTCACCCTGAAGTGACCATAAATATTGTCAGCGCGGATGCCGGTTGTGTCAACAGCAGCACCCAGGTGCACTGCCTCAGGATGCAATCTAATACACACGTCTGACACCAAGGAATCTCAGCTTGGCTTTGCCTCTTTACTGCTTGGGGGAGGGAATGAGAGCAAAAACATTCCTTGTACGTCTCTTCATGGATGTGTTGATCTGCTGTTCGGTTGTTACGTTAAGTGGGCCTGGTCGCACCTCTGTTTGCTTGCTCGCTCAATGATGCGTGAAATGGCTGTGCAGCCCCTGTGATGATGATCAGTGCTAGAGATACACTCGTGAAGTCACTGTGCTGAGAACCAGTGGCAAAAATTCTTTGAAGTGTGTTGTGGAAACATGCTGGAACAAAACGTGCAAAGCGATTTCTCGGAAACTGACGCCACACTATGCTGTGTTATAAACACGCTTCTATTATTGTTACACTGAAATATTACTGGAGATGTTTGCCTCAGATTACTCAAATTGACTGTCATCAACAAAAACAGGCTCTGACCAAGATATTACTATTACTACTATTACTATTAATACATAAAAATTAAATTCTTAAACTCTTATATAACATCTCTACCTGGAATATGTTACAGGTAATCAAGGTTTTGATTAATGTCTGATTCGCACAGACTAGAGATTTTTTTTCTTAGACGTGGTTGGGTCTCGGCTGCACTATTATAAACAGAATGAGAGGAGCTAACCTTTTTAAACACAAGGGGCCTTCTGAGTGTTTGGCAAAGGAAGTAAGACACACTGAGATGTTCAGCTTGGTCCAGGCAGAATAAATATTTGGGTAGCTCCAACACTTCAAGAATGGGCTTTTACAAAACTGACGGCACAGGAGCTATCCATCCACGCAGAGCAATAACGCCTGACAAATAAACCAAAGGCCTAAAAGAAGTAATTAATGATCCATGAGAGGTTTAGAACACAGGCCTGCCGTTACTCTCTCAACAAGGAAACCAGAAAATCCTGTAATCCTAGTTAATGTGAAACTACTGTGTGCTTGAAAATGTGCTTGAGTCTCACTTGATATGAAATGCTCAATTAGTATGAAATGAGCTTTCGACTGCACTGCACAGTTGGTTCTCTTCCTCAACTTTAATCTGAGATATCTACAGAATTACTACAGGATTTTAGATTTCAGAGGTTTCTATAAGAGCGTCTGTCATCGTGTGTAATTATGTTCATCCAACTACCAACCAATAAGGAAATTGGTCACAAGAAGAGGTTAAATGTGGCAACAAACTGGTCTGAGGTCAGCAGTAAAAGCACTATCTCTACCAATTAGGCTGAAGAAGAAGTGATGCAGGCCACAGCTGTTTAAGCCCCGATTAATGGAGTGCTGAAAGTGGCTCCAGGGCTTCTGCTCAGCTTCATCAGCTCCACACAAAAGCCTGCAGCTCTCTCCGAGGTGATGATTCTTCTGCCAACCTACTGGTTATCATCATATGCCTTTGTCTTGTCCATGGCTTGTACATTAAGACTCTGGATATCTCACAAACAGTAAAATTGACCCTTCGTTGGGGTCAGTGTTCATGGTGAGCAACTCACAAAAATGGGATTTAGACAATGTCTTTCCTCAGCTCTGTTTATACTTTTATGGAGTTTTACTTGCTTCTCAGAATTATGTAGGAAGTGCGTTGATAAACCAGTGATTTGGCATCCAGCTTCACAGATGTGATAGGAACATGTGTCCACAGATGGGTCTGGCAAAGGCACTGCACTCCTACCTTAATTTTAATTACTTGTCCTGAAGCCAGACGTGGATCTTAAGCCAAATGGCTGTAATTATAGTTCAATCAGGCATCTGACATCGTGCCATTTGGAGGAAAAGATGGACGGATGAAGCCTTCTCTAATTTGCATTTCATCAGGGAGTGGGGCTGTAAATGGGGTATCATTAATCTGGCAAGGTGCTAAAGGCTGTTGTGGGGTAAACATAGTTAATATGTGCCAAATATCAGCGAAAGAACTCATAGTTATTATCATGGCCATTATTACTGGGTTACTATGCTCACAATCTGACTGTAATTCCTTCAAAAATTGGTTCATTGAATGGTTAACGGTTCAAAAGGGGGCTACATTTTTGGAAAGGAAAACCCTTCTGTTATTGGTTTCTTTAGAAAACCTTCCAGGGTTTCTTCTTTCTTTTTTAGAGTGTATTTAGTCTTCATTGTTAGATAATTTCCTTGTACGTCTTATCAAAGCCATTATACATGACTTATGTGTTAAAATTTAATGAACGGAAAAGGAAGAAAGCATCATTGATGTTTTTTATGAAATCATAGGGGCGTCTCCTTTTAGAACAGCTCCTATTAGTCTCATCGGTATTGATTATATTTTATTTCACTCCCGGAACATTACAGCCACCTGCACTGCTAAAATCCAAATTCTCCAGTAAAGAGGGCCGCTGTCTTATTCAAAGTTACCCTGGTTTATTTAGGTGCTGTGGCTCATAAAAACACAATCTAAAGTCCATACTGGGTTTGACTTTCACCACAGTGCCCTGAGGGTGTGGCTGTGCAAATTCCAGCAGCGCGCTCACATTGTGTTCATTGCTCTGCTATTTGTTTTGACACCGATCTGACAGAACCTGATCACACGACTGGTTTGAAGCAGCCAAAATGGCCGCCTCGAAAGTCAGGAACTGACAGCGGACATCGGGATTTTGTTTTTGAAATCAGTGTTGTGGTCTGTTGCGATTGCTGTGCCATAAAGCTCGAATAGGTCCATGAAAGAGATAAATTGGTTGTTTGGGTTCAGGTGTTGCCATTGAAAGCAGGGGGTCTGCTGGAAAACCTCCGCCTAGACCTGAAACAACAAAAGAAGCTCCAGCACTGGCAGTGAAAGCCTGAGGAAAGGCACAATGCCAAGGCACATTTCACAGCGCTAAGCTTAAAAGTACAGAACGATAAATCAAGCAGTCTTTCATTTCAGAGATGCTCGCCAACTTTCCAACTTCTCTCTCTTTGCCAGCCTGGATCATCTGCTTTACTTAACATGACTGCTGTTTTATTTGTCTTCTCTAGACTCTTTGCCAAAGTAATATATGAAGATAAATGATTGTGCATACTATTATTTATTATTTCTTCAAAAGCTATGATTAATAGGTGTAGCTTTATATATATATTTTAATATGCATTTTTATATGATACTTGGCACTCACAAAGAGCTACACAGCGATTTAGCCTGGGACGGCCTTGGATTCACACTGCAGCCAACAAGCAACGATAAGCACATGTTCACAACAAATAGGCTTTGCACCAAGCTGAAAAGTTCAAAGGGTTGTGTGTTTAAGATGGAGGCAGATTTAGTTTGAAATGTTTTTTTTTAAAGAAAGAAAGAAAGAAAGAAATCAGCATCACTATGAAACAAAGGTCAGATTGGTGAAACACTTTCCTGAATGAAAGAACATCTATCTATCTATTGGAAAATAATAATAAAACTAATTGTTCTAATACAAAATGATAATAATGTATTCAGATCTTTGTTATATAAACGTATAGATTTCAAGAGTAGACATAGCTAAGAGGTCTCTTGAGTATTTGGCTATCAATAAGAATTTAATACTAGTCTTGTTATTCAGGGCTAAACAGCAAGTGAAAGTATAGTGAAAGCAGAGCAACATAACATGATGGATTAGGCTGATATTGAATATTAATCACCGACCGACAGTAAAAAGAAAAGATTTTACTTTTATAAGTGACTTTAAAATCTTGAAAAGATCTGTGAGGTTTTTTTCTTGCTATTCTGTAATTCTGTTTTCACTGGGTTTATTGGACTGATTTTTGTTGATTAAAAATGTATATGAATTAATTATTCATGATGTTATTTTAGCAAATGCCTGTGGAGCTGAAAGATGATGTCTGCTTGTCACAATCAGCTCATTCAGCTACGCAGACTCTATCTGTCAGCTCACACTGTAGTCTTACTGAGAGTTGTTGAAAGTGAAATAACTTCAAAGTTTTAACCAGGATTCAAACATGATCATTTTTATGTCTCGAGTAAGATTTTCACTATTTAATAATCTCTCACATACCTTCGTGTTACTGCATGTGCACTCATGTGTGCTGAAAAAAAGGAAAAACATTCATCAGGCAATTACTATGCTGATTTGCTTACAAATTTCCTGGGAGGAAATCCCTGAGGATAGAATGACAGACATGCCTCCCACAGGGAATCAGTCACATCATGGTGCTGCATTAAACATAGCGTTACAAACCGACAAGCAGCCAAACAAACTAGTTCAGATTTGCTGTTGAGTAAAATGAAGAAATGTAAACAATCAATCAGCACAGTATTTAATATATAGGTTAAAATGGGGTGCACAAACCTTCTGCATCCTTTCAAAGACAAACACAACCTGCTTATGAATGCAGGAAAGATTAATTTTATATTCAAATGTTAGGCAAATATATGGAATTAAAGCATTTTTTTTCCTGAACTTTCCACCAAGAAAACCTTATTTACATACATTGTGTTCAAATATTCGAAACATATAAACATTCCGTATCAACCTCACTTTGACCTATTTTCTAAATCCAGTTGATATTATTTAAGCTTTAGATGAGGAATAGTGGCCTGCACTGTAACAACTGTAGTCGATAGCAGTTGATAGTGATCTCCACCATCATCATGTCATTAAACAATCATTAAAAAAAAATACAGTCATTAAGAGAACTCTGGAAGTAGTGAGGCTAAAATACAGCCCTCAGCACAGTGTGACATTGCATGAGAAAGTGCAAATGCCATGCACAACTGGTCTCAGCGTGGCTACGGGAGTTTGGAGGTCTCTCTGGGGGACAGCTGTAGAGGGACTGGAAGAGTCATTTGTTCACAGCGGCTGTGCTTCATGGAAGGTGCTGACAATGCGGTGAATGTTGAGGAAGTGAGTGTGCATCTCTGGCCCTCATCCCTCAGCAGGCCAGATGGTAGGAACACTTGTCTCACCACTAGTCCCCTTGGCACCCACACCCTCACACTCTCTCAGTCACACACACACACACACACACACACACACACACACAGCTTCAGCTGTTAGCTTTCCTCAAGTCACAGCAGCATGGAGGTCCTATTTTATGGACACATGTCTATATATTCACATGCATATGAATGACACATAAAGAGCAATGAATCTTACACAGCACATTCAAACTGAACAATAGGAAGTATAAAACCCACTTTTGTAACTGAAGCTCATGCAAACCAGTTATTTTCATCAGACTCTGCACCGTTCCCATAAGGTCTTAGGAATTTTGACATCTGCCCCAGCACACATGGGAACACAGATGTGCGCAGAACTTAAAAAAAAAAGAAAGAAAGAAAGAGAGAGAGAGAGAGAGAGAGAGAGTAAAAAAGAAAAATCCCTGATTTCCTGTCTTTTGCGGTTCCTGGGGATACTTGCTGTTCATGATTGAAGAGATCTAGCTTGTTTCAGGAGACTACAATCAGATTTAAAAGAGATTCATCATATGCTATATTTTACTAGGCAGTATCTTTGCTGCAAACTCAAATGATTTGCTTCCTAAAAAAATGTGTAACATGATTATTTTTTTTATAATGCAGAGCTGCCTTTTGGATTAAACTCAATCTATCCTTGTCAGATTTTCTGCATGAAAAAGCACTATCCACATACTCCTTCCACCACAACACATCAGCTTTCACTCACTACATTACTATCACATGCATTTCAATTTACACAGCTGTTTCAGGTAGGATTGTGCAAGATTGTGCAAGCTGACAACCAGCAAACTGAAGCAGCTCTAACTGGATGATCTTTGGATTGCAATCTGCATAGAGTTTGACTCACGCCGAGCTACGGAATGACGTTAACAACAAGTTCTGAGTGTCTGCCTGGGAGGGCTGCGAGCTATTGCATTATATCCGCTGGAGGGAGAGTGAGTAATGGACGTGATGAATTCACTTTATGAACAGTCTGAATCCGTGCCAGAGGCTGAGGAGGATTGATGAGGCTGAGAGAAGCGTCATGTCCATAAATGACAACCAAATACCGTGCAAGCTGCTTCATGATCACGTATGGTATAATCTTCAGTGCTGAATGAAGTCCTACTGCAAGATTATTTTTAATAATGCATCAACACATTTACTAGCACCTCAGTAATCTGATAAAGGGAAATCCTGAGTCTACAAAAGTTACCAAGTAATTGGATTTCTTTTTAATATCGCTACTACTACTACTACTACTACTACTACTACTAAAGGCTAGTAGTGGGTGGAGTATGTGAATGTAAAATAAGGACAAAAGTAAAAAAAAGTCATCCCGATACCTGCTTGAGAATGAGTAGGAAGCTCATGGGTGTAGTTAACAGGGGACCTGGGATAGTCTGGAACCCCCAGCAGCAGTGGCGCTAATATTTTGCTTAAATAATTGTTAAAGTAAATGTTAAGAAACAATTAAAAAAAGATGGTTATTTTGTCTGGATTTGGCATCTGTCTCTAATATCTTGCTACATCTCAACTAACTATTGTGGGCATTAATTATTATCATTATTTGTGTATATAGTTATATATTCACTGCTATATTTAGTATCTCCAGTATCTCTACTGGAATCTTAAGAATCTTAACTTTTAATTTTGGTCTTAACTGTCTAGCTAGCTATAGTACACTGTAGATTTATAAAACTCACCCTGTTGTGACGTAGGATGTTTTTTCCTGTCTCGTTTTTTGCAATAATGTATCGCAACACTTCATTCAGCCATTTATAGATGCGTTCCAACTGGTAGAGCTTTGTACAAAAATATGGATATTAGGAATTTTTTTAATTGTCCACCCCACACTCCGCAGGATGGCAGAAAAGATGTCTACTTCTCAGTTAGGCGTGTGGGTGGGATGTTATCACTTTCATATCACTTTTGGATGTAGGGTATAGATTTGCGAAGGAGTTCCTGCTTTGATGTTCTTGAACGCTAAATACAATAGAGATTAAATGCTTACACTGTGGCGTAGTGAACTTGTCAAAACGCACACTCAGTGCTGCAGGTTGGTCATGCCAGCTCACAGAGACTGATTCAGACTCATTTTTGACTATACTAAAGCTGGAGTCGAACATGGCAGAAATGCCTCCCATGCGCAGCTGCACTCACCACCCTCCCGCTGTAGAAGGCTTTTCATTGGCTGTAAGTAACGCTTTGTCAACGGACATGAGCTTCCATGCTGCGCAGTCTCAGTTCTGAGTTCAGCTGAGCTGCCAGATTCTCCATGTGAATGCATTTTAAGAATTAGCACATCCTTAACTAGTGTAATATGACACTACATTAACAACAGATAAATAAATTTACAAAATATATTTATTATTTTGCACATTTATTGAATTAATTTATTTATCTTTGTTGTTATTGTAATTTGTAGCGTGTGTTTGGTCGTTTGCCACATTCTTTGATATTATTTATCTGCATTTAACTGCAATAAAAAAATATGCTATGTCCTGAATCAGTTTTTGCCCTAACTGTGGAAAAGGTGGCTAGTCGACTACTTTTTTGAATTATACCAGTTAAATGTGATTTGATCATTAGTCAGATTCTGTGTGAAATGTAATTTGTCATCAGTGGCATAACTGTAGCATTTCTAATGTTTTTGATTTTGTTCTTGTTTTTTTTTTCCGGTACCTTGGACTGTATGAAATGATCTTTCATCATGTTGCATCATGTTTTTTTTTTTTAATTTATATATAGTGTATCATATGTAGTATAACAATACTGTAATAATGTACAGATTCTTAACCACAAAAGACACTGAACTCCAGTCCACTCATATTCATTACAGTACCATAAAGCTATTCTCTCCTCAGTCAGAATCATGAGCATCATCCCTCAGTATGAGTATCAGGGAGGGGCTTCCTATGGTCTTTCTGCCACCTCTGACACCCAGGAGACACCTTCGGATAATGAAACGGCACACGCACATTTGGCTCCTGCACTTCAAGAGAAAGCAATCCACTGCACCCCTCCAAAAGAGCTATTAGATTTTATAATTACTACACAGGATGAGCATGAACCTCTGTGTGGGGCTTTAAGGACTGGGGCTTGCCTCTTAGTGCTATTGTTATGCATTAAACATGAAGCTCAGATGCAGCAACGTGGAAGCTACACTCCCTTGAGAGGATTCTGAAGTGTCTGAGAGAATACCAGGATTTCCCTTAATGTGTATGAAAAAACAAGAATTAAAAGCGCATACACATGTCTACACTGAGGCTCATTTTGGATTTTGGTTTAAAATGATACTGCTAGTCAAAAGTTGGAAAGGATGGGGCATGAGTTTATAGCAAAACAATCAGTGCCAGGGTAATATGATGCTGTAACAGCACAACCTGAAGTGTCATATTCCTCTTTTACCACAGCAATTTGCCAATGATTAACATTTTTAATTTGTAAAAAAAAATACCAAGATTTTTAAATATTAAACATAAACTTCTCTTATGTACACATATACTTATATATACGTATACTTACTTATATATATGTATACATATATACTTATACACACATATATATATATATATATATATATATATATATATATATATATATATATATATATATATATATATATACTATATATATATATATATATATATATATATATATACATATATATACACATAGCCGAAAGCACCTACAATGGGCACGTGAGCATCAGAACTGGACCATGGAGCAGCGGAAGTAGTCTGATGAATCACATTTTCTTTTACACTGCCAGGAAACCTTGGATCCTGGCATTCAAGTGGATGTTACTTTGACACATTCCACCTACCTAAACATTGTTGCAGACTAAGTACACCCCTTCATGGCAACAGTATTCCCTAATGGCAATGGCTTCTTTCAGCAGGATAATGCGCCCTGCCACACTGCAAAAATTGTTCAGGAATGGTTTGAAGAACATGACAAAGAGCTCAAGATGTTGACTTGGCCTCCAAATTCCCCAGATCTCAATCTGATCAAACATCTGTGGGATGTGCTGGACATACAAGTCCGATCCATAGAGGCACCACCTTACAACTTACAGGACTTGAATCTGCTGCTAAAGTCTTGGTGCCAGATACAACAGCACACCTTCAGAGGTCTTGTGGAGTCCATGCCTCGACAGGTCAGAGCTGTTTTGGCGGCACAATGGGACCTACACAATATTAGGCAGGTGAATTTGATGTTATGGCTGATTGGTATATGCACTCACCATCTACTTTAATAGGAACACATGTACAACTGACAGCATTAATATAAACCTGTGATGGCATTCCTGTCAGATGTGCTTTTTACAGAAGATTCGAGAATTCAGCAGTGTTGTGGTATACTAGAGTTTATTCACTGTTAATGCCACAGATCAAACAGATCTAGAGAGAATGATAGAGCATTGAAATTAGGAATAAGGAAAACGAAATCTTTGTGGAACTTATCAACTGGTTGCTCTCGGATCATAATGAACCTTTATAAATGGCAGGCAGACGTGGAGGTTAAATCCAGTAAACCTACAAAAAAAAGATTCATAGACAGTGCTAGTGTTAACTGTAAAACATAAATTTTCAAGTTCCTAATTAGCATCATAAAAATCTTGGCCTTTTCCAATTAGATTAGGTCTAGGTTCTTGCAATAAACTATCATTTCTAACATTTCTCAATTCAATACACATTTAATAATAAACATTAGATTTTAGAGT
The DNA here is from genome assembly GCF_027358585.1 of Pangasianodon hypophthalmus. Taxonomy (NCBI): domain Eukaryota; kingdom Metazoa; phylum Chordata; class Actinopteri; order Siluriformes; family Pangasiidae; genus Pangasianodon; species Pangasianodon hypophthalmus. The sequence goes on along the minus strand of NC_069733.1, from coordinate 8,232,390 downwards.
ATTTAAAATGAAATCATTTAAACAGAAAAGCTAAATTATAGTGTGTGTGTTCAGAAATTTTTGACTGACAGTGTAGGTTTGTTACACTGTTGGGTACCAACCCAAGACCCAGGAATGTTCAGAACGCTGATGTTTTTTGCATTTGGGTTCATGAACGAGGTGATGTTTGATTTCTCAGCAGAGAGAAAGAGAGAGAGAGAGAGATACGAAGCCAGGTGGCTGACCCGGTGTCACTGTGCAATGTTTCGGTAACTAGTAGAACCTCCCACAGGATAATGACAAGGGTTCATGCACGCTTCACCAAGAGCAGGTGGTGGAGGTCGTGGTCACATCACCTACCTGAACTAGTTATGCATGTAGACAGCTAGCAGACTTCCTGAGAGCAGAAGAGCACACAGTTTGCAGTGGGAGGTATGCCAAACAGGGCTAAAATATTGCTAAAATTATTAATATCCAATAATAGTACAAAATTTTGCATCTGTTCTATTTTTATGACACTCTGATTAAATTGTATGACACTCATTCTACTACATTCATTACTAATTTATTGTAGTATAGTAAGCACTATAATAGTCAGCATATGAAATCCATCCCACTATGATCTTCTTCAAAATTCTATTAGATCCCCAGTTGAAAATCACATGCCCAACATAATTTATGACACGTATCATAAGACCCAGCATGAGATGTGTTGCATATTTCCTACAATTGCTCATCTTTGTTGACACATTACTCATTAGCCAGTTGTATCCACTCTTTTCCTGCTGAAAAATGATTTTTTTACTATTATTTTCAAAAAAAACATCTAGCAGCTTATCTATAGAGCAGCTATAAAGCACCTGTCAAAGACATTCTGCTGGTGTGACATTTGGCTACATTTGGCTACTGGTGTGAGCCAGACAGCTAAAATGGGCCAGCCAGAGATCTTATGATCTCCATGTGCTTCATTGGATTTTTGTCAGCTGTATTATTAGGAGACAGAGAGGAAATGTGTGTGTGTGTGTGTGTGTGTGTGTGAGGGGAGGGGGGCGTATTTATCAGTCCATGAAGACAAGATCCTGTTCACACACCAACCTCATGAGGACAAACAGCATCTGGAGACAAGAAAAATCTGGTTCTTGTAATGAAAATGCACTGATACATGTAAGGAGAATGTCATTGAGCTCATTTAACCTTAGTGTGTGAAGGAACCAAATGTTCTCACAAGAATAGGAATATTTGACAGTTTTGACCTTGTGGGGACATTTGGCCTGTCCCCATGTGGGAAAGTGCTTTTTTAGCTGCTTTTTTATACTAAGTTTTTTTTAAAAGTTACTGGTTACTGAGGTTAAGGTTAGGGTTAGGGTTAGGTTTAGCGTGGCATTAATTAGCTGCATTAATAGTTGTGTCAGTGCAAGATCCTTACAAGGATAATAAGACGAACGTGTGTGTGTGTGTTCTCTCAAAGACAATAAAATATGATGACAAAGGCAAATGACCAGCAAAAGGACCTCACAGGCCATTTTGTCACATTATTCATATTTTTTGTATGAACATGTGTGTGTAAACATAATCTGTTCCAATTGTGCATCGTGCATGTATATGTGTTGATTACGAGTGTGCCCATGGGTGTGTTTCTGCATACATATACTCAAATACAGTATATTTGTGTGTGTGTGTGTGTGTGTGTGTGTGTGTGTGAGTGTGCCCGCCTACATGCGTAACTAGGTTTGCATTCCCTTCCAGGGAAACCCTGCATGAGCACAAAGGCCCCCTTGTCTTAAGGTGTCATGGAGCAGTATGTATCAGACACAAGATTGAATGTCCCTTAAGCATGGAGGAAGCAGAGAGAAGGGGCGAGACCGTGCCAGCCTGCCACCAAAGAAGCTTTTGACTACGGGCCAAAACAGATGGCTGGGAATGGAGAAACAAGGTCAGAGGACAGCGAACACAACTCTCGCCCCTCCTTTGGCCTCCCCACATTTGATACGGCGGAGCATCATCTGATGTCCGCCTTTCTTTTTAATTAAAATGGATGGTATGGAATAAGAGCTCGCTTGTTTTCCCTGGAAGGTGCTTAGGGGAGAAGTAAAGCTACACAGTGGCTTTGTGCGGCCCTGTCGGGATGAAAAGAGCTACTGTGTCAGTCGCTCGGAGTGCGAGCAGTCAAAGATAACCCAGGCCCGATTGATAACAGTCACGACAATGTTTAGAAGACATGTATCTACATGGGAGTTGATAACTTATGGTAACACGACCTCGGGGTGGTCCCTGCCACATTCACACTGCCACAATGCGGACCAAGGCTCTTTCCGTGTTTTTGTGGCCTAATCTACCGTTATCCGATGCCTTCTTGGCCTGTGTCAGATGTTGCGTGATGCTCACACAGTACCGGTCAGTCACACTGGAAATGGGTCGACTAGAGCACTAACACATTAGCCTCCTTAAAAAAACACTCTTTCAGCACTAGACTATTACACTCAGTTCCAGAGTGTTGGTCATTATATCAATTCCAAAAAAAAATTCATGGTAATATGTATATTTAGGTTTTTTTTTTATTTGCTTAGATTCTCTTTTAAAGAAAAAGTAAGAAAAAAGAATTAGACCTTACACTGCATGATGCAGTTATAAATGTAGCTATTCTGTCAGTATATAGTAAAATAGAAAATAATAGCTACATATAATTTTAAATATGCATTTTTTTCTTTTTAAAAATAAACTAATCAATCAGCACTGAATGTGCCTTACTCATCCACTTCACATTCCCTCCTTGCATTTATACTTGCTAAATTTGCTAAATTTCCTGATTTCCTCAGTTTTAAAACTGAACAAAGCTCAGATTAACATACAGCCATTTTTAAGCTCTTGATTTCATCATTTATTCCTTTACATGAAGCTGCCACTTCAGTAGCAAGCATGATCAGTTCGCAAGTCTCTGCTGGCCAACAAGATCTTATGAATAAGTTAGCTTGCCAATCTAAAAGGAAGAAACTTGATCCTTTCCAAATGCAGGTGGATTTTCTACCTATTTATCTCAAACAAACTGTTTTGGACATTTTGCCAGCATCACAAAACAGTGCTGCTATACAGTGCTAGTGCTATACTAGCAATGTTCTTCAATAAAAGGGAAGAAAATATATATTGTATACACCTTCTTTTAGGGCTTTTAGGGCTTTAGCAAGGACCACCAGTGTCATGTTCTAGACAAGTCCAAGATCAGGACTAGCCGAGATCAAGTCAAGACCGTGTCTTAAGCAGGTTGAGACCAAGTCAAGATCGAGTCCAAATATAAGTGAGAGTGAGTCAAGATTGATACCAAAAACCACCAGTTCCTTTTCAAGCCCAAGCACAACTAGTTGACTTCATTCATGCATTGTCTCAATAATTAGACAATACAATAATTAGAAAAGACAGTATAAATATTTTTTTTACAAACTCTTGGTCAGACCAAGACCATATCTAACAAGACCATTGTCCTAGACCGAGACAAATCTAAGTACAAAGGCTAATAATTCCAAGACAGGTCCAAGTCCTACAGCTCTACCTGCTTAATTAACTCAATATTTAATGCCAGCATGTATGATTTATCGCTAAATAAAGCCTGCTAGGTAAAAAGTCTTAATCACAAGAGCAAAGCAGGTCCACGTTCATTAGTGCAAGACCTCACCCAAGTTCTGAAGGTCTGTTTCTGCCTGTTTCTGCTGTGTTGCTCAGATACTGTCTCTGGGTTCTATAGTCTGGGTGATAGGTAATTAACATAGTAGGTAAACCTACAGAGTCTATATCTGAATCATATAGAAACCTCTGTTATACATAACCCTACTATTTCAAAAGGCCAGAAGTAATCATCAAGTTAAGCTGGTTTTAAATAAAAATGCTGTTGAGCACTTGATTGCAAATCCTTTCAAGTCAACTACTACCATTGATCTGATACCGATAGACTCAGGTGATGCTGTGGACTGTAATACAGCCTTTTTTAGACATTATCTGCTTGTGTGGAGTTCTGGGTGGGTGATTGATTTGGCTCTTCATTTTCTTCGCTGTGTTGTACGTGTTGCAATGTAAGCAAATGTACGTGTTGAAAGTAACATAATTTATGAAGACAACTGAGCCACTGGCAGCAATGCAATCTCACGCCATCGAGTTTCACAGGTCATTCCCTGTCCATGCTTTCCTCATTACATCACTTTGCTTATTCTTTGTCTTATCAAAACACTGCAGGATTTTTTTTATGTACTTTTAATATACAGACAACACATCTGTGTTGACATTGTAGTGTCTTTGATCTTTCAGGGTCATGTATTGTCAGTGTAAAACCCAATGTTTGGAGTACAAAACAGTGAAATACACGGCACTGTCCTTTTTAGTGTGCACTTCAGATCCTGCACTTTCTCTGAAGCTATTGTAGTCTAACCACAGTGTGGGTAAGAGTGGACATCCAGTACAGAGGAAGCCGGCCAGCTGCAGAGGCAATGCACTGTAAGTGATACTAGATGAACCCTACAGACAAAAATAGAAATCCATGAGATAGGAAAATGGTGGGTGTTTATAGGTTTCTAAAAACAAAAACAAAAAAAAGTTGGACTGAATGGAGTTAATATATACAAATCAGAACTTAATATATAAACTGTATTAACACATCCCTTATATTTATTTTGTCTCACAGATAGTAAAAATAGTAATGTTCTTGATGGTCGAAAGGAATTGATTTACATAACCAAATGGTAATGATGAGGTGCACTCCAAATGAATCCCTATCAGTCCCGAGACTTTCCGAAATTTCCCTTTAACTCCCTAATGTCCTTTCCTAATAGTTTCATCATACTTATTGAATTCTTGATTATATGCTTTAAATTTAATAGCTGAATAAAAAGCTGAGTACAGCATTGAGATGCGCCCTTACTTTGTAACACGCTAATGATTTGATAATAAATTTGTGCATTTCTAAAATTGCCCTGTGGTTTGCAAGGTCATGAAAGGTCAAGAGAGTAACTAGTGATTGACCTCTATTCAATCCAGGACAAAGCCATTGATAGAAGACCCAGCATGCTTTATATGTCCAATCAATAAGCAATTATCACAGTATGCACACAGTGCTATTTTTGGCTTGCTTCAAACCCAAAAGGTTTAAAACCAGCCAGTTTAATACAATACCCACATCACATATTGTATTGTCCACAGAGGCTATAAAAATCTACCATAACCCACTAGTTCCCAGAGTTTCATGCTGTGGTCAAAGAAGTGGTTATGGAGAGGAATTATGCATAAAAGTATAATCCACCAAGCGAGCAATGTCCGACTATAGTAAGAGCCGATGTTTATTTGACCCGTGACTGTATTTTGGGTCTTGAGAGAAGATTCTCTGCACCACGGCTGTTTCCGGGCAGGTCCCTTAAGCCATCAGGGCAGAGCGGATTAGAGGAATAAACATCTCGAAGCTCTGTGCTTTCATTGCCTCTTATTCTATGTGGAAAAGTGTCAGTTCAGTTTAAGCTGCACAGAACTAATCATGGTTCTTCAGTAAGTAAGAGGGTTATAGGAGGAAAAAAGCAAATGCAACATCAAAAATATAAAAGGGTTTCTATTTTCAGTTTACTAAATGCACTGAAAGCTACATTTTTAGTCTTCTGTCTTTCTATTTACTAAATATGATGGATGATTGGACTTGTTTTGATGCTGAATCTATTCTGCTGCTGGATGCTGCCGTAACCCTGACGTGTGTGTGTGTGTGTGTGTGTGTGTGTGTGTGAGAGAGAGAGAGAGAGAGAGAGAGAGAGAGATAAGAAAGTGTGTGTACTGCATATGTATGTGAATTGCTGTGTGTGTGTGTGTGTGTGTGTGTGTGTGTGTGTGTGTGTAAGAGAATGAGAGAGAAATAGAGGGAAAGATAGACAGGGAGTGAGAGAGACAGACAGAGACAGAGATAAGAGAGTGCGTGTACTGCATATGTATGTGAGTTGCTATGTGTGTGTGTGTGTGTGTGTGTGTGTGTGTGTGTGCATGTGTGTGTGTGCATGTGTGTGTGTGTGTGTGTGTGTGAGCGCACATGCAACATCAGCTGCATAAATGGGTTGTGGAGTTGTGAATATTTAACCAGCACCTGCACATGTTCATATGAGACTTGTATATTGTTTGTGTAACACATATGAATGTAGCATCACAATTTATTTGCCTATTTTTCTATATTATGCTTATTTATAACCACATGGAAATTTCCAAGCACCACTGCAAATTAATTAATGAAAACTGACTGTGTAACTCTGTAACATTATTATTATTGTTGTTGTTATTATTATTATTATTACTATTATTGTTGTTGTTGTTGTTGTTGTTTCTGCTGCTGTTAGTGATGATGATGATGATGATCATATCTTGTTGTGATCAACATTAGCAGATATACTGTATATATAAAATTACAATTACAATTATACAGTTATTCCATTTTTGACAATATACTAGTACAAATCTTACATTTTTGTTGGACTTTTGTTGGTGTGAATTTTATTTTATTTATATTTATTTATAATTTCATATAATAAAATATAGCCTAAGGAGAAGAAACACTTAAAGCTCTCTTGCAGATGAAGGGATATACTATTTAACATGCAAATCCTCTCTCCAGAAACGGAAAAAGGAAAACTCAGCTCCCTTTTGTGCACATCTCTCCGGGATTTCCTCCAGTAGTGCGCGATTCACCACGACTCGGTTCTTTATGAACGACTCTTTTAAGGCGGATGAATCGATTCACAATCACAAGGGGGTTTTTTTTGGGCTGGTTTTTTTGTCTGAACAAAAGACAAAAAGCATGGACTACCTTGCCAAATAAACAAGTCAGTGCAGTGTTCTACAACACTTGTTCTCTGTGGGCCTTTTTGTCATCTCTTGATGCAGACTGGTTTTTAGTTCAGACCATCTGGACGTCTACGGGCCCTCGCAGTCAGTAGTCAGGTTCACTATACCCTTCACAGTGATGCAGGATTCCCAACATTTGTATAACATTTCTTTTGGCACAGTGGCTAGCGTTGATGCCTCACGGCTCCAGGGTCCCCGGTTCGACTCACATCTCAGGACAGTGTCTGTGTGGAGTTTCTGTGTTCTTCACCCGTCGGCACGGGTTTCCTCTGGGTTCTCTGGTTTCCATCCAGTTCCCAGAAAAATGCTGGTGGATTGAACATGCTCTAGTTGTGAATGTCTGCATGTTGCCCTGCTACAGACTGCTGTCCCATCCAGGGTGTATTCCCGCCTTGTTCCCAGTGTTCCCAGGTTCACCCGGGGATCGGTTCCGGATCCACCACCACCCTGACTAACATAAAGCTGTTACTGAAGATGAATGAATAACGATAGACACAAGCTAAACCTCACTGTCCTTAATTTTGCTCCATAGCTGAAAGGACAGAGCCATCAGAAGACACAGATTACATTTTACTAAAACTGAGAAGGCCACTACACAGAAGATGCACATGAGCATAAATTGATGATTTTATACTTTGACATTTCTAGTAATCAGACATTACTACTAAAAAAAATCAGGTGGTATAACGCAAGTAAAGTACATAGAGCATAGTGTATACAGTAGAGCACAGTAGGCCTGCTCCTGCTGTTTAAACCTCAGTGCAAAGCAGCACAGTGGCGAATCGAACGAATCATATCGGTTCGAATCACTTCCACGGGTTTGTTAGTGAGAGTCGATTCTCTGACACTGTGAAGCCTTTCACTATAGGGCAGGCGCGCGCGTGGAGCTAGCCGGGGGCGGGCTTTCCGCTAAACCCAGCGGTAGGCTGATTCACTATCGATCACTCGGAAAAAGTCTGGAGGGCGGAGGTGGGGAGGATAGATTTCCGTACGGAGGACGATCGCGTAGTGTGTATGTGTGTGTGCGTGTGTGTGCATGTGTGTGTGTGTGTGCCTATGGTGTGGTCGGAGCACGGATTGATCCTCGCCTCGCTCTCGCGCTCGGACTGTAAGAAGAAGAACTCTAAAAGTGTGGCTTGAATCCACAAATCCAGAAACGCACTCTGTGTTTTCACCTCCGCTCACGACTTGACTGGCTCAGATCCTTGTGCTCTTGTTTGCTCGGTGTGTTTTCGGGGCGCGGATGGTGAGAAGCTGAGATTGAATGCGATCGTGCATGAAGGAGTGAAGTTGGAGGAGGACGGGAAAGCGGAGCTCCGGTTGTTGACTCGTTTGCGTGACGCGCGGAGTCTCCGGGTCGCTCCCCATCGCGCGCTGGATGGATGGGCATGGGGCAAACGGGATCTTACTACCGCGGGGCTGAGCGCCTTCTCACCGCCTCTCTGCTGCTTCTGATCACCCTTTCACTCCTGCTGCACACTGGTGATTACTCTTCTTCACTTCAATACTCCCTACTGAGTCACGCGCTCACAGCTTCTACCTCTATTACTAAAACATTACAATAATACTATAAAGTAGAAACACATGCAATACTTCTCCACTTAAAGTAGCTCCTGTATTGTCTTTTATGTTGTATTGTGATCCTCGAGGCATGATGTTTTGTGCTTTAGATAGATTTTTTAAAATAATAGTAATAATAATAATCATAATAATAATAATGTTATGCTTGTTGGAGCAGATGTGCTGCATCAGTCAACAATCAACACAAAACTGATTTCACACTCTTTTGACCTCAAGCAGAATGAACTGAGGGAAGTGGTCTTGTTCCTGTCCAATTTGTTCCACTAAGAACTGATACTGATTCCTATTGAATCAGATTGAAACTGTGAAACTGACCTCTCTGGTCTGGTCTGTGTCAAACACAAGTGTCTTTTTTTCCTTGTTATTCTTTTATTGTTGATGGGTTCATGATGGTACTGAGCCTCTAAATATGTCTGGCTCAATATATTTATGAGTGCTGGCCTACAGCTTGTCAATGCTAAACCTGTGACTGACTGCAAGCTTTTTTACCTTTACACATCATATGCAGTAAATCTGCTCTGGTACCTTTCTGACCTGGACAAACTATAGAAATGTAGTTTAGAAGTATCTAAAAATAGATATTATAACCGAATGCCCCAGTGTGCTTTCGTAAGTAGGAAGTTTCTGTGTTTTTAACATGTTCGAATATCCTTAGAAATCAGGAAATATTTGGATCATTCGGATATTCCTGTTCATTTTAGTTCTTGATCTGCAATAGAAGATGATTAGTATACAAAGATCTGTTTCAATCTGCAAAAAAAATCAGTTACTTAGCCTACATCTCTGTATGAAGATCTGTTTTTCCTCAGTAAAAAGTGGCTGCAGGGTTCTCGTCTTTCTCAGAAATACGTCTATTCAGGAAGGATTTGACGCCTTTCAAATGCCTATAGTCTACGTGCATGTTAGACGTGTTTGTCTAAAAGAGCCCATGTGGATGTTTTATTATACTCATTTGAAGAGCTTATGGTTTGGAGAGCTCGGGTTGTTTGTGCAGAGGAGAGTGTGAACCCATTTGGTGTCCTGGTTTCCTTTGGTCCTGTCTGTCAGCCATTCAGCTTTAAAGGCAGCATTAATACAGTTTTCCTGCACAATATCAACTGTGTTCTCAAACCTTTATAGTTAATTTAACCCAGTTCCTGTCAGGGCTGCGATATATCATATCATTTGTTAATCATTATTGTGGTATTAGCCATTTACCAGTCACTAAATGTTTTATTGTGTGCTGTGAGGATCCTGATGAAACTCAGCTGTTCTAGATAGTTTCTGCCGGGTTTTATAAATCATGGCATTCACATCCATTGTGTAAACAGTTTTGATTAAAATAATGCAAGCTAATATTTAACCATGTGAAATCAAGGTTCAGTAATGCGCTTTTAAGACACTACACTTTTAAGATCGCATAGACACAGTACTATATTTTGTCTCGATCATGCAGCCCTAGACCATGGATAGCTGAGTACACCCTTCATTTGCACTTCTTTAAACATCTCTAATGTATTTAAGAACTACAGTGTGTCCAGAAATCTCTTTTTAAATAGATATTATTTGCGTTGTAAATTCCCAGTGTCACTGTATGACAACGTGTATTTTAGTCCTCACCGGTGCTTTGACCAGCAGGAATTTAAGACATCTCTTAAGTGGGCTGACAAAATATTCTTTATTTCTGTTTTCAACCATGTATCTCTGCTGGAGTTGGTGGACTTCCAAATATGCAGGGAGTCTTGATTACATTTGAATGAGCAAAATGTTGTGCAGTCTCTTTCTGTTTGGCCTTTTCTCATTTCAAATAGCTCGTAGCCAGAGAAGATGATGGAAAATTAATCTTTTGTTATCACCTGGCCGAGACATGCTCCTGTTAAACATGTGTGGAAAAGTTCAAACCTATTTTGCAACACTAAAGGTAATCTGAAATATTTCAGAACAGCTTTAGAGCTGGAGATGTCGTTGGGACATGGTGGGCTGTAAGCTCCCCCACTGTATGCAGTTGTTGAAGTTCACTCCTGGAGGAGAAGGAGGATGGGATTGGTGGTGGTGGGGGGGTATGTGGGGGTGCAGTTGACCTCTCTGCCCTGGCCAAATTCCACATCTTGAAATTTCACTCGCTTCACACACCGGCGAGGGCCCCTCTGCAGCTGAGAAGCGCCTCGCAAAGCGCCTGGCCACCCTGAGAAAATATTTCCAGTGGCTTTAATTGCAACAAGGGTATGCTCTGTGCTCCGAAACGACACACTTCAGCCCTGCAAATTAACTCAGCCTGTGAAACAAACACCTTGTTTTTTTCTCTCCGTTGCTCTCTCTTGCTCTCTCTCAGCCTGTGGTTTATTACGAGCTTGGTTTTATGATCTCGGCTGAACCAGAAAAGAACACCAAGGACTTTGTTCTTTTCACGCCTGAGGCACTGAGGCAGTGAGTTTACATGGCACTTTAAAAAAAAAATCAATTCAGACCCATGATGTGAGAATTATGACAAGGTGTATACCATATGCACTGTATATATACTATATATATTATTTTGTTTTGAAATCTTTTCAGGTTATAATTTGTTCAATACAAAATATATTACAGAGGACGTATTGACGGTTGAGTTCAGCATCACTATTTGGCACTACACCGAGACATTCTAACACAAACTGCGAGAGTTTGATTTGTACACGCCACACTGCTAGTAATACTTTATGATCTGCTGCCCCCACCTGGGGGACCCCTGAGACATTCCATTTCTCACTCACTCTAAAATTACAAACAGCTTTAGGGGACGAAGACGACTGGCCTACTTTCCCTACTCCCCTCCATTTCTTCTCTTATCAAGTGTCCCAGTGTCATTGTTGTTATTGGTATGACTGTGGATCCAATTGCATGGCTCCCCTCATGACAGCGTTTTTGAAGTGGCAGTGTCAGGTGACATGCTAATTGTGTTTCAGCTACCTAGCCACAAAAAACAGACCGTGTCCATGACTGCCAAGAATTGGATTAGGATCGGCCGTGATCGTAAACCTCAGCTCGACCGTTCTGCACGTGTCTGTAAAGATTTGGTCATCCACGTCATTCTGAACTTGTAGCCATGATAGACATTTCATGCTGAAATCGCAGCAGCACCACCATGCTGCCACTGTTGTGTTCATGAGCAAGACTCTTAACCCTCAACTGCTGGGTTGTATCCTGTCTCAGTTGTATGTAAGGAAAAAAGTGTCACCCAAATTAGAAAATGTAAATGCGGGGAACAAACTAGACTTAAACAGGCTTTTTCTCCCACTCTGAGCTCAGTTCCTTCATCCTGTCACCGTCTCAGACAAATGTCGGAGGGCAACATCTTGCCAATGCCCCACACATGCAGCTGGGTGAAGTGCTGGAGGCGCATGAGTTTGCCGGGTGACGAGGTCATGCGGGGCCTCTGTGAAAAGCCTCTCTGTTTGTGGGTGAGATGTGGGACCTACATGGCTAACACAGTTACATCTACAACTTCGTCTTCTAGCATTTTGTTTAGCTACCTATAGATACTTGCATTACCACTAAGACCTGTGAAATGAAGCCTGTTTCTAGATTTAACCAGACAGGATGCAGCAAAAGTAATAAAACCCATATCGCCATATTGACAGTTAATTATACGGCCTTTCTCCTGGCATTTTTCAAAGCCTTTGCCTTTGTACCACAACATGGCTTCAGCTGGTCCTCCATATTGTTTTACAGCTTGTCAGTGAAACCCAATCTGTCCATGCTTTGTCATGCCGGCTGCAGTGGAGGACGCTGGGCTGATCTTCCGCCGCTGGCCTCACTACGCCATCATCTGATAATCAAATCAGGCAGATTTGAATGGGCTGCTCTTGCAGGCTACAGTGGGAGGCCGCTTAGTGTGCAAGATTGAGTCATTACAGGCGTGTTAATGGAGAGGCTGCAGCTGATATCAGATTATGAAAGGCCTCTCTAAACCACTCTCTCTTTTTCTTTCACTCTCTCTCTCTCTCTCACTCTTTCTTATTTTTTTCTCTCTCGCATTCTCTCACTCTCTGAGGTAATGCACTTGGAACACACTTTAAAGCAAGTCGCAAGCTAATGGTGTATGAATGTTCTTTTCTCGCTCTCTCAGGCGTTTTATTTTGTGCTATGTCATCGCCAGATAATGGAGTGAAGTGCTTTGCGTGTGAAAATTGCATAATCAATAATGAAACAGAGCCTCTTAGCGTTTTTAAACAAAGACCACTGTGGCATGTGTACATGGTGGCCATTTGCACTTTTGAGTGTCCAAAGACACTAGAAAGTTGGTGGACCACATTGTAAAGCATATCAATGAAAACATTTTATTTGTTTTTTATTAACATATTAAAGAAAACATGAAAGTTACATTTGGCGTGAACTAAAGCTGCTTATTAGCTGCATATTTGCTTTTGGCTCTTTTGTATTTCTAGGCCAGGGTGCTAGTTGGTGAATATTGCTTTCACAGTAGAAAAGCCTCCGCTGTTTTTATCCTTTGAGGTGCCGTTTTATTTGATCTTATTGGTGCAATAAACAGGCTCCTCTGGCGATAAGGGGAGATTTTACACGCTTGTTGAGTCGGCTGTCTCTCTGCCTTTGCGCCGCAGCGTAAAACAAGTCCCGGAATCTGACCTTGAAGAAACACTCGGCACACCCTTTAGACAGATCTGGGACTTATAGGGAAATATTTGCACATATGCACAGTGTAAAGCACACTACTCCTTAACAATCCTTTGAATGCAATCATGTTACATAGTGTGACGATGAGTAATTTGTAAGCAAAAATAGCAGATGACACAATAACAACATAATTGCCTGTTATTATACATAACCAGATAATAGACTCAACTGTTTTTGCAACTTTGTGGAAGTTACTTTGAACACCTTGTCTCTTTTTTGTGAAAATGAAATGACTCTCCACTCTCTTTATAGATTTGAGACATGAAAATAGACTGCTAAAAACATTTATTAAAATCATGCTTTAAAAAGTTTTTTTTTTTTTTTTGAATTACAATAGATCTAGAGTTATATCAATGTACAAGTGGTAATATGTGACCCTGACAGCATACTTTATATCAACTTCTTTTAAAGACGTGAACTCAGCACTGACCTTTTTACCTTCTTAATTCATGTTTCTAATCATATTGTGCACAATTTATCTTTATATCAGTCACTTAAACGACAAAAAATTTGATGCATGTATCTAGAGATAGCTGTAATCTTCCATCAAAAATTCAAGAACTTGCCCGCCTTCTGATATTAGGCACGTGTAATTAGTAAGAAATGTAATTGTAAGAAATTTGTGAAGCAAGAATGCTTGCAAAATAATTAAATGAAAAGGTTTTATATATAATAAACACTACAGGACATGCTGTTATAGGAAAATAATCAGTATTAGGCTGGTTATTTTCCTATAGGAGCACATCCTGGAGTATTGTATACCACATCAATTTGCCAACGATTACAGAATAGACATTATGATTTCTCAAGTCTTTAATCTGTGCAATAAAAGAAATCAATTAGTCATTTTTCAATCAAATCAAAACTGTCTTAAAAGTAGTTGAGGTGATAATGGGATCAGTTAAAGCAATAATATTCTCACCGGTTTTGTGAGTATGGCTCAAATACATTGAGGAGCGTTTTGTCATTTTCCTTCTCGTCTTCTTCCAGGTGAAAGTCAGGTCCAGACTCCACAGTGCCGTATCCAGAAGTGCACCACAGACTTCGTCTCGCTCACGTCTCACCTGAACCCGTCTCTGGATGGCTTTGACACTGAGTTTTGCAAGGCTCTGCGGGCCTACTCAGGCTGCACACACCGTACTGCCAAAAGCTGCAGGGGCAACCTGGTTTTCCACTCGGCCATGCTGGGCATTAGTGACCTCATGAGCCAGAGGAACTGCTCCAAAGACGGACCCACGTCCTCTACACACCCGGCCGTTTCTGTCGAGCCCTGCAACTACCACAGCCGCTTCCATCATCATCAGGCTGCACCAACTGCCACAGGAACAGGGGTCCCTGGCGCACCAGAGCACGCAAGGCCCAACTACCTGTTCTGTGGTCTGTTTGGAGACCCACACCTTCGGACTTTTAAGGACCAGTTTCAGACATGCAAGGTGGAAGGGGCGTGGCCTCTTATTGATAATAATTACCTGTCAGTGCAGGTAACGAATGTGCCAGTGGTGCAGGGATCAAGTGCCACAGCAACAAACAAGGTGAGCTGTCCTATTGTTGTGTGTTGTGCAAATGTACTAGAGAAATGATCACTGATTTGATTTAGTTTTTCATTTCGTATGTTTACTGCTGTATATAGTAATTTATACAGCAGTGCTGTTGATTTCTTGAATCTGATTGCACAGAAGGCATTGATTCATTTTGTGTAACAGCAGCTCAGGCAATAGTAATGCAAATCAGAGGTTTATATTAATGCACGTGTTATAATACCTAGTTGTGACTATAGTAACAGTTCATTCACAGTGACTTGTATGGCAGATGCGCCACATAATCTCAGGCTAATAATAAAACGTGCTGATATTCAACATATAATCATTGATATAATGACGTTTTCTTTTAGGAGATATTTAATATTTATGAAAGGAGTCTCCAGTATCAGTGCTTTGTAACAGTAGGTTTTCTGCTAAGGAAAAGACTTCAGGACAGAGGACTCTGCGCTTTCTCGCTAGCATGACAAGCAGTGTTTTTCATTTAAGAGAGAAAAGAAAGAAAGACTGGTGAGGGAATGACTATTTATAGCTGCTATAATGTAAGCGATCACAGGAACTAACTTGGTTTGTGGATGTTCCACAACTTTAAATGTAACTTTAAATGGAAATATGTAGTTTTGTTCTTTAATTAATAAGAAAAAACGGTAACTTGGCTGTGTTTTTAAAGCAATGCTCCCTTTCTGTGGATGGAGAGAGGATAGGAAGACTAACAAATTTTACACAGCAGCAGATGGGCTGCAGTCAAGAAACTGTATACCTACAAATTGCACCTATATGTGTGTACCTGGTGTGTACACATATACAGCATAGGTGCCAAAATTTATAGGTATACAATGGTTTTAATATTTAGTTAGTGGTCCATATTCATTGACTAGTCATAGTATATCAATATGATTATAGTGCATTAAGCTGAATATATATTTAAATAATATATAGTGTAGGTGGATGATGTCATGCTAAAAGTCCATACACGTCCTGGTCACATTGTATTTTCTCACCAAACCAAGCTTTTTATAAGCACTATATATGTATAATTAACGTATTATGAGTAGCAGACTAAAAAAAGAAACAAATCAGTTAAAGCCGTAGATGCCTAAGAAGTCAACGAGGAATAACAACTTTGACTGAGTGTCTACAGGTGTTAGCTGAACAAAGCACAGTGCTCAGGTCTTGTGACTAGCACTTGTGACTAACACGTCTGTGAAACTCTAATGTCGTTAATGACTGGATATAGCCTGGGCTCAGGCGTGACCCTTAATAAGGTGGCCTTGAAAGAAGGCTCTGTCTCCATTTTTCCAAGTTGTATGGCTGTAAGACCTCACACACACATACATGTACACACACCAAGACAGTATGTTGGCTGCTGCTTGCTAGATGCTATTCTATCTTTCAGTGATGGTAAATATTTGTCAAACTAGCAGGCTGAGAGAGTTTAGAGATACATGTTCTACACAAGTCGCTCTTCCCGTTCCTCAAATTACAAAAGTGAAGCTCATCCAAGGTCGAGTGAGGGGTACAACACTTGGCTGTGTGAGGGGTAGCCTATAACTACCCACGTCTCATTTGTGACCTTGTGACTTTGGAGGTGGGGCGCGTTATTAGCGCTTGGCCGTAATTATTAGCACACACTGCTCGACTGAGGCCCTTTCAGCTGCTTCACCTAATGGCTAGTTAGTGGTCATTTTTCATCCATGTCATGGGAACAAAGCTTGCATTCATCCTGCACTAATGTAAAGCCACACATCTTGTTAGTCAGCAGGCTTCTCCTCTTTTTTTGTGTTATGGAACAGCGTGACTTTAAATCTGTACAGTATGTTTGCGTGTTTCGTAGGGCAAGTGCGTGCTAACAGGCAAATACATGTGACATCGATTACTATCTAAAATAGCAAATATATTTAGTTAAACATTTAAAACACTGATTCTGCCTAACAAAATATTAAAATGTTCTTTATGGTTTCTTTGTATATATTAATGCATATTGTCAGTATTATGCTAATTTGACACTGATAATAAATGTAGCATTATGACCTCAGTATTTAAGGGTCTGAGTGACCAGTGGGTTGTGAGCTTAAATCCCAGGACTGACCCCATCCCATGAAACCAGCTTCCCAACTATGGGAAAAAGTATTTGCCCCCTTGAGAATAAGCATTAAAGGAGTAGTTTGTCATTCTCAGAGCCTTCTGTGGCCTGTGAGGTAGATTGCAATTATAATGAAAATACCCTTCCTTCTCCTCTTCCTCCTCCTCTTCCTCCTCCTTCTCCAAGCAACACCCCCAACTTGTCGGTTGAAGCTTAATTGCCTTAAAAAAAAAAAAAAAAAAAAGGGCAGTGCCGAACAGCTCTGTTCCTGCATCATAATGTAATCATCGTTGTTAGAACAAAAGAACAGAAAATGCATCTTTAATACATTTAAAAGCCACTCTGCTTGGTCCAGACTTTGCAGATACAAGTGCTTGTTTAGATCTGTTCCTGCGTTCAGATGGGGTGGTGTTCAATTCTTTTAATAGGTAATTCCACATGAATGGCACACATATGTGGTATTCACTACTCCAGAAGTTGCAATTTTCTACTGGCACAGAATTTAGGAGTTGAGAAGCAATGTGGTGTTTCTCAATCTGGCTTGTATAGTCTTTTTTTTTTTTAGTAATTTATCCACACATCTGAGGGAACTGTTGAGATTCCTGATAGTTTTGTCTCAGTGTCCTATATTATGAGTGTATGGTGAAAACACGAATTCATATGCGCTCTATGTAAAAAAAAAAAAAAGAAAGAAAGAAAAGAAAAAAACAGAAATCTGAATGCAAGAGAAACTGACTATGTTCTAACTTCTGTTTCCAGATCACTGTCATCTTCAAACCGTATCAGGAGTGCACAGAGCAGAAGGTGTACCAGGCAGTGACGGATGACCTGCCAGCGGCGTTCGTGGATGGCACTGTTGTAGGTGGCACTAGTGAGACGCGCAGCCTTGTGGTGCTGGAAAAGCTGGCGGGTCGCCATGTGGAGCTGCATGCCGCCTACATTGGTGTAACGGTGGTGGTGCGCCAGCTGGGCCGTTACCTTACGCTGGCCGTACGCATGCCCCACGAGCTTGCTATGGCCTATGATGACACTCAGGACCTGCAGCTGTGCGTGAACGGCTGCCCCGCCTCAGAGCGCATCGAGCTGCCTGCACTCGGCCTCCAGCATGGCGGCACTCCCGCTCTCCCTTCTCTCTCTCCACCTCAGCAGGCCTTCAGCCTCGAGAGCGCCTCCAGGAAGTGCAGCGAGCAGCTGCAGGTCCAAGACATCTATTTCCACTCATGCGTCTTTGACCTGCTCACCACCGGCGACGCCAACTTCACCGCCGCCGCCTACAGCGCCCTCAAGGACGTGGAAGCTCTGCACCCCGAGAGGGAGCGCTGGCACATTTTCCCTCGTTCCACAGCCGGGTTAAGACTGACAGCAGCCCTGAATGCACTTCTCGTTTGCTTATTCGCCGCTGCACTTTTGTAAACAGCGTGGCCATGACTGACTCAACTTTCATAATAAAATTCACGGAAGCACGAGGAGACTTTGTAAACAATCAGAGCATTACTTGTATATATTGTGTAGATGGAGGAGACAGGAGATGCTCCTTTGTATGACTGTAAATTTGTGTACATGCCATTTTCAGGAGAGTTGGGGTGCTCAGTGAATTTTTTTATGTGTGTGAAATTTTTGTGACTTTTGTTTTGGTGTCGTCCTTGCGAGAGGAAGTCTGAATGGAAGCACTTTATTTTTTTATTTTGTTGCAACTACAGAACAGTGTTCCACAGAACCGCAGAGCTCAATAGTCTCGGATAGCTTGTCTTTTTAATACCCGCAGGCGCTTTTTCAAACCCTTTACTTGTGTCTGTATGTAGATAGGACTTGCCTCACCATGGTACTCCACAACGACAGTTGGTTATTTCAAGAGTGCAGTTATTAGTACAGTAGTAAATAGTAATGTGGCTAGATTTCCAAGGATCACAGTTGTAACACAACCGCAGTATGTCTAGATCTCATTCCTTGTTTGTAGTCTAGAGCTCAATATTGTTGTTGGACTTTTGTGTAAGTGTTGAGTAAAATATGAAGAATTCAAACCAACACAGCAGACATGGGTTGAAGTAAAACAGGGATCTTATAAGGAACTGTTCAGTGGTCTGTTATCCATCCGGCAGACCAAATTTCATTTCATTTGCATTTAATTCAGTCCTGCGTTTCATCAGTAACAATCAGAATATCTTTGTATCCGGCACGACTAACTACAGATGGCCAAACATTTTATAAATGGACACGTATTTCATAAATTCAGTCTGATTTGATTATCCTTAACCTTTTTCACACTGAAGAAACTGGATTGCTAAAATGAGTCACGTTTCGTTTCCATGTGATTAGATGGAACTGCAGCTTTTTCTTCAGCCACTCACAACTAATGTATGGCCTTTTTTTAGTCTCTTTCTTGCAAAACAAGGTAGACCATCAATTACAGCATATCTATTGTTCAGTATAATGTCCTCCAACCAAAGATTTTGTGTCATTCTGCTATTCTTCATACGAGAGAATTAGTTTTACCATAAAGGATAGTCACTGTGTTCCTGATTAGCATGTGAAGCTCATTACAGTATGCTTTGCACGCTGACGTCATGCAGGAACACTGATGTAAAACCTTTTTTTGCCAGGATTTATAGGCTTGCATCTAAGAAATTGGGCTTTTTTCTTCCCAGAAGATGCTTTTTTGGTCTCTTCTTAACAAAGCTTAAGGTCTGTCTGTAACAAAGCTCACTGTGCTTAGCATTTACATTTAACTGACTATGCCAGCAATGCTTATTCTTTACGCTGACTGCCTTACAGTGGATCCTAAATGAATCAACACTCCCATCCTAAAAAGACTTGCTACTGTAGACTCACATTTTGTACGTTCATTTGTTTGCAACTACTGCCAGTGCTGAAGAGCTGCTAACATACTGTGACTAGATTTTATTTGGAACACTGGGATTTTCTGTGATTGGCCAAATCCTTGATAATTATTGATTGGCCAAATCCTAGATAGGCTTTATTTCGCCGTATAATAGAAAAGACCAGAGCAAAGCATCTGAGTGCAATTAACTGCAAAGATAAGCCTTCATCCTGTGTTTTTGCTTTGTTGCGTTTGATCTTGTGATTTTTTTTTTTGAGTGAAATCTGTTTTTGTGAAGAGTGACTGCTCAATGTTTATACTTAAATTATTTATGAAATATAGTGTATTGTTAGAGAAGGTCCATATTCTTGCTGTTTGGAGAAAAAAAAAAAAAAAACATTTCAGATGTGATTGTACTGCCACCTAGTGGACCACCGTTGTTACATCAGTGTTTTAGTAATGTTGCGGCGACTGAAAACAAGGAGAAAAAATGTGTTTTATTTAAAAACATTAAAAGAAAATACATACATTTTGTAGGCTTTGAGTGGTTACTGATTTGTACTGCTTCTCTGTTCTGTATTATAATGGTAGTGACACATCTTGGCCAGGGAAAACCCTTTACATGGTCAAATTTTGACATTTTCTACTATATATAGTTACCAAAAACTTCAGGTCTGAATTATGTTTCTCTTTCACATGTGTCTCAATCAGTAAAGTTCTAACATTTTAAAGAAAAGTAAAGTTTTTACTTTAAAAACATTTTAAAGTCCCCAAAAGTGAAAATGAAGAAAATTGCTTTTAAAGTTTTCAAATTCCAATTCCATTGAAATATACCCCACCTAAATCTACATTTATAATCTAATCTACTTACTGAAAAACAATGTTACCTCCAATTTTTTAAAAAATTATAAGTGTACTATAGGTAAAGAGTTCTCATTGATTATCAGCATCATCCTCATCAGCCACTGTCTCTGCATGGTTAACCTAAATAAAAGCATGTCTACATTGTCTTGGTAAAATATATTTATAATATTGATTGATATTTCATCATTTTTGGCTGTTTTCCAAATTTCAGCCACAGAGAAGCTGATGGGTTTTCCGAGACTGCCTCATATTTATTATTACTTACGGGGTTATTCATAACTAAATCATACATGTCTAACAGCCTACTGGTTTATATTATGAGTAATGAAAGAACCTCCATTAACTGTACAAAACTAAACATGCTCACAAAACTTGCACAGTAGTCACAGTGTTTGTTTTTTACATTACGCAGAATATGAAATTGACATTCCCATGACTGAGAGGTAACTGAACAGACTGCCATTCAAAGCTGTCTAGTGCACTTCACCTGTTCTTCATAGCTTGAGGTTCATTTGTGATCAGATAACTCCTTGTTCTCACACCACAGAATGTAGCACCTGTGTTTGCATCAGACAGCTTCGGTTCATTATCTGATCGAAAGGCCTGAGGAAAAGCCCAACATTCAAAACGTTCAGCTCCTACACACTGATGCCTGCATTTTACCAGGAGTGATGTGTATCCAAGTGGAACAGGTCTTCTACAATCTTTCTATGGAGCTCAGTTCTTCAGTCATCACTACATTCTGACAGAGGCAAGGAGAATTACTGAGCACAAATAATAATAATAATAATAATAATAATAATAATAATAAAACAATTAGATCCTATTTACAGTATAGTAGTAGATTTTAATAGAGTATTTACCATTTTATTACAGCTTGTGTTGTCATCAAGACATTGAAGACTGTGATCTTTACAAGGATAATCCTAAGAAACAGGATGAACAGAAGGATAGTGTGTGCTCGGATAGCTGGTGGAATGAAAGAAAAATACTGGTTACTTTGGCCCACTTAAAACTGGCTTATATGAAAATACAAAATATGTGAGTGCATATATATGACTAACCGTTAGAAAAACTTTGATACTCAGAACATGTATGCTCCATGTTGTCATTATCAAAATCTAAAAGGAAAAAAACACTAATCATCAACAAATTAATTCCATAAAATATTGTAATGTATTGTCAAAAGTCAGTATTTATAATTAGTCAGTTTCCCCACTGAATGAGCGACCCAGACATGTTAAAAGATGACACATACCCACAGCAATTTGACACAATTTAAGATGATGAGCTGTTGATTTACCTATTCTGCTCTTTCGCAATCCATAGTTGTGTCCAGCCTTGAAGAGAATTGTGCTTCTGTGACTGATGAAGCAAGTGTACGTGTCCCATTCCTTAGGAACAAGTGATCGAACAGACACTGTGTCCTGAGCATCTTCTTTTCCTAGTATGTTATATAAGGCAGGGCTTGATCTGCTGGTACTTTTGGAGAGCCAGGCCATCCCTCCATCCCTGTTTAGGACATCATTGACCACACAGACCAGGATGGTCAAACCTCCATGGTCCAACGGGATATGGAAAAAGGGTGATGTGGAAAAGGGGGCGGCCTTTACATCCGCCATGTTATCCACTATCAAATAGACATCATAAAACCAATAAACATCCAACAATCAATATGGCATTGGTGTGTCAACAACCCAAGACTGAGGCATATATAATATAAGGATATCAAGTTCTCCATAAATGTCTTTTACTTACTTGTAAGGAGCAGGATGATAAGTAAGCTGTAGAGCATGATGCTGACTGGGGTATTTCTCTGAGCTCTGTAGAGCCACGCAGAGGATTATCAACTTTCAGTCACATGACTTCACACCCACCATGGAGTCTTTCATTCCACTGTGCTGTCCTTTCCTCTCTGCATAGACACGGACATGCTTTGGCTAAAGGACACAGATATCTGTGGTCTTCTTTAATTGAGTTTATATTGGTCCCAAATCCTGCTGGGAATTATAGGGCTAAACATTCAAGTGCAACTGCGTTATATACAACCATACATACATACATACATGCAAACACACAATTAGAGGAAATGCTGTAAATGTAAAAATAATTAATGGGTTTGGACAGTACATACTGAACACCACTCTACAATAGGCTATTATTTATTGATCTAACAGTAAAAACTACAAGTTGAAAAATTTTCTGACATGCCAGCACACTCATATGAGTGTAAATGTAAATGATTCACTGTCTTTCTGCAGGTCTGTGGATCACACCTGTTTTTGGTTTGTGGTCAACCAATAACAATGATAGGCTTTGACAATGAAACTAACGACTTTTCTACATCTGCTTCTCCATACCTGAACTGTTACTCATCATATGTAACCTAACGTTTGCTTTCAAAGAATATTTGAGGGTTTTTTTTTGTTTTTTTTTACACTTTTTTACATTGTGACAGATGAATACTTGTTACAGGAGAGAAAACAAGCTGTTTAAGCTCATTTATCTACATTGCACTCTTGCGCCTGTTACTAGTATTTAATTACACAGTTTTTGGCTTTATTGACCACAACTTAATACATTTTGTGTCAGAGTAATTGTAAAAATACCCTATCCAAACAAAGAAGCAGTCTGAGGTGAATGCATCCACAAGCAAATTTGACTGACAGGTCACATGATTAGTGTCTGCAAACAATAATTCTTACATATTAATATACTGGTGCAATCACCAAACATGTCCACTCAGAAACACGAGTGTGTGTTTGAGTCCAGTGTACGGTTTACTGTCTAGGGTAACAATGAGACAATTCATAAATTGATTATTATTGATTATAAATGATTATAAATCAATTACTTACAACAAAGGATAGACAAATGGTGCGCAAAAAAAATGTTAAATGATGTGTAAATAGCCTAGCAAGGTGATTTGCCTGTACCTCTTATATACGAAAAATAGTCCTTCTCTTCATCATCATCATTCGTGAATAAACGTGAATAAACCTTAGACTCCTAGACAACAAAGTTGGTTACATATTGAACAGAGGCTACTAAATTGAACTGTCGCATCTTAGCAGATTCAGTGGCATCATCAAATATCATAACATTGCTTTATAAATTTAAATCGGATTGTATTGTAGCAGATTTAATGGTATGTTAAAAAAAATTGGAATTGTTACCTTATGAATCTAAATTGTATTGTAGCTGAAACAGAGGTACCATCAATTATACAACAGTTAGTTCCAGTCCACCAATTTGATTGGAAAAAATTGTTGTATAAAAGCAATATCTCATTCGCAATCCTACTGTAGAACTGCACTCTTGCTTGTGCGATGTTTCTTGCTTAATTATACAACAGTTAGTTCCAGTCCACTAATTTGATTGGACAAGCGGTGTTCCAAGAGTTCTGATATTTAGTATGGCATTTCACTGTGTGTCTCACTCCACTTGTCTGTGTGCGCTACATAAATTTCCCATTCTATCAAGAGTTCGTTACATTGAAATCATTACTACACTTACTACATGCTGTCAATCAGTCTGTGCGTTACCATGGAAACACATAATTCTCTATCAAGCTGTGGCTTCTTTAGGAACTACTTTTGCTGACGGAACAAAAATAAACCAAATGTTTGACCATATTGTGTCTGAAATGTCTATTACTCCATATTTCTTGTTTATATCACACTTGTTTATACCCCATTCCCAGTTGTTCTGTTGTAATGAATATCAGCACGGCTGTGTTTACAAACAGCTGCGTCACAGCACTGCTGATATTCAGTATAACATCATATCGAATTGTTGCCTTAAGAACCGAAATCATATCGTATCACGTGCAAGACTGAGGTTCACGCCCCTCTCTCCCTTTGACTCTCTCCCTTCGAGCCAACTGAGATCTCAATAGCCATTAGCTGCCTCTCCTAGGCCACGCCCCTGATACGCGTATTATTGGCCACGCCCCTGTTAATAATGGCACCTGAGTGTTTTTAAAACCGACTTTGAGACTTTGACACACCGCCTAAATGACAGATAGATAGATAGAGAGAGAGAGAGAGAGAGAGAGAGAGAAAGAGAGAGAGTCTGTCTCTCACTGCTAGAGGAGGGAGCAGTTTAAATTGCGCTAATCCAGTAGCAGCTGCGCGCGCAGGGGATTGTGGGTCATCAGCGGCGACACGAAAGGGAAAATGAAAGCTCGGGTTCGCGCGCCACAGTGACGCGGCTGAAACTCAGGTAAACTCATCACCTTGTTTCTGTAACCTAAAAGATTTCTCTCGGCGTTTTTGCACGTGCCTGTTACATATTGCCTATGTGAGCGTGTCCACTGCAGTGTGCTTCCTACTGTACAGTCGTGTGAAGTGTCCTTTACTGTAAGTGCCTGTGGAAATGTGACTGAGTCGCAGTGTCACGTTACAGGTTCATGCTCTGCGTTAGCTGTATCCCAGTATATCCTACTAAAGCCTGCTGCAGTTCATATGGTCTGCTGTTGTGCACACAAATATGTGTCCTGGTTGTACAGGACATTCTTTCCAGCATGCCAGCCCTATCAGATGGACTGGCATTGAAACAGAGGCAATACTTCTGCTCCATACTGTAGGGCCTCCTTTCCCTGCCTTCCTGTTAAATCTAAACTGTAATTCAGAGTTGCTTGCCCGAGTCAGGGAGATGTAACTGCTTTATAATTGTTTACATGCTGTTTATCACTGCATATCCTGGAGTCATGGCTGTGGTCAAAACACAGACATTCAGGCTGAGCTGAGGTAAACCATAGCCTGGATATAAGACACCTTATACACGCTCTATGAGGTAGACCCATAATCAAAATTTACAGTTCCAGACCAGAAAACACTACAAATAGAAGATAGAGTAACCACAACAAACTACCTACATAACAATTTTATTAGAACGTTCAGATAACGTATTAGGCATGTCCTAAGAAGGTCAGCCAATGTCCCTGCAGTGTTTTGAAAACAAGAAGTATGAGCAATGATTTGTTCATACTAGACCAAACAAACCTTACTGTTAACGGTCCTATGATTAAAAAAACATTCTCCAAACACCCAGAAAATACAAACTGTACATTCTAGTAACCAAACATTAAGAAAACATTTACAGCTTAACCCTTAACCCCCCCAACCCTTAATCCAACTGAGCATGCATTTCACTTCCTGAAGAGGAGACTGAAGGGAGAAACCCCACAAAACAAACAACAACTGAAAGAAGCTGTGGTACAAGTCTGGAAAGGCATCACAAAAGAAGAATGCAACAGTTTGGTGATGTCCATGGGTCACCGACTTCATGCAGTTATTGCAAGCATGGGATATGCAACCAAATATTAAGTTTTATTTCCTTTGATTTACTTTAAGACTATCTGTGCCTATACTTTTACTCACCTAAAAATTGGGTGGTCTGCCACCAAATGTACAATGTTTTAAGTTGTTTAACACATCTAGATGTAAATATCAGGAAATGGAAGCTGAAATTCTGATCTATCGTCTCATATTCATTATTTGATCTCAAACCCAAATGTCTTCAGTGTATAACAAATACAAAGGAATTGGCATTGCTGTTACAATACTTTGAGAGGGGAGTGTAGCCTAGGGCTGGGTGATATTGCAAAAAAAAAAAAAAAAAAATAGATTTTTTCAACTGTATGAACAATTCTCGATTACGATCTCAATTTTTTTGTTCCTACATAATGGAATTATAAATAAATTGCATAATTTTTTTATTTATTAGGATGGACTTTGGAAAATGTAGATGTGTAAAAATAGTAACAGTGCCTTCTATAGCAAATAGTGCAAACAATGTTTTTTAAATAAAGGATATTTAAAGAAAGAATGTTAAAAAAAACAGTTTGCACTATTTGCTATAGATGGCGCTGTTACTATTTTTGCACAACTTGGTGAACCCTTCTTTCTCGACATAGTAATTGGGGATCATGTCTTTCATGACATGAAATGCCACTGCAACTGAGAAGTCAACTTGGGGTATTCTTCTCAAATCTGAGTTCCTTCCCTGTTTACTATGGGGTTAGAATTGTTTCATATTTCCAAATAAATAGATTACGATCCACAGAATTGTTTCATATTTCCAAATAGCTTACGATCCACAAATAAATGTAGAGAGATTCACAAAAAATTAAACAAATTCACAAATAAATAGAATAAATAAATTTGCGAGAACGTGCTACGATTGGTCAACGCAATGTGGCCGTTATCCGATTGAATTGGCGGGATGAGTCCAGCTATTTGTGGATTTGTGTGCACGTCTTGACCCTAGAAATGTTTC
Organism: Pangasianodon hypophthalmus; assembly: GCF_027358585.1. Classification (NCBI taxonomy): domain Eukaryota; kingdom Metazoa; phylum Chordata; class Actinopteri; order Siluriformes; family Pangasiidae; genus Pangasianodon; species Pangasianodon hypophthalmus. The sequence continues at coordinate 8,205,743 of NC_069733.1, read as the reverse complement.
CAGATCCACAAATGCACAGGAACGATCCACAAAGGCAGAGGAAGGGATCCAAAAATGAATGCCAGAGTTGTGTTTGTGACATGAAAACATGGCTGTTTAAACTTTTAAATAGCTTTTATGGATGTTTTAATTAAAAAAATAAAATAAATATGCATATATACAATATAGTATATGTACAGTCTCGATTGGAACATTTTGAAAATTGTGTTAAAACATTAATTGGAATGAACCAAATTAATTGTGAAAATTTCCCAGCACTACTATAGCTATCCTAAAATTATTAGCTGGGAATATTAAGAGGTTTGTAGCAATTTGCTGGCTATCCATCAAACAAGGAGACAGGGTTGTAAAAAAATGTGAATTATATTAGTCTACTGAATGATTTGAAGCTTCTGAGTTTTACTCTTTCAAAATAGAATGCTAATGAGCTGTGTCCTAGGCAACTTTTTAACTTTTCAAGCTACTTTTAAAATTAGCTAGTTAAGCTTCCAGTTATTAAAAAAGTCCTTTTAGACTGCCTTCTAAAGAAAGAGGTTCATTGTGTTTAAAGCAGAAACTTGTTAGACAATTTTGTTTCATTATTTATTAATAGGTTGACACCCTTAATTTCTTATTTTTTCTTTTTTTTTCTCTCTCTTCTTTCAGGTTAAACTGAATGCAGTTCTCGCTGAAGCATCAAGCTAAGAATGAGAGGAGCGTTTTAGTGCTAATACTACTACTCTTCAGTACATATATTTCATTCAAACCTCCAGTATGGATTTGTTACTTTTTGTCTTCACCTTATTGGCATTCCTTGGTACATGCCTGTCCTCTGAAAGCATCAACGCTGCAGCTGAAAACATCCATGTAGCGACCAATGGCCTCCCTTTCCCCTGGAGCAAGTTGCGCCTTCCGAATTACATTATTCCCATTCATTACCATCTGCTCATCCATCCCAACCTCACCACTCTGAGGTTCAACGGTTCAGTCAAGATTGAAATTGATGTGAAGAACAACACAAACTGGGTGGTCCTGCACAGCAAGAACCTTGAGATCATTACAGCTACTGTACTGGATGAGAGTGAGGCTCACTTGTCTGATAAAGTACTTCCTGTTCTGGAGTATCCTTCCCACGAGCAGATCGCCATCTTCTCTCCTAAGATTCTGTCCTCAGGAGAAAAGTACTTTCTTTATTTGGAATTTGGTGCAGCATTGGTTGATGGTTTCTATGGCTTTTACAGGAGTACCTACAAAACCAAAGAAGGAGAAACAAGGTTTGTGTGATAATCTTATGCTAGTTGGTGTGAAATTGTTGAACGTCTAGTAGAAGAAAATAATAATTTCATGGTTGCTGTCCATTATGTTTGATTATATCCAGGGTATTGGCATCTACTCACTTTGAGCCGACCTCAGCACGGATGGCCTTTCCATGTTTTGATGAGCCCATATTCAAAGCCAACTACTCTGTCCGGATCAGAAGGGGAGCCTCACACATTGCAATATCCAACATGCCCATAGTAAGATGTGACAAAATGAAAATGATATGAATCGTATGCTATGGCCTTCACAATCACTAGAGCTCAACCCAGTTGAACACCTGTGATAGATTTTGGACCAATGTGTTAGACAGCACTCTCTACCACCAAACACCAAAATTTGGGGTCAGGCAAGAATGTTAATTTTGGTGCTTTTTAGTTCATTTGGTGCACTACTTCTTACATTAGAGCAAGGATCTCGCACTGTGTATTTAAATCCACTATAAGTGATGTTAGTCTAGCTTTGTGTGAACTACACTTGCAGTGTAGATTCCTGATTGGCTAATACAGCCAGACTTTTCTCAGACCATCTCTTTTAGTGATGGTCATCAGGATGCAAAATTCATTTAGTTGAAAAAACTTCTACAGCTGCTTTAAAATCTGGCTAATATGCTAATATACTAAAAATGTAAGCCAAGGCTGAAAAAGTACTTTCTCTCATGCAGGAACAGACAGTGAAATTAAATGGTGGTCTGTTTGAGGATCGGTTTGAAACGAGTGTACGGATGAGCACTTACCTCGTGGCCTTCATCATCTGTGACTTCAAGTCCGTCAGTGGGCGAACTGCAACGGGGATTGACGTAAGTCAGATTGGTTGTCAGTCGTTTGCCACCCTACGTTTTCACATTGTGATATACCACAGCACATAGGTCATGTTGAATAAGTGCACTCATGTTGTACTTTGTTCTTTCTTAGGTTTCTGTTTATGCTGCACCACACAAGTGGCACCAAACCCACTATGCTCTTGAAGCCGCTATAAAACTTTTGGAGTTTTATGAGACATACTTCAATATCTACTATCCACTCCCCAAGCTAGGTAAATAATGTTAACCCAGTGTGTATTCCAATGTAAATTTCCCTTTCTCTTAAATTTAGTATGCTGTGTTTGTGTACTGTATTTACTTTTCTGTTATGTTCCTTCAGATTTGATAGCAATTCCAGATTTCCAGTCTGGAGCAATGGAAAACTGGGGTCTGACCACCTACAGAGAGACATCTCTCCTCTATGACCCAGAGGTCTCCTCTACCTCAGACAAGCTCTGGGTTACTTTGGTGATAGGACATGAGTTGGCCCATCAGGTAAGCACAGCAAACTTGGAGAAAAAGGATCAAGGGGCACTAAAATTAGCCCAGGAACAGTATTGCCAGGTTGAGTAGTTTTCTGCTGTGCAGAAAAAAATGCATGAATGGGTGGACTTAGCTGGACTTGGATAGGTTTAAAAGCCTGTTAATGTCTATTCTGTTGAGATTCTATCAAGATAAAGTTTTTTTGGGGGTGTATTAAAGGTGTATGTGTTTCTATACTACAGGATTAAATTTAAAAGTTTTGACTATTAATAATATATAATACTTTAGAAGTTTTTCAGGTGGATTTTAAACAACTGTGTGGCTGAAAACTGTAGAGAAGTTTCCATACCAGATAGAAAAGCAATCACACCAGGGAAAAATGTGAAATGCAATACACAGAATTGCTGTATTGAACTGTATTGTTTTTCATTTGTGACCTGTGGACAATGTGCCAAACAAAAAAGCAAAACCTTCATTGCATTCCTCTTATATTGCTTTAATGCTTGAGTGAAAAACATGCTTTTTTATGAATTAAACCCAGACTTTGTGTCAGAAGTAAATTTAATTCCTCGTTGCACTGCAGTTAATTTTCATCAGTGCACTGCAGTTGTGCCACACTGAAATGTCTAGTTGCAGCCTTAACCTGTGCTTAGGATCTGAAAGTGTAATTTTCCAGGAGGCGTTGCTGTCGTTATGAAGGAACACTCTTTGTGTGTTCACTGTTTCTTCATTCTTTCTGTATTGATTCTGTAATTATGGAAAATTATGCTTTCAGGCCCTTTTGCCCTTTTCTGATTATAACCATGCCTCCCGAGTGCATCTTAGAACTGTGATTAGACAGTGATTACATTTCAATGTGGCACAACTGCAACACACTAATAATAGTCAAATGCACTGCTGGTTGTTTTTTTATTGAAGAGCAACGTAAGGAAATGAAGATTTAGCTTTTCAGTGTGGAACCTTGTCCCAACTGAAAAGCATTACTGTCTGTGTATTGTATTTCAGGTTTTTCCCCCAGTGTATTTTCTTTTCTATCTGGCACAGAATCATCTCCATAGGAGACTATCAAACCTACCTTGCAACACTGACAAGGTCGTCCCAGTGGTACTGGGAATAAGTGAACTGAACATTTATTGACAATATTTTTTAACATTGTTATGAAATAGGATTTACTAATGCTTCTTAAATCAAAACCTGCTGAAATAAATTCATTATTTTATACTTACACTACATCTGTGATGATGTATAAACTGAATAATATTGAGTCTATGAAATGTGTAACACTGTTCTGTAGTGGTTTGGAAACCTGGTAACTATGGAGTGGTGGAATGACATATGGCTTAACGAGGGCTTTGCACAGTATATGGAGTTTGTTTCCGTCGAGGCTACGTTTCCACAACTGAAAGCGGTATGTTTTTATTCAAGTCTTTTTTTATCTAATGCCATAAATTAAAATTTTTCACTAGCATTCGTTCTTTTTGACCTGAATTTCAGGAGGATTACTTGTTGGACATCTGCTTTTTAGCGGTTGGTCGAGACTCACTCAATTCTTCCAGAGCAATCTCATCCTCTGCAGAGAACCCCACTCAGATAAAGGAGATGTTTGATACAGTGTCTTATGACAAGGTGATTCTCTATCAAAGAATCAAAGACCTCTTTGAATCCTTTTCCTATGTATTAGGATTATGTAGGGATATCCCCAACCCACATTTATAGCAGATTTTAATCTGGTCACTCAAACAGCCGGAGGTCTGAGGTACATTTAGTCAGATGTTCTGAGTAAATACACTCTCAAGCCACATTTGAAAATCCTTAATACATCATTTTGTTATAAGATCTGATTATTGATTATCAATCACCCTTTGCTTAAAAAAAACTGGAAACAAGTATCACGAGCTGATATATAATTATAGCTGATATATAATCCAGATCTCTGGGTATCCAGAGACGCATTTGACTATAGTCTAAATGTAGGTGGTTATCTTATCATGATACAATCCAAATACAAGACATAAAACAAGAAGTTGTGAACAGGTCAGTCAAAGTTTTCCTCCTATTAATTCATTTATATCGGACCTATTTGTGTTAAATGTTTAGGGGGCGTGCATTCTACACATGCTGAGGCATTTCCTGACAGATGATGTGTTCCAGAGTGGCATAGTCAGGTACCTGAGGAAGTTCAGTTACAAGAATGCCAAAAATGAGGATCTGTGGGACAGCCTGGTCAATGTAAAAACTTTTTCTCATTTTTGAGAAGTATGGAATTCTGCATTAATAATCAGTTTCTAATGTGAAGTATTTCATATTTCTCTGCTCTACAGACCTGCTCTGAAGAGGATTTTACATTAGGAGAATACTGTTATAGTGACGGACAGGCTACCAAAAATGCTGTATGATTCATTCCACACTTAAGAGTCTTATACAGTTCCTGTGTTTCAGCTTAATAATGCAAAACTAGAGTGTTTGTAACTCACTGCTTGTTCTGTAGTATCTGTTTGCTGGGGAGCACATAGACCTGAAGAAGATGATGTACACATGGACTCTACAGAAGGGCATCCCTTTGGTAACGGTGAAGCGACAGGGAACCAAGCTTTACATTGAGCAGGAGAGATTCATAAAGACAGTCCAGCCCAGTGACCCACTGTGGCACTCATTGCAAGCTGGGTAATTACCAAAAGCCCTCCTATTTGCTTAATCCTTAATGTAGGAGTCATAAATATTTTCTGTGCTTGTGTTGTATTAATTTCTCATTCTTTCCTAAACAGCTATCTGTGGCACATTCCTTTGACCTACAAATCAAGCCACTCCAGTGAAGAAATGAGGCATATATTAGAGACAAAGTCAGGTCTGAACCACTACAAGATAATTAATTTAACTCATAGAGTCAAGTAAGGAGGCAGTTATGCATTACTGAAATGCTTAATCACTTCTCAGATATGCTGATCCTCGATCAGGAAGTGGAATGGGTGAAGTTTAACACAGACATGAATGGCTACTACATTATCCACTATGATGCGGAGGGTTGGAGTGCACTAATTAACCTTCTGCAAGTGAACCACAGTGCTGTGAGCTTTAAGGACAGAGCCAACCTCATTCACAATGCCTTTCAGCTGGTCACGTAAGCTATCAACACAGTATGAAGACTAATGATCTGTTAGAAATCTTAAATGGAATGTAAATGCATTTTGCTACCAGTTTGCAAGCTATTTAAAGAAGTTAATTGCTTTGCTATTAAGCAGGATAAAAAAGAATTTCCTGGTTTGAACACAAGGTGTCACACTTAAGTAAAAAACAAATCTAAAAAATGGATCAGCTCCCTATCTCTTAGTCTTTCTCCTCTGCAAAATATTAAATATTTAGAACTGTAAACTTATACTAACATTACTGATATGACCAACACGCACACTGGCAAGATTAATATATTTTATATTTAGTATATTTAGTATATTTGTTTATTCATAGGAAAGTTTCTCTAATTAAGTCACCTAGTAAGTTATTCACTTCAATTAAACTTAAAAAATTATTTAAATAAAAAATAAAAATATAGTATATTGGTGACAGTCAATCAGGCTTCATATTAGCCCTGTAACAATTAATTAAATAATTGCCTGTTGTTAATTACTTGAGCTGATCATGATTACTTAAAGTGACTGTGATTAATTGTTCGATTTCTCACTCATTTCCCTTTGCATATAAATATAAGTAGTTCATTAACACAATGCTGATTCTTAGTTTATCAATTTAATCAAATCAAATCCCTGCAAATCATATTTGAATAGTTTTTCAACTATTTGAAACAATATACACTATATGGCAAAAATTTGTGGACACCTGATGAGAAATGTTTGAACACCCCTGCTATATAAAGCAAACTTACATATTGATATGTTCTGTTTTTTTTTTACATATACGTTTTTTTTTTTTTTTTAAACCGGATCTCTTCAGGGCAGGGCGCTTGACACTGGACCAGGCTTTGGATCTGATCACCTACTTAAAGTCTGAGACACACAATGTTCCCCTCCTCCAAGGCATCGGATATTTAGAATCATTTTACAAGATGGTAGAGAAGAGAAATATAGCTGATGTCACTCAAAATCTCAAGGTACTTGACCATCAGATGTCAGATTGATGTTTGTTAACCTATTCGTCTGGCTGGTAACCCACTACTGCATCTGTATTACTAGCAGACCACACTGTCAGTTTGTGATCATTGGTTCTGCCTTGACTTTAACTAAATTAATGTAATGTGCCAGACGTCCCTCAACAAGATATTTCCAGGATGTTGGAGTCAATCTAATTTGCTACTCCGTGTTCGTCCTTTGCATCTCAGTTAAAGAGGGCTGTTTTTTAAGTGGATTTCAGGCTATTAGATTTTTTTTTCATGTGAGATTGCAAAAATCTTGCCTTAAGGCCTCATCTTTTTACAGATTGGATTGAAAAAATTTTGCTATGTGAGTAGACAGTGACCCCTTGTGTGTGATTGCTTTTGTCCCGCAGACCTACATCCTGCAGTATTTTAGAAATGTGATAGACAAGCAGACTTGGAGTGATGAGGGCACGGTCTCAGACAGGAGGCTGCGCTCAGAGCTTCTGTCCCTAGCGTGCGATCTTGGTTATTCTCCCTGTGTGGAAAAGGCCAAACATTTCTTCCAAAGCTGGATGAACTCTAATGGAACAATCAGGTCATTTTATATACTGTAACTTTTTTTTTTTTTTTTTTTTTCCAAAAAGGCTTTCTCTTGGTTTGTGCCAGATGATAATCACGATCCATGTATTTTGTAATTGAACATAAATTCAATACTAACAGGACTGTGTGCATCTGAGTTGATTGTGAATAGTTTACAGAGTGTGAATTGGTGTCTATAGCTTACCCACCGATGTGGCTGAGACCATCTACACAGTCGGAGCCCAGGATAATAACGGCTGGCACTACCTGCTGGAAAAGTATGCGCTTTCCATAAGTGCAGCAGAGAAAAGCAAAATCCTCTCAGCACTGACGAGCAACAAGGATCCAAATAAGCTGCTAAGGTATATTATTGTCTACATGACTGCATTTTATTTTATTTAGTTTATAGGATATTAACAGTAAAATATTTTGGAAAAAATTGAAATATTTTGGATTGATGCAGACTGATAGACGGTTAAACATTATGCTTTACATAATGAATACAACTGTATTTGATTTCAGGCTGCTAGAGCATGGGATGGAGGGCTCAGTGATAAAAGCCCAGGATTTATCTACAGTAATATACACTGTGGCCAGAAACCCAGCAGGTCATTTCCTAGCTTGGGATTTTGTGAAGAGCAACTGGAATAAATTGGTGGAAAAGTAAGTACAGTATATATCAGTACATCAGTAAGTACAGTATATCAGCTTATATAGGTACAAGAGTGAGAAGTCATTTCCTCTCCAGATTCTCTTTTTTTTCTCTCTCTAGAAGTTAATAAGACAAAAACCACAGCTTGTCAAGTTACTCAGACTGCAAAGCACAAAGTCCTCTGTCCTGAAGACTGTTCCATGATGGAAAAATTGCCATTACAAAACACCTGAGACACCTTCCATAAACATTAAATGAATGTTAAAGAAAGCTTCACTATAGCAACAATTGTTTCTTAAATAAAAACAGATTTTAATCTGATTATTATTACCCTTAGAATATGTGGAGCATTGGCCATACAAGTCTCTGTGACTTAGCTGGTAGCATTAAAATTGTGTGTAGTACAGATTTTCCAGAGAAACAGGTGGTTTCAGATGAAAGCATGTCATAAAATGTCCCAACAAGTCTATATTCTTTCCTTCTTTGCAGATTTCAGCTTGGATCATTCTGTATCAGAAATATAATCATAGGTACAACCGGGCAGTTTTCATCTAAAGAGGAGCTCGCTGATGTGAGTTTCATCTTGTTTATTTTAAAATGATTCAGCATCTTTAACTGTGGAACCTTTAAACAAAACATGCATGCCTTGATTTTCCAGATCAAGGATTTCTTCAATTCAATTCGGGAGCAGTCGTCTCAGCTCCGCGTCACTCAGGTGGCTGTGGAGAATGTGGAGAAAAACATTCTGTGGCTGGAGAGGAATTTAGAAACTCTGAGGATGTGGCTTCAGAAGAGACTGAATTAGAAATTTCACATGCTTCAGAAAAACATTCAGATGAATTAATTGAAATTTTCACTGTTAATTTTTTTTTATAAGCAAAGCAGCACAGTTCATATCAGAATACAGCACTTAAAGTACTGATAAGAAATTTTGACCTACATTAAGCATGGTTTGAGTTGTTTTATATTTCAGGGTAAATGGAAATATGGGGAAAGAGAAATGTGTTGCTTGTGTGGTGATCAGTGTTACATTTCCTTTAGGTTTTCTAAAATGAGTTGTTAAATATTGTGGCTTAAATATGGTTTAATGGTTTCTTATTCCTTCATAAAATGAAATTTAAATAATTGTCTTCCTGTGTGGCCTGCTTTATATGACCTATGCAGTGTACAATGTGTGTTTGTTCCTTTAGCCTGAATGTGGAGCTAAACTTTTTCCTGAAAGATGACACCATGTCAGAAAATGGCTACAAGAGAAGTTGCTTTTCCGGTGTTGTTAGCAGATGTTGGCGCTTGCACTTCCTTATAAACACATTCTTAAAAATCCACCCTGAATGAGTTGCTTATAAATCTTTATAATTAACATGTGATCTTCAGTGGCTTCCAAGATTTATTTTGGAATGAAATCCCGAGGAATTAAACTAACCTTTATCAACAAGTTAGTCTATTTTCACTAGTTTCCTATATTGCCCACAATGCCTTTTGACTACCTGCTGATAGTAGTGCCAATAGGATTTAGCTCTTGCTTCATCTCAATGCAGCAGTGCTTTAGTCTTGTAGTTTGTCTTCTCCTCTGTACACACTGCTCAAACAGATCAGGTTCCAAAGCTTCAGCTGTATAATGCTAATACCACCATCAGCATCGCCATCTCATAGATCACTAACAAGTCAAGTCGCTGCAATGACTCTTGTAGCTGCATTGCATTCTGGAACTTTGAGTCCAATATTTGTTATCTTCTCTAAGTCTACATTGGATTTCTCATTAATATGACATTGAATATCACTGGAAAATGGTGATTGAGAAAACAAGCTTTTGTTTTTAGGAGCTAACAGCAAAACCTGACCATTATCACTTATATTTAAGATAGGTCAAATGTTTTCTTCTATTAAACACTATTGTACAGTAACTGTGCTAACAGTTTCCCCCGTGATGTCGAGCGACAGATAACTTCTCGCAGGAATAACAAAAATACAACACCAACACACAAACTAACACCAGAATCGTATATAAACATATATAGATATAGAAAGAAAGATTAAAAAAAATATGTAATGTGTTCAGGGTGGAGTTTTCCTTTAAGCTGTTCTGCACTGTATATGGTTGAAACTTCTGTCAGTGATGATCAGTTATGTTAGACCTACATTCTCATGGTCATGTAGTAGATAAACAGGCAGCACTTTAGCCTACAATCATATGATAGAACATTAGACTATTGTGAGAGCCACAATGAATAATAGTGAGAGAAATTGACAGCATGTGATAGCTCAAATTAGTGGGCAGTGACCCGGGGTGCTTTCTCACTGTGTTCAGTATCTTGCTCTGGCTATGGAGTCTGTTTGCTTGATAACCCAGTTGGAATATGGATCCGTAGGTATGATTATAATATGTATTCATTTGTTTGATTTCGGGGAACTAATTCCTCCTCGCTTCTTTGTTAAGATGATTAGATTACATCTCATGGTATGATCTCTGTGCTTCTTTGGTGATTAGTACATTGTCCTGGTCCTGGAGTACACCCTGTCCTGCACTGTACATATACTAGTGTTTTCCATGCTCCTAACACACCTAATTCAAGTGATCAGCTAATTCACAGCCGTTCCTGAGTTGATGTGGGTGTGTTAGAGGGGAGAAAACACTAGTATGTACAGTGAAGTGCAGGGGGTACTCCGAACCAGGGTTAGGAGCCTGTAGATTAGTTCAACACTGATTCATAGGTCAGAGAATTTAAAAAAAAAAAAAAAAAAAATAGAAAAACTCATAGAATTTGTAATGGTTATAATGGGAATTGTACTGGTTTTAATGGAAACTGTAATGGTCCATTGTTGGTCTAGTGGGTACCACTAGGGACCAGAAATGGTAATGGTTTTAATGGTTGGCTGATGGTTTGTTGTATTTGTAGTGGAAACCATTAGAATTTCTGTGATGGGTATTTTTTTTTTTTTTTTCAGCAGAGTAGACAGTGTAGTACTTGTGCATGCCACCTGGAGCAGTGCTAAATGTTAAACCAGATCACTTAGCACTCAGGGAGGAACATTTTGTGCTTCTGAAACAGGGATTAGGAACCGTAATACTTCACCCCATGTGCTGTTGTTCACCGACATCCACACAGAGCGCTTATCTTTTTACTTCAACCCAGAAAAGTGAGACAGGACAGCAGCTCAGGATGCTGCAAGTCAGCTAGCTTGCTAAACAAGCTAAGCCAGTTTTCGGCAGCAGCTGTTTGTTTGTTTGTTTATTTATTTTATTTGTTTTTAACCGAGTGTGTGGCTTTGGTTTGTATCTAACAAGCCCTCATTGTGGATTAACATTTGATACTTCGTTCTCCCGGACGTGATCTTGCATCTAAATATGGATCTGTTTGAAAATGGTAAGACAACTTGTCCTGACTTATCAATTAGCTATCTGTTGTGACAAGAGCAGTAACATAACGTTACTCCCAAACACCAGATACGTTAATCCGCTTGTAAAGATCGCTAGTTTGCACATAGTGCACTTTTCTTGTTGTAAACCTAGGCTGTTTGTAATGATGTCCACACCCCTGAAACGCTGTTGTATCTCTTGTGTTTATATGACTTGCAAGCAGTGGAGCTAAGCTAGCTAAGTAGCTAACGCGTACACAAATAGCTAGCATCGGGTTTTTCAGTGTTGTCCGGCTAAGTAACACTAATGGCACATGCAGATGGTTCAAAATGCGGGAGAAGAAGAAGAACACCAAATAATTTTGTTTCTAGCTCGCTAATATAGCTAATATATGTAAAAAGCATTGATACAGAACTTGTGTGAATGAGTAATGTCCTGTCAACAACATGAGAGACTCTTAGCAGCCATACTTGACACAGCTTCGTTGTCACTTAAGGTTATCAGAGATAAGCAGCTGTTTTTGCTTAGCTAGGTAGTTGTCTGACACACACACACACACACACACATATTAAAAACAAAACTACCTTTCCTTTCACTGGAGTGTTCAAGAAGACATTGTTTTATACCTTTACTATGTATCTTTCAGTGTACCTTTAAACTGATTTAAAGTACATAAACAGTGTTAATTAGTATTTATAGTCAGGTTTTAAAGGTGCACTACACTTTTAGGTAAAAGATAGAAGCTTAATGTATAAAAGGAGTACGCTTGAGTGTACCAGGAACAGTTGAGTACCCTTTTTATTTGAAAGTGTTATATCCTGACCAGCTAAAAGCTGACAAAACACAAGCTGAGCTGGTCAGACTTTACCGGCTGTAAGTTCTGGTAGAAAGGAATCACCTTCTGAATTACCACTATATAACAAATAACACAACAGCACTTAGAACATCGCAAACAGTTATTAAATGTAACTTGCCAGCTAACAAAGATGGTCCACCACGCTGGCCTGTGTTTTGGGTGTTTTGGGCGCTGGTCATACTAGGCGGAAATTTTCAGTAGGATAATTATGTAGATTTTCAGGGCTATAGGTCAGGGACAAGCTCTCCTACATTGTTTTTAGACTTCCGGATTTGCCATCCAACGTACCACCTATCCTACACAGGGAACAAGGCGGGGGACACCCTGGACAGGGTGCCATCCCATTGCAGGGCACAATCACACACACACATTCACATGCCATGGACAATTTGGCAATGCCAATCAGCCTGCCAATCTGCGCTGAAGAGGAAAACAGAGTACCTAGAGGAAACCCCCAAAGCAAGGGGAGAACATGCGAATGTCAAACCCCCCAGTTCTGGAGGTGTGAGGCAAACATGCTACCCACTAACCCACCGTGCCCCCGATCTTCTGTATCATGATTCCAGTTAGAAACAACAGCCACATTACTGTCACACTTGATATAGTATCTTGTGTGCTGATACATGTTAATAATTCTGTAGTTAAATTCACATACTCTCCTTGGGAAAATCTTCTAACACTGAGATTACCTGCCGGGCTAAAGTCATGGCCAGAAAGGATTATTATCTTGGAATATTTTCACTGACAACAGCCGTCACTCACTCCACAGTTAAACGCAAAAGTCTACATCCCCTTTCATCTCTCCGATGAAACTATAATTGTTTTATAGTTTATCTGCAAAGCATAATGAAAACACATTACAATATGGACTCAGTTGCTTTAATATTTAGGCCATGTTGCAATGGGGTTTTCATTCTGAAAAATATACTTCAGTTTTACAGTTTATCTACAGAACAGCACAGCAGTCCAAGTTAGAGGTTATTTTTAACTAGCAAAGAAATAAGTTTGCAACCTGTTGACATTCCCAAGTTAACGTACAAATTAAGGTGTCTAATGAATAAAGTTTCAGCAGTGTGCTGTGACCAGTCAGTTTCAGGGGCAATATAATGGGGTCAGGCAAACAGTTATCGCAAAGATCTGAAAGTGTTTATAGGCACCATTGCAATCCCCATTGCTATCAGTGAAACTCATATTTCAGTAACAGAGAATATTTTCCTTTATAGAGCAAAGCGGAATAAGAACCAGAGGATTTTGTGGTTCAGTTTGATATGCTTATAAAGTATAAAATAAGGAGCACAACCACACCTGTGCCTGCATGAGAGTAGCTGATATAATTGTAATGTTTGCACAAGTGATGGTTTATTGGGTTTTTAAAGGCCAGGACTTGTGATAAGCAGGGGAAAGAGGAACATTTTTTTAAAAAATCTTTAAGCTGCATAGTGGCACTGTGTTTAGAACAATAAACAGACCGTTGTGGTTTAATTGCTACTGGTTAAATAGCAAGACTGAAACGTTGGATCTCTTGATACTGTCTCTTTTCATGTGTTTTTACAGTACAACACAATCTGTTTTTCTCACAGCTTCTCAGAGGAGGAAGTGAAAGAAGGAAGATTGTGGTCACGTTTTAAGGGTGTTGGTAAATCTACATATAGGCCTCTGACTAAAAATCAGCAGGCCAAACTTTACATTTAGTCCCCTTGTCTAGATATGTTTGCTCAAAATTCAGGCCTCAAAATTTGCTAAAAATTTCAGTATGCAGTTATCCAACAGTAAAAGAGATCTACATGTATACATGTAAACATATAATGGTGTGTGTCTTCACGGAATTGGTCTCTCACATCTGACTATTTATTGATGTGGTTAATGTGCTGCTCGAATTGCACTTGAGTGCAGAATGCAGGCTACATGAGCTTTCACAGCATTCTTTTTTAGCCTGGGTGACACAGCCTCACACGTCAACAGGAAGTAATCTAACATTACTAACAAAAATGTTATTGTTATGAGACACACACTGTAGAATTGACATTCTTTGGGTATATCTGATTTTTATTCTCAGACCGAGCTCCACTTCCCCGGAACATGATAGAAAACAGTATGTTCGAGGAGGAACCTGACGTGGTGGATCTGGCGAAGGACTCGCCCTCCCACCCCATCGACTCGGATGATGTCGTGTACGATCCGCGCAGCTCCAGGCTGCTGGTACGCGGCCTTGGCGAGAATGAGCTGGAAGAAGATGAGGAGGACTATGAGTCTTCAGCTAGACTCCTGGGCATGTCCTTCATGAACCGTAGTTCCAGCCAGCACAGCGCCGCCGCCTCCTACAGCCGCCAGCAACGATCCAGTTCATGCTGGATGCCTTCTGCGAAGACCATGGTGGTGGGAGTCTTGCTCCTTGTCTTCATTGCCTCAGTGGGTATGGTCATCTACTTCCTGCCCAAGTGCACTTTTTCCAAAGAAGGCTGCCACAATGCCAGCTCCGCCTTGGAAGTCATCTATCCAGTCTCCAAAAATGGCGATCTTTTCCCATGGACGGAGCGGAGGCTTCCAACCAGTGTGCGTCCTGTTGACTACGAGATCTCGCTTTATCCCAACCTGACCACCATGACTTTCACAGGGAGTGTAGCCATCACTGTTGTGGTCCTGCAAGAGACCAAGAAGATTGTTTTGCACAGCTCTGATATGCAGATACAGAAGGTCACTTTCCAAGGCAAAGAAGTGAAGATCTTGGAGTACGAGCCCTGGCAGCAGATTGCTATCAAGTTGTCAGAGGAACTTAAAAAGGGACAAAAGTATGTGCTGAAAATCAACTATTCAGCAAACTTCTCCAGCAGCTATGATGGCTTCTATAACAGCTCTTACACTGACACAAGTGGAAAAAAAAGGTAGACTAGATGATTATTGTTGTTGTTCCTCCTTTTATTATTATTATTATCGTCATTAGTAATAGTAGTAATCACTGTTGGTGTGATTTATCGTGTTTGTTTTTCACTTGCTCTTTTGTCAGAGTTTTGGCCGCTACTCAGTTTGAACCCCTGGCTGCCCGCAAGGCTTTTCCTTGTTTTGATGAACCTGCCTTTAAGGCCAGATTTCTAATTAAGATAAAGAGAGAAGCGGACTACATCAGCCTTTCTAACATGCCTTTGGTAATAACCCCAGTTCATTTGTGAGTTTTTTTTGGACAGATGCTAAAAAGAGATGCTAGTGCAGTATTTTATTGCTATATATTTCTAATTCAGGGTACTGTAACCATCTCTCTCTCTCTCTCTCTCTCTCTCTCACACACACACACACACACACACACACACACACACACAATCCTTATGAGGACCTTCCTCTGATGTAATTATTGATGCAGCTAATTAAGGCTATGCCTACATCTAAATCTAACCCATGGCTTAACCTTTTGGGCCTTTTTAGAATGAATGAATAAATGTTTCTTTATTTGTTAATAAAATCTGTAGCTTTTGTTAAAAAAAAAAGAGGCAGTTTTCCTAGAGGAGAACAGGCTTGCTCATTGTTCACTAGGTCACCGTAAGTTTTGAAACGTTTACAACTTGCATTACACCTCCCACATTTGTAAGACAGAAACGTAAAACCAGTATATTCACAGCAGACCTGTACTGTAGGACCTCGCACTTTCTGACAGTGCTGACACTGATTAAACCAAATACCACAATGTATCCCCCAATGCACAGACTTACAAATATGTTGGAAAAAAAAATTGATGTAATGCAAATACGTATGATATACATAATCCATATAATAAATGTTATTTTAGCAATATTGCACAAGCAAGAGTGCGGTTTTACAGAATATCGGCATGCCTGAGATTTAGCCATAGGCGTGTACCATAGGTAATCATGGATATCATGCTGATATCCAGTAAAACTGCATGACTGAGTACGATATTGCTTTATATGACAGTTCTATAAACACGACATTAATATTGAGTAAGTGACAGTAAGAAACAATATGGCCAAATCTTCTGCTTATTTTATTTTATTTTTTTGTTCTAACGGAAATAGATCCCAAAGAAGGCACACTCAAAAGATATTAAAAAAAAAAAACAAAAAAAAAAAAAAAAAAAACAACACACACACAAGATGAATTCTGTATGGAGTGATTGCCACAATGTAAATATCATGCAACATGATATTTACAGATTTACTCTGATCACTGATTTTTTTTTTTTCCCCCTAATTTCTAGGCCAAAACTACTCCATTGCCAGATGGGCTTTTTGAGGATGAGTTTGAGAAGAGTGTCAATATGAGCACCTATCTGGTTGCATTTATTGTGGCCAACTTCAGCAGCGTCAGTACAAATGTCTCTAACACTGTGGTATGTATGTTTCATGCTTGCTCCACACCACTTTTTTATACATTCTTGTATTTAAAAAAATATGCATCCAGAAAGAATTCACTTGGCTCATACTGAGACATCTTGCTGTTGTTGGTGTGGTGTGTGTGTGTTTTCATCCAGTTTGCTAATTCCTAAACCGATTATGTCTAATGTGTGCTCATCTGTATCACATTTTCCACAGGTCTCCATATACGCAGTTCCAGATAAAAAGGACCAAGTTCATTACGCGCTGGAAACAGCTGCCAAGCTGCTGCATTTCTACAACGGTTTCTTTGAGATCAAGTATCCGTTGCGCAAATTAGGTGAGACAGCCCTTTTACGGTAACTGAGCAAATGGAAATAATTCAGTTCATTGTATGATCAAGTCTCTCTGTTAATGGTGTTTACTAGTAACTCAATTTGTGTTGGTCGAATTTATTTTTGGCAAATTTCATTACTTAACATGTCTCTCTTTTATTAACAGACTTGGTGGGCATCCCAGACTTCCTTGCTGGAGCAATGGAGAACTGGGGTCTCATCACATTCCGGGAGACGACACTGCTCGTGGGTAATCATTCCTCGCTCATGGATAAACAACTAGTGTCCTCCGTCATTGCCCATGAACTTGCACATCAGGTACACAAAATATTCACAACATTCAAAATATTCAAAACATTACCAACAAAGGTTACCCAGTGTCCACACCAGCAAGCAACAAATCATAATCCCTACTCACAACTTTAGTTCCTACCTGCAATTAATTCACATTTCCAGTTTGATATGCAAAAATGGAAGAAAAACATTATAACCGTGCTTTCGTCTTATCTTGTCATATACAATCTGTCATTAAATGTGTATAGAAAAAAGAAAAATAAAGCTTGGGAGGAAGTGGCAGAGTTCACTGGTGTTTCTGGCAGTGTATGTGTCAAGCACAGTTAGCTTGCTTTGCTAATCTGCAAACAAAGAGAGTAAAAAGCTTAGCATGTAACATTTTCACACTGATTAGTGCAGTATTTTATTGCTGTTTAACTAGTTCGCTTCAGAAGCCCAGTACACTCACCAGCCACTTTATTAAGAACACTGTACTAATGCAGAGTAGGACCTCTTTTGGTATGGGTTCCACAAGGTATTGAGATATTGACTGGTGCTCTGTTGGATTGACTGGTGACTGGGGAAAATGCAAAAATCCAAAAAAAAAAAAAAATACAAAAATTTTTTTTTGTGTGTGTTTAAGTGGTTCGGGAACCTGGTCACAATGCGCTGGTGGAATGATCTCTGGCTGAACGAAGGATTTGCTACATACTTGCAGTACTTGTCTATTGAGAAAGTGTTCCCCAATCTTGACATTGTAAGTGTTTGTCATTCTGAGTCATAATAGCTGCTACATGTGAGAATAAATGAATAGTTGTGTTAATATTAAGTATATTAATAAAGTGAATGTGTGCACACACTCATCCTTCAAAAATGTTTGGAAGCACTGGTTTGAGAGAAAAGCTTCCCACCAAAAAGGGCTTTTTCCTATCTGATTCAGCATTCATACACTTATTTTTTAAATATCTGGTAATATTAATGATCTGCTTGCAGCACCATACTACTTTAAGGATGTATTCTATAAACGTTCTGAATCCAGCTTCATTTTATCTTGGTTTGCTCCTTTTCAGGACAATGAGTTCCTGAGTGTACGTTTCAGTGCCCTCGCCAAAGACGCAATGAATTCATCCCATCCTGTGTCTGCTGAAGTAACTGATCCAGAGGAAGTAGAAGAGATGTTTGACTCTGTGTCTTATGAAAAGGTTACTCATTGAGCACATTT
Organism: Pangasianodon hypophthalmus; assembly: GCF_027358585.1. Taxonomy (NCBI): domain Eukaryota; kingdom Metazoa; phylum Chordata; class Actinopteri; order Siluriformes; family Pangasiidae; genus Pangasianodon; species Pangasianodon hypophthalmus. Next base: position 8,187,478 of record NC_069733.1, on the reverse strand, counting down.
CTTTTTGTGTCCTTCAGGTCAACAACGAGAAACTGACATTGACCCTTTCATTGTCTTATGTACTCACCCAGGGTGCCTCTCTTTTACTGATGCTGAATGAAACACTTGGTGAAGAAGTGTTCAGGAAAGGAGTGATTGAGTATCTGAAAAAGTACAAAGGCAACAACACAGAGAAGGAAGACCTGTGGAACAGCCTTTCACAGGTACAACCGTCTCCATGCATGAGGAATTGTTGAATATTAATTACGCCTCATTCACCACATGTCACTGTTGTTCCAGTTCACAAACCAGTCCATTGATGTGGCACAGATGATGAACACCTGGACTGTACAAAAAGGTTTCCCACTGGTAACCGTGAACAGAAAAGGCAACCAAGTGAAAGTAACACAAGACCATTTCCTCCTAAACGCTGGCGACCTCACAAATCACAGGTATTTTGTGATATGGTTATGGCCTGGGGTTTAGTGTCTTCAGTAACACTGCAACTTTAAGTATTCAGTACAGAGTTTCTGCTCAAATCAGGATTTGGTTCTTGGTCACATTATTTTTAATGTGGTCAACATCTGACACTAGTGTGAACTGGTTGAACCCTTGAACTGACATTCAATGCATTGTGTAAATGTCAATTTGTGCAAAGGCTTCATGCAAACTCACAATCTACGACTATTGGCATGGAAGTTCTACCAGTGTAAGGTCAATCAGAGCAAGGAGTTTGTTTCTACTGTCAAATCATTAAGTTAGCATACAGAATGACAAAATACTAAGTGTATCGTTATCAGAAATGGGCTACCATTTGGGGGAAGAACAGAATCTTTTTTTAATGGTGCTATTTAATGACATTTTGGTTGGTGGCTTAGCATTTTTGACAGAAATTTCAAAAACAATACACAAAACCTGAAACTAGCCCAAAAATTCAGCATTGGAAAAGGGAGCGACATTTTTATTTATTTTTTTTCTTGTTTCTTTGTGTGGACAAAAAAGGTCACTGTGGTGCACATAAATTCCTGATGTAGTGACATTATCCACTCCAAAATCCCCCTTTCCTTCTCCCAATGTTTGCAATATATCTTAGAGTAAAAATGGTTCTGTACATCATAGACACACTGTCTGCACTGTCTGCACTTACACTGATCAGCCATAACCTTAAAACCACTGACAGGTGAAGTGAGTAACATTGATTATCTTGTTACAATGGCACCTGTCAAGGGGTGGCATATGACATTGACAAGGGCCAAATTGTGATGGCTAGATGACTGGGTCAGAGCGTCTCCAAAATGGCAGGTCTTGTGGGGTGTTCCTGGTGGTTAGAATCTACCTATCTAAAGTGGTCCAAGGAAGGACAACCGGTGAACCAGTGACACGGTCATGGACACCCAAGGCTCACTGATGCACATGGAGAGCGAAGGCTAGCCAGTCTGGTCCGATCCCACAGAAGACCAACTGTAGCACAAATTGCTGAAAAGGTTAATGCTGGCTATGATAGAAAGGTGTCAGAACACACAGTGCATCGTAGCTTGCTGCGTATGCGGCTAAGTAGCCCCAGACTGGTAAGAGTGGCCATGCTGACCCCTGTACACCGCTGAAAGCACCTACAATGGGCACGTGAGCATCAGAACTGGACCATGGAGTAATGGAAGAAGGTGGCGAGGGTGTGTGTGCGTGATTTACCTAGGAAAGAGATGGCTCCAGGATACACTATGGGAAGAAGGCAAGCCGGCGGAGGCGGTGTGATGCTCTGAGCAATGTTCTGCTTGGAAACCTTGGGTCCTGGTATTCATGTGGATGTTACTTTGACACGTACCACCTACCTAAACATTGTTGCAGACCAAGTATTCCCTAATATCAGTGGCCTCTTTCAGCAGGATAATGCGCCCTGCGCCCTACAATGCTCCTGCACTGCAGTCAGAATTAAATCTTTAAAACCAGTTTTCTCCCTTTTCACTTTTGGGGGGTATTCCATTCTGGAAAGCCTGTAGTTTTCAGAAGTGCATATAGTACAACATTTCACCATGTGAAGTGTTTTCCCAGACCACCACACATCTACGATAACTATAGTATTAGTATACAACTGGGGCACACAGTTAATGTACAAAACGTCCCTAAATACCAGTGATTGTATTAACTGACATTTGGATTAAGAGCAGTCTGTATTCTCATTACTGAGGTGTGTATGTGTTTTCACTATAAAACAGAACGGCCTTTTGTCACTGAGGAGGTCAAAAAGTCAAAGAAATATTTTTACTAAACACATCAATCAGTCCTAATCTAATAAGAGCCAATGAAAATCAGCTGAGCTTCACTCAGATGTGGATTTGTTCCCCTCACAGCAACTTGTGGCACATCCCACTGACGTACATCAATGACACTTGTAGCAGCTCCATTTCCTGCAAGCAACTGTTTTATTTTAAGGACAAAACGGGTAAATATTTTTCTGGTTTTACTCTTGTAACCATAGAAACCTGTCTTGGTCCAATTTGTTCATTGCATTTTAGAAAACATAATTGATAGCATGTGAAGCAAATCATGCAGTAGATCACAGAACTCATGCCACAGCAGTAGTAGTCTGATGTTAACCTTGTTTTTAAATATTTTTTCCAAATCTTTTTCAGCCACCTTTAACATTACAGGCAGTGTGAAGTGGCTGAAGTTTAACTACAGGAGTGATGGCTTCTACATAGTGGACTATGGAGATGAAGGCTGGAGGGTACTGATCGAGGCCTTGAAGGAAAACGTGAATGTTCTTCCACCAGAGGACCGAGCATCTCTCATTAATAATGTCTTTGCTCTGTCAAGGTAGTTTGCTTTTGGTTTAAGCTACATTTTATTAAAGATTCAGGAAATTCAGATACAGCCATACAGATGAATACATACTTGGGTAGTTTGCTATTAAACATAATATTTATCAATATTAAACAATATATTTAGCTTATCCAAAGGTGAAAGAAAGTTCCATAAAGGGTTCTTTGACAATTTATTTCACATTGCTTGTTTGTTCAGGTTAGGAAAGGTGTCCTTCAGACAAGTGTTAAATCTCTTGGATTATATAAAGGATGAAACAGAAACGGCACCACTGACTGAAGCCCTGACACAGCTCAACTCCATCTATAGGCTACTTGAGAAAAGATCCGATTTAAATCTATTGTCCAGGATGAAGGTTGGATTTCTCCCAATTCACATTACACTATCTGGTTTTGATTTATTGAGTAATTGTTTTGAACGAATGAAAACTTCAGCTCAGTTCAGGTGCAGATGGAAATAAATTCAGCAGGGACAGATTATTCTCTTCTTTTCTTCTAGAGCTACATTTTTGATCATTTCGGCAAACTGATGGATAACCAGTCATGGGGTGAAGAGACGTCTGTGTCTAAAGTGAGTCTGAGGTCGGTCCTGCTGGAGACAGCCTGCTCCCTCAGCAGAACAGAATGCACTGAGAAGGCCAAACAACTCTTTGATCAGTGGAAATCCTCTAACAAAACGTAGGTTTGAGCAATTAATTTTCACCCATTGTATTAATAACAATTATTAGTTGCAGTGCAAATGGCAGTAAGTTTTGGTGTTCATGTTATAAATGGCTGTATATAATATTTTCATGTAATGAGATTTTTAAACTAGTTTTGGCTTTTATGTTATTCTTATTTTATTTATTTATTTATTTATTTTAGAAATTTACATATATTTACATAGATATAGTTTTATTGTGGTTTCTCTTGTTTTAATAATTAATGAATCTCTATATATTTTAGCTTTAGTTTCAGTAATTTAGTTCCTGATAGGTGTGTGGGTGACTGCTATGTAGGTAGTTATTCAAGTTAGTGGTTTTTTTCCCCTGAGATTTCAATAACAAACTGTAGTTAGAAGCCAAGTGTTTTGATGTTAAATTCAAAATAACCCTGCACCAGATTCACTCTATTTCCTGTCAGTAACTATGTTCCACTTTTCACTTGAATGTCACTTGGAAAAGCAAAAACGGAATGCTTTTGTGTATATAAAAAATTTAATGGCTAAAAGTAAGTGAATAAAAAAAAAAAAAAAAACAAAGGAATGAACATATGAATGATTAAATGAATGTAAATGTTTACAGCTTTCTATGATCATTGTTTGCTGTCGTAATCAAATGTTGTTGAACTGACAGCTAAATCTTTCTGAAGTTAGTAATATCACACCTATTAGTCAACTTCCAAGTTCAAGTCAGAGCCAAATTGTGTGGTTTGCTATTTGGTTGTTTTGGTTTCACACAGTACATTACTGAGGGCTGTGTAGGGCTGAAAAGATAAAACTTTGTCAACAGCTGTGCCTAGAAGTCACAGAAATTGCTAGAGTACAGAGAGCACAGAGCTGAATCTAAATAAACAATTAGATGATTATGTAAATAACTAGTTTAAAACACTATCATTTATTTTCTTTATTTTACTTTTTGTTCTTCAGTCCAAATATCCAGCACACATCACATTTCTGCACCACTGCAGCCCTGTACTATGCGACTGCAAAAAATTTACAAATTATGCAGAACGTGTGATTCACTTCCTGCAGTTGGATTGATTCAGTGTTGAACCACTTTCTCACTGCAGTCAAACCATGCGAGAGGTCACTTCACCACCTCAAAAAAGCTCTCAGACCAGTTATTTTGGTCCTCACCTGCCTAAACAACCCCACACCATGAAGCAAAGTGAACCAGGGTTTGATTCAAATGGACTGTATATGTTTATGTGAAACCACCTTAAATAAACTCTCACCTCAGGTTTTTGTGTCAAAATTCCAGGAAATCTTACCAGACAGGTTATAAGTTGTTGATGAGGTTGCTGTAATTTTGTAGACAAGGGCACATGTCAGTGACACAATATGTGTACGAGGTATGCGTATCTCTTCCTTCTTCAGGGTTCCTGGAGACCTCCTGACAGCAGTTCTCTCTGTGGCAGCCCAAACTGACGAACGTTGGAATGTGTTATGTGACTCTTACGTACATTCCATCTACGACTCGGAGAAACGCAAAACACTGGAGGCTTTGGCCAGCACTCAGGATATACGAAAAATCGCATGGTAAGGCTTTGATACAACCATCTATCAACAACTTGGAAAGGTTCTTACTGTGTTCACAAGACAAATCCTGTTTCTTATAGGCTCCTAAAAGCAGGTCTTGATGGAAGTCCGATTCAGACCCCTGAACTTCCTCTTGTGATTAACAGAGTAAGCAGACATTTTGCAGGTTACCTGTACGCTTGGGATTTTGTGAAGGAGAACTGGGATAAACTCACACAAAAGTAAGTGAATGCAGTACGGCGTCTGTGAAAATGGGTCAGTTGAATGTATAGGTTGACTGATTGCAACATAATCATACCCTCACCATCTACTTTATTAGGAGCACCTGTACACCTGCACATTCATGCTGTTATCTAGTTTTTCGCACCACATGATTGGCTGACTAAGATAACTGCATGAATGTGCACGTGTACAGGTGTTCCTCATAAAGTGGATGGTGAATGTATAATTCTAACACATTTATTTCCTTTTTAAGATTTCCCATTGGCAGTTTCCCTTTGCAAAACATAATCATGTCTGCGACCAGCCAGTTCTCTACAAAGACGCACCTTGAGGAGGTTGGTTCCTTCTTGCAAATCAGATTGTTATTTAAAGTCTACAAATTGAGTGAATCCTAAAACGTCATGATTTGAATCTCTTCTCAGGTTCAGAGTTTTTTCGGCTCTTCAAAGAAGAGAGGATCTCAAATGAGGAGCGTTCAGGAGGCCATCGAGAACATTCAGCTGAACATGTTCTGGATGGAGAACAACCTGGACACACTCAGGGAGTGGCTGTAGGCACAGAGGGCCAGCTTCCTTACACACAGACGCACACACGCACATACCCCTCAGGTGATGAGGCCGAGCACTTGTGAGTGATGTTACAGCGATCACGGCCAGAGTCAAATGTGTGCAGAGATGTGACAGGGATGAAGAAATCAGAATACCTTTGTTTTTTTTTTAAACTTTATTTTGCGGCTATTTTTATGCAGTTTTTTTTTAGCTGCTCTCTGATTAGCACTCTACATTTTCCATTGAAAACCAGAGGTGCTAAAATCTACTGTTTAGCTGTAGCATTTAGATTTATATGTAAAATTCTGCTTTTTCAGCGGTCAGACCAGACGCAAATAAAATCCACCTGGCAGAACAAGAGCAAAAAAAGGCAGGATATGAACAGTACCTGGACCAGATTTTGCCTCCTTTGGCACACTTGGCACACATCTGAAAAAAATGATATGACTCTTCCACCAATATATGCCATACTGTGGTAAATTCAGTTTTTTTAATTTGCTTGCTAGGATTAGCACCTCTGAAAAACAATGGTTAAGGAAAGGTTGTGTTTATCATACTGTAAATACCAACACATTGGTTTGTACACTGTTGTTTATGGGCTTCCTGTTAAGTGCGTTATATATCAGAGGTGGCACGTTGCCTGCCTGCCTTCATGCCTTTCTTGCTGCTTCGAGTCGTGTGGGAAACTATGCTGACCTTTCTGATTTTGTTCTGTCCTGTCCCTGCACACATGCGGCTTTGGCCTATGACTGTTTGCACTATTGGGAATTCCAGCTTGCTCAGGGTTACTCCAGGTTGTGAACGATGGCGCATGATTGCTACAGACCAATCCTCTCAGAAGTGTCTTTTCAACATGCCTTTGCATACGTTGCCAAAAAAAAGTCATTTAAGAAGAATATGATTTCTGAATTTGAGATCATGCAACGGGGAAGCATGTCACTAGAACTAGAAGACCTTTCGTACCGAGATAGTTTATCTGTCTGGATGTGTGCAGACAATCAGTCTTGTAAGGTATTTGCAAAACCATTTTTAAAAAATGAATGGAATTTGCAGTGCTTGTAGCTGGTACTGTGTAAATACTCTTTTGCCTTAGCAGTTTTGCTCATAAGCCTTATTCTTTAAGTTTGTTGCAGTTTGAAAGTACTGATTTTATTGTGTTTTATAGATTTTATGCAGACTTGCACATAGTGAAGTCAGAGGCTTTTATTAAGTTAAAGCTTAGATTTTAAGTGTGGATATTTTATTGTATATTTAAGTTTTGCTATGCACATTGGGAATGAAGCTTATATTAAAATATTAATGTAATATTTTCACGCATCAGGAACAAAGACAGTGTCACTGAATCATTCAATTGAGCTGCAAATTCACTGAACGTGCAGGTGAGCATTAAATTCACTGTTGTCGTTCAGTGATGGCAGCATTGTTAGATGTAGTTTGCATTCGCGTATGGTCTGTTTTGGGTCTTGTAAACTTGCATGTACTTTTATCCTGCTGGTGCGGGGCCACACCAATTTCCTCCCCTTTAACAATGACTCGCACACAAAAGCTTCTGCAGTCTGATAAAGGAGTTGTGAGCAACCTCATGCTTGGCTAGATTAACGATGCGCAGGCACACCAGCCCTTTAAAGATAAGATTAGCATCATAAGAGATAAGATTAGCATCATAGCTACAGTATCAGTTCAGCAGAACGTGTTTCAATTCTCAGTATATAGGGTTTTTGTGAAGATAAAAAAAAAATCATGTCACTAGGCCATCTCAGTTCAGTAATTTTATCCACTGACACATGCTTACAAGCCTTCTTCAAATGTTCTGACATGGAGGATTAGTCTGAAATTCTATCCACTCTCTTTTCCAAACCCGATGAAGCATTATAGGATTTTCCATTAATTAACAAATGCTTAATAAACACACTGTTTGATACTTTTTGTTCTTATAGTTTGTGAAGTGGTGTAGGCCATATTTAAAAAAAATATATATATATTGAGAGATCAAACTTATTTGACTTCATATTTCATCATGATAATGTAATAACATTAGGGATGCATTGAAAGTCTGGCCATACCAAATATGGCCAAAAACCATTTCCATTACTGGTTTGATACACCACCTAAAATCATGACATCCAGTTAATATGCAGAGAACATACCATAGTTTTATATTTTGTAAATTTTTTTTATTTTATTTATTGTCAGTTTGGTTTTGAGGAGTAATGTCCTGTTGAAAGGATGAACTTAAATAATAAATAATAGTGGGTCTTTTTCCATTACCAAGTTTTAATTTAGTATTAATTAATCAATTATATTCAAGTATCTAATGCAGATATTATTATTATTATTATTATTATTAATCTAGAACTTGGTTTTCAGTTTTTCAGAGTGCCCTGAATTTTGGTTTCTGACAAGCATTTTAGTTCATCACCATATAATATTAATAATGCAAATTGGTACATATTCTTAATGAGATGAGTCAGTTTAAATAAATCAATATATTTATACCTGTGCAGCATCATGATACTATGTTGGACTCTTTTTTTTTTTTTTAAACGTATTTTTGTGCTATTGCCACATTTGAGAGGCTTCTCACTGAATGTATTAGCATTGTGATTTTGCAGTGGTGGGCTTTGAATATGAATCTGGTGCATTTCTAGATACAGCTGCTTCAATATTATTTTCTGGTATGGAATACTGTCAGCTACACAAGTCAACGATTTTAATCAGTTCGAGTAATTTTGTTACATGTATGTATGCTTTTACTGTTTTTGGTTTTAGCAGACATGAAGGTTTGAGCTCAAGAACTCTGTGGTAGAGGCCAGTTTTTCCAACTGCAGCCTTAAACATTACAAAATGTATTTCATACTTAATTTGAAATACAATGATGAAGTCCAAAGTTTTTGGACAGTTACACTGACCTCATATAGGTACCAGACAGGAGTATCACTGCATCCTTGTCTCCATTAATAACCATAACTGAATTCAAGTAAAGATTTGGGGCACATCTTACTGTGTTTATGATTTATTAAAGTCACATTTTAGCCCCTACACACGGGGGTATAGTTTAACACCTCAGTGTGGATTTTGCTCAAGAAGTTTTGTTTGTGTGATACTGAACTGCCTGTCAATGTAATTCACCTGTGAAAATGCTCAGAGGTCTGTTTTCTGTTAGTACTCCAGCACCTGTATCAGTCATAAGCTCTTTAGTACTGTAGGATATCCATGTACAGCAGCTGAATGAATGAATGAATGGATGGATGTGTATTGATTAATTGATAATTGGTTGATTTTCTTTGTACTCACTGTTACAGATTGAAATATACATTTCCCACTGATGTTTTCAAATGATCTGTTCAATATTTTTGAAATTGTTGTCATATTTTTTTTGTTTCTCTTTTTTGAAATGTCATTTTAATCAGTTTTGCTAGTTGCAAAGTCATAGTGAACATGAATATTGTTTCTGTCTCTTTTTTTTTTTTTTTTATTGCATGTAGTCTTGTCCTCTGTCACCATCCTTCCGATGTATTTTGTGCAAAATCTTTACACTGGATTTGCCTACACGATTCAAAGTTATGTACTGTGTGTGTGTGTGAGAGTGAGTGAGTGTGTGTGTGAGAAAACACACAGAGAAAACTGTCTTTATTAAAAGGAAAAAAACACAAATAAATTTTCTTTAAAATATCTGACATATGGTAACTTATTTATCAGTTCAGTAGATGTCACTGTTCTCAGACACAAGAAAATTACTATTGAAAATGCACTATTGAATGTGTAGCAGTCAAAAGTTTCAGTGCACTTAGTTGAAACTGTAAATTTCTGTAGAAACTACTTATTCACAGGGACTTGTATGGTGGACGCTCAACATTAATCTACGACTAATAATTAATGTAACGTTATTTAACAAAGAAAAGTGTATAGTTATTGATATGGTATTGATATGGAATGATATTCTGTAAGGAGCTTTTGAATGCTGTATGTAAGGAGTCTAAAGTGTTTTGTGCTTTGTAACAGTCAGTAATTTTTCCACCATGGGAGAGTTTTCAGGAAAGACTTTGCTTTTTCTGGTTCCTTGGTAACATGACAAGTTGTATTTTTTAAAATCTAACTACAGTGGACATAAAACATCTACACAGCCCTGATAAAATGGCAAGTTTTTGTGATGAAAAAAATTAAACCAAGATGAATCATGTCAGAACTTTTCCCACCCTCAGTGTGAAAATACATTGTATAAAAATGAAGTGAAAAACAATCGGAAACATTTTAGGGAAAAATAGGAAAAATAAAAAAGTTACAATAATCTTGTTGCGTAAGTGTGCACACCCTTTTATAATTGGGGACGTGGATGTGTTCAGAATGAACCAATCACAATCAATCTCATGTACAAAAATAATTATCATACAGCTATCATCAAAAAAATTATTCTGATTAACCCCAAATAAAGATCAGCTGTTTCTGTAGGATTTTCTTGACATCTTGTAGGTTTCATCTGACTGCTGAAGCCATGGTCCAGAAAGAGCTTACAAAGCTTGTACAGGGTCTCACTGTCGAAAGGGTTACAAAAAAATCTCCAAAACATTAAATGTACCATGGAACACCATCAAGGCTATCATCAGCAAGTGGAGAAAATGGAGCACCACAGTGACATCAGCAAGAACAGGATGTCGCTCCAAAATTTATAAAAGGATAACACAAAAACTTACCAGGGAGGCTGCCAAGAGACCTACAGTAACATTATAGTAGCTGCAGGAATATCTGACTAGTACTGATTACTCTCTGCATGTGACAGCAATCTCTCATATTCTTCACGTCTGGGCTATGGGGTAGGGCGGCTAGACGGAAGTCCTTTCTCACAAAAAACATCCAACCTCAAATAAATCACCCCAAACCATGTGGCAAAATGTGTTATGGTCTGATGAGACCAATTCCAAAAGGTATAATAATCCAATAATCACCAAAAGAACACCTACCTTACCCATGGTGCAGCATGGTGGTGGCAGCATCATGCTTTAGGGCTTCTTTTCTTCAGCCAGAACTGGGGTTTTTATCAAGGTGGAGGGAATCATGAATAGCTACAAATACCATTCGAGTTTAGTGCAAAACATTCAGGTGTCTGCTGGTAAGCTGAAGATAAAAGGACTTTCACCTTTCAGCATGACAGTGACCAAAGCATACATGTAAATCAATGAAGGAATGGCTTAACCAAAAGAATATCAATGTTTTTCAATGACCTAGATAGAGCCAAGACCTGAATCCAGCTAAAACTCTGTGAGGTGACTTGAAGCAGGCTGTGCACAGGAGATGCCCTTATAATGTGATGGATCTAGAATATTTTTGCAAGAAACAGTGGGAAAATATTGTCAAGTCAAGATGTGTCATGCTGATAGACTCTTACTTAAAAAGACAGAGTGGTGTAATAAAATCAAAAGTTGCTTCAATAAAATATTAGTTTAGGGGTGTGCATACTTAGGTGCATAACCTACTTGCAACTAGGTTATTGTAAGTTTTTTATTTTTCCTTTTTTCCCCTAAAAATTTTGATTGTTTTTCACTTTGCTTGTATACTTTGCAATTGCACATTAAAGGTGAGAAAAGGTCTGACATGATTTATCTTAGTGTCATTCTTTTACTTCACAAAAACTTGTCATTTTAACAGGGGTGTGTACACACCTGGGCAAAAAAAAAAAAAAATGGGCCAAGCCCAAAATGGCTATCTAATGGTTATCTAATGTAGGTTTTGTGTTTTGTGTTTTTAGCAGAATGTGGAAGGCTTGATTCAGAATGGTTCAGCAAAGTTGTGTTTAGTGATGAATCACATTTTGAGTTGCTTGATGATGCTCCAGAGAGGGGTGTTCAAAGATCTGTTGAGAGATACAATAGTGAATACATCTCTATCACAGATAAACATGGAGGAAGAGGTGTCATGGTGTGGGGAGCCTTTTCAGCTGCTGGTACTGGTGAGCTGCTTCACAGTGAAAAGTCAATTAATGCTTTTGGAATACAGGAAAATATTGCTGAAAGGCTTCCTTCCCACAATTGAAAAGTTGTTTTCTAAAGAGGAAAGATCAGATGTTATTTTTCAACAAGACAATGCTCCTGCCCACACTGCAAAGACCACCAAAAAGTGGCTTGAGAACAAGTCCATTAGGCTCATATTTTGGCCTGATCAGAGTACAGACTTGAAACTTATAGAAAATATTTTGTCTCACATTAAACACAGGCTAACCAGGAAATATTTCTCAACTACTCATCATCTGTTTGAAGCAATCAACATCGAATGAAAAAACATTGACTCTTCTTTCTCTAAAAAGCTGTCTGCAAGTTTACCCACAAGGCTTAAACATTTATAATAAATATATAATAATAAATATATAATAATAAATCAGAGGGGAAAAGCTATCTCATACTAAGCTATTTTATATATTTGTTTAATTCTTGCTAATTTTCTGACCAATGATTTGTTGTTTAGACCATTAAAAGCTGAATATTTTACCATTTTCGAGGGATTGGTCCCTTTTTTTTTTGCCCAAGAATGAAGACCTTTTATATCCATTGTATAAGCAGTTCAAAGTACTACATACGTATCTTAGGTCAATAAATGAATGTTGTTATAGTTGGCAGATTGCTGTGGTATAAGACTAATAAAACACAATAAAACATAGTTGTTATAGGAAATTGCATCACATCACCCCATTGTTGATTATTCCTATAACACCATGTTCACTCATGTTCATTTTTTCACCATGTTCAGTTTTAGATTCCTCATATCTTTTACGTTTTTGTATACAGATTATCATTTAAATGCATATTAAAGGTACGTGAAATGCAAATGTATCCAGTAGATATCCCTTGAAGGTAACAATAAATCAGTGTCTTGTTACATAATCATAAACACAACTTTTCTCCTGTGTACAATTCCCAGGTGTTTAACAAGACCAGTATCTAAGAAACAGCATTTTTCTACTAGAACATTTACAGTTAAGATCTTTATCATGGAGCGAGGTTTGTTTCATAAGTAGTTGCTGTACAGAACATGTTCATCTCCACCCCTCAGCAAGCATCACATGATGGCATACTTACAGAGGTATGTGGACTATACGTGGCTCATGTCAAGGACACTTTTGCATGTATTTGGTAAGCTGTGCTCTTCATAAACAGTTGAACAAGTGTGAACTACTGTGTTCAGTAAATGAATCATTTTTCTATTTGAATAGTTGAGTGATTGTATAGGTTGGTAGGTTGTGGACATCATTCCAACTCAGCCATATATTCCTGCGCTTGTTCCTTGTAGATACATAACTCAAAGTACACATCAAGGTTTTGTAATTCATCACCAGAGAAGTAGTGATCATAATTAATCTTAATAATGTTTAATAGTTCTGTACAATAAATTTAATCATACAATAACTGATTTACATATGATACATAAGTTGCAATAGGAAAAAGCCATTTATATCAAATTAGTCACAAAAATGGTAAAAAAAAATAAAAATAAAAAAAGTCATTACAAACTATGCAAGTCTTTTATGTGCATTCACACATATTTACCATTGTGAGGAAGCAAAACAAAAGAGTGTATAAGTGACATACAAGTGGCTCATGGGCAAGTAATGGGCTTTCTTCGTAATGGGCTTTCACTGTCCTGTCTCGCTCTTTGTATCAGTTCAGATTTCCTGATTCTCCTTATCTTGACTCTCCACCATAATCGTTACTTCCACATCTTTTGAAATTTGCACATCTTTCTTCATCTGCACCTCGTCTTTTGCTTTTTTGTCTTTTTCAGCCTTCTCCTCCTTCTTCATCTTCCTGTAGAACATGAGGTTTTTCTCAGGGTAGGTCACTTTGGCAAGCGGCAGCTTGTAGATTGTCTTTGTCTCCGTAGTGATCAAGAGGAAAGTGAGTGCAGACAGGCAGAAGGGCCAAGTGCATGCTGGAAGCCCGAACTGAGGTATGAAACATTAAAAACTGATTACAAAAAGGGAAGGCTTTCAATTTAAGTTTTGCCATTGTGAATAACAAGATACTTACAGTAGCCATCACATTGCCAATTGCAGAGCCAAGATATGCACAGAAAAATGCTAAGGAGAAATGAGAGAGGAAGTCATTAGTGGCTGATCACACTGGAAATGGTTCTTACCAGAGTCATTTAGCACTCAGGAAAGAGGAAATGGTTGTGATAGGCATCATACCACAGGCTATAGACAGGAGATGAACCTGCCACGTGAGCGCATAGAACATTCCACCAATCGCAATGCAAGCCAAGACACAGTTGTATCCCCACAGTCCAGAATAGATATTCTGAAATGGTGCTGCAAGAGCGAGACCTAATAATAAATAAAAAAGAAATAATAAATTAGAGATTATTTCACTGATGAAATTACTTGGTCTTCTTGGATCACTCAGGGTAATATTAGAAAAGGTCCTACAATTATGAGAAGGGATAGATTTGCTTCTCTTTTATTGGAATTCCCCCCAATTTAGTCACCTGCCAATACCCACCCACCTGCCAGCTCTTCCCTCTCATACGCAACGTAACACACTCGGAAGACAGTGCTATCTACCCTCTTCTGCATACATCAGCTCACTAGAAGAGAGAGAATGCGATCTCTTCCGTTCAGAGAACACAGCCAATTTTGCTCCCTTGGCTCCCAGCCACGAATGGCATTGTCATTATTCAAACTCATGATCTCACAACGACAGGGTGAGCACTTTTCTGTTGCACCATTGGGGAGCCCCATTGCTTATCTTTTCTTTGGGACACTGGCTACTTTTACATGCACATCAAAGTCTGCTTATGGTCTATATTTTGGTTGCAGCCATGTTCCGTATACAGTGTTTATATGCGTAGAGTTGGTGTTGTAAGTATGCCTGAGTTGCCATTCCTAAATACCTAGCCTACAGCTAAGTATCTGTTAGCACCCACAAATACCTTGCGGACTGAGCATGCGTATATATCTCCTTTCAGTGGATTTACTGAATAAGGTGTTTACCTGCAACAAATTTCCCATTAAAACAGGCATATTCCAGGGGTGGGAATCAGAATTTGGGGAATCAGAATATTTTCTTAATCTGAGTTGGGCAATCGGATTACTGCATTCACATGACTCAATACTAATTAGAATGTTGCCAAATTCCCATTACCATCGGAATATTGATATGCACGTAAATGTAGCCAGTGTGATTGAGGCCAGAGTAGAGAATGAATTATAAATGGTTGGGTCTTACCTGACACCATCCCAATAGCTGAACCAATAACAGCATGTGCGCAAGTTATTGGTGAAGAAATAAACAGGGCCACAATGAATATGCCTCCTGTCCAAGGATTATCACAACCATAGACCTGCCCAATGCCCACAGGAATGGAGCGGAAGAGCTGTGGAAATGGAGTTCATGTCAAGGGCATATGATTTAGAATGCAGTGCATGATAGAATTTCTGCAATCAATAATTAAAGTGACAGCTTAATCTGATGTTACATACAATAACTATATTTCTTCAGAGAAAAAATGTGGCACTTCAAGTTAGCTGAAATTCCAGAGTTCCACTCGTGACTTATCAGACTGGTGACTTGACAGTATCAGAAGATTCTAGAAACAGGTCATTTCTGTCTTTGGACACATGTACAAGAACTTGAAAAACAAGGCTCTTACCAAAGCATAATCCAACTGAGACCATGTGATGTTGGGGAAAGAGGTGCTTGGCTGGATGAGGACCTGGGGGAAGTGGAGGTTGTAGTGGCCTGTAGCTACCATATGAAGACACACCAGAATGTTAAAAGGCAGGGTAAAGACTGGCAGATCCCACCGACTGTTGATAGAGGCCAGTGCACTAGACACAATCGGGCTGTAAGACATGAAACATTAAGGATTTATTATCAGGAATGGGCTTTTTGACAATCTCTCAAGCAATTTTTAAATGTCTACTATAGAGACACTGAGCTCTAGAGCTCCTTTCTTTATTGCAAATCTACAATGACTGACAAGTAAGGAGCTGAACACAATTCCAAATTTCACAAATCAATCATTTTCAATGAGTCTACTGGTAGTCCTATATAGCCTTACTTTACATATTAGGAAAAAGATGACACATAACCATCATACTTGAAGATTCTTGAAAAGTTTGCAAAAATCTTGAAAGTCGATTTTACCTCTTACCTATAAAAATGATCTGTGCCCCAAATCAGCTTCATGGTTTGACACTTAATAAAGATACTGTGGCTTTCCCATGACAAAGAGGAACCCTTCCTGGACTTTTTATGTTCCTGCACTGTATCACTCAATCAGGGCTACCTCAGTGCCAAAACTGAAATATTAACGTCACTACATCATGTGCAACTTTTGATTAAACTTTGAAAGATATCTGGCTGATGTTATCTGTTTTATCTTGATTTTGTCTTGTGGCAGCATGTCAGCCTGTCCTCCCTTGACTACTTTTGTCATGCTTGAATGACAAACTTGACAAAATGTGCTTTCGATTACAAATGCTATGAGGTTCAAATTAACCATGACAACAGAGACATGAGATCAATAGAGGTCACTGCTTGCTTTATAGAAAATAGAAAATCCAAAGGTATATCTGCTTGTGGATCTACAGAACATGCATGCTGGTCAATGCTATTTATTCAGTGTAGAGCCATTCTCTATTTCAAGGCTAACCTGACTGACAAGAGTGCACAGAAAAATGATTGCCTGAAACTCACCATGCCATTGACATAAAGATGTTGGGCAGCAGAAGCCACCAGTACCAGTCGCCTGCATTGGAGAAGACTGCCATTAGAAGACCAACCAGGATTCCATTGTATCCATACAGGCCTGCTGCAATTGCCCCTCTGAGAAAAACTGAAAAATTACAACACTCTCCAAACAGTAAACAATTCACAAGTTATGATATTGTATGAATTGCAGCCTGTAAATACCTATTTTGTTTGAGAATGAGGGCTGAGATTGTGGCAAACCAGGTGCCCACAAAGCCATTGAGAGCCCACCATCTGTTCTGGAGGATCAGTCCAGCAAAGATGACCAGTCCACTCAGTGGGTTGTTTACGAACATGACCTGTGCTGCACCTCTCAACACCCAGTCGAAAATCTGAAGCAAGATGCATTTCTCTGGACAAAACACATTTTACAAAGTTACAGTAAGAATCTAACAACAGAGCGTTTCTTCATCAGAAGAACCCTTTAAGATCCCTTCTCTAAGAATGTATATACCATTATTTTTTTGAAGCGTTAATGTAGGAAAAGATGAACACAAAATATCTCGCTATGCTGATAGCTCTTTTATAGAACCATTTCTGGTTTACATGATTTTGTTCAAGTTTTTAAAGCATTAAACCTGATTACACTGAAGAGGCTGCAATCATGTTAAATCTCTGCATTTAGATGTGCTGGAACATTCTGCCTGCTACAACTGAATTACAGAAGAGATGGTTGAGACAGATATAGGAACATGCATGACTGGTTTTATAAACAGCTATGAGGTTTAGCATGCCTGCGAGTTATCAGTATGCATGTACTTGTAAACGTCAGAGAAATATTACTTGCTTTCTTACCGGTAATCTTCTCATGCAAACCAAAATATATTCATTTAGAACACAGTTATGAGCAGCTATAATGACTATTAAGATTTGACAGCCCTGTGAATACCAAGATATCCTTTAAGGCTACTATCCTTCTTTCTTGTGCAGAGAATTAGGAATAGATTCGCAAAGGGGTTTGCTGAGAGGTTTCTGTGTGGGATAAGCAAAAATAGCCAATCAAAGCCAACCAGATGGGCTGATTTGAGTATTTGAGAAACTGCTGATCTCCTGGGATTTTGCGCACACAACAGTTTGTAGAGTTTACACAGAATGATGTGAAAAACAAAAAAAAAAACATCTTGTGTGGAGGGTCTGCAGGCTGAAACACCTTGTTGATGAGAGAGATCAGAGGAGAATGACCAGACTGGACTGAGCTAACAGGGAGTCTACAGTAACTCAAATAAACACTCCTTAAAACTGTGGTGAGCAGAAAAGCATCTCAGAACACACAACACATTAAACCTTGAGATGGATGGGCTACAACAGCAGAAGACCACATCAGGTTCCACTCATGTCAGCCAAAAACAAGAATCTGAGGCTAGCATGGGCACAGACTCACTGAAACTGGACAGACGAAAACTGGAGAAAGACCAGGTGATTTTTTTTTTTTTCTAATCTTCAACTAGTTTGGGTGAGTCTGCAAAGCCCATGCAAAGTGTGCTTTAAGTAAGTAATAAAACAGTTCTGGATATACTGTTATAGGAATATAATCAAAAATTGAGTGGTGTGAATACACTCCAAAATTTGTTAATTTTTCAATAACAGCATGTTGCAAAGTGTTTATTTTCTCTTATACCACAGCAATTTTCCAAAACTTTTAATTTATTAATGAATGACACATATTTAATTTTATTTATTATTTAAATTCTTTATGCCTATATACTTTTATATATTGCTTTATATTTACTTTTTTTTTTTTTTTTCATTATTAATTCTTTCTCCAGCAAACATGAGAGCATGCACACTAAGAAGCTCATTGTACAAGGAACTTTCTTTGAAAAGAAAGAAAGTTCTTAAATCTTGAATCTAAAATGCTTTTATCTGTTTATAGTTAAACAAGGTAGTTCCTATTATCCCTTTGGATATAGCAGCAGTTGTACTCTCACCAGCCTCTTATTTTTCTGTATCATGACATCAATGAGACAAAAAAAAAACAAAAAACAAACAAAAAAAAACAGCTTGTCATCTTACGGAGAAACCAGAGTGCAAAGTCTTTTGTCCTGAAGACTCACCCATGGCAATAAACTTACTGTTAGAATTTGTTAGACTCCCAAGACTTCTTCCATAAATGTTAAACAATCATCTTCTTGCAAAAAAATTTGTAAACAAAAATTTGTAAGAAAAAAAAACAAACAAATTGGATTTAGTTTATTATTCGTCTTAGATTATGTGGCACATCATTTAATCACTGAGGAACAATTTGAACTAGATGCATATTTACGGAGAGTGTGTTAGTAAGTAAGCCTAACTTTCACTTCATCACTTTAATCAGATATTCTTTAATATAAGCATTTGTAACTATATGCATTTTGATGGAGATTGTGTGAAAGCAGGTACGACTTGTATAAGCCTACCTTTCATCCACTTGCCAAAAGGAGCCATATCTCCAGAGAAGTAAGTCACGAAGCGCTTGAGTTTTACTTTGACCTTCTGAGTGTTAGATGACTCAGCTTGTGAGTGTTGCTGCTCATTCTGCTGCAGCTGTGACTTCTTCAGTGCTGCTGTCTGTAGAACTGTGTTAGCCATGAGGGGCTGCAGTTCCTGTCAAACATAACATATATTAGGAATTTCTCACTAAAATGTAGTAAGGAGTTTTTGTACAGTTTTGTGATGTATAGGCCACAGGTAATTTTATAGATGTAGGTTATCAAATTAAAGGTAAACTATACTTTTCAGGACATAAATGCATGTCAGTGAGATGGTACCAAGACAGTGAATGTAGCATGCCTTTAACACTGTTTAAGGTACCTAAATGGTCCATAAATGCACCACCATTGTTTTGAGGGTAGAGTTACTTTCTTTTGTACTCTGAAGAAAAAAAAATGTACCATTACTTTTTATGACAGTGCAATTTAATTTTATATGGTCAGGAATAAAAACAGATGAGTATATGGAAACAAATTCACACACACATGAAACATTCAGGATTCATCATCTCAAATGCAAATCTGACTTGTGGAAAAACATATTGGCCCATCTCAGACACCTACAGTATATTCTATGGGTTACATTAAACATTTTGCCACCTGTGAAGTCTGCATTTGTTTAAAAGGACAAACTAGCAAGAAGACCAGAGAGCTGTCTATGGGAAAAAAACAAGCCATTCTGAAGCTGAGCAAAGAGGGAAAATCGATCATAGCCACTGCACAAGCATTGAGTATAGCCAATACAATTTGGAATGTCCTGAAAAAGAAAAAAATGACTGGTGTTCTAACAACTAGACATCGAACAGGTCGGCCAAGGAAAACAACTGCAGTTGATGACAGAAACATTGTGAGAGCTGTGAAGAAAAACCCAAAAATAACAGCCAGTGACATCACCAGCAACCCCCACTGGGCAGATGTGAAGGTATCACAAGCCACCATTTGAAGAAGACTTTGACAGCAGAAATATAGAGGCCATACCACAAAATGCAAAGCACTCTTCAGCAGTAAGAATCGGAAGGCCACTGGAATTCCATTGTAATTCGCAAAGAAATATAGAGATGAGCCACAAAAGTTCTGGAACCAAGATTAACCTCTACCAAAGTGATGGAAAGTTCAAAGTGCGCAGAAAGAAAGGATCTGCTCATCATCCAAAACATACAAGATTATCAGTCAAGCACAGTGGAGGGATTGTCATAGCTTGGGCTTGCATAGCTGGAACAGGCTTCTATAATTAATGTATACTAAATGGCGATAAAATAAAATAACAAAAAAAAAGGAATGAACACAATTGGTAAACAAAATAAAACATGCATAACTACATAAAGATTAAAAAAGAAAAAAGTTAACAATTATGTTTTATCATACATTTTCTGCGCAGTTATTTACAGTGTATATAGCAGGGGCTGTCAAACCTTTTGGAGCCAGGGATCCCTCTAACCTTTTCACAGATTCCCTCAGCACAGATTTATTTTATTAACAAATTCCAAATATTTAAATATTAGCCACGTTATTCAAATGCATACAGTAATATTATGGCCATTTATTGGAGCCAAAGAGCTTTTTACTGCTGAATTTTACAACAGAAAATATTAAGCCCAAGTTGATATTATTTATATGTTTCTGAGTTGTTGGGGTTAGATGAACCCCAGTCAGTACATGTGACTCTAATTTGGTTGTCTTACCTTGGAGTGTTCAGTAATGGATGTTCTACAGAAACTTGTGATATTCCCTGAAATACCCTGGGGCAAAAATCAGACATTCGTCTTTTGTTATTTAAATTAGTCATTAAAAAGAAAAATGTGATGTTTAATATGAAAGTCTATTATTAAGTAAGCAGAGCCTTACCTCTGAAAGTTGTATTCCAGGCATAAATAAGGCCAGATTATTTTCCTACAAAAATCCCAGCAGCTGTGAAAGAGCTGCTGATCAGCCTTTATATTGTGTGAGGGAAATCCAGGCTCCTCCTCTGCAGGCACAAATGCAAATTAGGAAATAAAAAAGATCTTATCTCATTCGTCAGACTTTGAAGATTCGTTGCTCTCAATAACTTTTGTTACTACTACATCAAGAGAAAAGGGGAAAAAAGCAATGTGAATCTATGGATAGCAAAAGAATTAACAAATGATTACAGAGTTTAATGAGTATGTGCCTTATTTCATAAACTTCAGCTGTTCACCAAATGATGAGGTTATAACTGAAATAACTGAGTAGGAGAAAAGTTTTTTCTTTTATTTTTTCCTAGCTCAGACTGTCTTTTATCCACCATGCCTCACTCATTCCAGTATGCAAGTCAAAATTTCTAGAGGAAAATGGGTGTGTTTGTGCCTCATTTATCACACCTTGAAGATTATTTTTGATAAATCAATACCAAGATGGTTAAATACATTTCAAGTGTACTTTAATGTGCTTTAATGTCATTCCAGGGTTGTTGAATACTTTTAGTTGAAAGTATTAGAGAAATGGGGAAAAACAATGTGAGTCTACGATATCAAAGATATTAACAAAGAAAGGATTACAGAGGAAATTAGTACATGCCTTATTTCACATAACCTTCAGCAGTTCACCAAATATGGAGGCTATAACTGAAAGACCATTGAGTTGGAGAAGTGCTGAAAAGTGCTGCTGGAATTGGAAAAGTAGAGAAGGATGGAAACCTGAAGAAAATCAAAAACAAAAACATGAAGAGAATTTGGCCTTTTGCACCCTGTTGTTATTTTGTTCTTTCTGTTTCATGCAGGACTTTGTAGATGTTTGTCAAAATTATTCTTAGTTCCATAATATTCATGTTTTGGTACCACCAAACCCAAGCAACATCATACTGTATATAACTACACTATATACACATACAGCCTATAAATGTACACTGTATATGTATCTATTGAAAAAAAAAAGTCATATTTGAACTCAGGCCTGTATTAAAGGTATACTCCGGAGTTAGACCTCAAATACAACAGAGTTGTTGAAATGGTTTTAGGTAGTATATTGTCAAACGCTTGAGGTCAGAGGTAACAACAGCACAAAATGTCTTCTCATAAATTTCCAGGGGGCATAATTCCATGGTTAAATGCTTTTTAGAGACACTAAATCTGATCTGACTTAACTAGCCACATTATATTCATCAACATCTGGACTATTTCATTTTCTGTGTGGAGCTGGTACAAAACAAACTGCTCATAAATCTTATAAATAATTCTTAAAATTTATCAGAAATTTATTTTACTGCTCATTGCTCAGCTGAATGGTATGGGTATTTAAGGTTTCTGCAAATCATTGCTTTCTTCTACAGCTAAACACATAAACTACAGAATATGGAGCCAAAATGGTAATGGTCATAATGTACCAAATGCAAATGACAGAGGGATGTTCTACTGATTTTCATCAATATCCTTACATCTAGTCACTTGGGTTGGACTTCCAAAAGATTTTGTTAGATAAAACCACTTTGTACCATCCAGAAACCCTCCACTGTTGTATATTGATATAGAGCTGCAGTCCAAAACATTTGATGGTCGCACCCCCCATCAGTGCCAATGCTTCAAAATGTGGCAGAATGAAGTCTCATTTATGGCTAGAAATCATTTGATGGTCTGAAGGTATTGCCACCTCCACCACCCTCAAGTCTGAGTTAGCTTCTGGCTCTCCCTTTTAGTTATGCTGTCATAGCTAGTCTTGCCGGAGTCCCTGCTTGCCCTCTGCACACAAAGTATATTGTCCTTAACCATTAGAGGACAAAAGCTTACCTAACAATCTCTCCCTCTCTCCATTTCTCTCTCTCCCTCACTCTCTGTTGAGCTACATATGCTACTTCTGAGATGCCAGTGATCCTGACCCCTTCTGCTCCTCCTCGCTGCCTGACCCATCCAAATGCCCCTTCTGCTCCTCCTCACTGCTTGACCCATCGTGATGCCCTACTTCTGGTTGGAGTTCTCATCGGTTGAGTTCACTCACTGCTGCTGGGGATGGCCCCATATGGACGGCCTGAAGAACGATTTGGTTTGCTGGGGATGGTGCCACCTGGGGGCTGTGGAGATGGCTTGGGGTTCACATATGGGGAGCTGTACTGTAATGGCTTGGGACTGCGATTGCTGTAGTGGCTTTGGGGCTGCAGTTGCCACGAGCACCTTCGTACTCAGGACTCCATCAGTGGACAGTGGATAGATTTTAACCAGCCGGACTTCTTACAAAAACTGTGATGAATTTATTGGTTGCACAATTGCACTATTTGTCCATATAATACACAATAATAGAAGGGATTTATTTATAATTGCACTATCCGTTGCACCCAGATGAGGATGGGTTCCCTTTTGAGCCTGGTTCCTCTCAAGGTTTCTTCTTCATATCATCTCAGGGAGTTTTTCCTTGCCACCGTCACCTCTGGCTTGCTCATTAGGAATAAATTCATAGGGATAAATTCACAGGGATAAATTCACATATTTACAATATATTTTTTTTGTGAATCCATTTATTTCTGTAAATCTGCTTTGTGACAATGTCCATTGTTAAAAGCGCTATACAAATAAAATTGAAAAGAAAAAAAGAAAAGCACCAATTGCCTGTCAATCTCTTGAATGATTCTGACATCAAAACAATTATACTCAGCGTTCAGCTTCAATCTGTGCCGACTCATTGATATACTACAATTTAAATAAATACGGATTAAACTCATCATAAACCTTTCTTCCTTTGTGTGTCACACAGTAACTAAGAAATTTGATGCTGCAACTGAAAGTACAAGAACAGTACAGGTAACTAGTGCTAGGCTAGCTAGTATTCTACTAGCTAGAGTGTTGTTGTTCCTCTTTTAGCTGCTCCCATTAGGGGTCGCCACAGCGGCTCATTGTTCTGTGTATTTGATTTGGCACAGTTTTTACACTGGATGCCCTTCCTGATGCAGCCCTCCCCAATTTTATCTGGTCTTGGGACTGACAGCACACTGTTGCACACAACCCCAATATTTATTTGTTTGCTCACTCTGTCGTTACCCTGTGTTCCAGTATCACGTCTCCCCCAGTCTGTCTGCTTGCTTACTTCCTGCTACACCCAGCCCTACTCCGCTTCCCCCATGGCTCACAGATGAAACACTCGCTCCCCCTTCTCCATGGCGCATCAACTGAGCATCTGACGTCCTCTCTACCTACCCGAGTTCAAATCCCGGCCTCGACCTCACTCCCTTTCCACACACTCCTACCTACCCTAACACCCAATAAAGCCTGTTTAACCTTCAGTCTTTGAGTCAGTGTTCTGCAACTGGGTCCTTGTCTTGTGATTATAAAAGAAAGATCTGGCCAGCCATGGACCCAGCAGAACCAGACCCCCTGCTTACGGCTCTTTCCAGCCAAGGTTCCCTCCTCAGTCAGCATGATCAGCAGCTCTGGGAACCTGATGCAAGCAACCATGACATGGCAGCCCAGATCGCCCTCCTCCAACACCACTTCCTCCATGTCTTCCCCCAAACTGACCAGACCAGTCATCCCGCCCCAGCGGCCTCTGGCCTTCCCACTCCCAGCCCTACATATTGTGAGGTGCATATCCCTCACCCTGAACCCTGCGCTGGGGAGATGCAAGTCATTCCTCCTCCAATGTTCCCTTGTGTTTGCCCAGAGCCCATCAACTTACTCCGCAGATGATGCCAAGATCGCCTACATCATGGGACTAATGAGGGGTGATGCCTTGGCCTGGGCCACCGCTGTCTGGGACAGGCTTTGTGGACTTTGTGGGCCACCCTCTCCTCCTTCACTGATGAGTTGCATAAGATATTCGATCATCCTGTCCAGGGAAGAGAGGCTGCCAAATGCCTTCTCTCCCTCCACCAGGGGTCCCATAGTGTGGCAGAGTACTCTGTTGATTTCCGCATCCTGGCCCAGTCTGGATGGAATGATGCGGTTCTTCGTGTGGGATTCCTTAATGGCCTCAACGAGCAGGTGAAGGATGAGTTAGCTCTAAGGGATGAAGTGGACTCCTTTGACTCGCTGGTCTCCCTGGCCATTCAGTTGGATAGCCAGCAGGCCCAGTATCAAGCCAATTTCCCATTCACCTGACCCCACTGCCCTTGAGGCTCCGTGCAGCCCCCGAGCTTCATCCCCTCTTTCCCTCAGAGAGGAGCCCATGCAGGTAGGCTGGGCCTGGCTCACCCATGCCAAGTGTGACCGTAGATTACAGGCAGGCATGTGCACCTATTGTGGCCAACCAGGCCACTTTCTGGACACCTGTCCTCTTCAGCTAAAAGGAAGGACTCACCAGTATAGAGAGAGGGCTACTGGTGGGCCAAATGTCCACTTCTCCTGCCCCCCTCTCCCAGCCAATCGGCGCCACAACCAGCTCTCTGTTCCCCTCTTTGCGCTGATCGAATCAGACACCGACAAGAGCTTCCTGGACATGGAGCTAGCATTCCAGTTTGGCCTCCCCATTGAACCACTGGACCCCCATTACTGTTAACACCCTGGATGGGAGGTTCTTGGTCTGGGTCACTCATCACACTGCCCCGTTGCTCCTTGTTCTCTCGGGAAACCACCATCAACAGGTTCAACTTAAACTCATTCCTTCACCATGTGCTCCACTAGTGTCGGGCCATTCTTGGTTGAGAAAGCACAATCCCCATTTAGACTGGTCAGCAGGGAGGGTTGCTAACTGGAGTCCCTTTTTCCACTCCTCGTGCCTGAAATTGACCCTTAGACCCATTGCAGCCACAATGGCTTCCCTGGCCCCAAGCCCTCCAGACCTCTCAGTAGTGCCCCTTGAGTACCATGAACTGGAAGAAGTCTTCAGCAAAGACTGGGCCCTCTCTTCACCTCCGGTATGACTGCACCATTGACCTGCTGCCTGTGGACTCCCTACCATCTGGCCAGCTGTATAACCTGTCCTGTCCAGAGAGAGAGGCCATGGAAAAATATCGCCACTGACATAATCCAACCTTCCTCCTCCCCCCAGGGTGCCGGCTTCTTTTTTGTGGCCATGAAGGACAAATTCCTCCATCCTTGCATTGATTTCCAGCATCACCGTGAAGAATAAGTACCCCCTGCCTCTCCTCAATTCAGCCTTCGAACTGCTGCACGGAGCCACCATCTTCAATAAATTGGACCTGCAGAACACATACCACCTAGTTAAGTTCAGAGAGTGGGACAAATGGAAGGCTGTGTTTAACACCCCCCCGGACCACTTCGAATATTTGGTCATGCTGTTCGGCCTCACCAACGTGCCAGGGGTATTCCAACCACTTGTCAATGACATACTCCAGGACTTCTTGAACCTCTTTGTCTTTGTGTATCTGGATGATATCCTGATTTTTGCTCGCACCCCTGCTGAGCACACCATCCACATCTGCCAGGTCCTACAGTGACTGCTGGAGAACCACCTGTTGTCAGATTTCAGTCAGATTTCTTGGGTTACATCATTGAGAGCGGATGAGTCAAGGAGGTCAAAGCACCTAACCCAATCCAGGTGCTGAGCCCCCTGGTTGTTTGTTTGTCCCCAACTCTGTGCATTCCCAGGTCCTCCAGTGGGGTCACTGTTCCCAGTTCTCCTTCTACCCTGGTGCCAGTTGCACACTGGGCCTACTGAAGTGACTCTTTTGGTGGCTGACTATGGACACCAACACCCGGGCCTTCGGCGCTGCCTGTGCTGTGTGTGCTAGAAGTAAAGCTTCACACCGCCTACCTGCCAGCCTGCTACGACCCCTGCTCGGTGCACTGACCTCCTTGACCTGTCTGCTTGATGTCTGGTTGATGTGATCTGTTTTGCCTTGTGGCAGCATGTCAGCCTGACTGTGAATTCCCTTGAATACCTTTCAACATCTGTAAAACTTGACTGATAAACCTGTAAATTGTAAATTAAGAATACTCTGGGGTTCAAATTAACCATGAGAGCAGAGACACAAGTTAGACTGCTTGCTTTACAAAAACTCCAAAGGTATATCTTCTTGTGGAGCTACAAAACGTGCATGCTGGTCAATGTTATTTATTCATTGTAGAGCCTTTCTTTATTTTTCACCAAGGCTAACCTGACTGACAAGAGTGCACAGAAAAATGAGTGCCTGAAACTCACCATGCCATTGACATAAAAATGTTGGGCAGCAGAAGCCACCAGTATTAGAGAAGACTGCTATTAGAAGACCAACCAGGATTCCACACTACTCAAAAAAATTAAAGGAACACTTTTTAATTAGAGTATAGCATCAAGTCAGTTAAACTCCTGGGATATTGAACTGGTCCATTAAGTAGCAGAGGGGGTTCTTAATCAGTTTCAGCTGCTTTGGTGTTAATGAAATTAACAAGAAGTGCACTAGATGGGAAACAATGAGACGACCCCCAAAACAGGAATGGTTTTACAGGTGGAGGCCACTGACATTTTTTTCCCTTCTCATCTTTTCTGACTGTTTTAAACTAGTTTTGCATTTGGCTAGGGTCAGTGTCACTACTGGTAGCATGAGGCGATACCTGGACCCTACAGAGGTTGCACAGGCAGTCCAACTCCTCCAGGATGGCACATCAATACGTGCCATTGCCAGAAGGTTTGCTGTGTCTCCCAGCACAGTCTCAAGAGCATGGAGGAGATTCCAGGAGACAGGCAGTTACTCTAGGAGAGCTGGACAGGGCCGTAGAAGGTCCTTAACCCATCAGCAGGACCGGTATCTGCTCCTTTGTGCAAGGAGGAACAGGATGAACACTGCCAGAGCCCTACAAAATGACCTCCAGCAGGCCACTGGTGTGAATGTCTCTGACCAAACAATCAGAAACAGACTTCATGAGGGTGGCCTGAGGGCCCGACGTCCTCTAGTGGGCCTTGTGCTCACTGCGCGGCACAGTGGAGCTCGATTGGCATTTGCCATTGAACACCAGAACTGACAGATCCACCACTGGCGCCCTGTGCTTTTCACAGATGAGAGCAGGTTCACCCTGAGCACATGTGACAGACATGAAAGGGTCTGGAGAAGGTGCAGTGGGTCCTGGGTTCCTCCTGGTGCACAACAATGCCCGGCCTCATGTGACGAGAGTATACAGGCAGTTCCTGGAGGATGAAGGAACTGATACCATTGAATGGCCCCAACGCTAGCCTGACCTAAAAACAATAGAACACCTCTGGGACATTGTGTTTCGGTCCATCCGACGCCGCCAGGTTGCATCTCAGACTGTCCAGGAGCTCAGTCATGCCCTGGTCCAGGTCTGGGAGGAAATACCCCAGGACACCATCCGTCATCTCATTAGGAGCATGCCCCGATGTTGTCAGGAATGCATACAAGCACGTGGGGGCCATACAAACTACTGAGTACCATTTTGAGTTGCTGCAATGAAATTTCAGCAAAATGGACTAGCCTGCTGCATCATTTTTTCACTTTGATTTTCAGGGTGTCTTTGAATTCAGCCCTCTGTAGGTTGATAATTTTCATTTTCATTGACAGAAATTTCCACAATAACAGCATATAAAAGTAACGATTTCATGAAATTCTTTGATAGCAAAATTAAAAACATTAGGCAGAAGATACAGGCCCAAAGTCCAAATTATAAAATAGACTGGGAGGATAGACTAACCATAGATCAGAGCTTAGAAAGTTTTACTTCTCTTGAAGAGAATGATTTAATCTCGCTCATCTCTTCTGCTAAATCATCAACCTGTCTATTAGATCCGGTACCAACACGTCTTCTTAAGCAAATAGTTGGAACCGTAACTGAACCCCTGCTTAAAATAGTTAACTCCTCACTGAGCAATGGGTATGTTGCAAAATCACTTAAATTAGCTGTTATTAAACCACTAGTGAAGAAACCAGACCTTGACCCTAGCGACTTAACTAACTATAGGCCGATTTCAAACCTTCCCTTTCTATCTAAAATACTAGAGAAGGTAGTAGCGCAGCAGCTAATTTCATATCTACAAAGTAATAATATCTATGAACTTTATCAGTCAGGTTTCAGGCCCCACCACAGCACAGAGACAGCATTAGTTAAAGTAGTCAATGACTTGCTATTAGCCTCTGATCGGGGTTGCATTAGTCTATTAATTTTACTCGACCTTAGCGCAGCGTTCAAGACTATCGACCATAATATCCTTCTTCACAGACTGGAAAAGGTCGTAGGAATTAAGGGCTCAGCCCTCGACTGGTTTAGATCTTATTTAACCGATCGTTATCAGTTTGTAGATTTAAACGGTGACCACTCAGCACGTTATCGAGTAGAATATGGCGTTCCGCAGGGTTCAGTCTTAGGCCCACTGCTTTTCACGTTATACATGCTCCCTTTAGGTAACATAATCCGTAAACATAATATTAGCTTCCATTGTTATGCTGATGACACACAGTTATGCATCTCAGCTAGGCCAGATGAGAATAGCCAGTTAAAGAAAGTTGAGGCGTGTGCGATAGACATAAGAGACTGGATGCTAAGCAACTTTCTCCTGCTAAACCTGGAAAAAAACAGAGGTTCTGGTACTGGGACCACAAGCCGCTAGAAGTAAGTTTAAAGATCACACTGTTACTTTAGACGGTCTCTCTGTTTCAAGTAGTCTAACAGTAAAAGATCTCGTTGTGATTATAGACTCTAATCTCTCATTTGAGGCGCATGTAGATAATGTAAGCAGGTTAGCATTTTTCCACCTCAGAAATATCGCTAAGATTAGAAATATACTTTCGCTAAGTGATGCTGAAAAACTAGTCCATGCATTTATCACGTCCAGATTAGATTACTGTAATGCTTTACTATCTGGATGTTCGTCTAGATGCATAAATAAGCTTCAGATAGTTCAGAACGCAGCAGCGAGGGTCCTTACTAGGACTAGGAAGTATGAGCATATCATGCCAGTCTTATCTACATTACACTGGCTCCGGGTAAGATTCAGCATTGATTTTAAAATATTACTCCTAACCTATAAAGCATTAAACGGTCTCGCTCCACAGTATTTAAGCGATATGTTAGTACCTTACGTTCCGCCGCGCCTACTTCGCTCTAAGGACGCAGGCTGTCTATCAGTACCACGTATTGCCAAAACCACGGCAGGGGGCAGAGCTTTCTCTTACCAAGCCCCAAAATTATGGAATAGCCTCCCAGTTAATGTACGTGAAGCAGACACGGTCTCAGTGTTTAAGTTGAGGTTGAAGACTTATTTATTTAACCTAGCATTTAGCGACTAGTGTTTTAGAAAAAGGAGTAGATCTGGGGGACTAGTGGATGTTGAGTGTTATGGTGATCTGGTGTGTTTGGATGCTGTCTTCCTCACTCTCGTTAGTCACTTAGGTTTGTGACGGTAGAGTGACTGTATGCCTTACATATCAGGGATCTCTCACGTCTGTGTTTCCCCATGGTTCTCCTTTTAGTTATGCTGTTATAGCCAGTCCTGCCAGAGTCCCCTGCACTCCTCATTAAGTTTTATCTCCACACAGTGACTGTGAGTGTACCTAACCACTTTCCTTCTATTTTCGCCAAGCTACACTCCTGAGCTGCCGGTGATCCAGACCCCCCTACGCTCTGGACCAGATGAGCATCACTCCTGAGCTGCTGGTGATCCAGACCTCCCCCCCTTCACTCTGGACCTGTCCACCGGCAATGCTTCACACTGCCACGAAGACGCTTCAGCTGTTTTCTATGGACTACACAAACGCACATTGTACACACACACACACGCGCACTACAGTGTAAACTCATATGAGGATGGGTTCTCTGTTGAGTCTGGTTCCTCTCAAGGTTTCTTCCTATCACCATCTCAGGGAGTTTTTCCTTGCCACCATCGCCCTGCTTGCTCATCAGAGACGTCACACACACACACTTCATTTTACTTTGTTTGTGTAAAGCTGCTTTGAGACAATGACCTTTGTAAAAAAAAGCGCTATACAAATAAAAATGAATTGAATTGAATTGAATTTCCATCAAACAATGTGGCATCCTTTAGTTCCTAACACATTACCCAGTCCATATCAGTATAGATATCCAGCATGATATTTTTCCCCATTGAAATTAATTCCCCATTTAATTTTTTTGAGCAGTGTATATATATATATATATATATATATATATATATATATATATATATATATATATATATGTATAGAGAGAGAGAAAGAGAGAGAGAGAGATGTATATACAGATCTACAGTATATGTATAGAGCTCTGTGCTGCCATGCATGAAACAAAAAAAACCACATCAATATCACATCATTACAAGAAAAATAAAATCACGTTATTACAAGAAAATATCAGGTTATTACAAGAAAAATATTACATTACTCTGGGAAAATACCATGTCATGTCACAAGAAAAACATCACGTTATTACGCCAAATATTGTGTTACTCAGAAAAAATATTGCATTAGTGCTGGAAATATCACATATGAGATAAATGTTATACAAGCAACTTAACTGATCTTGTTTTTACAATATAGCCTGGTTACTGGTTCATATATACTGTCATTAGTATATGTGGACATTATGAAGAATTCTCAAGTCACAGCATTTATACAGACCCCAGAACTGGTCAGAACTCTTAGAGGTTACATAATTCCTGGCTGATCAGCTTGAAGGACATGGGAAACTTCATGGTTACAAATTACAGCACATTAGTTGTCCTCAGGCTGGATATGTTTTTATGCAAAATGCTGTCTGGCTTCTATTAAAAACTTTGGATCCTCGTGGAGTTGAGCTGAGAAGCAGGAATTGCCTTCGTCATAG
The DNA here is from genome assembly GCF_027358585.1 of Pangasianodon hypophthalmus. NCBI lineage: Eukaryota > Metazoa > Chordata > Actinopteri > Siluriformes > Pangasiidae > Pangasianodon > Pangasianodon hypophthalmus. Next base: position 8,155,817 of record NC_069733.1, on the reverse strand, counting down.
GCTGTGCAGGAACCCAAGTCACTTTATTCCCATCACTCGTAATTACGTCCTATTGACTCCTAGCAATTCGATAGTTGACAAAAAAAAAAAAAAATCGTGATATTTTTTCTTGTAATAATGTGATGTATTTCACGTAATAACGTAATATTTTTCTCATTATAATGTGATATTTTCTTATAATAATGTTACATTTTCACATAATAAGGTGATATTCTTCTCTTTTTAATGAGATATTGATGAGGTTTTTTTTTTATTTCATGCGTGACAACACAGAGCTTCATGCTTGTGATGATGTTCATAAAAGGTCAACAAAGTCATCATTACAATTCCACATTTAACTACTCATCAAATATCATGTTCTGCTATTAGTTCTGCAATGTTATTTTATTTTATCTTATTTTATTTTATTTTATTTTTGGGCAAATTTGGCTGACAGTAGCTTGTGTACTAAAACAACAAATTTGTGCCATCATCCACTCAAAGTCGAGCACATCACACTTCTCAACTGAGCTGTACGGATCATGTGGTGATTTTATTTTGTATATTGCCTCATCCGTCTTGAAATTAATTCCTGGCCAACATCCGACGCTTTTCTAAATCGGTTTTAGATGAAGGTCTGACTCGCATCGGGTGCAGCAGATGGGTGTTGATTTTAACCTGAGTTTCAGTACTGTGAGATGAAACAGCCCTGCAGTGGTACGTTCAGAATGTGGACGTTGTCGCTGCAGGTTTGGATCTTCTGTAAATTCTAGATAGTGTGAAAATGTTCAGTAGTATTTTACTACCGTCCATTCTGAATTAAATGAAGGGCCTTGAGTTTAGAGCCTTTTACTATTAGATCAGGGGTGTCCAAACTTATCCAGAAAGGACTGGTGTGGGTTTCAACCAAGCAGAAGCCACACCTGTTGAAAGCCAAGATCAACTGGTTAAGCAAGTGGAATCAGGTGTGGCTCCTTGACTGGAATGAAAACCTGCACCCACACCAGCCCTATGTGGATAAGATTGAAAACCCTTGCATTAGATGATCTTCTTCCCTGCCTTACAAAAGTCGACATCTTTGATAATCCATATCTCTAACCATCACACATTCCATGGACATGTGCATCAATTGGCTCAGTGTCTCATGACCAATAGCAGACCACAAGTGATTTCTTTTTAATTAAAGCCAGTTTAGAAAAGAAATGCTCTCCTGAGGTAACAGGCAATGTGAGGTGGGGCTATATCCACATTTTGAAAAAGTACTTTGCAGATGAAATAATTTTTTAAAAATCTTGTTACGCATGGAAAGCAGATCAATGTCATTATGTAGGCAGTACGGGGTTCTTTGTTCGTATTCCCACTTTCTAATAAGGCTACTTCTTACTTTGACAATCACGCAACTGATATGTATAACAGCCAACCAGAGGCCCCCTCCGAGCTCAGGACGTTGGGCTTCAGTCCTACCTTGCCCCTATAATCTGGGTCTGGTTGAGATAGATGTAGAAACATGCATGACTGGTTTTATAAACTTGAGTTATGTTTGACATGCCTGCTGTGTTACTCAGTACGCACATGACAGCATACACAAATAAAGACCAATGAAATGATGATTGATTTCTTAGTGATAATGTTCTCATGCAAACCAAAATGTATTCATTTAGAACACAGTTAGGGGCCACTATCATGACTATTAAGATATTGCAATTTTATAACCCTGGAAAAACCAAGAGGTCCTTTTAAACCACTATTCTGCCTTTGTATTAGGAATAATGTGACACTCAATTTGCTGCAGAGTTTTCTGTGTGTGATAGCACAAATAACCAATTTTCTACTCCACATGCAATTGCCAGAGGATCACACTATGAAACCCAGCGAATGTCTGAATGAGAATAAACATGTGCTGGTCTACTGGCAGTTTATGCATGTTATGTTTAAAAATAGTGTAAGCATCATTTTCCTGTCTAATGGCGTTAATGAGACAAAAACTAACACAGCTTGTCATGTTACAGAGAAACTTGAAAGTGCAAAGTCCTCTGTCCTGAAGACTGTCCCATGGCAGTAAAGACTTCTTCCATAAATGTTAAATATTCTCCTTACAGAAAGCTTTACCATATCAATGATTTGTTAAACATGTTTTTAGTCTGTATATTATTAGTCTTATGTGAAGCATTTGCCATAAGTCCCTGTCAATTATCTTTTACTATAGAAACATTAACATATTAGAAGGTCAGAGCTGCTGTTATAGAAAATTAATCAACACCTTCTGATAGCCAGATCAGAGAATTTAACATTGTTGTGGTATATTGGTCCAACACCAGTTGTCACATTCACCATGTACCATGTCTCCAGAGAAGTAAGAAACATAGCCCATGAGTTTGACTTTGACCTTCTGAGCATTAGATGACTCAGCTTGTGAATGTTGTTGCTCATTCTGCTGCAGCTGTGACTTCTTCAGTGCTGCTGTCTGTAGAACTGTGTTAGCCATATCTATATGCCATAGATAATTTTATAGATGTAGGTTATCAGATTAAAGGTAAAACTTAGTGCTTGTCACTGAAATGGTACCGACATGTCTACCACGGTCTATTGGAGTTGAAATTAAATTATGAATATGACCTCAAGGTGCAGACTTTCAGCTTTAATTTGAGGATATTTACGTCCAAATGGGGTGAACACTGTGGGAAACACAGCATGATTTGTATGTAAATATCCTCAAACTAAAGCTGAAAGTCTGCACTTTGAGGTTGGTATTTTTTGTATGAGCTTTAAAAGAAGAAGGTTTGATCTAGGTTAAAACTTCAGTAAATATGACATTTAAATACATCTGAGCAGTGATTACTCGTTTCATTTGGTGATTTCCACTCTTGGGTTTTAAAGTATTCATATTTGATATCATTTGCAAAGAATGTCAAACAGTCTAGCCAAAAATCAGAGACAAAGGGAACAAAATTACAAAATGTTTTCCCAGCACATGAAGGTATGAGGTTTTAAGCATTTTTAAGGTGTTGGCTAGACGTCATCTCGCTGGCCCATCCACAAACCCAAACAACTTGTGAAAACAGGAAGGTTAGAATTGTTTTATGCCTGTGACTTTCTGTAAATGAAAGTGTAAGTGACATGGAAAAACTCTAAACAACACATGGTTAACACTAGCTTAAAAATTTTTAAACATTGATTATTTTTAATGCTGTAGTGCAGCATCAATAACAGCTACAGCAGCCTGCATTGTATAGTTCATCTAACTATCAGATACTTGAGATTAACAATCCTTTACTGTTTTTTCCCTGTAAAAAAACAGTTTGAAGGACTCCTTAAGCACAAATTTATTTTAATTCAACTATTTAAATATTAGACACATTATTCAAATGTGTACAGTAATATTCTGACTATTTATTGGAGCCAAAGAGCTTTTTATTACAGAATTTTACAACATAACATATTAAATCTAAGTTGACATTACATACATGTTTTTGAGTTATTGATGTCAAACTGACCATAGTCCATTCAAGTGTCCTGTAAAGCAGGCTAATAACTACAAGAATGCAATAATAAATACAATAACTTGGATAATGCTGGATTGTAATTTCCTGCAACAATTAGAAAAAATAACCACTGGTATAAAGTGTAAGTTAATTGCCTTATTTTAAGAAGTGTTTTCATTAAGGGATTCAGCACCCTGGCAACCCCTTTAACCTCCTTTCTCAGAGGAAAGCCTAAGGACTCTGAAGTGGACTTCAGAGGCATTGAATGCATTTGAAATCCTGAAACTGAAATTCTTGTCCATGCCCATTCTGCACCACCCTAACCTAGACCTATAGTTCATGATCGAGGTGGATTCTTTCGAAAGTGGCATCAGGGCCATCTTATCCAAATACCCCAGGTAAACTCTATCCATGATCATTATTCTCCAGAAACTCACCCAGGCAGAATGAAACTATGATGTGGGAAATCAGGAGTTGCTGGTGATAAAAGCAGCATTAGAGGTGTGGTTAAATCTAGAGTATGTTAAATCTACCTAAAGATTAAACCCGCATCAGACCAGGTGGACACTATTCTTTACCTATTTTGATTTCACATTCACCTACTCACCGGGCTCCAAGAATGATAAGACAGATGCTCTCTCATGAATCTTTGAAAAATCTCACACTCCGGGCAAGATTCAAGTCCGGGCAAGATTCGACAGGCCCTACTTATAGCCGCTCACGTCTATGTACCTCAAGACACGTGGGATGAGGTGATAGGCTGGGTCCACACCTCTCTTGACTCGGGTCACCCTGGTATTATGAGGACACAAAAGCTGGTGGAGTTTTGATGGGAGACGCCAAAGCATGAAAGGTATGTCAATGCCTGTGCTGTATATGCATAAACCTGAACCTCACATCAATTACCCACAGGTCTCCTAAGGCCTCTCCCCATACCACAAAGAGCTTGGTCAGACCTAGCTCTCATGGGCCATACCATTATCCTGACCATTGTTGACCACTTTTCCAAGGACTGCAGGCTTGTCCTACTCACCTGGTTACCCACAGCTCTTGAAACTGCAGAGATCCTGTTCCAAGAAGTTCAAGCTCTATGGGCTGCCAAAGGACATCATCTCTGACCAGGGTGACCAGTTTACCTCCCGGGTATGATAGGGGTTTTGTAAAAGTCTAAATATCAATGTCAGTCCCTCTTCAGGTTATCATTCTCTGTCAAAGGGCCAAACCAAAGCAGGAAATTAGGAGGTTCCTGAGAGCCTACTGTCACAACCACCAATGCGACTAGAGCAAGTACTTCCCTTGGGCTGAATACACCCAAAACTCCCTCATTCACTCATCCACTGGCCTAACAAAAGTTAAGTCCAAGATTCATAGGTCCTTTTAAAATAATGAAACAAGTACACCCAGTGCCCTAAAGACTGGAATTGCTAGCTCAATATAAGATAGCCCCTACATTCCTATGTATTACTAATTAAGCCTTGTTTATCTGCAACCTTGGTTATCTGACCAAAGCTGAATCACCCTTCTTGAAGATCAAGGGCACACCAGCCTGTGTGTATCATCAAGCCTGGACTTGCCTCCTCTAGACCACCAGAGGGCACCCTGCCCTGAATTCTAACCCACTTCCTCTATTACACATCCTACTTTCTTCCAAATTGCTATAAAGGACATGAACTTGAACTTCAGTGCAAAGTCTTACAGTTTGCCTGTTAAGTGAATGCTGTGCCATGTATTTTTGGATTGATTCTCGGTTTGTTTATTTATTTATTTATTTATTTATTTATTTATTTGCCTTTGCCTTGTCCCTGTGGTTTGACACTATGCTGGATCTCTGGTGTTTTGACCTGCCCTGTTTCCTGAATCTGCCTTTGGATTCTGCCTTGAATGTGTTCTTTGTTGTTGGTGATTTTCCTGGTAAAGATTGTTTTGACTCTGAGTTTTGTCTCAATGGAGATCCTGTTCATCTCATTATTCTGATGTATAGTAGACACACCTTCTGCCTTCTCCTAACAAACTGCATTTGTTTGCTGTATTTCTTAAATCAACTTTTATAGCCAAATAATTGACAAAATACCATGTTACAGACTGAGGATCCTGTAATAACAGTTTTGTGTAAGCCATCTATTAGTGTTTAACTTCCTCACACTACTGCTGAAGAAGACAGCCTTTATTGTCACATATACATTACAGTAAAGTGAAATGCTTTTCTTCACATATCCCATTTTTAGGAATTTGAGGTCAGAGCGCAGGGTCATCCATGATCCAGTTCCCCAGGAGCTTGAGCTAGAGCTTGAACTCATGCCATTCTGATCAGTAGCCCAGAGCCTTCACACCTAAGTCACCACTGCCTTCAAATAGCTCACCTTCCAACCAGGCCCAACCCCAATTAGCTTCCTAGATCAAACAAGATCAAAGTGGTATGGCCATAAGCAGAAATGTAGTATGACATGCTAGCATATTGCGCATGCCTTGTGTGTTTGATAAGGAGTGGGACATGCCTACAGTTTTTAGGTTGTCAGTGACTTTGTGCTGCCTTAGGAAAGGACAATATGTGATATCACTTATTTTCTATACCAACCAAAGTTTCATGATGGAAAGTATTGCTATCTTGTATGGAAACAATATAAAACGTTAATCAGTAAGTGGGCTTCATACTTAAAGACCGCACACTGTCCCTATTGTTAAGGTTACTATTATTTATTATTATAGTATCTGTCTAGTACCAGTGAGACACTTACACATAACTGATTGATTATATGTTTTTCAAGATGAACAATAAAAAGATTATACTTCAAAAATGTTTTCAAAATAAATATGAAGAGTGTAGTCAAACAATAGACAGTAAGTGCAAAGACAGGACATTAAAATATAGTAAATACACTGAACTGGTCAAATCAACATAAGTAAGAAACTGACATTAGAAATTGGAAAAAGCAGCCACCCTCAGAATTTGAGGGATTTTCTTTCAGTAGCCTGCCAAGATGAGCCAGAACGCAACTGGTGACACCTCTCATGTTTGAAGTTTCTGCTTTCCAGATATTATTCACATAGCCTAAATCAGGCACCTTTGCAGCTATTTTTTTAACTTTTGTTTGAAGGTGGGTGGGAAGAAGGATGCAGGAGACAGGCGGACTTTGACAGTGCTTCGGACTCATTTTATTTTTCCAACTAACATGTTTCAGTGTGCTTTCAACACTCAACAAAAAACCCAAAATAAAACTCTGTCCCAATATTTCAGGGCTTTTGCCTCACTCAAGTTCATCAACACTTTCCAAGCTCACGCTCCAGTGTGTGTGGGGGTGTGTGTTATGTGCAACCTCTGTCAGCTCTGTCCCTCTCTCTCTCTTGTTCTTGTTCTCTTTTTTCTCCTGAAAGGGCACACATAAATAAACTCACCATGATCACACACAGGTGAGAATCATCACATTACCTGCCGATTCAACCCACATCCTCTCTGTCCACAGCTGATGCTCGACCATGCCCCCACTGCACGACTCAGGCCAGGGAGCTGTACAGTCTCCTTCTGACTTGCCCCTGTGCTAGTGGGTGAGGTAATCTGCCACCACCATCTGTGCCCCCGGCCTGTGGACCATCTCAAACTTCAATGGCTGAAATGATAGATACTGACTAGTGATTCGCACATTGGCATTCTTCATGCGCTGGAGCCATTGGAGTGGGGCGTGATCCAAACAGAGGGTAAAACAGAGGGTGAGGACCACCCACTTGATGGCCAGACACTCCTTCTCTATCGTGCTGTACTTACTCTCCCTCCCGAGAGCTTTCAGCTGATGTACAGCATGGGCGTGTCCCCCTCCAGACGCCCCCAGCTGTCTGTCTGACAGGTCAGTCTGCGGAACAAAAGGGAGAGAAAGGTCAGGATAATGCAACAGCAAGCCCCTACACAAAACTGCTTTTACCTAGCAAAAAGCCTACTTGCATGGCTCCGTGCACTGGACCAGATCTTGCACTCACTTTTAAGCTTGGCCAGTCAGCGGGCTGTTGACATCTGAATGTTGTCGTTGTTGTACTTTCGGCTGCTCCTGTTAGGGATCGCCACAGCGGATCACCTTCCATTGTCTGCATATTGATTTGCCCTTCCTGACGCAACCCTCCACATTTATCCCGGCTTGGGACCTGCATTGAGAGTGCACTAGCCTGTGCACTCTCAGTGGCTGGGGTTAGCGCCCAGCGTGGGGCTCAAACCCATGATCCTGAGATCAAGAGTCCCATGCTCTACCAATTAAATAAATAGGTAAAAACCTACGGTAATAGCCAGCCAGCCCAATGAATTGCCTCACGTTCTTTTTGGTCTTTGGTCTTTTTGGAAGCCCAGATACCATAATTCACCTGCCCAATTGCACACTGCTTTGGGTTTGCTGTGAGTCCTGCCCAGCTCAGGACAGCTCTCTGATGTTGTAAATGCCTCTGCCAATCATTACGCGCTATGCCGGAAGAGTATCTGCACTGTGTGAGCGATGTATTCTGTCCATGAGATGTTGAAATCGCTGGGGCTCCAAACAAACCCACTGGAAGGATGACAACATAATGTAAACCAAACAGAGTGGAAAAAGCCATTTTTTCTTGGGATATTGAAGTCAAAGGAATCTGCCAATACCCCTTGTTTAAATCAAGCGTCAAATAACCGATTGCGTGGCATTGGGTATGCGTCAAATTTAGACACCGCGTTGAAGTCCACACAGAACCAGGGTTGCTTCAATCACTGTGGGACTCCTCGATTACTCCCATGTCGAGCATAACTGTGAGTTCCTCCTGAACGACATTTTTCTTGTGTTTGGAGAAAATGGCAGGAGTAGCCGTGTACAACCATGCCTGGAGGAGTCTCAATGTGGTGCTCTATGAGGTTTGTGCGACTGGGTAGCGGCAAAAACATCGGACAATTCCCCTTGCAACACGGCAACCTGTGCCCTCTGGTACGGGAGCGATGGTCTCCACAAGGGACCGGGCTAGAATAAGCCAAGTTTTTTATGGGCACCTCCAGTTCCAGCTCCTCTCTCTCCAGAACCACCTTCACCAGAGCCACAGGAACTGCCTCTCTCCATGGCTTAAGGAGGTTGAGCTGGTATATTTGTAGTGCATCACCTCTATACATTCACAACTATTCAACCTCATAGCTGTCTTCCCCAATGCACTGTGTGACCTCCAAGGGCCCTTGCCAATTTGTGGGTAATTTAGAGCCTGACATGGGAAGTAATATGAGCATTTTATCTCCCAGTGTGAATTCCCATAGCGAAGCTCCCCTGTCATTCTTTTGGGGCTGCCGTTCTTGGGCCTGACGCGAATTCTCCTCTGTTAGGTGATTTAAGGTGTGGAGTTTTGCTTTCAGGTCCAGAATGTAATAAATTTTGTTTCTCCTCTTAGGAGGTGTCTCCTCCCAATTTTCACTAATGATGTCTAAGATACCACAAGGCTTTACCACCACAGTAATTTGAATGGGGAGAACCCCATGGAGGCTTGCGGGACCTCTTGTACTGCAAATAACAGGGATTCGAGCCACTTATCCCAATTCCGTCATTGTGACCAAACTTATGAATCACATTTTAAAGTGATTAAACCATTTGACCAGCCCATAACAAATAAGAAGAGTGCTTCTGCAACGTTGCATGCCGAGAGGTTGCGAAGAGCCACTGCTTCCGGGTATCATGTTGCATAGTCCACTAAAACTAGCTCCACAAACATTTCTCGTACTAATGCCTGAAACCCTGGACAATTTGTCCCAAGAATTAGTGTATAGGTGAGGCGAGGACTAACCACTACCTCTACTCTATGCTTTGGCCCCCGGAATTTAATGATGACTGGCACCAGTGGATACTCTTGAACATAATCATGCACACACCTCACCTTCACCTAACCAATCATGCATTTCCCAATGCCTTGCATTGAATCAGGCTTTGATGGATTGTGGTCTGGTTACACCCCAAGTCCACCAAGGCCTGATGTGTACTCTCTTTCTATACTCACTGATAAACAGTATGTTCCTGCTCAATCGGGGAGGCCTGTGGTGTGCCTGGAATCCAGATCAGTGTTCCTGCTTCCATGAGTGGTAAGAAAGAGAGGAGGGGAAGAGAGAAAGATAGAGAAAAAGGAGAGCTGCCTGCTGCTGTGGACACCACCAGGTGATCCTCCACTAGCTGGATGGCTTTGTGCGGGGATGCCTGCCAACAGGAGCTGCTACGTGAATGGGCCAGCAGGGCAAAGCTCCCCTGTGTTTCAAAGATAAAAAGATAAAAAAATAAATATAAGGTTTCATTCTTGCCATCCATATCATCTTATTTGCACTGTAAAAACAAACTTAAAGAATCTACTCAATAAAAGTGAGGTAATTTGCACTCAATTTGTTTGAGTAGATTTCAACCCATGTTTTGAGTAAAGAGTACCTAAATTTAACAACTATGACACACTAAAAGAAATTAGGTAAAATCTACCTAACATTTCTCAATACATTATTAGATATTATACATATAACTAATTACTTAATTAAGTAATATTAACTCTTGATTGTTAGTAGGCAACGGTTAATCTAGTTAATTATTATTAACAATTTATCAATATGACTAATTAAACATTATTTATTCAGGGGAAGTTAGCTTTACTTGAAAAATTATTGTCAGATGCAGGAGATGATATTGATCACATCAATAACCTCTCAATTGACCAAATGTTAAAAAAAAAAATAAAATAACAATGGAGGTACAAAAAAACCCTCTTTATGCACTCTGCATATTCAGCTGAAACAAGATTTGACTTTTCAAACACAAACAGTGTCTTATGGTTATGCAATTAACAGCTTCAAATGTGGTTCCAAGTTTGAACAACTGTATTTAAGATTGCTCAAATAAAACTAATAAACTAAACAAGTACAGAAGCATGCCACCGTTTTCAACTCAAAGTTTCTATTTGCAATTTACAAAGCGCTTATGCTATGTCTACTTTAAAGCGTAGAGACACATGCTTCAACGTAGTTACATCTGGTTCAATGTGCATGTTTTACATGTTTATCATCAACACTAACATAAAGATCAGTTCTCCTTCAGAGGAAGTCATTATCAAAGGTCATCCATCCTTCTCTATTCATCAATTTGTTTGAGGAACATGTGCATATTTTAGCAAAGTCTTATGGGATTGTTGAATGAACCAGTCAGTCTCTGCCTGAACATAAAACTGCATTTTCTGGCTGTGGAAGGAAAAGAAAGTCAGAAACAAGAAATTTCTATAGTGCTAACACTATATTTAGGCAGGACATGAAATCGTTGCGTTTTGGCTTAACACATACCGTAAGATGTATCTTCATAAAACACACTGCTACTGCATACATAGTGCATAATTACGTCAGTAATTCAAAAGTGGAGAGCAGTAGTTAAATCTAAGTTGACATATGATGAAATATGAATTTTTGGTTAATTTCAAGTTTTTATTTACACTGTCAGAGACAGTGTAAACTGTTTCTTATTGTGGTTGTAGTTTGCAGTGGTGTTAAACTGGGCTGCATTATATTGAGAGGTGTTTCTAATATTTTGGCCAGGGGAGAGAGGGGAGCAATATTAGAAACACTTTTCAATATAATGCATTCCAGTACAACAGTATATTTATGTTAAACTGTCTATTGCATAATGTACTATATCATATCTTGATTTTAATATAGACAACTTTATAGCTTTACTGCTAATTTCTAATTTTTTTAATTTCTTTCTCTGCTCCGATTGCCAACACCTGTCTGCTCTCAGCACATCCACCATCACTCTCTCTCTCTCTCTCTCTCTCTCTCTCTCTCTCTCTCGTTTGACCACACACTCGCTATGCGCTGAGGTTTTCCTTAAAGCAGCTTTGCCACACCTGTTTCACTAAATTCAGCCATTTTTACTCGCATATGTAAATGCCAATATTGGACTCTGCAGTCCACTATTAAGGCTAAATTGACTGACTACAAATTGTAACCTGTTAATACCAGGCTGTAGCACCAACAAGATAGCTAGCTAGCTAGCTTAAATTTGGAGCCTGACACTAGGTTCAGATGAGAAAGCAATACTGTACAATGAAACCATGCCCCTGTGAAATACCAAGACATGTAGCTAGTTTGAAGTAACTGACATTCTTGCCATCAACCTGCACATTCCTACAGGCTTTTTTCATTGCTACATTTTAGAATTAAGTTTAAGTTTAGTTTGCTAATTATGAATAACAGATTGGCAGTGCCTAGAGAAGGCCACAAAACTTAAATTCCTAGTCTAACACAGAAACATGCCAACTACAAATATTGTGATAGATCTTACCATTAAATAAGTTAACAGTGTCATTCTTGATATGATACACAGCAACATGTTAAACAGGAATCTTACCAGCAGCTCGCCACTTCAGCACTGCTATTGTGGACAGCCATGAGGCAAATGGCAGGGAGATGGGGACTGGCAAAGAGACATGGCTGGAAGCAAATGATTTCTCCAATTGTACTCTCTCTTTCCTTATCATGCCAAAGACACAAAAGTTGCAGAGAGAGGTAGGTAGTCTCTGGCATGCATTTGAAAGTGTTTGAGAACAGAAGTTGATGAAGGCGAGCCACAATCCCCAATTCCTTGAGCCGAAGACCCCACAATCCCTTCCATGAATCCCATGCTTCAACATTTGCTGGTGATGAGCCCTCATCAACAAGAGGTTACCCAGGAGTAGGCCAGGGTCCTGCAGATTTATTACCGATGAGCTCATAGCAAACCGCAGAATGGGCACTGTGGCAGCCACTTCACTCCTCAATCCCTGCCAGGATGCTCATCACCTGTTGTCCCACAGTGAACCTGCGGCTGGAGGGGGTTCCTAGCTAGGCCTTGCTAAATTGTGGAAGCACCATCACATTGGCCCCTGTCAGCATCCAGTTGTTACATAGTCATAGACAGACTCAAATCCTCTACTGTGCACATTTCTTAGGTGTTTAACAAGACCAATATCTGAGAAATTCTTGTTTTTTAGATTTCTTTATCATGGCGTGAGATATGTTACCCAAATTGCTGCTGTCCAGCACGGTTCAGCTCTACTCCTCAACAAACATCACACAATGGCATGTTTATATATGTGGAATATATGTGGCTTAAGGACACTTTAGAATGCACTGGTTGAACTGTGCTCTTCACAGATAATTAAATAAGTGTGCACTGCTTTGTTTTGGCTATGCCATATATTTCTACACTTGTTCTTTTAAGTATTATTTTAAGTTCTATTACTCAAAGTACACACATGAGGTATTGCGATTTGTTGCCAGAAGCAGTGATCATAATTAATCTTAATGAAGTTTAATAAATCTCTACAATAAATTTAACTATACAATAATAAATTTAAATATAATACATAAGTTTTAACTTGACTCTTTTGCTTTTAACAATTAAAAGAGGCAATTTCTAAAGCATGCAAACATGTTTATGTGAAAAGAAAAAATAGGCCTGAAAATTAAAATAGAATTACCTAATATGAATATCAAATGTCAATATTAAGCTATGCAGTCATACATGTTTACCATTGTGAGATTGTTAGGAAGTAAAACGAGGGATGGATAGTTTGGATTGTGCCATCATCCTGTCTTAGAGATCCAAGTGGTTTAGTGATGGATGGACATATAGATAATCTTGTATAGGTATAATTTTGTAAAGATAATTAGCATTTACATTCATTGTACAACATGTAATGTATTTAACAATTTAAATACTTTGTCATTAGCACATTGTTGGGAGGCTGCCCAAATCAATTTTGCATTGTCCTCACTTTGAGTGAAAGTTGTTCTGGAATTTGTTGATTCATATTTCAGCTAATTCTAGTGTAGCTGTCTCTGTGTTTCCAGTAATGGTCAGGTTTTCTGAATACTGCCCTCTACTTATCTCAGTGCAGACATCCTGCTGCTCATTCTCTTGGCTCTCCATCATAATCTTTACATCCATGTCTTTTGTCATTTGTGCCACTTTCTCCTTCTCCTGCAGCATCTCCTCTTGGGCTTTCTTTTGCTTTTTTTTAGCCTTCTCCTCCTTCTTCATCTTACAGTAGAACATGAGGTTGTTCTCAGGGTAGGTAACTATGGCAAGAGGCAGCTTGTAAATGGTCTTCACCTCCGTGGTGATCAAGAGAAAAGTGAGGACCGACAGGCAGAAGGGCCAAGTGCAGGCTGGAAGTCCAAACTGGGGAGCAAAGCATTAAAAACTGATTACAAAATGGGAAATTTGAAACACCTATCCTGGACGTTTTGCCACTGTGAATAACAAGATACTTACAGTAGCCATCACATTGCCAACTGCAGAGCCCAGATATGCACAGAAAAATGCTAAGTGGGAAATGAGAAAGGAAATTAATGTTTACATTTATGGCATTTGGTAGACACCCTCATCCAGAGCAACTTACAGTTATCTCTTTTATACAATTGAGCAGTAAAGAGGGTTAAGAGCCTTGCTCAAGGGCCCAGCAGTGGCAGCTTGGCAGCGCTGGGATTTGAACTCTCAACCTTCCGAGCAGAAGTCCAACGTCCCATAAGTAAACTTAATGTCATTGGTGGCTGATAACCCTGGCAATAGTTCATACATAACAAGAATCATTTAGCATTGAGAAAGAGGAAATGGTTCTGACAGGCATCGTACCACAGACCATAGACAGTAGATGGACCTGCCAGGTGAGGACGTAGTACATTCCTCCAATTGCAATGCAAGCCAAGGCACAATTGTATCCCCACAGTCCAAAGTAAATGCTCTGGAATGGTGCCGCAAGAGCGAGACCTATAATAACAAATTAGAGATTAGAGTTTTCACTGATCTTAAAATTTAAGTATGTAGTCTTCCTGGATATCATATAAATTCATATTATTAGGTCCTATATTATAAAAAGTGACAGATTTGCTTATCTTTTCTTTAGAACATTGTGATTAAAGACAGAGTAGCGAATGAAACATGCACAGCTGAGTCTTACCTGACACCATCCCAATAGATGAACCAATGACAGCATGCATGCAAGTTATTGGTGAAGAAATAAACAGGGCCACAATGAATATGCCTCCTGTCCAAGGATTGTCACAACCATAGATCTGCCCAATGCCCACAGGAATGGACTGGAAGAGCTGTGGAAATGGAGTTCATGTCAAGGGCATATGATTTAGAATGCAGTGCATAAGTGCTGCTATCAATAATTGAAGTGACAGCTTAATCTGATGTTGCATAAATTAACAACTATATTTCTTGAGAGAAAATATGGCATTTTCTAGTAAATCCACTCTGGCTGAACAAAGAGTTCCACTTGTGACTTCAGTATCAGAAGAATCTAGAAACAGCTCCTTGGACTCCTAAATGATTTCTGTGTTTGGACACATGTAAAAAAAAAAAACTTGCAAAAATGATCTCTGTTTAACATAAAAACCACTTTATGTTAGCACACTTCCAGCTTACCAAAGCATAATCCAACTGAGACCATGTGATGTTGGGGAAAGAGGTGCTTGGCTGGAGGGAAGTGGAGGTTGTAGTGGCCTGTAGCTACCATATGAAGACACACCAGAATGTTAAAAGGCAGGGTAAAGACTGGCAGATCCCACCGACTGTTGATAGAGGCTAGGGCACTTGAGACGATCGGGCTGTAAGACATGAAACATTCAGGATTTATTAACAGGAATGATAATAGAACAGTCGCTTCTCAAGTAAGTTTTAAATGTCTAGTATAGAGACACTGAGTTCTGGAGCTCTTTTCTTTATTGCAAGTCTACAAGTGGCCTTCCCATGACCAAGAGGCAACATTGGCATTCCTAGAATTTGGCATTCCTGCACTGTATCGCTCAGTCATGTCTACCTCAGTGCCAAAACTGAAATGCTAATGTCACTACATCACATGCAACCTTTGATTAACCTTTCAAAGAGATCTAGTTGATGTGATCTGTTTTGACGTGATTTTGTCTTGTGGCAGCATGTCAGCCTGAATTCCCTTGAATACCTTTGAACATCTGTAAACTGTCAAAACCTGTAAATTGTCAGTGTCGTAATTTACGAATGCTCTTGGGTTCAAATTAACCATGACAGCAGAGATACAAGTTTCACTGCTTGCTTTACAGAAAATCCAAAGGTATATCTGCTTGTGGATCTACAGAACATGCATGCTGGTCAATGTTATTTATTCAGTGTAGAGCCATTCTCTATTTCAAGGCTAACCTGACTGATAAGAGTGCACAGAAAAATGATTGCCTGAAACACACCATGCCATTGACATAATGATGTTGGGCAGCAGAAGCCACCAGTACCAGTCCCCTGCATTGGAGAAGACTGCCATTAGAAGACCAATTAGGATTCCATTGTATCCATACAGGCCTGCTGCAATTGCCCTTCTGAGAGAAATTTAAATTGAAATTACATTGACCAAAGAGTAAACAACTCACAAGTTATACTATTGCATTCTGGAAATACCTATTTTGTTTGAGAATGAGGGCTGAGATTGTGGCGAACAAGGCACCCACAAAGCCATTGAGAGCCCACCATCTGTTCTGGAGGATCAGTCCAGCAAAGATGATCAGTCCACTCAGGGGATTGTTTACGAACATGACCTGTGCTGCACCTCTCAACACCCAGTCAAAAATCTGAACCAAAATGCACTGTCCTGGACAAAACAATGAATAATAAAAGTACCATTACTGAAATATACAGTACATTCTTAAAAAGAGGTAAATTAAAAACTGTTTCTTTAACAGATAGGGTTTCCCTTTAAGGCTGCTAAGACGTATCCAAAGAACCCTTGAGGAAACCTTTTCTCTAAGAGCGTATATAACAATATTTTCAAGTTTCAAAGTGAGAGAAGAGAAACAAAAATGTCTTTTTTGGCTTTTCTTGCACTCTTAGCAGCACGCAAATCAGTCAGCATCAATGGTAGCTGACATGAATGAGGAAATTACCAATTACTAAATCAAGGTTAAACCAAACACTTGTTATGGATTATCAAAATGAAGTCTCCAACAATTACTGCGACAATTTTTACTGAAACAACTAGATTCAAGAGGAACTCAGTGAATGTAGAAATTCAGAATAAATATACTAATTAGTGGAAATGATTGAGTAGACATCATTTTTGTGGCTAGGTAGGCAAGGTAGCCTACTTCAAATTATTTAAATGCTTATGAAGATTTCTTGGTAACACCTAGAGCACAAATATTGCCCACAGCCTCATTCCATTCGGCCCATGTCAACTTGCAAAAAAGTAATACTGAAATGGCCTATAGTAACTCAACATTTTGGCCTATAGTCCACTCAACATTTTCACACTATAGAGATTTCACAGCAGATCCATAGCATAATGAGCACCATTGTACAGCTTGCATGCTCACATCTCACAGGGTTGAAACACTGTTTAAAATCAACACCTGTTTCATGTAAATCACACTTGCGTCTAAAAATGATTCAGAAGCACGTCGGGTGCTGGCAGTGGCATAACCAGTAACCAGTAATTTTCGTGGAATGAGGATATATACAAAATTAAATCATGTTTTGTGATCTGTACAATTGGTAAGTATGATGCACTCATGCATTATAGGCAGATGCAGACAGCAGTCCTCTGGGGTTGGGGATTCGAATGCCTTTTATTATTTAAAGTGCTAATTTAAGTACTTCAAGACTTTGATTGAAGACTGCTAGTGACTCAGCTGTTTGGACCTCATCAGCTGTCACCTTGATACCTCTGTGTTTAGAGTGCAGCTATCTAGTTAGTAGCTTTCAAACAGAAATAGGAAAAACCAGTCTAGTTAATCCTTTTTCTCAGCATGGCAGCTATAGCCAATAAAATGTGACTATACAAAGAAATGCATTCATAAAAGAAAATTTAATCAGTATAATAAATGTTATCACCTAATAGTAGCCTAATGAATACACTTAAATAGTTTCTGATATCTCTTCTTTTTTCTTAGAAACACCATATTCTGATTTCAGTGCCTAGCTTATTGGTGTTTACAAGAAAGGGAGTCTCTCATTCTGAGATAGAGACTTGAAGTGGATGAAAATAGAGTACAACACTCTTGAGGCATATCCCAACACAAAAATATGAAGATCCTGGGGGTGATGTGATAACAGAAGTAAAATCTCTGATGAGCACTGGTAGATTAAATGCTGAAGTAGGACATTAATGTTTTTCTGGTTTACATGGATTGTCTTTTCTTGATTCTTTTCAGAATCAAACCCAAATACCAATAATTGGGTATTTACAACATAGCTAACCTCCAATAAACATTATATACACTGATCAGCCATTACATTAAAACCACCTGACTTATATTGTGTAGGTCCTCCTTGTGCCACCAAAACCATGGGCACTCAACTCAGCAAGCTGTGATGCACTGTGTTTTCTGACACCTTTCTACCATAGCCAGCAATAACGTTTTCAGCAAGGCAGGCTTGGGACAATTCAAAAGGGTTCTTTATTTTCTCTATTTTCTTTCCTTTTGCTTTTCAATGATGTTATCTCTCTCTCTCTCTCTCTCTCTCTCACACACACACACACACGCACGCACGCACGCACGCACACACGCGGCTCTGTGCTGCTCATCTCTCTCTCTCTCTCTTGTGGCTCTTGTTTCTCTTTATCCTTGCCGCCACTCACTGAAACACAGAACAGCCGCTAGCCAAATTTCACACAGGTGTGGAATCCTTACCACTCACTCTCCCTGAAGTGACTTATGATCTGCAATTATGATAAAGTTCTGCCTTTACATATAGTGGAACATTCTGCTTGCCACAGCTGAACTACAGATGAGATGGCTGAGACAGATATAGAAACATGTATGAATGGTTTTGTAAACATCAGTAAGGTCTTGCATGCCTGCGAGTTAACAGTATACATGTGACAGTGTATATATATATATATATATATATATATATATATATGTAAAGGTCACTGAAATATTATTTGTTTTCTTACTGGTAATCTTCTCATGCAAACCAAAATGTATTCATTTAGAACACAGTTAGGCGCAGTTGTCAGTTGTCTATTAAGATATTGTGATTTTACAACCCTGGAAAAACCAAGATGTCCTTTAAGAACACTAGAGTCAGAACAACCCTTTTATTATATCGGGTTTTTTTTCCATAATAAACACATGCACAATCACTGTCCATGAAAAGTGTGCTTTAAGTAAGGAGTAAAACATTTTGGGACATTCTGTTATAGGAAAATAATGGTTTGATTCCATTCTGAAGTTGGTTATTTTAGAATATTTTCCTCTTAAAATACAGCAATTTTAAATTTATTAATAAACAATTTATGCTTTTATAGTTATGTTTAATGTTGTGGAACATTTCAGAAACAAGTTAGCTCCTGTTATCATTTACATTATAGCAGCTATAAACAGTCATTCCCTTACCAGCCTCTAATTTTTATGTCTAATGGTTTTACTTAGACAAAAACTAACATAGCTTGTCATGTAACAGAGAAACTTGAAAGTGCAAAGTCCTCTGTCCTGAAGACTTTCCCATGGCAGTAAACTTACTGACTGTTACAAAGCACTGAAACCAGAGATTTTCTCCATATATATTAAATATTCTCCTTGCAGAAAGCTTTACCATATCAATGATTTGTTAAATAACATTTTTTTAGTCTATATATTATTAGTCTTAGATTATGTGAAGTGTCTGCCATAAGCCTCTGTCAATTATCTATTACAATAACAACGTATTAGAAGATCAGAGCTGCTGTTATAGAAGATTAATCAACACCTTCTTACCAGCCAGATCTGAGACAGTGCTGTGGTATAATACTTGGCCACAAGTCACTTCACTATTCACTATTCACTATAATGTCATTTAATCACTGAGAAACTATATAGAACTAGATGCATATTGATGGCATATATAGTAGTAAGTAGGGCTATTTAAGGTCTTATAAGCCTATCTTTCAATAGAGATATTCTTTAATTTAAGTGTTTGTAACTATATGCATTTAAGAGACCATATGAAAGTAGATATGAGCAGGAAATCCTACCTTTCATCAACTCGCAAAAAGGAGTCATGTCTCCAGAGAAGTAAGAAACATAGTGCGTGAGTTTGATTTTGACCTTCTGAGCGTTAGATGACTCAGCTTGTGAGTGTTGCTGCTCATTCTGCTGCAGCTGTGACTTCTTCAGTGCTGCTGTCTGTAGAACTGTGTTAGCCATGATGGGCTGCAGTTCCTGTCAAACATATCATATATTAAGAATTTCTCACTAAAATGTAGTAAAGGGTTTTTGTACAGTTTTGTGAGCTATGTGCCATAGGTAATTTTATAGATGTAGGTTGTCAGAATAAAGGTAAAACTTAATGCTTGTCATTGAGATGGTACCTTCATGAGTATGTACATCATATATTTATTTACTAGTAAAGTGAACATAGTGTGCCTTTAACGCTGTTTAAAAAAACCCATTACCTTATATAACGGTGCAATGTGATTGAATTTAGGCATGAATAATGAACACTTACATATTTTTGTTACAAAACCAATGGAATTTGTGAGTCCTGTTTTACACAATTATCTGATATTAAATTAAATGTATTTACCAGCAGTTAAACGTATTTACCAGCAAATCAATTAAGAAGACTGATTGCCTTACACAGTTAAGTTTAAAAATTGATTGCTTTGAGTACAGATAACTTGAAGTTAAGTTTAAAGAACTAATTATAATTAATAATAATAATATTATTATATATAAATAATAATAATGTATAAATACTATCTCATGGTTATACTCTAACTAAACACCCTGGGACAAAAATGAGACAGTCATTTCAATTAGTCATTAAAAAGAAAAACTCACTCTTTTATAATTAGACTCTTTAAGTCTATAATTAACTAAGCGTAAATAAATTAACAACAAAATTTGAAAATCTTAGAATCCAGCCTTACCTCTGAAGGTTGTCATAAATGAGGCTAGGTTTTTTTTTCTGCAAAAATTAAAGTAACTGTGAAAGAGCTGCCAACCAGGCTTTATGTTGTGCTAGTGAAATCCAGGCTCCTCCTTTGCAACACAAATGTAAATGTGCAAATGCAGATGAGGCCTAAATGACCTCCAGACTCTCCATACTAACCTGTAATACTCTGACGAGATCCTGCAACTTCTGATTTTTTTTAATGTACTGTTTAAGTTGCATTGTGGCATTGTACCAATGTGCTGGAGGTTTGGAGGGAGCGTGGTGCTTTAAGGTAGGTGGGTGCTGGTGCATTTTTGGCTTTGTAGGCAAGCATCAGTGTCTTAAATCTAATGCTACAGGAAGCCAGTGGATCTCATTGATCAGACCTTGAAGTTTCTTTTCGATGAAAGGCACATTTAGATTAACTCTGCAAACCTGTAGTTGCTCTCAATAACTTTTGTTGCTACTACATCAATACAAATATGGTTAAATACATTTCAGGTGTACTTTAATATGCCCCCTGAATTGGGAAATATTATGGTAAATATTATAGATTATAGACTTTTACTTTGATCTATATAAGAAATAACTAAAAAGACATTTCAGATTTCTGAATACTTTTAGATGAAAGTATTAAAGAAATGGAAAAACAATATGAGTCTATGGATATCAAAGGAATTAACCAAGGAAGGATTACAGAGGAAATGAGTATGTGGCTTATTTCATACCCTTCAGCTATCCACCAAATGTGGAGGCTATAACTAAAAGACTGTGTGAGTAGTAGAAAAGTTAAGTGTTTAACCCAGAAATTAAGTGCTGCTGGGATTGGAAAAGTAGAAAAAAAACATGAAGAATACTTTTGGCATCTTGAACCCTTTTCTTGTCACATCATTGCTTTCTCCTACAGCTAAATACATGAACTAAAGAGTATGGAGCTAAAATGATAAACCGTCATAATGCAAATGATTAAGGGATGCTACTGATTTTCATCAATATCCTTACAGTCATCTAGTCACTTGGGCTTGGACTTCTGAGAAATTTTGTTAGAGAAAACCACTTTGTACCATCCAGAAACCTTTCACTGTATATTGAAATGGCGCTGCAGTAAAGATAACAGAATGAAGTCATAATTATGTTAAGAAATCTGATGGTCTGAAGGCAGGACCATCTCCACCACCTGCACCACCAATTCCCAGTCCTATCTGTGTCAACTCTGAATGATATGCTGTGATTCAAATAAATGGAATCATTGTAAAAATTTTTTGTTTTGCTGAGAGAGCAAGTACATTGTCACACTTACAGTAACTAAGAAATTTAATGCTGCAACTCAGGTACAACGTATAGGAGTCTGTGAGAGAGAGATGGCTCATTTCAGTACTCTTGGTTCAGTTTGTTTCTGGAAACAGCTAGCTAGTTAATGTTACTAGCCATACAGTAATCAATTTAACACTGAAATGATTGTTGTGGTTGCTTGCTTCAATAATAATAATAATAACAATAATAATAATAATAATGTGGAGTGGCCAATAATTCAGCAAAATACGGTTGCATAAATCACATACAATTGCCCTTCCTTATCAGTGGTCCTACAGGGCAATAAGGGAGAATTTACTGAAAATCAAAACCCCCTTAAAGTTTGATTCTACAATATATTGACAGAAAACATGAATAGAGAGGGAAATGGTTTGAACCTCAGGATGAAAAGAAAGATGCAAATGTTTTGGGATATGATCTCATTTCATCTTTATTATGAAATTATATGATAGCATGAGGTTTTTATTTATAAGAAAGAAATAAAATAAAAATTTTGGGTAGCTTATATGGGTATCAGCTTGAAACTGAAAAATGTTTTTTTAGAAACATCATGCAGGGCGTTTATCAAAGTTTAATTATACTATTTTAATTGTATTTGTTTGCCTGGAATAATCATGATACATTAATACATCTTAACTTAAATCTTATCCATAGATAGACAGTGTTTAAGGAAAATTAACACTGATATCTAGATTTTTGTGCTCTGTTTAGGAATGGGTGATATGTCTTATAAATGGCTATTTAAAAAATATGCTTTGATTAGTTTCCAAAATGGAAAAATCCCTCCACACCCAAAATGTACTTAATACATATCAAACAAGTGTCATATCGAGTTATGTTCCCAAATGTCAAAACAGCCTTTGACTGTCACAATGTTAATGTTACCACAGGACAGGGCACATAATCATTTTGATTTGTAGTTAGCGGAATATGTAAGGTCTAACAGGATCTCTTTTTGTTTCAAGTGCCTTTTATACATATATTTGGTGATCAGTTGTGAGATAGCTACCAACACACCTAATGCTTATTTAAATAGATACTAATTCAACATCATGAAAATTCACTGTAGTGTTTGCTATTTCACAAAAAGTCATGTCACCTCGTGTGTATGGCCAACCTGTAAGTTTGTCTTCAGAAGCACAACTATGGATTAACCCACATCAGTTCTGAGGAATACATAGAGCATATGTGAAATTCTTTTCTACAATAGCAGCGGCCTGATTGACAGGCTTAAATGGCATTAATGAAAACACGTGACATTTTTGGTGCTTTTATGCATTCTGTTTAAACTGGTTTTAACGTGTTTATTTAATATGTTTGAAGGGCATGGAGATCCTGTTCACCTCATAATTCTGATGTATAGATGGACACACCTTTTGGGAAAGTCTTATCCATACTGTTCAAAATCTAGCTTACAGACTATTATATGTTACTCCTAACAAACTGCATTTGTTGGCCGAAATCCTTAAAACCTCTGTTATAGCCAAATAATTAACGAAATCAGGCCAAATTCGCTTTCAGTAGCCTTCAAATGTGAGCCATCACGCAACTCGTTCATTTAGCCTTGTGCCTGAAGCATTTTGTGTTTTTTCACACTCTCACTACCTTCATTCATCTCAGTCTGCATGAACAGGACCTTAGAAAACAGAGAAACTGGTCATGTTCAGATTTTAGTATTGGCAGAGGTGGAAAGTTCTGTTCTGGACGTCCTGTTCTTGGTAATGACACTGTGGTGCCCGATGGCCCATAGTGATGTCCTTAATGGTGTGATCTCCACTGTATATCTAATGTTTTTGAAATTCTTTTGTACCCCTCTCCTGATCAATACTTTTCAGAAACGCGATCAATTACATGCTTTGTAAGCTCTTTGTGGACCATGGCTTCAGCAACTGGATGAATCCAAGAAGATTTAAAGAAAATCCTACAGAAAAAGTTTATCTTTATTTGGGGTTAATCATAATCAATTTCAGTAATCACAGGTGTGTGATAATTACTTTTGAACATGATGATTTTGAATGTGATGATTTTAATTCTGAGCACATTTACATGCAACCAGGTTATTGTAAGCAACACTTGTAAGTTTTTTTTCTTATAAGTTTTTTCTTTTTTTTTTTCCTAAAACTTTTCTATTTGTTTTTCGCTTTGTTGGTTGCTATATCACATTAAATGAGGAAAAAGATCTGACATGATTTATCTTGGTTTCTTTTTTTACATCAAAAAAACCTGCAATATTAAAATGGTGTGTGTAGTATATTCCCGTATGTAAAATTAATAGACAATCGATTTTAAGTGAAATTGATAATCAGGACATGTTTTCTCATTAAATTAACTTTAATGTATGAACAGCAATTATGGTAGGCCTGCTTGGCAACAACAAAAAAAGTGATAAAAGAAAAAGAAAACCAAAAACTCAGAGCCATGATCCTTGAGATTTGTAACAAATACTTTTACTTTTCTGCTAGTCCATTTCAAGGATCATTCTACAGGATAATCCATGATTTGTGTTGTGACTATTGTGAGGTGCTGAGTTATATTGCATCAGTGTTCAATTCAATTCAATTCAGTTTTATTTGTATAGAGGTTATAACAATAGCCATAGTCACAACGTGGCTTTTCATAAATCCAGATATATATAGATCCATAATGAGCAAGCCAGAGGTAACAGAGGCCATAAAAATCTCCCTGAGACAACATCTCCAGAAACCTTGAGAGGAAGCAGACTCAAAAAAGGAACTCATCATCTGCTGGGTTAATCAGATAGTGGGAATATAAATTACTGTCTCACAATCACTCTTCCATAACTGTATACACTAAAGTCAAATGGTACTAAGTTTTTTTTCGAAAAGATGTTCAGTATAAGCATCATCAGGCCAAATGGATATTTGCGTATATAAAATGAACTGGATCAGTGCACTCTATTTTTAAGATATTTACAGCTGCAGTGGGATTGTTTGGCATCTCAATTCATTTTTAGTAGCCTGCCAAGGTGAGCCACCTCACAAGCCTCCAGCAGTTTGTGTTTTTCCACACTCTCACTATACATTCAGTCATGTCAGTATGCGTGAACAGGACCATAGATCTGGAAACTGGTTGCGTTCAATTTTCAGTATTGACAGGGGTGGTAAGTTCTGACAAACTTCTAACTTAACAGAAATCTTAGTCAAATAGTAGTATTGGCATCTTGCTATCTGGTAGTGAAAAAAATTGTTTTGCATTTCAAACCAAAAAAAAAAAAAAACACTCATGGAATTTGTGCCAGATCATGCCAGAACAGGATCCAGCATTTCTCAGATTTGATGTGCCTGAATTCTGGAAGTTATTTATGAAGATCAGGCACCTTTGCAGCTTTTTAAAATAAATTCATTAATGAATGATCATTCTTTATTTGCTACCTCCCTTGCAAAAATATTTCATTTCCAAGATGACAAGTTGGTAACTAGTAATCATAACATACTCGCATTATCAGTTATCAGTGCTCACACATCATGGATATGGTAAACAAGGCAATGTTGTAATTTCTTAACAAAGTAAGCAAAAGTGATGGGGAAGAACAAGAACAAAGCAAGGAAGCCTTCATTTCTGTTTCTGGAACTTATTGACCCACTTCTCACAAAATCCCTGTGGCATATGTGTTTTTGGATTTCTAAAAGGCAAAGAATGGATGAGCAGAGCATTGGGAGAAGATGCTATTTACAAATGTAACTGTCATTCTATGAACCCTGGATAACTGTGATGGTGTTTTACACCTGGATATTCTCTCATGCATGTGCGCATATGCCGAGACCTTTATCACAAAGTCTTAATATGACAGTGACATAGTACTTACTATAAGTATCCAATGTGATGTCATTTCAGTTCCTGGAACAGCAAGGCCCTAATGGGTTGGCAGCAGTTCCAAATGACAGGAAACCCTGGCAGATATCCAGGGTTCATATAAGCACAGTTACAGTTGTCACTGTGAGGATGAGGATAAGTTGAGGAGAAGACACTCCTTGTATAATGGTATGTCACATTAGAGGCTGAACATCCAGCTTGGTCGTAGACTGCTTTGATGACTTCTGTCGCCCAGTGGGCCAGCCTGTGCTTAGACAGGGGAGCACCCCGTACCTATGGACCATGACAGATGAATAGCTGGACCAGAAAGTGGCTAGTTGTCATGCAGTTCAGATACAGTTGAGGCCAAAAGTTTACTTACGCCTGGGCTAAGGATATTCAATCTCAGTTTTTCAGAACTCCACATGTTACCATACATTTACCATGGTATCATTTTAACATACATTTCTTTTGGCAAGGTAATTAGGGCATCTACTTTGTACACATCAGAGGTAAATTGGTCATGCACCTGTGGCTGTAAAGGGGCCTACCTTTAGAGCCGGCGCCTTTTTTACCCTTGATAACACTCCTTTTGGAGGAGTGTTCTTTGGTCAGATGAAACAATAATACCATCCTAACTGTGAAGCATGAGGGTGGCAGCATCATGTTGTGTTTTTGATGGAAAAGGGAATGATGCACTTCAGAAAGGAGATGGCATCATGAGGATTGAGGATTATCTAGAAATACTAGAAAAACCCAAGACAGCCAGAAAGTTGATGATCCTGATCATGCCTCCAAAGTTGTAACAAAATGGCTTAAAGACACCAAAGTGAAAGTATTGGAGTGGCCATCACAAAGCCCTGACCTGAATCCCATAGAAAATTTGTGGACTCAACTGAAAAAGTATGTCTGAGCAAGGGGGCCCACAACCCTGACGGAGTTACACCAGTTCTGCCAGGAGGAATGAGTGAAAAATCCAGCAAAGTATTGTGAGAAGCTTGTGGAAGCCTACCTCAAGTGTTTGATTCAAGTTCAAGCAAGTAAAAATCAAAGCCACCAAATGCTAACAAAGTGTATGTAAACTTCTGACACACTGAAAATTTGATATAATAAATAAAAGCTTAAATAAATCTCTCTTAGCTTTTATTTTTATTTTCCATTTATCTTATGGAAATAAAGTACCATAATTGTCTTAACACAGGAAATGTATGGTAACATGAAATGTGTTGTGTTGAAAAAAATTTGGAAAAGAGTTCGACTATATTTAGCCTAGGTGTATGAAAACGTTTGGCCTTTAGCAATGTAAGGCACACACTAAATGCAAAAGGGATTGTTCTGATTGTTGGTCCTCGTAGAATGGTGCAAGGTTAATTGCTTGGTTCACAAATTTGGATGACATGACCTTAAGCTGGAACCCAGGGTTTGACCATAAAGTTACCCCAGAATGACTCGGCCACCAATGCATGCAGGGAGATCTTATCACTACAGTATGTTGATTATCAATATTAACACGTTGATTATCTGCCCTTGCATCCTGGAATAGCTCTGTGTTTTTCAGTGTTGTGCACTCTGCTGTGTCACAAAGTCTGTGTCTTTGTGCTGCCTTAGGCAAGTACATAGTGCGACATCATTTATTTTCTACACAAGTTTCATGATGGACAGTATTGCTATCTGGTATTGAAACTATTTGAAACAAAAACAACAACAACAAAAGTGGTGGAATTGTAAGTAGGATATGCTCATTACCATGTGTCCTGTCATGTCATGGTTCAGACGCACATTAGTATAAAACTTTAAGCCCATTTTGAGTAAAATTCTATTCTCTATTTAAAAAGTGTTATCAGCGTAAAACAGACATAAAGACAGTAAGTGCAAAGATAGGGCATTGAAATACAATATATGTGCTGGACCAGGCACTACACAGTACATACTGACTAAACAGGACAACAGGAGCATCATGCAGATGGAAATATTGTTGTAATTCACAAAAGCTAAGCAAAAGTGTTCAAATTAGCCCTAAAGCAAAGTAGAGGTATTAGTCAGAAATAGTATCATTCATGAGTAGCAGAATTTCCAAAACAAATTTTTCAATTAACAAAATAATCTTTAAAAGACCCCAATAATTAGAGTTCAGTTAGAATTTGGGAAACACAACTGGAACAGCGTCCCAGGCGGCTCTCTCAAAAGAGTGTGAAAATCTGTTAAAAAGCCCACTTAAAAACATAAAATATAAAATATTTTTGATTTGTTTACTACTTGGTCATAGCATACTATGTCATTATTTTCAATATTCTTCACTGTCATTCTTTGTGCACAATAGTAAAAGAAGAAGAAGTAGGAGGAGGAGGAGGAGGAGGAGAAGAAGAAAATGCTTCTATGTGTCAGTGACCAGTACTCTAAGAGTGCTATGAAGGAGTTATTAATAAGATATTTTTGGTAAAGGCTTGGAACTTTATATAAGCTTTGCCTTTAAAATGTGGTCTCTTATATGTCTGGAAAGCATACAGCATGTGTTGTGATCAGAGAGTGATGTGATCAGAGGTAGCCCTCCAGAGGCAACCATCCAGCTCACACTATGATGGGATCTCAGTCAGGTGTAAAAACAATTTGTACAGTCTGTATGTCTAAAATGGAAAAAAAAAGTCTCAGTCCATTTGAGGGGCATCCAAATGTAGAATTTCTGAAAGCTGCATTAAAGTAAATAGCTATTAGCCTTTGTTGGCCAAGACCTCCTAAAATCCCACGTGTCCACTTTGTTGATGGAAAATAGTAAGTGAAGGTA
Source organism: Pangasianodon hypophthalmus (assembly GCF_027358585.1). NCBI lineage: Eukaryota > Metazoa > Chordata > Actinopteri > Siluriformes > Pangasiidae > Pangasianodon > Pangasianodon hypophthalmus. The sequence goes on along the minus strand of NC_069733.1, from coordinate 8,127,573 downwards.
CTTGTATGGCAAACCATGTTTAAATGTAGGTTATTTTAAGGGCTTTTTTGTACTCAAGTGTGTCCATGGGTGGTTAAATGTGGAGTGTTATCTCCTGTGCTTAAATAAATAAATGTAATAAAAATTTGTCCCATCAAAGGCAGAGGTTATTACTGAATCTTTGTCAGTCTTCAAACAGCAGAGGAGTTGTGGATCTTTCGCATTGAACAGCACAACGTTAAGGGACACGTGTTTTTGAGGGCTAAAATACTATGTTAATCCAACTGACCACCAGATGGCAGTAACTGACTGACTGGACATTTTCAGTTTGTTTGTTTGTTTGTTTGTTTTGTTTTGTTTTGTTTTTGATTTATTAACCTTCCCAGAATTGTAAGGAAGTACTCTTTTGCTGTTGCACAGTTGTAATATTATTAATAAAGAAGTAGCACTAACAGACAAGGTATACAATAAATAATATACTAGTGCATTGTTGAATTCTCAAATCTAATTGTTCAGAATGTGCTGATTAATCTTCTATAACAGACTGCCTCTGACAATAGTTCAAGTATTAATTTAAATCACAGGTTTATATGCAGTGATTCTAATACATTATCGTTTCTATAGTAACAGCTTATTCACAGTGACTTGTATGGTAGACAATCCACATAAGGCACCTAAGACTAATAATAAACTGATTCTAAAAATGAGTTGTTATTTATCAAAGAAAAACATATAATTGTTCATATTATGAAGCTTTCTGTCAGGAGAAGTTTATTTAATATTTATGGAAGGAGTCTTCAGTGTCAGCACTTTGTAACAATCAGTAAGTCTTCCATTGTCTTCTGAAGAGAGGAATTTGCACTTTCTCGATTTCACTGTAACATAAGCTACTTTTTTTGCCTTATTAACCTAAACAGAGAGAAAAAAAGGCTGTGGTTTTTCTCTCCACAGCCCTAATATGTGATAACAGGAACTAACTTGTTTTTGCATCACTCCTTCATGTCATGTATCGTTTTTCTATAACAGCACTCCCTGTCATGTTTTATTCCTTACATAAGATATGTTTATGGTTCTAGTTTTTTGCAGACATGTCATTCTTGATCATGTGCTTCATTAATATGCAAAGTAGCTTGTGTGGAGTTGTGTGACAGGGTTTTCCTTTACAGTTTAGGACAAGGATAGGATGGATTGTCTGAGCTGCTGGAGAAAATACTAGGTTTATTTAACAGGTGACTGGTTACTGTCTGAGTTAGTAGTCTCTCTGTGTTGTCATGTTTGTCAGGCTGGGTAATCTTCAGTGAGCTATGGTCTGCAGAATGCACAGATGCTGTCTACTAACCACTTGAAAACAGAAGTTCACCAAGCAAGGAAAATCTGTCTGTAGAAAAGGTTTGGGTTTATCAGCATCAGACTCAACTGTTGTACTGTAATTCTCGGAATCTGTTTTTCATACCTTTGCTATTTTGGTTACTGTTGCATATGTTTAAAACAGACAGCTCTGTCATCATTAGTATCAGTCTCAGAGATATCTCATGTACTCTGTGTGTATGTATATTTGTTTCTGTTTAAATCTATTTTTTTTAGAAGGGACTGAAATCATTTATTCATCTTCAGTAACCGCTTTATCCTGATAAGGTTTCTAGTGGATCTCGGGAACAGGGGGCGTGAGGCAGGAGAATTCACCCCAGTCCATTGCAAGCCACACACACATTCACACCTAGGAGCAATTTAGTGTAGCCAGTCCACCTACCGTCATGATTTTGGAAGGAAATTGATTTCTGGAGGAAACCCACATGAACACAAAAGAACATGTAATTATGAGTTCTTAGCTTTGTAGTTGTACCTGAAACACCCTCTCAAAGAAAATCCTACACTGTGTTGTTCTATATTGCTATACTATATCATATTATATCAGATAGTTTGCACCCAAGGACCCCTTTAGCTCTAAAATAAAAAATAAAAATGAGGACCCCTCATCACATTTTATGAAATATTGAAATATTAGATTTGTTAGTAAATGTGTACAATAATATTCTGGGTATTTATTGGAGCCAGGTCAAAGGTGACATTAATTACTGGCTGACATGTTTTTAAGTTAAGGCTTGGATTAAACTCATTTAACTCTAGGGATGAGCCAAATAAGCTAATAACTATCTAATATACAAAATAACTTTGATAATGATGAATTAAGTTTTCTACTGTAACAAAATAAAAATAAAAAAATCACAGACCCCCTCTCTATGTTTTATGGACCCTACACTGAGAACCACTGCTACTGTATATAACCATTAACTTTCACTTTACTGTATTATTTTATTTTTAGTTTTCATTAACTCTACTAACCCTGTAAGGTGCTAACTGGTGGTGCCCATATGTGTTCCTTCCCCAAACTCTTGCCAGAAAGTTGGAAGCACACAATTGTATAAAATGTCTTTGTATGCTTTAGCATTACAATTTCCCTTAATTATAACTGAGTGTGCACAAAGTGAGCTCAATAAAAACATGGTTTGCCAAGGTTAGAGTGGAAGAACTTGAGTGGCCTGCACAGAACCCTGTCTTCATCCCCAGTGAACACCTTTGCAATGAATTGGGACACCGAATGCACCCCAGGCCTCCTCACCCAACATCAGTGCCAGGCCTCACTAATGCTCTTGTGGCTGAATGAACAAATCCACAGCTACACTCCAAAATCTAAGGTAAAGCCTTCCCAGAAGAGTGGAGCTTATTATAACAGCAAAAGGAAGGACTAATGCTGGAATGGGATGTTCAACAAGGACAAATTTTTGGCCCTGTAGTGTAGCAAGCTATTCAAAGTTACTGCAGAACTGTGAAATGTTAAATACAAGACATAGATTTCCAGAGTAAAGGAAAAAAATCGGAACCACTTACATATTAATCTTTATAATTAACATGTGATCTTCAGTGGCACCCCAGAGTTGACTTTAAACGTTTCGTTTAAATGTCTTTCATCAGCAACTTTGTGTATTTTCACTTTGGTTAGCAGTTTCCTACCTTAATCAAAATGCTGTTTGAATACCTGCCCTGTGACACTGAACATCGCTGGAAAATGGTGAGTGAGAAAAGAAGCACTTGCTCTTTTGTTTTTAGGAGCTAACAGTGAAACATGCTTGTTATCATTTATGCCTTAAATCACCATTTTGATTGGGTCAGCAATGTTCCCCTGTGACATTGGTCCTGTTGTGAAACAAAAGACCAGAAAAATCTTACTGTCAGTGGTAATGTGAACACCAGGTGTCAGAAGAGATCCATCTGGAAAGCTCTGCTATGTATTTTTCTTGATTATGTATCCAAGTATCTATATTTTAAGATGCCAGTAACATACCATAGGTTCATGCACAATACACGATCTTTCTTTATGTATACACTACCTTATTGTGCAGAAAAATGTTGATTAAAGGTTGACATACTCTACTAAAGTAAACACAGAAAAAATGACATTTTGACTGAGAATGCATCAGCTATTCAGGATGTGAACTGCATGTCCTCTATGTAGCCATTTTGGTGGCAAATGCTTCCTGATCATTGGTTTCTCATTTCAGAGTTTAATAAGTTTTAACCACTGAGCTCTGGCCAATGAGTGCAGCTGGTCCTGGAACAATGTGAATGCAGAACCTTTTCCATCTGTGTTTCTCCAAACCCTGCCAAAGTCAGACCAACTTGATACATCATGACTCCCGATTGCAAGAATGCAGCTTTGCCTTTCTCAACAGAGGACTTGGCAAACAGCTTGATGAGATATCCATATGGACGTGTCGCTAGCAATTACAGTAATATTCCGTCTAGCAAGAGAGCTCTCTCAAGCAGTGGGGTGTTTTACTTGGTTCATAATTCAGCACCATTGCTTACATCTCCCTCCCTAGTCTCATCACCTAATCATTTCAGACCGTTTGGCTCATGGAGAAAACCAGATCATTAAATAAATTCCAGCTCCCACACTGACAGAGAGAAATATGTTGCGAATAACCATATATATTTATAAGGGTGACAAATTAAAGGGAAAACTAACAAAATGTCTTAGCAAGGTGTTGGTCACCACAAGCCACCAGAGCAGCTTCAGTGCACCTTGACACAGATTAAACATGTCTCTGGAGGGATGATATTCCCTCAGGTGTTTTGGTAATGGTGGTGGAGAGCATTGTCTAGCACAGGGGTGTCCAGTCTTATCCAGAAAGGGCCGGTGTGGGTGCAGGTTTTCATTCCAACCAAGCAGAAGCCACACCTGATTCTGTTGAAAGCCAAGATCAATTGATTAAACAGGTGGAATCAGGTGTGGCCCCTGCTTGAACGGAATGAAAACCTGCACCCACACTGGCTTTGTGGATAAGTTTGGACACCCCTGGTCTGGCATGTCAGTACAAAATCTCCCATGGGTGCTCAGTTGCATTGATATCTGTTGACTGTGTATGTCATATCATAAGATTTATATAATTTTCCTACTCAAACCATTCAGTGAGGGGGAGGGTGTGAGTGTATGTGTGTGTGTGTGTGTGTGAGGGGGGATGGGGATAAACATATCTGAGTAAGATAGCTTTTACTGACATGAGAAAAATAAACCCTTAGAAAGAGGGTGTGACTGAGATGGAAAATTAGGCACAGATTTTGTTTTTCTTTGACATATAACTGAAAAAAAAAATCCCTCTAAGCTTGCCGTCTGTAAACACTTAAGTGCAATTTAAGAAAATAATTCAGAAATGACAAAACACCCTGCCAGTGTTCTATTTTAACAGCTTATGTTAACCACTCATCCTCCTTTTGATGACAAAGAATTGGCCCTTCCAGCCCTTCTGGCTTCCACTAGCTACACTTCACAGATCCCAGAAGATATAGCTGAACTTATTCACACCTGGGATCAATGCCTGTGTACACACTCCCAGTCAGAGACCCGACCACACCACTCCAACTCCCGTCCTTCCTAATTACAGTGTGCGGCTCATCAGAAGGCGAACCTGTGAGGTCATTAGTCACCAGCGAGCCCAAGCAAAAAAGACACCTACTTGCCTGTCTGCACATCGCTGTCCCACATTCCACGCACAATAGGTTGGCTATATAAGGCCAACAACCTTCCTCACACTAGGATTCAGACAGGCGAAACAGCAGAAGTGGTTTCCAGATGTTGACACAGACAGACAGTAATTGGAGTTTGTGATGGCTTCCAGCCGCCATGGCGCACAGCCAACGAATTCTCAAAGGGAGGGAATGTTCTGTGCCATAACTCACACAGAAAGGTTTGCAATAATAATAACATACTCTGCCGTCCTGTATAAGAGGGGAAAAAATATGACTCAGTGATTGCAATAATTGGTTTATTTTTTCTGGTTCGCCCCACAAAGTTGACTGAGAGGCAGTGTGTTTTAATCTTGAAAACTGTTCAAATTCACTTTTCATTCAGTGGACAGTTGTATTTGCAGGTTCATTTACATTAGGGATGTAACTGAATATGAATACATTACAGATAATGTTTACAGATACAAATATGGGTATGAATAGGAGGTGCAATATTTGTTTGTTTGTTTGTTTGTTTTGTATTGTTTTGTTTTAACCAAGCTCGCCAGGAAGCTTCACAGAACATCTGATTGAGACCAGAGGTGTGCATCAGGACTGGAATTCTGTGGGATGCAACAAAAAAGTAATGTGAGTAGCAGGTTTTACTTTCATGTGGGTGAGCGGTGACATATGATACTTGCGGGACAGACATGACATGTACAGTCTTCATTCATTCATCATTAGTAACTACCTTGTTAGGGTTGTGACAGTTTAAATTAGGCTACTAGTTTGTTAAGGCCTATATTTTGAAAAATAGAACCAACTAAATAAAATGTTGAGGGTAGGTGCAAACCAAAATAATAACTGCACAAGCGGGATTTAAAAAACAGCCCATTGCACATTTCTATTTAAGAAAGAAAGAAAGAAAGAGAATCCTTTCAGTTTAGGTCACACCCACTTTGAATCTGGGTTTAAATCCAAATACAGATACAGATATGGTTATCTGAAGCATTAAACAGGTACAGATAGAGATACAGACAGAGACAGTGGCATTTGGTTACACCTGTAATTTCCAAGTATATGGACATTTTTGAGGAAATTGCCTAATAAAACCTATTGCTCTATGGGACAAAAATTTATGAAAAGGCAGAGCATTTACTCCTGAACAACAGGAGAATCAAAGCTTGATAATATGTGAATTAAAGCAATCAGTTCCTGTAATAATGTTACAACATTCCAAGGTTAAAAAGCCAGGTTGGCCTAAATAAATCTCTGTAATACATGAATCTGTTCACTGTAGTTCAAGTGGGCAATAGTGAGTCTTCACAGTTGTGGTGCTGTATGATTATGGGAGATATATAGAGCCTATCAGCCTGAAAGGTGCAGGGTTAACTGTTATTGCTGTCTGTTTGAGGTCATTTGAGTGAAAGAGTAATGTGGTCATGATATGGTCTGGTGACGCGCTGTTTATCTCAGCAACTTCCTTACTGCTGGAGGGCCTTTAAGACTTTTAGCTCCCCTAACCATTTGGCCACTTCTACATGAGAACGGTTTCTCTTATTTTTTCATTATTATTAATTCAATTCCATTCACTTGGCAAATAATTTATTTGGCAATCTGAGAAGCCAAATAGTCTTTGGTTTAGCAAGTAGTTTTATCCAAAGAGACTTTTAAATGAAGAATATAATGCACTTAGGAGTTAGGGCCTTACTCAAGGGCCCCACAGTGTCTCTCTCTGGCAGATATGTGATTTGAACTCATCCATCCAGGCACCAGGACAGAAACTTGTTGGGCTACTGAAACTGCACCTTTAGTTTACATTCATAAAATGGTCAGAGCTTCAGGGCTTCAGAGAAGTGGGCTGTCCTAGTAGATTTCACAGCAGGACATTAAAGACTAATCCAGAGTTCTTTGAAAAGAACTTCTGGAAAACATAACATGTTACAGCAGGGTAATTATCAGGAGCTATAGGAAACGAAGGCCCTATGTAAAAGTAATGGAATCTAGCTAATTTTTTTCTTTACACTTTCTGTGCAAGCATAAGGCTCACCTTAGGAGGCACAACATACTGAGCTAATATATGTCTCCCTAAACCCCCATCACCTCCTTTAATCTAGCCTGTTTCAAGATATTTTGGAAATGGGGCCCCGTTATTAATGCTCCACCTTTGATTAATTAAAGCCTGATCTGCTTTCTATCCACTCCTTGACAGTGGAGTCCAGTTTGACGAGCAACGGCTCGAAACCTTTAGCTCTGACAGAGACCAGATGTTGGCCGCATCCCCAGTTTTACTCCAAATGAAACGGCGGCAAACAGCCAACAACCTGAGCTGCGTTCACGATGAAATTATATGTTTACAATAAAGCGCTGCAGCTAGGGCACAGGGGTGCAGTTTCTCAAGGAGAGGGAAAGCTGAACCAGCTGCAAATGGTCAGGACCAGTTTTGGTACAGTTGAAATATCAGAGGCACCAAAGGGAAGACAGAAGACTCTTTTCATTAACATTGCCATTTTTGGATCTGTTCTTTTTTCTTTTTAAATTCCACATTATTGTTCTTATGTGCTTTTTGTTGCCTGTGGTTCTTAATAGTGCCAGAGTGCACATGGAAAAATTGAACAGTTATATAATATATTTGCCTGGAGAGGTCTTGAATTCCAAACAGAAAAAGAAAAACGAGAACACTTGCTCTCTGTGGAGGGAATAATGTCAACATAAGCAACACAAATGAGCGACTGTGAATGAACATGAGTGAGGTACAGCTTTATGTGTGTGATTTTTTCAGAGGTGTGTTGATAAATAAGGAATGTCAGATATTAACAGATATTAACTTTGCTCATCAACATCACATGATGAAAATTCTTTATAAATATAATAATATATCAGTGGTCAGATGGAAGTAAGATGCTGCTTTTTACATTGAGTGTCTTTCAGGAAAAGGAGACTCTGTGGTCTTTAGTGAAACTTCAAAACCTGCATGGAAGCGATGTCGAATGAATGCAATGCTCCAAAATAAAGTTGACAAGCGGCATTCCATAACAGTGTAGTTATGTTTTTAAAAGGTGGTCTCAGGGAAAAGTCTCATTTCATAGCAGGAGAAACTAGACTCACAATCCTCTTTCTGTTTAGAGAGAGAGAAACCTGCACGCCTACTTTGAGCCCTGGGTTAGCTTCACTAATTACAAGGAATAAAAGCACCTTTTTACAAAACAGTAACCGGAGTATTCCACTGAGACAGCGTTCCTGTAAGAAGCATTTGGAAAGATCTATCCAACACCTGGAGTTACAGAAATAAGAAGTGGAGAAAGTAAATCTCAGTTTTCACCAACTTTGTCTTGGGAGGGAAAGGCCAAAAGAGAGCACCATAAAGAAAGTGTGATTGGCTTTATAGAAATTGCACTCTTAAAGAAGTGGAGAGGGGAAAAAAAACATTTTTACGAAAGAGAGGAGGATCAAAACAGTCAAGCATGGCTGAATGTACCCTTATTACAGATACATCCATCATCCTCCACAGCCAGTAATCATTTTAGAAGATATTGAACAAAATCTCTTAATCTTTGCAATAACAACATAATTGTGGAGCTACTTTTCCCAAGTAGGACTGCTATGATTTTTTTTTTAACATCTTGTATTTAAGGTGAACCAAATGCAGGTAAATGTATTAAATAGTACAGGTGAGGCTGTAGAGACATTTCCATGAATATATTTAAAAACATTACAGGTTGAGTGTTTCCCCCCACATAGCCTGCTCATCCAAATGTGTCATGTCTGTCACTTTCAAGACCTATGATTTACCTTGCATGTGGTAAAAAAAAACAGCATGGGAAAGAAAATTGATATTCTGATTGTGTTGTTACTTCCATCAAAAAAGAGAATGAGTTGGGGATGGGAGACCATTTTACACACACCTTCCACAGCCTTCCACATGCTAACAGCTTCATTCAGTAATCAAATTGCCACAAGTCAGACTGTCACCGTAGCAACTGCAGCCTCCGCTCCACCAGTTGCTGTCAATAACGAATAGCATCCTTCCTGTCCCGCGACACAAACCGATTGATTGCCATGCATTGCCAAGTGGTGCTTTGAGGGGCGCGAGTCAATGGGAGCACCATAAGAGGGTGGAGATGGAAGGCTGGGCTCCACACAAGCTGCGTTAATAGATGGGGTTTGAAGAGGAAATGATTTACTGTGGAATATTTCTCCTTCGTGAAGGGATTTTCTGTCAGTGCTTGTTGCAATATTTGCATATCAATGAGACTCTCGTGGGTCTATCTGTTTTCAAGCCAAGCACCTCGAGCCCTTGGAAACCTGGGTATTTTAGACTGTAATTAATTATGCTGCTCTTGGAGTAGATGTTCCTGCGATTATATTTGAGTCAAGTGTCATATATAAGAATTTGAGGAAAATCCATTTAAGCAACTCTTTCTGATTTGGCTGATCACTGGTCTGTGAGGATTATTTTTTATTATTATTCTTTTGGATCTTAAGAGCATGTGATACATGAAGGTCACAAAGGTCACATGTTCATTTGCATGTAACTGCAGCCACTGAAAAATTTGCATACGTGCTTGTCAGTGTGCGTGAAGACCAGTGACAGCTGACAGTTTACTTTATCCAGGCTAAATGCTTTTTTAAATTCAAGCTATTGTTGAGGATGCTATAATCTTGATCTTGCTTTTTGGGGCCAGAATTACTCCTATAGATTATGTGATTAATTTTAAGAATTAACTACAGTGTACTACTGTAATCAATATAGAGGCTGTAAGTAATTCAGCTTCCAAATTTTCAGACAAAACTGGACATTTCAGTGCAAGCAAGATGCTTCTGAAGCTGCAAGAGGAGATTATCTGCGTATATCTAATTTATTTGCAATTTCCATTGCAATCTAAACCTACACTGGCAGCTACAAGCAATATGTTAGAGGAAATATGTCATATCATCGATAGTCAGGATCTCTGTCATATTTTGAGGCTCATGACTAAGTTTAAGATTTTATCATCAATGAAGATACACGGGATTTCTGATATGAGGGATATGAGATCCCTTGATACTTCCTGGTTATGGTGTGTTTGGCACAGAACAAAGAAGAAAATTATATACACTCACTGTTCACTTTATTAGGAACACCTGTACATTCATGCTATTATCCAATCAGGCAACAGATAGTAGATACAGGTCAAGAACTACAAATAATGTTCACATCAAGCATCAGAATGGAGAAAAATGTGATCTCAGTGACTTTAACCATGGCATGGTTGTTGGTGCCAGAGTATTTCAGAAACTGCTGATCTCCTGGGATTTTCACAGTCTCTAAAGTTTACACAAAATGGTGCTAAAAACAAACAAACAAAAAAAGACATGCAGTGAGCATCCAGACATCACCTGGTCTTTTTCTAATCTTCAACTGTCTAATTCTAATCTTTAGCTGTTTATTTTTGAGCCTGTGCCCACTGTACCCTCAGATTCCTGTTCGTGGCTGACAGGAGTGGAACCCGATGTAGTTTTCTGTTGTTGTAGCATATCTCCCTCAACATGTGTCATGTTGTGTGTTTTGTTATGCTTTTCTGCTCAGCATGGAACTAAAGAGTGGTTATTTGAGTTATCATAATCTTCCTGTCAACTCAAACCAGTCTGGTCATTCTCCTCTGCACTTTCTCACCAACAAGATGTTTCGCCCTACAGAGCTGCTACTCACTGGATATTTTTGTTATTATTTTTGCACCGTTCTTTGTAAACTCTAGAGATTGTTGTGCATGAAATTCCCAGGAGATCAGCAGTTTCTGAAACAATCAAACCAGCCCATCTGGCACCAAGAGCCATGCCATGGTCAAATGTGAGATGTTTGATATGAACATTAACTGAAGCTCTTGACTTGTATCTGCATAATATTATGCATTGTGCTGCTGCCACATGATTGGCTGACTGCATAAATGAGCAAGTGTACAGGTCTTACTTTTAATGTTGCCATGTGTGTGCCAGTGTATATGTCACTTTTTGCTGCATTTGCCTGTTTTGCTTTTCTTTTCTTTTTTTTTTTTTTTTTTAATTCACCAAATAACACCTTATAAATAATAAAGTGTTATTTGGTAATTTAAAATAAGTATTCCCAAGAATTTTTAGAGCAGATGAGTGGCTGTAATCAACAATAATCAGTCTCATTATCAACCTTTACATTTATTTATATTTTTCTAGATCAAAGTGTTTAATCATGACGCTATTCTTGCTGTTGACTGCAAGTTCACAGCCGCAGTACTCGCAGAGCACCAGCTCGCTCATCTCTGTGCTTTAATTTTATGCAGTCACCAGATTGAGTTGAGACATTTTATCCGAGCCAAGCACTGCACCAGAATATTTGGGCAGTTCACCCAGCTGCCATGGCAACAGGAATTTTACAGAGAGGCACAGGCCTATGGTGAAGCACTTTTCACTTTGCCTCCACCAACCAACGGCCGGGACGCGGCCCAATCCATTTATCTCTCCTATGCAGTGTTGGAGTAATACAATGACGGGGAGTGCATGAGGCGTAGACCTTTGGGAATGGGGATTCCCTCTACTACACTGCCCACCACTACAGATTGCACTGACACAAGCCTGATGTGCATGGTGAAATGGCACAATAAGGCTTCATTTAGATTTCCTTTTCATTGTAATCAGATTTGGAGAATAAATTAGGAAATTGTGCATCTATTACTGTTATTTACAGGCAGGTGATGTGCTTTTTGATTAATCTAACCTCATCAAAAGGAACTATTTATATCACAGATTCTGCAATGTTACTTATTCTAAATAAGGTAATTGGTTATCATTAACTCATTTGGAATCCAATATCTTAATTTTCATGCAAAAGTGAATATAATAATTCTGGAGAAATCACAATTTTTTTTAGCTAGCCCACCAGGAAAGTGGAAGCACCAGTGTGCTGCCCAGTTCCATGTTTTGGTTGCCCAGATTTCTAATTGACTTGGGTAAAAGCAGTAGTTAACGTAATATAGTAACATACAGTGAGCTAGTCTGCTAATTAAGTGCATTAACATAGAATGAGGGAAAAGAACAAATATGTGATTGAGTAGCACATCATATTTGGACCCTCAATGGAAAATTGGCAAGTTGTTGGCCAATGTTTATTAGGCTATGAGATGTGGTTGTCTCTTCTTGCATTGCACATAAAAGATATTATGTGTGAAGTGCAGCAGGCAGTGGGATTCGGAAACACAGATTCATCACAGTGAAGTGCATTACGTTCTAACTTAGACACCAGATGAAAGGTTTAGTTTTTCAAAAGTCAGTGGGGAGTAGGATATTTTTTCTTTATCTAGTTGTTACTATGAATTGGACAAAAAAAAACAAAACTAATAGCCTGGATACAATATCTGCTTGTCCAGGGCACACAGTGTAGTAATCTGTCCACCACTTACTATTATTCAATGATAAATGAAATAACTGAGAACTGGGTCTAGTACCTCCAGATAAAAAAACACAGAATTAGATAAATTTCATAAATTCCTTTTCCTTTTTATTTTATTATTTTTTTTGCACAATGAATGACATGAGCAAGATCAAGTGTATTTAAGTGCTCAATACTGCACTGAGATGGTTGCACAAAAAGTTGAACTTGAAAGAGAAATAATAAAAAAGAACTCTCTACAAGATCATGAACAACAAATATGACCAAACACATGCGAGCTTAAATGTATGTACATATGTACAGTGCAGTATACATATCTTTAAACGTGTGTATACACAGGTACACAAAAACATGAGGGCGTATTCCTACATACATTTATGTACAATGCATATGCTTGCGTATCTCAATATTTATTCTTTCCTATATATGTCCTTTAATTGCTTTTTTTCATATTCATACAATTTACAAAAATGTTTTATGAAGTAAAAACTAGTTATTCAAAAAACTTATCAAACAATGTATAAGATTTCCAAATTGAAATTCGATATTCTTCAAAATTTGTGTGCATACAATCAATTAGGGCATGCAGGTTCAGAAAATGTAAAGCATTATCAAAATGGTCATAGTACCTATTAAAAAAAAACAAAAACAAAAATATGAAGAATTTAGCTCATGTTGTGCCCTTATTGAGTACATTACCCTTTAATTAATACTTCATTTGCACTGGAATTTCTTCAATAGCATTAGAGCTTAATACATGAACATGTTGATAATATTTGGATGAAACTGATGTTTTATGTGATCTTGATCATGACTTTATAGCAACTGAATAAACCTTTGTATCTAGTCAGGTCACAATATTTACATGACACAAAACAGCCTAACGAGTTACGATTATTGTTGAACAGCCAGGATGTAAGGGGGGAAAAAAATAAACACCTTAATTTCACAAGGCACCATTTTATCAGCTGGTAGAGAAAATATGAGCTGCCAAACACCTTGCTATTAACACCTCCTTGATAAACTAATGACTGATGGTACTGTTTTGGAATACTGCTACTGTATAGAATTTGGTTTACTTTTTCAGTTTAGCACTGAGTGATAGATGTCTTTATTTTTGGCAAAGTGTCCAGGTGGTTTGAGGTGCCAGTCCTAAACAGGAGACATGCTGAAGTGTCCAATGTAGTACCACAGGCAGAGGGGAATAGCTGCCAAATCTGACTTGGCTCCAATGCACCGCAAGTCATTCTCTGACTCCATGTTCTGCTCTGACAAAATGATCATTTAAGCTGCGCAGTCTTAGGGTTTGGGCTACGGTATGTTCTAATTTCCGGCATTATCCCTAACGAGAAGAGCTAGTCCACATTGTGAGCTGTTCAGTAACAGACAGGTGATTCTACTATTTACAGGGTTTACTTTGTTGAATGTAATGTAACATGATTAAGGCTCCGCTGCTCAGTGGCTGATTTTTTTTCTGCCCTAAGCAGCATTAAGATTTACAAAAAAAAAAAAAAAAAAAAAAAAATGATAGTCATTGGTTTCCAAAAAAGAAAGAAAGAAAGAAAAAAAATACAGGTTACAGATTATTTTCAATAAGACCACTTTGACAAATTGAACTGAACAGAGAAAAAAAGAAGTCTTAAAAAGTCATTTCTTTTCTGTCAATTTGCAGGTAGAACCCGATGCATAGTAATTTAGAACGCACACGTCGTGATAACCCTTAACCGGTGCTGGAATATTTGTTTGGACATTTTGTACCTGTTTTTTTTGTATGTGTTGTGGTCTTGTTTGAATTGTCGCAAGCACAGTTTGGCCTTGTTTCATTGCATGTTTTTCATTTTACACACAAACCATTCTGATTCAAACCAATACCGTTATCTCACATCAGAAAGCTACCTAGAAAGCAGATCATTTTAATAAGACCCATCTGATCTTATCTGCGTAAGTGCGTCTAAACAATAACAGATCTAAGGAGCAGGAGAAAGAGCAGGCATATGTACATTCATGACCATGTGTGGATACTAATAATATATGTGTAATTTAAACATTATTTCTTGCCATTCATAGTTCCCTGTAGCTGAAATGTTATGGACTTATTGACAAACATAAGGCACATATATGAAACAACTGAGAAATAAACCACACAACAGCGCTTTCTGCATTACGACCAGTTGAATATACATTTCTAAAAGAGCGTAGAACCACTGCACTATACTGAAGCCTGGTTTCAGATGCTAAGCTGTATACAGTAATGAAGTCTAACATCTCGGATCCACACATTTCCATCTGTTACACTTTCTACAAGCACCTAAACCAAAATCCATCTATAATATGAACTACAACACGACTGAACCTTTGGTTGTGTGGATATCTAATACTGACTGTTATGTCAATATATTTTATTACTTTATAAGTAATAAAGTAATATTATTTTTATATTACTACTATGAGCAGGCACGTTCTCAAATAGACTCTGGAAAAGGCAACTCAGTTACTGTTTGTCAAGCAACTGACTGAAATCACTGATATTAACTGATATTACTAAAAATATTTTCCAGATACTGTTGGTTATTCAAATAAAAATAATCACTGACAATGTGTAATACTAATCTGTAATACAATATAAGGAGACTGGAGTAAGTGCTGTGTTGCTTTTAAATGCAAGAATAGGATTTTTTTCATGCATGATGAACGGAGTATATTGTATAATGTATATAGCTAAGGTTTTTGAAGGTTTGACTTTACACACTGCCATTGTCTAATACAATCCTTCAATCTGTGATGCACCCACTTCGTTATGGTGTGATTAATAAATACTGTAGGTTTCATTTGCATTTGAACACAAGCTTTTGTATGTCACATCTATTTCTAGTATTTGGTTAAAACATTATTTGAATATTGTACAGTTTTCTAGTTGATATGGTGACAGTACAGGTAAATCTAAAATACTTTCACTTTGTAATGTTTGTAGATTACGTTTCTATGTACAATTAAACTATAGCCATCGAAGATAGTAGAAGAGTCTCATTCAATTCAAGGGTATTGCCATTAGTTCATGCCCGGAACAAACCTGAGCGCAGGCAAGTACGTATGTGTGTGTGTGTGTGTGTGTGTGTGTGTTTGTGAGTTGACCAGTTTCATGACACTCATCTTTATCATAATAACTGTGCTTTAACTTGAGAGAACCAAAAAGGCAAATAAACCCCAAAAGTGCACAGTACTCTATTAGAAGTTCAAAAAATTTCATTTACACTTGCTGGTAAGATCATGGCTATAGCCACTGTTTCAAAATCCTTATGGGCTTTGGGAGAGTAAAAAGCTCAACACAAGAACATTTCCATTAAAAAAAAGGAGCTTGCGGTGATGGTATTAACAAAATGAAAGTGGGGCACTTTTTAGACCACATTCATGATTCTCACAGAATGCCCATGAAGTACAGTTCAGTAGAGCTGATTAAAAGAAAAGAAAACCATAATGCCTAGAAATTATCCAAAGGTTGGAGTGCAAGTCAAACTCACAGTGCACTGTTAATCAAACTCTTAATGAGAAGCCGGTTCATCCCTTCTGCTTCCCCTGCCTCGCCGTACTGGCCGCTCTAGCTGCTCCTCTGGCTGATATTTAGGGTAGGGCTTAGCCATCTGTGTGGTCTGTGGATTGGGCTGTGCCCGGGCCTGGTGTACCACTGCCTCGATGGCATCTGTGATAGAATCATGGCTGGAGAACTCCGGCTGGGAGAGCATCGGGCTGCTGTGGAGGTTCCTTTTACCTGGAAAGTCCATGCACTTTTCCAGCACAGGCATCTGAGGCAAGAAGCCTTCACTGGGGGCAAGTGTCTGCTTTCGTGGCCTCCCCCTCCGCCGCTTCACCACGTTGTTGCCTGTCTTGGCCTGCCGCTGGAGCCGCTTGACCTTCAGGATCTTGTTGACGTGGTCTAGGTTCCTCTTGCTGGTGAGGATCTTGGAGAATGCGTGCTTCTTCCGCACGTCACTCTGCATCTCCTCAATCTCCTTCCGCTTGTACCTCTTCTTGTAGGAGCCCAGTTCTGTTTAAGAAAAGAGTTGTTATGGTTAACAGTTGTAGTGAAGAGTTATGATGAAGTGCAACATGAAATGATCTGTCAAAAAGGCTGAAATAGTAGATCAAATGATGGCCAGTGGATGAAATCACGCAATAGCATATATGTTAGATACAAGTTAGATGCTGCTTTTCCAAACTATATATCAATTTGTGACATGCATCCAAAATGCATTTCTCTACCAGACTTGATCTAAATGACCAAAGACAAAGATACACTTAAATTACATCCCATGAGCAGAAAGAATTATGGCACTACAAAACACTTAACACTGCCTCGTGCATAACTACATCCATGCGTTTAATTAGCGTGCATGGCGCCATCCCTCTAATCTCTCTCCGTGCAAGCACCCAGAGTTCACCTCTGTACTGAAGAGACAGCTCTGGAAGTGTGAGTAATAAACTAGGTGGCCTCAGATACATCAGTGATTAATCTACTGCCTCTCCACTTTGCGTCAGAGCCCTGGAAGGAAGCCCAGACACAGGAAATGTTGGGTTTCTGGCAGCCTCGTCTGAAATGAGTTCAGACAGCGTAAAGCTGCATAAAATGTGTGTTCCGCATCAAAAAATCTCCCCTAGACCCTTATGTCTCTGGAGAATGCACTCATTTACTTTCTCCTTCTTGCTGAGTGCCAGTCCATCTGGTTAGGCATCCAAGGAAACAAATAAGACAATTGTGGAAGATATTTTGCCAGTGGTTTGCGTTGCTGGACTGGGATCAGCGCAAATGTATTTATTTCCATGTAAAAGATCTGAAAGCCTTGACTCACACTTAAAAATTGAACATACAACATTACAAAATACACAAATGCTATCAAGACCCTGTCTGATAATGTAGATTTTCATAATTTAATTTTCTTTAGAAATGCATAGTAAGGTATAATATTTTGTATAGTATTTATTTGCACTGTCTGTTCTCAACATGTTAAAGTCCAAATCAAACTTCTCTTGAAGTTAAAGTCCAAATCAAATTCACAAATTAACTAAACCCTGGATAAAGGCAACATCTAAAAATGAGCAGAATACTAAAACTTTTTCTGGGTCAATAACCCATGTCAAGGAAGCTGCTCATTTGGTTTCAATAAAGTAATAAATGGCCAGCATGAATGGCAAAGCCCTCCCTCTCTGGCCCTGGTTTATCACTGGGAACCTCAATGAGTCCCTCCAAATGCCAACAAATCAAGAAGGGAGGAAAAAAGACATTCATTTTCAAAGAGAGCGTCACAACTCATTTATCCTCTGAAACCTCTACCTGCATCCTGCACACACTGTTTTCATTAGTGAAACCAATTTATGGCCTCACCCTGCTGCTGTCCCGCAACTCCAGTCTCAGCGCATTGGTGGAGGCCCCATTTCCATCAACATACTAGCAAAATTCCATTCTTTAAAGCTAAACCATTTTAAATGTATTTAAAAAAGAAATACAAAGTCTAAAATCTATCACTTTGCTTTTGCCTGTAGACTTTGTTAATTTTATTAATAGTCACTGTGGTAGAAAATAGGAAATGGTTATGAGGATTGCGTGGAATAAATGTTACAAAATCCCAGGGTTAGGAATATGATTGTTATAAAAATGCATTGCACAGCCTGCTGTTCATAAAGACCTAGTAAAAACTGCAGAGGACAGGCCTAATACATGTCCAAGGAAATCAAGACGCATAAAGTTAAATGAGCAAGCAGGCCCTAGGTAAGTAGGGTTTAGTACACTGAAAGATCTTTACATTCAGTTTCCATCAGCTCAATCTGGGCCATATGTGAAAAGTGTTACATGAGGCACAAGGAGGCTTTCAAGAGCTTGCCAATGGGTCATATTTCAAACTGAAATGAAATGACTACATCCACTTAGTTTCCTTTGCCAAATATCTAACTTTTAATACAAGTTACTGACTAAAAAATTACATGGAATCAGGTGGTAAAGGTGCTTATAGTGTTTTATGTAAAATTATAGCTACCAATAAACATGAAAATTACCTGCTTCCTCAAGCCTATAGGCAATCTAGTAATAATTGTGGTATTTGGTTTACCACAGTTGGGTTCACCAGTGCTTTTAATTTAGATTAAGAAAAATGAGTTACAAACAGAGTCTAAATGATTGACTGCCTTCCTAGGGAATGTATAATAATATCATGAAGCTGTGGCAAATAGAACTAATTAATTTTAATTAAGCGGTGAACATAGATGAAAATTCGTTTATATAAATTACTGCTAAACATCACTTGGTATCACTCATGTCAAGACAGACAAAAAGTTGGTTTAGTAATTGGTCAATTGTACTGTCAAAACACACTAAAACACATCCTGAAAACAAATCACACGTAAACCTATGCATGATGTGCACTTTAGTGCTCTATTACTGCTCCAAGGTGTTTGAAATTTAGTGTTAATTCATAGAAGTGGATGGCAGTACAGGCAAGGCAGTATGTGACTCATCCTCCTATTTTCCCCAAGGAGCAAAAATGTAATCTAACTGAGCCTTGGGCTTGTAATTCCCCTCTACTGGAGTAGGCTGGATTCATTAAAACGCTGGCTGCTGGCCAACTCTTTTAATATGGGGAGAGGGTTTTTATTGCATGTCAGTAGAAAGTAAATCAAAATGTGCGAATAATATATTTCTAAGAAAACCATTGGCAAGCAACAGAGGTGAAAAGGGAGGAAGGAGAAATTTGTGAATTATAGTTGTCTCCATCCATGCATTACGCCTGCCTTGCCAGATGTTCTGAGTACAGTATACAAAATATTCAAATGGGCATATTTGCTCTTTTTTTTAATAATTCTAATTTGGCATAATATTCTCAACTTCACATATTTTCTCTTATATTCATGTCTAATGAAAAAAATAAACCCTAAGATTTCCTGACCTGCAATGGCTGTGTTGCCACAATGGTACATCTGCTTCATCCTCTCTTCTGTGTCGTTCTGGAAAGGTGCCATGCCCCCTTCACTGTATGTTGCAAACTCTTCCAGGCTATGCCTCCTACTCCGGATGCGAGAACCCTCATCTTGTAAGTGCTGGCCCTTGAATGGATCCAGTGGCTGGTCCTGGTTGGCTCGCAGCCGTTCATGTGGTTGCTTAGTGCACATGTTCAGGAAGTTGTTCAGTGGCTCTTCTCGAGGATGTTTACAGTTCTGAGAGTCTGATAAGGACAACGATGAGAGTGTGTCTACTTCAAAGTAGTTCCTGGATGTCTTGGATGAAGTATCCATGCTTTGCTGGTTCCTCTGCTTGTCCTTTATCTTAGAAAGAGGCAGGGCTCCACTGAAGAGTCCACCAAGGTTCTCTCTCTGTGGAACTGAGTGCTGTTCCTCCTTATGTTTGTGCTTATGCTTGTGTTTGCGTTTGTGGAGACAGACACTCGCCAAGCAGCTGCTTGATGGATGATGAGTGTCACCAATCCTGGGAGAAGACATCTCATGGGGCATGTTCTTCATCCTATGTCTGCTGCCAGCAGAGAGGCTAGACAACCCACTGGAGTGGAACTTTGGTGGAGGAACTGGAGGCCGCATGAGATGAGTGCCTGAAGATCCAAGGGCATGGGACAGATACAAAGGAGGAGGATATTGCCCATAATACCCCATGTTCATCATACTTGTGGCAAGAGGCATGGCTGTGTAAGGCATTGCGTAGGGTGCATAGTAATTGCCACTGGCTGCTGAGTAGCCAAACCCTTGAATGAAAGGCATCTTTGTTATAGGTTCAGCTGATTTGGCTGGCCTGCCACGTCTTCTCTTTGACTTTTCAGAACTCCTGCGAAGATAGTGCACAGGATCATAGGAATAATAGGGCATAGGGTAGTAGTGGTCAAAGTTTAGGCGGAAAATGCTGGGGTAAGAGTTCTCATGGTAAAACTTGTAGCTGCGGTGGGAAATTCGGAAGACCTGGAACTTGCTAATGAGTTCCTCAAGGTCAGCCAGAAACTGAAGATCATCCCTACTTGTTAGACCCTTTCGTTTCCGTCGATGTTTCTGTTTCTTGAGGCTTTCTTGAGCAAGGAAATTTTCCATAGCCACTGATGTTGCATGCTTCTGATAGTGCCCTCTGGCTGTTTTATTTGTAGCTTCCAGCACAGCAGTCTCTGTTGCTTCAAAACCACAAAGATCAAAGGAGTACCTCCTGCGAGATGCTGGACCTTTCTCAGTCTGATCTGATGTGCTGTTATTGTCAGTACCAATGCCACTATCACTTGGGATTGTCTCTTCACTGTGGGACTCGCTAACTGGAGACAGAGTGACCTCTTTGATGGATGCCACTTCAGACAGATGAGATGGTGAGTTGGCCATAAGTCTTGGAGGAGAGAGTTTCCAGCTACTACTGAGCAAGCCCTTCTGAGTTTTTGTGGGCAAAGCACTGATAGGCTGTAGATTTGGCATGGTCTTCAGGTCATGCTGGCTGGTTTCTGTGGTGGCATGGTGTGCTAGTCCACCTGCTAAGGACTGAGCTGAGAGAGACTGCATGACCCTGGGAGAAGGCATTCTGGTTGTTGATGATGAATTAGAAGGCACTAGAAGATTCTCAAACTGACTTGAAACAGGCAACAAGTGCTCATCATTGGCTTTGTGCTCATCTTGCTGAGTCTGAAGCTCAGCTTTGGGCTTCCTCCCTCGTTTTTTGCCTATGTAAATAGTTCCACGTTTGCTGACATTGATTTGCTTGCCTAAGCGGGCTTCAATTGTCGATGCCACAGTTGACACGGCACTGGAAACTGGAACACTGGATTTCAAAGCCAGGTTACCAGTGTTAGAAGAGGACAGAAGTTCATTCAAAATGCTCTGCATTTTAACCAGTTTAACTTTCTTAGTTTTCTTTTTAAGGACACCAACCTGACCTGTTCTCTTACATTTCATCTCTGGTAAATTTGGAGAATTATTTAAGGCCTGTTGCATTATTTTTGACAAATTATGTTTCTTCCTCCTCCTCTTTGAAGTGCTAGGCGAATCCTGGTTGATAGGACTTACAGGACTGGTTGATGTTCCTTCATGAATTGTCTCCACAGTAAGTAGTGGTTGTTTTTTAGGCCTACCCCGTTTTTTCTTTATAGGGGTGATGACTGTCAGACTGTTTGTGTTGGTGTATAGTGGGCTGGATGGTGTAATGGGGAAAGCAGAGGGTGGCTCTTCAATGGGCAATGCTGGATTAAGGTCTTTGTGGGGAGCAGAGCTCTTAGATTTCAAATAAACCCATCTGTCCTTGAACTTTGATTGCCTTCCATCTGCTTGTTTCTCTGGATCAATCAATGATTGTGGTTTCCCAACTGGGTTCTTCTTGTGCCTATTCTCAGAAATTTCCACAGTTGGCCCTGCTGCTGCACTCTCTTCCCCCAGCTTCTGTGAATCTACACCCAATTGCTTTCCTGTACTCAATTCCATTTTGTTTGCTACTTTAGGTTTTGTAGCACCTTGGTCACCCTTACCTTTCATTTCTACTGTCTGTGTGGTTTGTATGTCTTCCAAAAAGTTGTTATCTTCAGTTAATCTTCTGCTTTTCTTCTTTCTGCTTCTAGGTTCATCTGTGTTATCTGGAACACAGTTTGGTATTGTTTTGAAATCATCCTCTGGCCTCTTCATTGATTTTTCTACCTCCTCCCTCTGAGTCTCAGTTTTTTCAGAGTTAAATAGTTTATTCTTTGTATTGTCTTGAGCTGTTTTCTCACTCTCTTTGTCAGTCTTTTTTGCCCAGGGCAGGTCTCCATTATGGGTGGTCAGAGCCCTTCTGCCATACTTCCTTTTCATGTTCCCAAAGACTTGCTCAGTGACCTCCTGCAAACCTCTTTCTTTACTTAGAGAGGAGTGTATCAACATATTTGATTCTGCTAGTGCACTCATTGTTATATCAGCTGGAGAAGAAGCCTGTGGGTCAGAACCTGGACAAGTAATTTCCGATGCAAACAGACTTCCAGATGAACCTTCTGTGACCTTTTTAACTTGTGCCTTTGAGAAGGGGATGTTGACCTCTGACAGAAGGCTCTTGTTATTGAATGTTGGTTCTTGTTTTGATTCCGGATCTCTCACTTGGTCCCCTTGGGATGTTGACTCTCTTAGTATTTGCTTTGTCCAATCCAGTTGGTGAATGTCAGTTTTGGGCTCATGTTTTGGTCTCAGGTTCTCCCCAAGGACATCCATCATGTTGTTGTCATTTTGAGCCACAACTCTGAAAGGCCTTTCATAGGTCTAAAAAAAAGACAGGGAAAATAATTATTAGTACAAAATAACATTTTAATACATAACAGTACATAATAAATTTTTCAGGTTTGGTTCTAATGACAGACTGCATAATTCAACAACTCATCATTTATATTTACATATCATCAAATGTAAATTTATTTCCATACTAAATCTTCAAAAGATATAATAGTGACAGAAACAAATTCTGAAATCATGGATAGCAAAACTACATGTGTGCTGTTTTTGGTGTAATTATTATTTAACAACTAGTGCATTATTGCCCCATTCCTCTGTTAGTGGGACACACCTAGAGAAAAGCATATACATATTTTGCACTATTGTGCAAGCCTTTGAGAGTTTGTGGTTTGGGCTGGTAGAAATAAGGTATTGCAAGATCAGCATCTTGATACAACGATATGTTCTGTAAAGCCATCCTGTTTTCAAAGCCAACAGCTACAAGCGGTAAAGAAGTTTAACCACAACTTTGTTTTTCAGCAGGTCAGCTTCCATTTTACTGCAGCTGACATCTAGCAGTCTGTATTGTGGTTACAGATTAGCTTACATCTGGAGTCACATGGGTTTCACAGTCTTACAGTATCCCTTCAAAACATGCTCACACAAACTATGCATTTTCTACAAAAGTGTTTTTTTTTTTTGTTAATTCTGTTAATTATCCAGGTCCAAAAATTACGTTGATTAAAAAAGAAACCTGCAGGCAAAAGTATGTCTCACTTTCTCCAGCTACAAACAGCTCCACAAAGAGTCTTTTGTGAAGTGAAAATACACATCATGAGTTAAAATCTTTGGCACAGTCACTTGTGGCACGTCTCAGATTACAACACAAGAGAATCATTTAGTATCCTGGAGTCTCGTGTGTTTAAGTCCCTGCATTGTAAAAATTACTGATAAGCCTGAAGCCTGATGCTTGCAAGAGTGAAATCATGTTTATGTAAGCAGTCTTGAGAGTTGACAACCAGGAGAGATGAAAGCATTATATCTTAAAATACAGTACCTTTCATAAGTATTCACACCCTTGAATTTGGAACAGAAACAGACTTAATTGGAATTATATGTCATTAATTTACACAAAACAAGCTTGGCTGCCCCCCCAACAATGCTCATCATCCTGAGAACACCACCCCCAAAGTGAAGCATGGTGGTGGTAGCATCATTTTGAACAATACCCTGGCCTCTTGGTTGTGTTGCTGATTAATTCCCTCCTTAACTGATCACTGTCTTTCGGTGGATGGTCTCCTCTAGGCAGAATTATAGAATATAGAATATTTTCTATAAACAAACAATGATTGATACTTTTCCAAAACTGTGTCATGGACACTGTTAGTTTAGGCATGACCTCTAACAAATTTTGGGGCCGTAAGGGAACTGTTGCATGTGACACTTCATGTGACACTTTAATTTCACACAGTTTAAAGTCACACTAATTATGAGACTTCTGATGAAAACTGATTACAGCAGAACTAAATTAAGGATTTCACACCAATCACATCTTTCACAAAAAAACCCTCCCCCTTTTGAAAAATTGTAAATAATTTTGCTATTGCCCCAACACACACACACTTCAAATTTATGAACTATTTTGCATAGCTTCATAATCCCAGTTAAGTCCATTTCAGTTCCAGATTGCAACATTACAAAAGGTGGAATAAGGGGGTGAATGTAACCCTGAGAGATAATATCTTCAAACCAAGATTTTGCAGTTTTACTAAATAGCCACATTAGCTGCCTTTGACAAAGGCAGTCAACTACAGGCAACTTGGCAGCCCATCTATAAAACCTACCAAAAAAAAAACTATTTCTAGAGCAATAAATCTCTTGCACTATCTGCTACTACTTTCTTTGCCATTCCTCACATTTGCAATCAGCACGCAGCAATTCCTCATCCTATCCCTCATCAAAAGAATACAGGCAGGACCTTTATCTACCTTATGCAGCTGTTGCAATCATGCTCAATTATTATAAACTCAGCATGATATGGGAAAGTGTCCAAGGATGGCTTGTGTGTATGTGTGATTCAGGAGTCATCGTTCAGTCTAATCTTCTCCAATATCAATCAATCAGTAGCTTTTAATTAAAGCAGAGCATGCATTAATGGTGTTTCACCCCTCTGCCAGCCATGTCTTTTTTATTTTCTCCATCTGTGAGAAACTGCATCAACTTTCAGATTCTTAATCCTGTAATCCTGGGAGGAATTCATGATCTCCTTGGCCCACAGGATACAGTCTCGGCTGCAGCTTGCCAAGTCTCTTGGCTGCCCTTTAATTTGCCTAAATGGCATTATATTCCTCCCACCCGACGTTTCCACAGCAATATCAGCAGGATTGCATAACATCTACATTGAAGATGTCAGGCCTATTATTCAAACTCCATTAAAACCGCATCACTGTGAAGAGAGTGACATGAGATGAAGAACAACAGATTTCTTAAAGCCCGTCCCAGTCATTCTTATTATCTGATGATGATTTCCCTTTCCTCTTACTGACAATATCCTTTTCATTCATAATCTGACACTGCTATGACAGTCCCTACCAAAAAGAAATCATGTCAGATGGGAAATAAATAATACAATGAAAGAACATGGCTCTCACAGACTAGTAGACTGGAAAATTAGAAATACAAAACCATTTTTTTTTTCTGAAAACAATTTCATACATATTTTCCATTGTCTTTTGAGATGCTGCATCAGGTTTTGGACTGTGATAAGCCTGCGCATTCACACATGTTGTGTCAGATATGTTGACACCCAGAGTCTCCCCAGCAATAAAGTACAGTCATAAATGACTTATGTGTTCTCTAAAGAGGACCTCCTATCTGTGGCAAACAGAAAGGCAGTTCTGGCAGGGCCACTGGGTGGTTTGGCTCAATGTGCTCCAAAATCATAGCGGCCCCCTGCTTCTCTCTAAGCCCATCTCTGGGAGATGAGTCAGACACAGAGCACATAAACAGACAGAGAAAAGGCGGCTGAGATTACAGTCGCTCTCAATGTAATAAGCTGCATTTGGCATGCTGTTGCTGCTTTCCTTGCCCCCCCTCCCACAAACCTTCATTTCTTGTCAGTTTTTGTTGTTCACTTTATTCCCCCCCCTCTTTCCCCTGTCTAGCCAAAGAAGCTGGCCAAAGCCTCATTGGCCTCTTGTGTGTTTGGTTACCAAGGGATACCATGAGTCAGAGCCACCCAAAATAGCCAGAAACGTACTGAGCCAATCATCACAGCCCTCCCCAACTGATAGTCATGCCAAAATTGCTCTGCCTCTGCTTAAATCCTATCCAGGAGAAGCAATGTCTTTTTGCATTTCAGACCAACAGTCGAGCAGTCAACAAGTCTGCTTTCATAACACAACATCTCTGGCCAAGTTCTGACCTTCTCCACATACACATGGAGACAATACAGAGAATGGCAAAAAAAACCAGAGATGTTCATGATAAAGGAGACACTGGATTGTGAGGGTTCGTTTGACATTTGGCATTCAGGTGAAGTTCAGACTTTTTTCCCCAAATACACATGGAGTCAATATGGAATAAAGAGTGTAACAAAGCCTGGTTTCAAATCATTTGCTGGGAGATTCTCCCCTGTGTTGGCATTTAAAATAACTTTTTTTAATCATTATTAATTTCAGAGCTTTTGTTTTCATCTGTTGTATTTTTCACTTTCCCTTTTTGCCAATTTTTTCAAAGAAAGATTTTTGTTTAGTTTTTTTCATCTAAAGGCAGCATATGGAAGCCATCCATGTCAGGTCTGCCTAAAATCATCACCACAAAGCTTCAACTAAGGTACATTTAACATTCAACATGGCAAACACTGAGCTTCTTCAGTGTGTCGAGTGCAAGATATTTAGTCATTCTTTTTCTGTCATTAGTAATAGGTTTATCTGTGATTAGTGTATATGAGTTAGCTCTCTGATGGAGAAGATTGCAGCAAGCATTGTGATTATGCAGTAACTCTGGATGGTCTTTCGGTTACATCACGGGCAGCAGTAAAATACCTTGGTGTGATTATTGACTCCAGTCTCATTTGAAGCTCACATAGAAAATATTACTAGGATATTCTTCTTTTATCTCAGAAATATTGGCAAGATAAGAAATATAATGCCACTATAAGATGCAGGATAACTAGTTCATGCTTTCATCACCTCTACGTTGGACTATTGTAATGCCTTGATGCCTGGATGTTCCAGTAGTTGCATAAACAAGCTCTAGTTAATTCAGAATGCAGCAGCCAGAGTCCTTACTAGAAAAGAAGATTTGACGACATCACCTGTATCTTATCTACACTGAACTGGCTCCCAGTAAATTACCACACTGATTATAAAATAATAATGACATATAAAGGTGTCGCACCACAGTACCTGAGCGAACTTTTGGTCTTTTATGATCCGCCATGCCTTTTTCAATCAAAAAGTGCAGACTATTTATTGGTACCTAGAATAACACAGACTACAGCAGAGGCCAGAACTTTTTCTTACAAAGCCTACAGTTATGGAACAACCTTCCAATTAGTGTTTGGGACTCAGACACAGCCTCAGTCTAAGTCTAGGCTTATAAATCTGTTTAGTGAAGCTTTTTGTTATGGGCACATAGTGTTTTGGTAAACTGAGATGTTTGAATGCTGTCGCTCCCCCATTCTCAAATGTTCACTCAGATTTGTTGACAATGGAGTGGCTGGCTGCTTTATATCCCAGGGTTGCCCTCATGCCTGTGTTACCTTCTGGCTCTCTCTATTAGTTATGCCGTCATAGCTAGTCTTGCCGGAGTCACTGCTTGCACTCTGTGCACAATGTACATCCTCTTAAAGCACTACAGGATAAGAGGATGCATAATACACTGTGTCCTCTCTCTCTCTCTCTCTCTCTGGCCCATCCTGATACTCTACTTCTGCTTGGAGCCCTTAACCTGAGAATCACTGGCTGCTGCTAAGGGATTTATTAGGGATAAATCTAAATGTATATCTATATCCGGATATCTGTAAAGCTGCTTTGTGACAATGTCCATTGTTAAAAACATTATATAAATAAAAATGAATAGAATTTAATTAACAAAGATGCATGTGCTAAAGCACTGGTCAAAGTACAGAGACTGGCTTCATGTGCCTGTGGTATCTGTAGGACCAAAAACAAGCTCCAATGTCCAGGGCTTTGTCTCAGCATAGCTTGAAGAAGCAGTGCTAATTGCTCAAGTTACAGTATTTGTAAGGCAGTGTCTGGTAACATTTGGAGAGCATGCTCTGCTGAAAGCCAGTGCTGACTTGTTCGATAGCCCTTACACTTCAGCAGCCTTCAGTAACACACACCTGGATACGATGTCACTCACCCGATCTGGAAATGCTGTCTCCAATTACCTGAAGCATTTTATTTGAAACCATTTCGAGCCTCTGGACAAAATGCCAACCAGTTTTACCAGTGAGGATCAATGTGGCAATGATCCAGTTGCAAATCTCTAGAGACACAGATCCAGTATTCTATGTGTATGCATTCAAGAGCAAGAAAAATTTAATGTACAAGATACAATATTCAAGATACATTCACCTTGAAACTTTTCACTTGCTCAACACTACTCCACATACACACATCTCTGTACTTTGATATGTGGATACGTGACGAACTGTGACTAGGGATCCAACAGACAATTCGGATTGTGCAAATTGCAATAAACACAATCAGATTTAAGCAGAGTCAAATAATCTAACTGCACTTTACCTTGTTGATAAATGCCCAATTTTACCATTATTAAATATCCTGACTTGTATATTTAAATCCCATATGCTGCTTTATATGTACATGCTGCACACAGACTAAAATTTAATTTAGACATCTTTAGTTATGTTTAGGAACTAACTATCCATCATCCATCAACTATCCATCTCTGATATTTACCACATACATAAAATAAGTCTCTTTTCACAGCCATGATCTAGCAACTGTTACATTTGATTCCAGTGTTTGCCACATTACCACTTCCACATGGATCTCAGAATGTATTTGATTAACTATAAGTTACTGCAGTAAACTTCAAAGGTTTCTGGGACTTTGTATTTAAGATGACCTGACAGCTGAGACATGTGCAAACAGTTATACCATTGTTAGTGCGTGACAA
The DNA here is from genome assembly GCF_027358585.1 of Pangasianodon hypophthalmus. Classification (NCBI taxonomy): domain Eukaryota; kingdom Metazoa; phylum Chordata; class Actinopteri; order Siluriformes; family Pangasiidae; genus Pangasianodon; species Pangasianodon hypophthalmus. The sequence continues at coordinate 8,098,847 of NC_069733.1, read as the reverse complement.
AAGTCATATTATGGCTATTAGTCATTGATGCCCTATCCTCTGCTCTGAGCTATCTGTTGTCTTTTATTGTTAAAATTTTTTTCATAATCCTTTTTCATAATCTGCTGAGTTGTGAAATGTAATTCAATTTAATTTGTAAAGAGCTTTTAAGAATAGACAGTGATTAAAAAAAATCAGCTTTACAGAAATCCTATGACATAGAATTAGATATATAATGAGCAATCCAAAGGGACAGTGACAAGGTAAAATCTCCCTGAGATGACATGAGAAACCTTGAGAGGGATAAGACTCAAAATGAAACCCAAAATGAAACTCTTCTGAGTGACACCGGGTAATGCGATTATAAATCATCACTCTTGGACAACTATATACTATAAAGTCAAACTGTACTAAGTGTGTTGAAAGGATGTTCAGTATGAGTACTCTGTGAGTCCTGGGATGAGCATAGGAAAGTCTTTATGATTAGAGCAGCAGTTCTTAGGTACAAATCTACAGTATCCACTGAAACAAGGGTGAGACTTGGGCATGAACTGCTACTGGGAAGTCGAAATTTTTAGGGTATCCATGTGGGACCATCCACATCAGCAGAAAAACTGCACTGAGTAAGAAATGACCATTTATTTTCATAACATTCATTAATACTACAAATTAGTTGTATTCCACCACAGCAGGTTTGTTGCGAGGCTTCATCCTGTGGTCTGGAGATTTTGAGTTCAAATCCCAATTGTGTCATAGCCATCCATGGAAGTAGTAGACAGCACACTGAAAGCTGATTAACGCTTCCATCCAAACAGGCTTCAGAATCCTTTACTTGACTTCAGAAAAAAGGGAAGCACAGCAGTCATGCCCTCTGGGTGGGAAGCATAGTATTCATCTTTCTCTTGTTGATAAACATGATGCTAGCCAGTCATGGTCGTCTGTTAGCTTATACATACAGAAGAGGACAGGTAGCGCTCTCCTCTAAGTGTGTTCACCTATCCTATGACTGTGCACAAGAAGAAGTCCAAAAATTTCTAGTGGCTTCCTGCGTCTCAGAAAAAGTCTGTGGTAGGTGACATCCAGTAGGGAAGACTGGAAACTAGTGGCTGGGAAATGATTATGACTAAACTGGGGGAAATTAGGTTACAAATCCCATTCTCTTAGTTATAACTGTGTTTGGCTGATTTGAAAAGGAGGTGGTGAGTCAAATGCAAATGAACTCTCATGGTTCACCACCTAAAGCTCTGCTCCGCAATTCATTAGCTCCTTATACTATTAGCCTCTGTAATTGCCACAATTGGCTTTAAAGTTCCACTCATGCTGGGTGTTTGTTGCCATTGGGACTAATTAATAATGAGCTGCCCTACCAGGCCCTACAAACTCATCCATACTATCTGAACTGAATGATTAACAGACTGTGGGGCTTGCATTAAATTAGTCAAGGCAAGAGCTCACAACTGAGCCAACGGATTTATAAAAAAAAAAAAAAAAAAGTACAGAAATGGACTGTAGATTTTGTCCTGATGCATCATCCTTCAGCAGATCATGCAGCCTGTTCCAGTAAGATGTCTTCTTACATGACGGCTCTCTCTAGTTACAATATGTGCAACTTCTCCCAAATGGAGGCACATCTGGCTGATGACTGTTGGAAGGCAGAAAATAAAGAGGCAGCTTGTGCTTTCAAGCCCATTAAAAATGTCTGAGCCGAGAGCTAAGGAAATGTAAAGCCGTTGCTCTGACAATGTGTCTGGCACAAACAAAATGGAGTGGCCAAATTGTACGAGGGAGGCTGCGTGAATGTGTGCACGAATAATAAAACATTTGTGGCACTTGGGCGACTGAATGGAGCATGAAAGGAAATAGCAGCAGTCTGATGCCAGGCTGACATGTGGCAGAGAGGCAGAGACAAAAGAAAATGCCATGTTTCTAGTCTGGCCTCTGTTTTAACGGTTTCTTTTTCAGGAACTTCACCATCAGAGGAATAGTGTATAATAGTACTGTAACAGTAAATAGTACTGCGGTCAGTACAGTGGGAGACTGGTAAGTATATTAAACCGGTCGGGTCTCAAAGTGAAGGCTGCAGTGGTCCGTGAAGCACAGCCTTTATTTTATTAATGTAGTTACTGGAGTGGAAATCATGACCCACCATTATCAACGTTATTATATTTATTATTGAGTTCTGTTTGACTGGCCACAATTGAATTAAATAAGTTGGACCTGATGTGTCCTGTTGGTAGAAAGATCAGGAAAAAAAAAGCGGTATGTACTCTATAGACATTGAATACCTTTAAATAATATTCATGAAATAAATATGTTCTGTGGGGGTCTGCAGAATTTCTTTCACAATTAAAAGAGTCCCTTGTTACAAAAGGTTAGAGAACCCCTGTGTTCAGCCATCTTAAGTCTGTGTGATTTCAGCAATCATTTAAGATTATTACTTGTAACACTGTACGAAATGTATAACTGACTGTATTAAAACATGTGTTCTCTATATTAGATTATACGATAAAGATCCTCTAACGATAGACCTGTGATTAAAGGAAATTGCTACATTTTTCTTGTCATCAATTAGCGTGATCTGGGCTTGTGCAGAAAATGGGGTTGCATGAACAGTATCATTCGTCAATGTAAACCTGAGATAATAAGGAGATTTTTCTGTCCACTTTAACATATCTAAAGCTGGCCATAAATCTTACAGTGCAAAGCTCACTTTAGATAAAGACCATGTTCCAGGTAGTCTTTTCATTTTAGCCAATCTAATCTGGATTAGTCAGATTAGGCAATATTATACACAAAGGTTTGCAGACACTATCACATATCTTTAGCAGCTCATGGCTGTCTCTTTTCTGATCGTTAAGTTAAACTGGCAGAGTGAGGTTCAGTGCTACACATCCTGCTGTGAAGTTAACTGTTCAAATCAGACATTAAGTAGCATGTTTGCTTTCTAAACTCCCAGGCGTGCCGACTCGCTGAAGCTCTGAACTCAGCCAGGATCAACTGGGCATCCATAAATACTTTGTATCCAAACAAAAAAGAGCCTGAAACAAAAATACTGCAATTTATAGCAGTAGAATGAATGTGCTAAAACAGGTTCAGGGATACGTTAACACAAAGTGACAGGCTAAAAATTGCTTTGAGAAAGCCATGTCAACATGTTAACTGCAAAAGCATGTCTTTTCCCCTGCACTAATCTCAGCAGTCAGCAGGGGTCATTAGCCTCAGTCAAACATTTAAGTGATGAAAACCTCTTCAGATTGCAGATCCAATTACAACATTTATCTTCCTGCCTTCAAATAATGTTGTCAGTTATTTGAAATGTGAGACATAAAAGGAAATGCAAAGTACGTGTCATGTATCAGTGTTGACAGATTATGTAACTGTGCTTCAGAGTGCATACGCAGAAATTTGGTCAATGTATCAACTGTCTACAATTTTGGAGGTGGATGTTGTGCGATTGAATTACTCATCAAATTAAATTTACTCATTAGTTCCATTACATTCTAATTTCTACTACTTCCTATACCTAAATGACTGCTGTACTCAGAAAAAGAGGAAGTCGATGACTGATATTTCAAGATGTGTTAGGTGTGCATAGTCAAACATTCCACTCTGACCTTCAAAGCAGATCCAGAATGACCTTTTGCCTTTACATCATGTGTTCTGGTGCTTTCACATGATGTCACGGATGTCTGTGACACATAGCCCCTGACCTTTCACATACCAAAGCATGTCTTAAGTCAACTGATCAGTTACAGCTCCAGACAGTTTGCAATTGATCAATTTCTCTGAGCCCCTGCCTCCGAATGGAGCATTCCCTCATTTGGCATTTGCAGCGTTTGTGGAATGTACCACTGAGGTGTGTGTGGGGGAGAGGGAGTGGAAGGACAACGATAGGTAGTGGGTTGAGTGCTGCTAAAAAAACCTTGTTCCTCCCTCCTACACAACCACCAGACATGTTTGTAACTGGAAGTTGCCCTTCCTGGCTGATCTGAGGCTGACTTTGCTGTAATTCTTCTGACTGTTAATTGCTGATTGTACACTATGGAATTTTAGCCTGATTTTATTCCTGGCACATTTTCAGCTGGGAGCTTGATCATTACCAGTTGGATTGTCATGCACACAGATTAGCCTCATAGGCTATAAAATTGCCTCTGCAAAATGGTGGGTAGAGTTGCCGTTTCACAGCTCAAGGGTCCCCAGGTTGATCCTGAGCTTGGGTTATTGGGTCTGTGTGGACTTTCGTATGTACTCCCTGTGTCTATGTGGGATTCCTCTGGGTTCTCCCGTTTCCTCCCCCCTCCTGGTAGGTGGACTGGCTCTGCTAAATTGCCCTAGGTGTCAACGAGCATGAACGTTTGTGTGCATGGTGCCCTGCAGTGGACCAGAGTCCCACCCAGAGTGTTTTCCTGCCTCGTAGCTAGTGTTTCTGGGGTAGGCTCAGGATGCACTGCGACCATGACCAGGATAAAGTGGCTGCTGAATATGGATCAGTGAATGAATGTTTGATTTGTACTTTTTGGAAACAAAGCCTTAGATGACCAGAAAAGCAGTTGGAAGACTGACACTGAAAAATAGTCTGATGCAAAAAAAAAACACAAAATCAAATTTTGGCAATAATGTAATTACAAGCACTGATCTGATTAAGGGAAACTCTGACACTTGTTACATTGGATTTAAATTTCAGAATAAGCTTTGGTGAATACAAAAATCATTTAGACTCATGAAATGAAATAAATATGTAAAAAGTCAGAAAAACATGAAAAAAAGAAGCGAGACGAAAGGCCAAATTACATATTCCCAAAAGTAAAAGTACATTTTTGTGTTTGGGAACTTCACATGACCATTTGAAAAATCTGTTAACTACTGAAAATGATATAACAATCCGATTATTTGCATGAATGTAAATTCTCTCACTGAGCAAGAAAAATGCTGAAAGTATAAACACTGTGCGTGCAGTGGACTGCAGAGACGGATGACATGTTTGTGAAATGATCAATGATGTTGTCTTTTGCCTCAACCATTTTCCTTTTATACTTCTTTCACTTCCTAACTGCACATAAAAAGCTTGTAAAGGGTAACAAGAGCTTTTCTTTTATGACATGATAACAAGATTGCTGTGATTCCTTCAATATTTTATTTGGATGCTTTTTTATGGCCATGATGGACATCCTGTCTTTCCCTAATTGTCTAGTGTTTGAACCTTTAAGACAGGGCTCACACAAATAACCTTTGTACCCATATGGCAGGGCAATATATGTAATATTTTTAAACAGAGTTTAAAGGAGTAGTTGGTACATTTTAAAGCCCACTGCTGCCTACAATGTGAACTGCAGTTTCATTGAAATATCAGTATGCCTTCATATCGACGCCATCTTTGGTAAAACAACATTTGCTCCATGAGTGGCATCTCAGACTGGGGGCAGGGCTAATTTCAGGGCCAGAAAATGTAAACAGACGCCTGAAATGTATAAACTAGCTAAATTCTTTGCATACCAACATTGTGAATCACAGTTCTTTCAAATTGTGTCTAGGGTCAGGAAATACTTAAAAAAAACACAAACTACAGTAACAGTCTAACTTCAGTTTATATATGACTGTGTATTCTGTGTCCAACTTAAAGGTGGGATTTAAAGGGGTGAGAGGAAGCTATTCCTAAGTCAGTGTTAAATGCTAACACTTTGCCCAGGGCAGTGCGCCTGGAGCAGCTGTGGTTCACCTCCCCCTCACCTGCATGAGCACAGCCGGCCAAACCGAACCCTATTAGAGAGAGGGGCAAGTGGCAAATTAACCACTGCAGCTTCCAGACAATAGACACAGAGGACCAGGGAGAGATATCAAGACTCACCCCCCCCCAAAAAAAAATTAGGTATGGCTGCGGATGAAGGCTGATGTAATTTGAAACTCTAATTTGGAATAATGTGAATTTGGTGGTGGTTCAAATTGTTATAGATATAAAAAAAAAAAAAACAGGACCAGCCTTCCAGCAAAATTATCTGTGCCAAAAATGCTAGTGGAGCAAAACCGTCCTATTTACAAATGAAATCTGAAACGACACACCACATTCCCCGGCTTTAGTTTTTGGCAAGCATCTTGTTTGGTTTAAGAGGCAGAACTTTGGATTTAATTGACTTTGTGGTTCCAAACTGGAAATCAGAGACGTTTCTTTATTTAAAAAAAGAAGAGAAACTGGAATCTGCTCCTTTAGAAGTACCACGTCTTTCCGTAGTCTTTCTTTCTTCCTCGCCATTTCTCTTGCTGTCTTACCTAAACACACACACAGACACACACACCACCCTTCAAATAGTTATCTGCAGCTTTTTATTTGGCAAGATGCCTGGTGGTTTGAGTGTTTCATTCTTCCCTGTGTATAGGTCTGGGCAGATGTCCAGGAAGGCCTCGGCACAAAGAAAAAGACGGGAGAGAGAGAGAGGGAGAGATAGAGATTGTGAGAGGAAAAAAAGAGAGAGGAAGGGAGGGAGGGGGAGAGAAAGAAGCTTCTCAAAACTCCCCACTATTCTTTCATAACTGTTCCCTCCAAAACCCAAAGTGATTGATATGATCCTCACACAGCTCCCTTGGCTTTGAGACAACATTCACCCTTACCCCCCTTTTTCTGCCCCAGCAAGTCCTGGGCCTGCCCTTGTGGCCCTGCCACCTCAAGCCTTGGCCTCTTTTCTTTTCCCCCTTTTCACTTTTTTCAGCAGAGAACCACCCTCCCCTGTGGGAACGCTGCTCTGTGCCCCTCCCCCCTCAAACCCCCTTGGCTTCCATTGAGCAGCGAGGTCCCCCTCTCTGATCAGGCCCAGCTTTGTGTGACCGGCTGACAGGTCCAGAGCAAACAAACAAAATGAATACTAACACGGCTTTGTGTGTGCTTCTCGAGGAGCAGGCACTTAAGGGGGGGAGGTGGTGTGTGTCTGTGTGTGTGTGCGCCGCAGTATGTGCAGGGGTGGGGTGCAGGGTGAGACTTAGAGGGCGGGCTGGAACTCTAGTTTTGATTCCTGAGCCACTTGCTCCTTTTCCCCATTCCCAAATCCTCCCTGTGAGTCTCCCCTCCCATAAGCTCCAGAGAGCATAAAGAGGCCCATTGAGTAGGCCAGCAAGCGGCAGCCTCTTAAGGTGTTCCTGGCCTGATGTGTGTCTGGGTGATGGCGCTGGGCCTGTAGTGGGCCTCTCAGAGCGCGAGTGTGTTCAGCAGACCACACCTCTGCAGTCCCACAGGCCTCCATTCAACTCTGCTCCAGACCCACACTCCCATTCAACAGCTGCCTGCAGGAGGGAGATGGTACGTGGGTCAGGGGCTCGTGGCATCTGACAAGTTTATTTTTCTGAAACCTTCAGACACTTCATGACCATTGCCTGAATCAGATGCATGTCTGGAGCACATATCAAGAAGGCTGCTTCGCTGACGTGAGCTGAAAAATGATGTAAGCCCCATGAAGAACATGGCTGTGAATAACTATAATTACTTTTCAGTGGCAGCCCTCCAAATGGCAATTTACACCAAATGAGTGCAAATAGCCTCTATTCAAAACCACCCACAGGATTGATAAATGCAGCACATACAATGAAAGTCTACATTTCTTTTGTATGTGTAATTACCTCCTTTTTTTAATAACACATTTGGCTTGGTGATTCAGTGATTTCACCTTGGTCAATAATGGCCATGCAAGTAATTGACCGAGGCAGATGTTAGAAGTGGAATCAAAGTGTTTTCACCAACAATGACACAAAAATACAGTTATCTTTCTGAAGAAGAATGCTTTGAAGAATTCGAAAATATATACACTTGCGTGCTTACTACCAAGCAACCTGGCTCAACTTAAAATGGTTAACATTTTTCCGCAAGCCACAATGTCCTCAGGGCCAAAATGTGAAAAGGCCAAGTAGCCATTTTAGAAAAGGAAGTGATTCAAGGTCTGTAAGATCCTGGGTCACCACAGTTTGTGGAAACGCTTCAGGCAGTGAAATGTCAAGATAATAAAAAGCACAACAAAGTATTAGTGGAATGCATGCATCACCACAAGCCAAACACCCCGTGTAATTAAAGCACTGTGATTACAGAAGTACTGCAGGAAGCAATTTACTGTCAGGGCTCTTTTCTCTCTCCTTCTCTCTCGCTCCCTCTTTAATTCATTTGAGGCCATTCTAATTTCAGCTGAAGAACTCTGAGAAGCCAAATTTTTGGAGGAAATAACCTCCTTCACAGAAAGAGCAATCTATTTTGGTCATCCTGAAGGATGATCTTGTGAATCAGCATGATAACCTCTCCTTGAGGTTTCAGCTTTTATTAGCTCTCCGTGAACGGCAGCTATACAGATCTAATGTACCATTGACTGAACATCTAATACCCAAAGTGATTCTTTTTACAGCGAATGTGCCCTGAGAGCATGGCTTATCTCACTTAATGCCTCATTAGCAAAATGAAATATTCTCCAGTGAGGACCATGTTCAGTCATGGCCCCAGATTATGGGCCCTTATGGCCCCTTACTGAATGACAACAACAGGTACAGTAATCCATATTCAAAGCATAAACTCAAGTTTCACTGATAACACAAGTAGAATACAGAGTGTCAGACACACTGTAAAAAAATGGCACCAGGGTAAGAGCATGTCTTGCCCCTTGACCACATTTCTCATGCACTCATATTCTGTATCAGAATATAAGTGACAGCTCAAGCAATCCACATCAAAAGCTTGTTTCAAAGCAAATCTCTGTTCTAATTATTGACGATCTCACCACTGGCCACTAGCAAACATGAGTATAACTGTAATAGTTTAAACAGAGATCTGAGGCGGATTGCATCACTCTTTCCTGTTTCTTGATCTCCATTTAGAGACACTTCACATTTACTTTCCATGACAAACCCTGAGTGACACGCTAGCTATAACAAGGTTCTTAACACTGTAGTAACAAAACACACAAATACCACTTTTCCAGCTTCAACTAGAAGGATGAGATGACCCAGGACACAATAGCTTAAACTATTAAAAAGGAATGCTCAGCTCTGGTCCTTGAGTAACTGAACAAAGGATTCTTTGTGAAGGGCAGCACTTGGCTCCCAGGCAGCTGTTTTTCCACTCGATATCGATCTAGCTTAAAAAGGAACGATGCAGGATAAAAAAATTGTGTGCATTGGAATACAGAGTGTTGGGGAAGCAAGGTTTGATAGAAAAAAACCCACACAGGGCGCATATTTTGCCCGCACAAAGTGATCGCCACTGCACAAAATAAAATGGTTTCTCAAGTGTTCTGAGTGCAGTAGATATGAAAGAACCACAATCATGATTGAATCAACAACTGACTGCTCCAAAGAGAGGCTCTGAGCACTAATGCGTGGGTGGATCGATGCTCAACCTGCTTCGCCATAGCCTGAGTGCCTTCAAATGATGACTAAGAGGCCATTCTGCACGTTGCATCACACAAACATTGTTTCCGCAGTCTGGATGAGGCGTCAGCTGACTCATAGAGATGACCTCACACAGTACCTGCATTTGCACATCTCTGCTTCAGATTCAATTCATTTTAAACTTATCAGCTGATTAGACAATCTTCAGGATATACCACTTTTCACCAGCATCCAAAACATGTTGACTAAATATTTGTCCATAGTAGTCAAATCAGTTTATAGCTGCATTTCCTGGTTACTGTCACAATTTTGTAGAGACAGCGGATGCAAGTGAAGATTTTACTGAAAAAAGTGTAACATAAACAAACAAAACCGTGAAACAAGAACCATAAATGTAAACAGTGAATAGAAAGCAAAAACAACAAAAGTTTGACAATGAAACATACAGAAACCAAGACTTAAGTAGGGGTGCTGATTAGGGGTAACACAGAACAGATGTGCGTGCTCAGTAAGACATGTGACAAGGTCATGTGATGTGCCAGGGCTGATGGGTAATGTAGTCAAGCGCTCAGTTTTGGCATAATCATGACGGAACCCCCCTTTAATGCGCGGCTCCCGGGCATGAAACAAGTTTGAGAAGGGGGTCCTGAACAGCCAGATGAGACATCCCCGAGCTGATAGGGTTTCTTAGGAGCTCCACCAACAGCGGAGTCGGCAGAAGGTGTGACGCCCCCCACCAGGCAATGAGGCAGAGCGATCTCCTCCGGACAGATGAGGAGTGGTGCGACATCCAAGATGGAGCCCGAGCACGGAGCGATGGCCACCGGGAAGCCGGTGGGGGGAGCAAAGCCCAAGGTGGAGTCAGAGGAGGGAGCGACGTTCTTCATGAAGCTAGAAAGGGAAAAGTGACGTTCTCCAAGGACCCAGAGGGGGGAACAACGCAAAGCAAGGGGGGGAGCGATGTCCTCCGCACAGCAACAAGGGGGAGCAATGTCCTCAAGGAGGTCAAGGAGGCTGTCTTCAGTGGAGCAAGAAGCCGGAGAAACATTCTCAGCAGAGTAGGAAGGTGGAGTGACATCCGAAGTCGAGCCAGGTGGCGCAGTGATGTCGGAGGCGGAGCAAAGATACGCAGTGATGGTGCATGGCATTGGGCCACTGCTGCTCCCACAGCAGGCACAGTAGATTTTCTGGTAGAGCCTGGCTAGTGTGATGTCCACCCAAATTACATAGCTAGCTACAGAACATAAAAACACCAATTTGATCATAAATCAGATATCTCCCTGCTAAAAATGATCAATTTCAGGGAAATGCTTGTGTATAAATTGAATCAGTGTAGTACATCACTTTGGTCTTGTGATGGCTGCCAAACGTGTAGCCAGAAGCTGCAGTTCAGCAGCTGAGAATAAGAAAGTAAATTTGAAAAACCGTCGAGTGGTTCCTGGACCCATTTACTACACCAAAGGTGGCAATATCTCATCCAAAGTGGAAAAACAGAATTTTAACACAAAATCCCTAGCATACATTAGTGAACAAGAAAGCTATTTTTTCAGGTGTACACCAAGAAACAGTAAGAAAACAATGAAGCAAAGATCTGGTGGCATATTCTACACAAAGTGGGCAGAAATGATCTATTTTCATCAGCTTTCTGATGAAAGGTCATAGCAATCAATTATTTGTTTCACTTGGTCTTTTTTCACTAAAAGGAGTATTCACATCAGATTTCAGACCTGGCCCAATCATAATCTGGTCAATAAAGGGGTTTAAATTTTATTTTTTTAAATCTGACCTTTCGTAATGCTCACATAGAAGAATTCGGAATATCGGCAACGATGAAACAGGAAATCTCATGATTCCTTATGTGTAGACAATTCGGTTCACAATTCCCTTCAATTCATCTACACACGCAGTCTATGTAGATGAACACTTATTTCACCAGTAAGAAGGTGTAGATTACATATTTCTCTTCTTGAATTATGCATATGTTGTTTGAAGCAATCGTTACTTCAGTGGACAGAATATTTGAAACTAATTTTGAGAGAAATGAATGCAAATTACTCACTTTCTGCTGACAAAAGATCCCCAGTGCATGTGATTTTCTATGATGGGGTCACTTACGAATTACAATAAAAGTGGCTCTCGCAATGTAAACTTCGGAAGCGTCACTCCTCCGTCGCAGACAGAATTAACATTCGTCTGACAGTGGGGTTCCTTAAGCCTGGATTAAATGATGTTCCGAAATCCTTCCCAGATAATAACAACAAGGTGGTTTTGAGTTAAATTTATGAGTGAATCCATTTGTTTTGATGAACAGCGAGGGGTGTTGCTAATGTTACGCAGGTGGACAGAAGAACATGTTACGTTCAAAACTGGGATAAAGCATTGTTTTCGGTATTGTGGGATTGTTTCAAAGTATTTTCTGAAATAATATCTTTCTAACTGAAAAATAAATCTAAAAACACAGTGATTGCCTATGCAGTAAATTTATTTTAGTTTCTATCGTACTGAACAATGTTTTTGAAAAAATCTTTTGTTATTTTGATTTGTTTACAGTATATTCAAATGTGCCCGCTTTCTGTAAAATATTCCTGGTATAAATGCTACCTAATAATAACTTTTTTTTTTTCCCGACCAAAGAGACCACAGTCCCACCTTCTTCTTTTCTACTGGCTCACAAGACTGAGGTTTGTGAACTGACAGGTCAAAGGTTACCTAGATAAAGTCATGCGCTGTGTAAGTAATCACAACCAGACACAAGTGTGCATCTTTCCTTTCCCCTTCAGTGAATTAGCAATTCTGCCAGGTGGATTTCAGGTATCTCCCGTATCACCGTAGCAATGGGCCAAAAATTGTAAATGCTAAAGCTAATTTGAAGATGTTGGCACATCTGTAACTCAATTGCAGGAAGTTACGCTTCATTCAACTCCTTTGCATCCCTCGCCCTACCCACTTTGTGTCGCCAATGGTTGCTCAGCCTCCTAAACGCTGTAAATCGATGATTCAATTTACATGACTTCCCGGTGCTTGTACATATTGCACCACTGCCAGTTTACACTCAAGGGTCATGTTTTGTGCTTTTGATATTCATGTTAGGATACATCCTGGTAATCTCCTTCATTGTAAAACACTGATGTAAATCGCTTAACTGGCAATTTATTTTACTGCAAGATTTAGCATGACAACAATTACTAGATAACGTGAAACACAAGTAAAGCAATTACTTTACTGCTCAAACTGAATGAAATGCAACATTTCATTGGTGGATTTCCATTAATTTTGTGTACGTCTTTGAAGATATGGTGTGGCAGGATGTCCGTATGGAATGTCAGTTACTACTAGGATGAAACTGTACTTTCACCTGAGTAAATGAGGTGTCTACCCTACAACATATACACACACTTTTGCTAATCTCATTCTACCGACACACACGCTCTTCTTCGAACATCATCATACAGACACACACATTCCCTCCCCCACTCTGCTGCATTCAGTGTGTGGGTGAAAGGTCATGGTAAAGTAGCATTCCACAGAGTCTGTAGCTCACAGTGCAGTGAAAAGAGGAGGGAAAATGGCTTCATGTCCCTAATCCTATGGACTGGAGGATTTCCAAGCATGGACCAAACCATACTATTAAATACACAGATAACCTTCTTTCCATGGCTTCTATTATGTGTTCGGGTGCTTGTGTGTGGTCAAACTCCCTTGCGAGCCAGACAATATTGCATTCATAGACAAAACACACGTCTGCACACTGCATTGCATCATAACATCGTATTGCTGTGTTATACAATATCCTTCTTTGTCAGTTTGTGAATCAAAACATGCTGTGACTTCTCTAAAATCTTTGATCTAAATTCCCAGGCACGGTAGTAGTTTCTCATGAGCAGGGTATGGGCTGCTGAAGAAAGAGGCTCATTCATGGCTTTGGGCTGTTTGAGAGCGACACTGCATTGGCTGGCGCTCACTGTCTTATCCTTACAATTGGACTGACACTGAATACTCTGGGAGGTCACTCTTGGTGTCAGTCCAACACAATGCCCAACACAAACACAATTCTCTCCATTTGTCCACCAAGCTCTTGCCTCCTCTTAGGGTTGCTGAGTAATTGATCATCTGTGGGGACAAATCCTGCATATAAAGTGGCCCAGCTCAACTGAAAGTATTCACTTACCACAAACCAAGCCCATAGATATTCTCTTCCTTTAGTGTTGGTGACACCATTTTAAGATAGTTAACATCCCCCATGGTAGGGAGGTACAGAAGGTCTCTAGCTCTTGGGACTTTTAATTGTCAGCACCTACATTTGGTTACTGACAAATCAAGGAGTAAAATGCATCAGTGAATATTTTAATATGAACTGGCCGAACTAATAGTTTAAAGTAAACATCATGAACAGTGGGTATAGAGAAAACATTTCAAAGTGCTAAACTCTCTATCATTATCAGTTGGCTCTTTTCCTCTTTCAAGGTACCTGCCACTACCTTGGGTGACCCACAGCTTTCATTTCAGTAACAGAACTCCTGACGCTGGGAAGGCACTGTCCTTTGTGTCTGCTACAATTAATTACTCGCTGTTCAATGGCGGTTCGTTTGGGGAATGAGATAGAAACGAGCTCGGTGAAAAGGTATCTGGGTCTGCCGACATCTCGGCAGCAGCAGCAGGGAGCATCTCCAGGAGACAGCTGATGGGCCTGATCGCATTTCACTGACAAACTCAATTGCGCTTGAAGTGAGATCTAGTGAAAGTCAATATGCCACATGGTCCCCATGCCTGCTGGGTCCATCCGCAGTGACCAGATATCTGGCCTCACTGATGCCACTCATTTATTCATTATATTTCCAATGTGTCCCAACCAGCAGGTTTTGGTTCCCAAGTGAAAAGCCAATTAGCTGTTGTAAAACTATTAGAACTTATAAGCAATGTGCTCCCAAATTACCAGTGGTGATGCCTGTTCTGAAGCCTAAATACTACAAGCAGGACACTGTATAAACCATAATGTGAAGGTTTTACAGATAATAAAAGAGCTTCTTTATAAGCAGAGCCCATTAACAAACAGTCCTCAACTGTTACTTATTCTTACTGACTTGACTACCTATACTTGAGGTTACACAGACTTTCATAAAATCCTAACCACACCAAACTAAGTACATTAAAGGCTGTTTCACATCGGTCCCCCCACCCAAATCTAAAAGACCTCACAGGAGAGACTGTGGTTAAGAGAGACCTCTGCCACCAGGCAGCGCCGCAGGCAGGAAGCACATTTACACAACATGCCAAGCTTTGTCACTTACAAAGGAAGCCAATTAACAAGCCATAGTCCTGACACAGTCCCACCTGACAAGCACTGGGAAGGAAGTTCCTTAGCATACATGCCTCCCAGTTAAGCCACTCATTTCAAACTTGGTTACAAGTTTGTGAGTCTGTAAAGAAAAGGAAATTGCACAACGATAGATTTATCAAGAGTTCATTCATTCTGATTCTGTTCAAGAAACCTAGAAAAGTCCCTAGAAATTACTTAGAGCTGAAGTTAACAAACTGCATGAGGGCTTGACAGAAACAGTCACATGGCATCAAATAGACAGCTAGCCTTTGCAAACAAGGGTCACATAATCTACAGATTAAAACAGAATATTCATATAAATCCTTATTTATGCCAAATTACTATACATTTGTAATACAAGACTAAAAATTCCCTATATTGCTAGTTTTATGTTACATCTACACTGGCCGGTCCAATAAGTAGCCTTCAAATTTATTAAAAGAAGTTACTTTTCATTATCACTCGTATTTCACCTAGCACATCAGTAAGAATATCAAAATTATAGTTTTCTTTCCCAAAGAAAGCTTGCTTTGAGTAAACAGATCACTCTGTGCCTTTGCAAGAGCTAATGGTAGGTAGGCTATAAATGACAATATATTATAGTACCATAAACTTGTCTTGCAAGTATTGTTGTTTTCATTAGTAACTGTTGTTTTCAGTCATAAATATCTAAAGGATCTAGTTGATGACACGACAACACAAGTTTTATTAATGACAAGTAATCAAATTGATGTGCCACTGAAATTTATCCACTATTCTTGAACACATTCAAAAATAATTAGTTCTAAAATGTAGTAATAATGTATGTTAGATTATACTGTACCTATGTTTTGTGGCATAACAGCAATATTTAGTGTATAAATTATCCAGTTTAACTTAAAAAGTAAAAAAAAAATTATATAAATGAGGTATGATGAAGCATGGTTTGTACGTTTATAATTGTTTAATGGTTTAGATCCAAATAACAAACAAATAAATCTGAAACAGAATCTATTTTGAGAACCAGTGTGCTATGCTCTGAGGGTAAAAAGGTTTCAGGAACAGCTCCTGACTCAAAGGAATCTTCACGATATCTCAGAGCAGCTCATCACATTTCTTTACCTTGATATATTTCGGACAGCTCTCAAATCAGACAACTGTAGTAGCCGTAAGCTAGGCTTTAAGAAGACCCTTTCTTGAACAATTCAGGAGGGCTTTTGAGTGCCGCCGTTTTCCAAACGTTGACTGCTGAATGACCCGCACACCACTCAGGCGAATGTCCCTCAGAGCAAGGTCCAATTTGGAAAGCCTGGTAAGCCGGCCGACATCAGGAGATTACAGGATTTGAGACAGGATCAAGACCAATGAGGAGGGACTTAAGCTGTCTCTGACACGAAAGTGTGGGACGAGCTTTTGAGTACGGGGGGCTTTGTGGATCTGAAGTGCTCTCTTACAGCCAGTTCTCTACCTTCAGTTCAAAATGGATCAGCCAACAAGCTGTTCACACTCAAGTCATAGCAATATCAAGCACAAGAGTAAAAAGAAGAATGGATGGATGGATGTTTAAAGAATGGATCACTTAAGACAGCTCCGGCAGATTAGGTTCTTCATTATAAACAAGCTATCATACTTTTAACTGGAGGCCTTATCTGATAGAAGCATGATTTATTCCCTGGATACTAATGATTTGAACATCATTTCTCATGCTGAGAAAGAAAACAAGACATGATGTGTTCTCGGTTAAAAAAAAAAAACCTCTAGATCCACTCCTCCTGAAAACACCAATAACATCACATTCCACAATCCAGTGAACCTCCCACATTCCTCAGGCATCTCTCTGGTACCAGAACTGTAATTTGACATCTGTGCAGTATTAGCTGAAACTCTGGCCAAACAGGCTTTTTTGCTCTGTGGAGCACAGATAATAAACAACATAGGCCCACTGCAGTCTCCTTCTGAGCTAATACTGCTTGGAGGGCACAAAAAACAGTTCAATGGAAGTCATTGTGCAGTGCATATTGTGTGTGTCAGTCTCCTTCATAGAGACATCAGAAGATATTAAAGACTTTTTGAACGGGGTTTGAGTAGACGTCAGG
The DNA here is from genome assembly GCF_027358585.1 of Pangasianodon hypophthalmus. Lineage (NCBI taxonomy): Eukaryota > Metazoa > Chordata > Actinopteri > Siluriformes > Pangasiidae > Pangasianodon > Pangasianodon hypophthalmus. The sequence continues at coordinate 8,082,125 of NC_069733.1, read as the reverse complement.
TAAGCACACTACCCAAATTTCATTTAACAAAACATTCAGGGTTCTCCAAAATTATCAGCACACTTTATAAAAAAAAAAGAGCAAATACGATTTTATAAAATACATATTACACACAATTACTCAAATTTTCCACTCACATTCTGGAGAAGGTACCATCATACCCTTGTGTGGGCCTTCCCAAAACTATTACCATAAAGTTGGGAGCACATAATTGTATAGGATGTCTTTGTATGCTGTAGCATTACAATTTCCCTTTACTGGAAATAAGAGGCCCAAACCTATTCCAGCATGACAATGCACCTGTGCACAAAGTGAGGTCTATGAAGACGTAGTGTGCCAATGTTGGAGTGGAAAACTCGAGTGTCCTGCACAGAGCCATGACCCAAACCCTACTGAACCACTGTGAGATGAACTGGAATGCAGACTGCACCCCAGAACTTCTTATCTGACATCAGTGCCTGACCTCACTAATGTTCTTGTGGCTGAATGAGCAAGTCCCTACAACCATGCTCCAAAATCTAGTGGAAAGCCTGCCCAGAAAACTGGAGGTTATTATACCAACAAAGGGTGACTAAATCTGGAATGGGATGTTCAAAAAGCACATACGGGTGTGTATGATGGTCAGGTGTCCACATACTTTTGGCGATATATTGTGTGTTTACATTCAACCTAATAATCAGACCGACAGCTCAACTGGATTAAAAAGCATTCACGTATACACCTCAGTCACAATAAACAGATTGAGGACATGCTGAATAAAATTTCCATATAGTGTATCTTTGTTCTGAAGTTTCATTCTTTAAAACGTTTCATATATATTTTTTTCATTTGCTCTCAATACCAGTACACACTTCCAAATCAACACAGAAATCATTAAATAAACACAAAGTCAACTTTTTTCAGCGACCATATCAGGGCATCAGGACTGTAGCATAGTCACTTGAGCTCCTTATGGCCAATATTAACAAATCAAGTGGTATTTAAAGAGCAACACCAACAACCCACATTCCCCACTTTGTCAGTCCTTTTTGCATCACTGGCTGCTGGACACTGTGATGAAATCAAGGACGGGTCAACCATAGAAAGACGCTTTAAAGTACAGTACTTGCTCGGTGGTGAAAGACAACCAAATACTACAATATTCTACTTCATTCAATTTATCAGAGCATGCAGATTTCTAAACTTTTTGGACAATGACCCTTGTGTTGCTAGTTAGAAAAAGCATGTTGGAATAAGTGTATGTCATATATTTCTTTTCACATGCTTTTAAATTATGTATCTATTTCAATACAAAAATAACCAATTATATGCCCTAAAATGATGTAACATGTAAGTAGTTAGGGTTAGGCTATGTGTTTAACGTTTAAAGCCCGTGCCAGCATCAATGGCTATATTCATGGCATGAGCAAGGTTATAAATAAATAAATAAATAAAAATACATAAATATGTAAGTAGTTCAGTTCCAACCGTCATGTATATCAGTGGCCAAATGTCTTATATTATGTTATACTGTATATAAAACATATATAGTGTATATAATATAATAGAAAGCCATTCAAAATTATTGCCAAACTACCTTTTTTTATTATTATAATGCTTGAAGTACACTTGCTTGGTTGTTTAGTTTATTCAGTTGGCTGCCTGTTAAGTTTCTGTTCCTAAGTTGGTTCTATCAAGCACAGCACAACAATTTCACACACATCATGTTTACATGTAAGTTTTTCATGTGTTGAAATAACTATAGAGTAACTAAAATTGTCCAGTAGGGAAGTAGGAGCCCCTATTAATAGTAAACAGAAACCAGCATTCAAAGCCATTGCTAAAGACATCCCAGGCATTTATAGGTGACCATGAACTGCACCAGTATACGGCCATTTCTTATCAGTTAGGTTTTTTTTTTTGCTGTTAGACAATTAAATTAACTGACATTTATTAATTGACATTAACTGATTTGAAAGGTAAATACCGAACTAGGAAAATGAACATCATATAAGGTTAGCTAGAGATGCTCTTTATTTGAAAATGTGTACAGTAGCATTGTATGTACCAGCGGGTGTCTATATAGTATATGATATTCAATGTGTGTGTGTGTCAGCCTAACCTTTACAAGACACTGACACCATGTTAACATCAGTCCATCGTCTTAGCCAATGGTAATGAAGAGGCTTGATAGATATGGCTTTATTAGAGAGCATTGGTAGTGTCTACTCAAGTGGGAGGAACACATGGAATGGCAGGGTGCCTGGGTAGGCCGTGTGTGTGTGTGTGTGTGTGTGTGTGTGTGTGTATGTGTGGAGGGGGTTTAGGCTGGACAGACACAGGGGGACAGCTGGTCTTTCAGCGGTAGTAAATCATACAGACGCAGCCCTCACTACACCCCCATTTCTCTCAAATCCCTCTCTCTCACTCTCTCTTCCTAACCCCCATATCTCAGAGAGGAAAGAAAAAGAGAAAGCCTCCTTCCAGCTCAGTGGCCCAAAAAATAAAGCCAGGCTCTGCTAAAACCCAGGCAGGCAGGGAGAAAAACAAACAGGCAGTTGCCTTTATCAGTGCCTGAAAAGTCACAAGAAAATATGGCTAGGTAGCTATCACACAAACAGTCATTTTAAACCACTAAAACTTATATATGTAGAATAATGAATTTTTTAATGCCGCAAAACATCTCTATGCCATTCCCCTTATTATAAATGTCTACAAATACACAGCTAGATAATTTGGAAACATCCTAATGTCCTGATGGCTAGTCAGTTTGGATTGTTCTGCAATGCCAAACAGCTAGCCATCTAGTTAACTAGCCACTAAATGCTCACATTTGTCATGGGTAGACAAGAGTAGAGTTTCAGCATTCGAGTCTTAATTTAGCTTGTCATATTCTCGGTGATTTATTTTTATTAACAATTTGCCAAACCTGCCAAATAATAGCATAGCAATAATGTTGTTTCTAATATTCTAAGTTAGCTAGCTTAGCATGCAGATCAGTTACATTTAGCTACATTTCAGTAGTTAGTAGTTAGCAGGTACTGACAAATTCTGTTTTAAATGGAAAATATTAAAAACACCAATGTATCTAATCAGAATCAGCCATCTAAGAGTAAAGATCTTACCATGTTAAAAATCCCTTCAGAGATATTTTAAATCTGTGCAGCATGGCTGCATTCCTTTAATCTGATTACAACAATTCTACAAGAACTTGTTATCTCCAGACTGTGATACACTAGCCAGACAAAATGAATCATGCTCTCCCCCTCTCTTATAGGCGATTCCAAATCTACTGTCTAAAAACCGTGGGAAGTAATAAATAAGCGTGGCAAGGCCGTGGTCAGATTATTCCACTGCCCTGCTCAGTAACTCTCCTCCACACAAAGGTCACTTTTTTGACCCCTCAACTGCCTACAATTTCCTCCCCAGTCACCAACGCCGCTCCCTCAAAGACAAATAGCTTGTTATAAATACCACGAATCCACAGCCTGTGGGAGTCCCATATCGACTCTAGCAAGCGTGGCTGCATTAATATTCCGTTGACTACAACAGACAAGCTCTTAATGATTACACTGCATTTATTATAGGACGCAGAGTGCCGCTTCAGGAGCAGGGGTTGTGCGACGGAGAGATAAGCACATGGCCACACGCCATCAGCGCACAAAAAAAAAAAAAAGAAAGAAAGAAACGGCCAGCCTACAAGGGCAGCAGGGCTAGGACTCACTTAAAAGGGGGCTTTCCTTATCGCACCTTGCACACGCTTAAATGGATTTCAAATTTGGCTCCCACTGATGGGGAGGTAGATGAACATGTAATGAGGAAATAAAAAAAGACAGCTCCTAAAGCTAGAAGCAGAAATAATTGGGGAAAATACAATACGCATATGGGTGGGTAGAGGAGAGAGACATGCCAGCTGTATATATTACTTTGGCTGTAATTACTGCTGACCCTGCATTACTGGTAGCTATGGCATAGATGAGGCCAGAAGACATTATGATGCATATGTCAGGCAGATCACCCCACGGCAGTAGTTCACTCAGACGATTTATGCATTTCAAAGTGAAAGCCAGACTTTTGGTGGGTCACTGTTTGCACGCAAAGATTTTCACCAATCTGACTGAATTCATTCTGATTGCAGATTCTGAATGAACTGTTTAGATGCATCCTAACCGGGACATATATGCATAGTATACTGTATCAATCCCAATTCAAATTATGCACATGCTGGGAATGGGATTTAGGGTCAGTTTTACCATAACAACTACGAGGGAGTGAGTCCAGTCAGCATGTTCAGCTTTTTAATCGCACTGCTTGTGTTTTTAAGTTTTAAATTATTTCTGTCTCAGCAAAAACCTCATCCAAGTGTGATTATTGAACTGATAGCAAGAAGAATTTGCGACCGCAATGGTTTCTCAGCATTTTATATTTGCCCGACAAGGATGCTCTGGTTGTTGAAAATAACATAAAATGCAGACATTATCCTAATGTTACCAACATTAAAAGCCACAGTCTGGGAATAATTGCACAAGGAATGTAGGCTTTATTAAAGTTTTTTCCCCATGTGTGTTCTGTATTCTTGCTGAATGTCTGACGCTGAGCCAAGTTTACTGAGATGTGTCCCACATCTGCATCATTGCCCTTCCAACCTCACAATTATTTTAAATAAATTAAAATGTATAACATGAAATGTGTTTTCTTACAGGACTGTTTTACTGCTCCATGAAGATTTTGATAGCGATAAGAAAAATAAAAAGTTTCTTCTTCTTCTTTAATTGATTAAAAGGATTATTCACCTCATTCAATTACATAGAAATTCTATTCGGCTTGTGCACAGAAGAGATCCAATGCTAATGATGGGGCCTGATAGATAGTATGTATTATGTTGTATGTATAAATTATGTAGTATGATAGACTTTCAGTGTCCTGCTAATGAGAAATTCAGCAAAGATGTAGTGGAAACAGGAAACAGTGGACTCAAACTTCCATGCAATGCAGCTATACACCACAGTTGCATTGAGTTATGGCAGAGACTCAGCACATCTAGTTATCAATCTATAAAATGACAAGCACAATGGGACCGATGGCGGTGTTAGCATTAAAGTTAAAGCTTTTCATCCTTATCTGTTTGAGCAGTGTGTACACATGAGAAGGCGAGAGAGCTGGACAGACAAAAAGACTAAAGCGCTGCTGCATCACTCTCTTTAGGCAGAGATGAAATGAGGGCTAAATCCCACTGGCTCCACTATCAGCAGGTAGTTGAATGGTATTGTGAGAAATGTAGGAAACCATTAACCAAAGTAAAAATAGACCAACATGTCAATGAAAGGAGATAAAGGTAAAAAAAAAAAAAAAAAACTCAGAATTTCATTACAAAATAAATTTTGATCAACATTACAGATTACATATCAATTATAAAGATCAGTCGATTTTTCCTTTAAGGGCTGAAGTGAACAAAAAAACGCAGGACCTGACCTTTGCTTCAACACACACATTCTATCCCCTTTATCTTCACTGTAATGTCAGTCATCTTTTATATAGTCATTTTTATATAGTCATTCTATGCCTGTTTTTGTATGTGTGTAGATATTACGATGAAGTTGGTGATACTTTTAGTGTATCTACCATCCAAAAAAATAAATAATTTAACATGATAGAGCAGAAAAAAAATTAATCATTCAGTACTTGCTCGATCAGCTACTTGCTACTATGAACTGTGGGGACAACTGTAGTTTCAGTATGTGTTATAAAAGTAATAATAATAATACTCACACTCAGAAAACTGTATGGTAACGCAGTTTAGAACAATATTGATGTTATATTGTCATCTCCCAGCTCTAGAACATAGGGTTTTCATATCTGTGCTCGCACACACAAAATCCATCTCTCTTACCCTCATTCTAGTGAATCACTCAAACCCAGCCAGCCAGTCTAGTAAACATATGGCTACCTATCACAGTAAATCAAATATATCTAATATACCACTGAACTGCTGCACGACAGAAGGATGCCATATGTATCATGTTACAAAATCGAGTAAAAAACTAAATCAGACAGTTAAAATTGACCAGTGCACATGGTACTGTCAAGCGTTTGACTTCTTTTCAGTTCAAAAGGGTATCTCGCTAATAAGGAGACAAACACAGATGTGAGTGTTGAGAAAGTAATCACGCTCGACTGGGCAAAATCAGTGAAATCGTTTAACGTACAGCAGTGTTGTCTGATACTGACGGCAGGTTCTCTGAAAAATATTTTCCACGCACAAAGGCTCGGCTGTGAAGTCAAGTCCCTCCCTTAATTACCTGCTATTGTATCACACGTCTCCTGCCCATCCCCCGCCACAGTGGGGTCCCATTTTAACCAGGCTCCCCATATGCCCAGGCTCACTTGTTGGCCTTTCCTCTTTGCCACCATCTGGCATATTAGTTCAGCCAAAATGAAAAAAAGAGAAAGAGAAAAGGAGAGGGAGAGAGAGAGAGAGAGAGAGAGTGAGTGAGAGAGAGAAAGAGAGAGAGCTAGAGGACAGAGAGAGCCAGACACAATGAGAGAGAGCTAGCCCATCTGCTCCCTGCCAGACTCCCCACTCATTACTACACAAAAGCAACATTTAACCCAGTAGAAAAAAATCATTTCTTTAACTTGTTTCTGTCCACCATCTTCGCCTGGGTCTAGGCTGCTGTTTGTCCTTATATAGGCCTAACCATATCCTATCCTAATCTTAGAGGAATGTTTCACTTGAAAATGCTGACCTGAAAATACTAAATTGGGTTACAACATAATGAAGCCAGCAGAGGCTTCATATTTGTTTCGTAAGTCAGACTTCTATATGGCACTAGAAAGCCTGGATTTTTTTGTTTCACTCAATGTTTACACTAGTAAGCTCTTGTATCCAGCATTTTATTTCCAATGAGTAACCATATTAGCTAGATATAACTTCTAAAGCTAACTAGTTAAACACAAATTAAATAATGCACTAGTGTGAAAACTGAGTATTTGGTCTATGTATTCCATGCCAGGCCTCATACTAGCTTCATTTCCAGATTAGCAAAGAAAGCTATGTACACTATGTACACTAAGATGAAACCAGACTTCTAGGTTTTTCTTCCATTTTTTTGGCAGATCAAACAGAAAATAGGAACTATTTAAGAACGACTGCAGGTATGACTTAAGGTTGTGAGTAGGGAATTGGAGAAATGTTGGACTATACACACCATAGGATTGGTGCCCAAGAATCATTGGAGCCAATAGTTTGGATTTGTTGCAATGCCGTGACATACCTTGCATGGAATTGAGAATATCTCAAATGTTGCTTGCAGCACTGTCGCTTTTTTGTTTGCCACTGTCGCTGAAACCGCAGCTCCACATCGCACATGTACATAGAAAAGGAACAGTCTCATTTTGATTTGTCGCTTGCTAGTGGGAACATAGGGTCATTGTGGCATAGAACCACCTTCTTTCACTGGAATACGCCATTTGACTGACACTGCAATGGATCAACCACAGACCACACATTTTTGTGCAACAAACAACCAATGAGATTTTAGCCTGCAAGCCAAGTGTCCAATGCATATCAGCCAGATCGCAGGCAGAGTATCTTAGACTGATCCCCACCAACAGTCATTAATTGGTCAACATTTCCATCAATATTTCTAGGTCATGTATCTCTTTAACTTTACCCTCAAGAGGAACCCCTGCAACTGACTGGTGAAAGTGTTACACTTGGCTTAGATGTATGATATAGCCCTAACTTTCCCATAAGTGACAGGTAGGACAGAGGAAATGACCCACTCAGCTTCTTATCAAAGTACCCTGGGAGCGTTAGGTCAGTTGGCCTCGATCACACCCTCCCCTTGACAAACGCGCACCACTGAGCATGGGCAGTGCGGCAGAAACGGCTGACAATCAAAGCGTTGTCGTCAAACACGGAGCAGCACTGGGGCTAACATCCCCCCTTCTGCCTTATATATAGGGAGCACACACACATCGATCTGGTTTCTATCCGGCTTGTCATCGCAATGAACCCTCTACAGTGTTAAACCACAGGGGTGATACTGGAGACAAATACAAGATATACTTCAACACAAGTGGGTCTCGCTGGACATCCACATACATTTTTTATTAACCTGATCTGTAATTCTGACTCTGTATGCTATTTTTTCTATGCTATATAACACTTGTCAATGATGTTATTTCAGCATAATTTAAAGCCAAAAGTTATGTCGCTCCAAAACAAACAGGAGCACTTACTGACCACTGAATATTTATCCTCAGCTTTAAAAATAACGGGGAAAAAAAAACACTGGCCATTTGTAACACCCTATGGACAGCTAATGAAATTGACAAACAGAGAGCACTTCGACCTCTGCATATTCTAAATGCCTATTGCACATCCAGGCGCAGGGCTCTTCACAAAGCCAGCAACAAGAGCAGAGCTCTATTCCTGGCCTTGCAGTCACAGGGCACCTTTGTGTGGGCAAAGAACATTTCTGTCATATTATGCTCATTTTCCAAACCACCTCAATGCACAACAACTCTCTAAAGCATACAGAGGAGTAGGGCATTGACGTTGGTAATCCCTGTAAAAACTAATCGGTCTAATTCATCAAAAGGGCCAGTTCTGTCGTAACGGTTGCGGGCCTCAGCAACATGATTTCATTAGCAAGGGGAGGGAAAGGAGGCTGTTCCGGGTAGCAGCTGTCACGCGCCAAGCGAGCTGAGGTAAAGCCCTATTCTCAGCAAGCCTTTGCCGGTTTCAATTACGCACTAACCCCTGACCTCACGCAGCTTGGAACTGTGAGATGTGAGGAGGTGGTGGCCTCTACGCCTTAAGCCCATGAAACAGAAAAGACCAGGATGAGACTCAAGGCGCTTCCAAATGAGGAATTTATTTCACTGTCTGTCAGTGTAGTAAATGGGGTCTCATCTCTACTGCAGGAGTGGGGGTTTGCATGTGTGTGTGTGTGTGTGTGTGTGTTTGTAAAAGGGGGCTGGGGCTTGGCGTTTTCACACCTCCTTGGAACGCTTTTCTATAGACATGGCCATCCTTTAGAGGGAACACCTCCTCTGTTCCTCCTTCTGCCCTTTTTGACCTTCTGTCTGTGGTCAATGTGGAGATTGCCAAAAAGAGACAGCTGCACTTCAGGCTTCCCGCCTCCAGCCCCTGTTGCTCCTAGAGCCTTTCTCTCTTTTTTAATGCCCCTCTCCCTCTTGGTCACTCTCTTTCCCTCCCCCTCTAAGCGCATCAAATGCTTTGAAGGCAGAACTGACCACCAAGGCTTTGTTGGTGGCTAAATTTTTATGGTAAACCTTCATATGCCTCCATGTATTTAGTGCTATACCTATAACACCACTCATGCATTTATAACCAATATACTGAAAACAACAAAGACCCTATTGAAGAAAACCTATTGAAATTTTTCTATTTCAAATCTCAAACTATTGGATTTGATTAGGTTAAAAAAAATTATGAAACCACACTGTGCAAGAAACCTCAAAACCTAGCATAAATTTGCATCAGCTGGCACATATTAGTGAACAGGAAGACTATTAGTAGAAACAATACACCATCGGAGGGCATTTCCACACCAGCAGTTCCTCACTGTTATCGAATAAAAAGAAGGCAATCAATTTCAGCTTGTGGTACGCTCACTGAAAGATGCTGATGCCTGCACTTCGACTTTCATTCAGTAAGCATTCATTTTCTCCCTAATTATGGTCAAATTACAGGCTCCAACTGTGGGAGCACCAGCTACTCCTCCCCTTCTGTCCCAGAATTCTTCACTCTTGCCATTTTACTGCCATGAAGTTGGCAAGGAGGAGCAACAAGGGGTAACAAGATGTATGTTTTGGAAAATTGTACAAGCACACTGTGGTGGACTAAACTGGGCTTTTGGTTCCAAACAAGTTCAGACCTAAGTTAATCATGTGCCATATGAAATTCTGACTGAATTGCAAAATATTGCAATTGCTACCATCACACCAAGATTTATTTAAGACTCAACGCACGTGTAGTAGTAGTCAGTGATTCATTTGATCAAAATACATACAGGGCCGGTTTTATTCTCAAACTAAATTACACTCAAATGTTTCCAACTTTTTAAAGCTATGCCTAGTCTTACATGTAAACACTAGCCTGTAGAGGAGCTATTACTATGTAGATACAGTGAAACACACTCTACATTGCATATTTTAAATTATAGCTCAGAACATCATAAATATTTCAAGAGGCTAAAATCCCCCCCCCCAAAAAAAAGCCTGCTTGCAGTTACTTAATCCACATGTAAGTCAATGAACTCATTGAGTCTAAATGCCACAAAAGGTTAACGGGAGAGTTGCATTGCACCACAGCAGAGCTGGACACCCTTCATTTGACACGCAGCCAGCTGAACAGTTACAGACAGTATGACAGCATGCAGAAAACAGCGGTTTGTGCTTTGGCAACAAGCCAAACGTTCTACCGTTCTATAATGAGTTCTGCCACAGCAGAGGGTCAGAGAGATGTGGAGGGATAAAAGCTCACGAAACAAGAACAGCTTGTAATGTTCTCTCAGAAACCACTTGCTAAACTATGAAAAAAATAAAAATTTTACTCAAGCACTAAATTTAACCTCTTATCATAATGTTTACAGACGCGGTAATTAGGGATACATTGATACTGATACTGGTATCGGGTATCAATCATTTACTAGGTGAAGCCTAGTGTACAATAGCAATGCTAACGAACAGATGACACAAATGACAGTGATCTGGATGTATTTCACAATTAAGTATCAAATTAATTATCAAATTATCATGCTTTCTATTGATACTGTTTACATGTCATAACATTTTAAAATATAAAACTCTGCACTTTGCTAACAGCATATGGCAACAACCAGCATATACAGAGCGAAAAGAAATGTTCCAAGACATCCCTGATTATTTAATACTTGAGTAAGTTACTTATTTCGGTATCAGTATCGGTATGACGTACCAAAAAAAAAAAAACAGTGTGACGTGTACCATGAAAACATGTACTCATACTTGTACTCTGTCTAAAAAAAATGTTATTTGATGAATCCCTAGTGATAATATGATAGGAAACAAGCAGATAATTTCTTTTCCATTTGGACAATACTCACTCTCTTTCTGGGGGGTCCTCTATCTTCTTCCTTTCCACCTTTAGTGCTCTTGCCATGCTTGGATGCCTTCTGCTCCCCAGGCTGTTTAATGGTGACGCGGATCTCAGGTGGACAGATGTAGTTCTCCAGGCTCTTGGGTGGCTTTTTGGCCCGCTTGGTGGTTTGGATCTTCAGTTTGAGGCTGCCTTCTGAGAAACTTGCCTCTTTGATGGAGAACTCCTGCTCCTCAAGGCTGTCTCCCTGCACCCACTTCTCGCTGTCCGCATTGGAAGTAACGTCCATGTCTTTACCCAGGCCGAGGTCTTCATCCTCCTCATGCTCCTGCTGCTCACCAGCTAGACCAAGCCCCTTCACTGGGGTGGCCAGAAGGCCCACCTCGTTAAGATCAGCTCTGTTGATGGTGGTCACAGTGGAGAAGAACTCCTCGTTCCCTTTGGGCCGCGAAGGGCGAGTTAGGTCCCTTTGCTCCATCAATGATCCCAAGACTTGGTTCAAGACCTAGGAACCAGAAAGGAGCCAAGATGACACAAAGGGGGTGCCGGTGATAGTGGATCGTGTTCAGTCAGAAAGGGATGTGATGGATCTTGACTCTATTGCTCCTTGAATCGTACAAATCTTGCAAATGTATGCATTTCCTGGTGTGAGACTGTGAAGAAAAGAAACACAAAAATGAGCAGTTTAAATGTGCCTTTACATTAAAAAAAAGGCTAGAAAGAATCCACAGTAGTCAAAGAGACTGGACTAGATCTTCATCAATTCTGTAATGAGTGCAATTAATAACAGACCAGACTTCATTGCTGAATAGAGCTTTAGGAAGTGCAGCTGTGAAAATGCCCCACTGTATAATCATTTCCCATTAACCAAGCAACATCAGTTAGCCTAATAAGACAAATGTCCCTGTGTTAAAACAACAAATTAATCTAAATGGTGGTCCAAGCATCTACCTTACACTGGAACGACTGGAACAGTGAACACCATTCACCCCGGGCAAACTCCCAGACACCATAATTACATCACTGACCAGCTCATTTGCTTTGGTGGTCAGTTGAGTAACCCCAGTCCTGGTGTGAAAGTGAACAAATGAGGCCTCTAGCCCAGTGATAAACACCTCTCAGACATCAGACAGACCACAACCTGCACAGTCAGAGACCTGAAAAAAACCAATTAGGCCTGAACACAACATGTCCGCTGCAGGCTGCTAAGCATCAAAAGGGAAGCCTAAATGAGCTTCACTCATTTCCTTTGGGCCAATTATAATGTGAGTGATGGGACAGATACAAACCAGGAGCTTGCTGGGCCAGGAATGGCCAGACAAGCCGAGAAAAGTGGAAGTACAGATAGATATGTCTGAAGGTGTGTTATCGGTGGGAAAACACCATGTTTCAATATGCTGAAGTCCATTAAGATTCTGTAAAATGTATGTGTATATATATATATATATATATATATATATATATATATATATATATATATATATATAATGTGTGTGTGTGTGTGTGTGTTTTAGAGTGTGGGAATTGTTAATCCTGTTCATTGGGATATTATACAAATTTTTTAAGTTTTTTCAAATTTTTCATATATATATATATATATATATATATATATATATATATATATATATATGTATGAGCAGTTATATAATATATAATAGGTTCTGTGTAAAAATCTAACATTTATTATGTATCTTTTATAATATCTATATTATAGTATATTATATTATATTATATTATAAATGATTTAAGGTAATTAGTTTTTAGGATAAAGCTTTAAAGGTACACACTCCTTTCAAAGATACATACTAAAGGTCCTAATGGTGTATCCTTGAGGATTACCATCCCAGCGACAGGAAAAGGTACAGTTTAGCAGCCTTTTTTTTAGCGTGTGCCTTTGTGGTACCACCTACTCGGTGCTAAAATAGTATAGAATCATCTGGTCTTCTTCCTTCTGCCTGTAACCTATCAGTCCAAATACCTTCAAACTGAAAAAAAAAAAACAAAGCCAAGTCCACATCTTGAAATGTTCTGAGTTAAACCAAACAACAAGCCAAAGCATGTCATGGCAGTTCACTTCAATGATGGCTCGATTAGTTACAATAAACCGTTGCAAGAACAGCCCCTACGATACTTGTTTGAGAACCTAATACTCTCAAGTGATTCTCTTAGTGGCGCCCATGTTGTGTGAGCATTGATGGGTATTGACCAAGGACTGGGGACTTTACTCCTCTCACTGGCAGAGCTCAATCTTTCATCCTGCTTAACTGCTGCCGGCCAGGTGTCTGACAGCTCTCCGCGTCATTTTCCCTTTCGGCTGCCTGGCAGGTGACAGATGAGAAGCTACTAAAAACAACAGCCATCACCTGAGTGCCTGAATCCACACTAGACTAAACATCTTCGTTTATCCATCACATGGTGACAACTGAAATGGTGTAACGCTTGGTCCATTCCATGATGAGTCAAACACAACCATTAATAAATCGTTTATGCCATGATGCATCATTAAAAGTCTATTACTGTGGAGTTTCCTGTGGAGTCTTGGGTGTTCTGGTTGGTTTAGACATCAAAGAACACATTTAGGTAGCATAATGCATGCATTGTTTGTCAGCCAAAGCAATAAGAAAATGTTTGTGGTTATAGTTTAGGTGGAGATGTTTTTGCGGTGGGTTGAGGTGTCTAATAACAGTACAATCTTTGACTTGTTAGACTTATTATTTTTCACAAATTTTAAGATTCAACAAAAGAAAATAGTACCCTGCAACAGACTGGTGTATTCCCACATCACTCCCAGTGTTCCCAAGACAGACTCTGGATACAACCCTGACCAGGAAAAAGCAGTTACTGAAGATGAAAGAATTAATGAATGAAAAGAAAATATGAGTCATTGTGTGTTTCCGAATATGAGCATTCGCTTTGTGGGGTTTTTACCCCATTTTTCTCAATATGATCATTTACCAATTCCCACTCACTAGCTAGCTCACCGCTACCACACAACAGCCACCAAACGGGGCAGGGTGAAGGCTAGTATGTGCTTCGTCAGAAACACATGAAGCTACCGCATCCCACAACTTTTTGAATTTCTGCTCATGCTACATCTGACCACAGTAGGAGGAAAACACTATCTACCTTTTTCTATATATATGAGCTCAGAGACATCCATCCCACTCAGAGAGCGCAGAAAAATTTTGCTCTATAGGACTCCCACTATGGATGGCTGTGGCATTATTGGGATTTGAATACGAATATGACACAACAAGATGTCAGCACGACAGGCAATCACTGACAGTCTGTATGGAAAGAAAAGAAAGAACTCATTATGTTATTGTTGATTTGAAAAAATATATATAACTTCCCTTTTCATCAAAAATGGCAACTGCTCCACCTTAACTTTATTCCTGGTATTTCCACTCAGGTATGAATAAAAATAGAAACCCCTCTACAATATACACAGACAGCCATGAACTCACAAACCAAATAGCCTTGGAATCCTTCTTTTCTCTAATAACCACAATATCAATCAGATCTGAGCCCAAAGCTTATATAACAATAACCCCTATCTGGCCCTGAAGGCAAACCAACTGTGAGCTAATTGTCCAAGACTACAGTCTGTTCAAAAATAGGTTTATTATTTTCACAAATATGCCAGAGGCATATGCTGGATTTTCTGCTAATTGCACGAAAGAGTTCTGTGTCAGCAATGTCGCCTCTGGCTGCTTCTGAAGGGAACAGATTCAGATGTTTGTCCTTCAGGGCCTTTGTGCACTGATCTGCTCTATCCTCTTTCTGGGCGCATCTCAATTAGGACGATCACAGCTTTGTGTTGCAATTATCTGAATGTACATTCACTGCACTCGACACAAAAAACAGCCCTTAATTGGCACAATCATGACGTACCCATTTTAGCTATGCGACGGATGCTTTGTGCTTTAGCAAGTTAACAAGCATGTAAGAACCATAGAGTAATATTTCAGCAATGTGAAAATCAAGCTTAGGAAAAATATGTAATAGCATGTTGAACTCTTGAAGCCATGGAAAATACTTGACAGTAAATAAAGGAGTAAACAGGAGAATTGGGCTGATTAAGTAAGCAGACTAACAGTGTTTGCTCCTCCCTGGGCCTGGCTATCACACACACTGTGAGTGTGAAAAGATTCCATCCAGTAACTCAGCCCCTTTTAAGGCGATGAACAGAGCACACTGAGACAGCCTCGCAAAAAAAGCAGCCCTGCCAAAAAGTCGACACGTTCACACTTTGCTCCAGTGCAGTAATAAATACTAGGGAAACCTTCGAGGTGTAACACCGTATCCTTTGAACACAGGATGCCAAAGGAAGCAGTTTCCAAAGCCAAACACAAAATCACTATTTAAAACCTTTTGTTATTGCTTAGTGTAATGTTCAAATTTCACCGGCTGACAACACATATCCATGAATACTGATGGCTATTAACAGGACAAGGAGATGATATAACACAGGAAGCTCTCTTACAACCGACAAGTCACGATTCCATTCAGTACTTGTCTCATTACGGTCTATTCATCGCAAGCAGCATCAATGGGCCAGCGTTCGAACACTTGTCAGCTACAAGCCCAATGGCATATTCATAAGCTCTTAGATGAGAACTTTCCAGAAGGAAGCTGTCTGGAGAATACGCGGCTCACCACCTAGGGAGAACTGACCGTATTCCCTGTCTAGAGATCAGATTCTCTGGAGTGGCAGGGTTGACAGCTCTCTCAGAGAAGCCAAACAAATGCCTGGAAGGCCTCCACTAAATACTCAATTCATCTCCCTTAGCCACAGTTGTTCAGGGCAGACCTCACTGGCTATAGAGGCAATGCATTACAGATGCAAAACTGCAGCTTAGACCAGCTAAATACAGTACACAATGCGTCAGAGGGTGAAAAGTAACATATAATCCATCTCTGGTTGCATGACTGGATGACGTTGGTTGGTTTAGACATGACTACCACATACCACTGTAGCTGTCCTTGATTACATCCTCTCATTTTTGGAGCTTGGACAGACACTAGCCGTGGACAGGGAAATGACGTACAGTCCAGTCTGGCAAATCTGGTTTATTCAGAGGCTTTTGGTGCCAGGAAGGAACCCTGAGTGCTGAATATGAACGACTGGAGCATTGCTCAAAGAAGCTAACTCAGCAACAAACATCTGTCAACAAATCCAAAAACAGCTGGGAAATCTTCCTAAAAGAAAGCTCATCTGGCTCCAATGGTGAACACACCAATGGTGATTCATTTAATCAAAGCAAATTTGGTTCACTGTCAAACCCACTATTGTCTGGCTTTTGGGGAATAAAATGATTTACAGACACAGAGGTTAAAATATAATAACACCTTTTTCCAATCAATGTGTCTATTCAGCATAACCCTGTAATTATCCTGTAACAAATCCAGTGATGCAGAACAATCTATACATCCTCTATACATCCAGCAATGCATGAATACCTTCATGCCATTATTTTTCTCTTTTGGTGCCATTATCTAATAGCCAGAGCCTTATTTTTCTTTGTGGTCTGCTTTTCTTTTAGCAGAATAACTAATGCATTATTGTTAAGCTAGATTTTTTTTTCGTCTGATGAGACAGGAATTTCAACCACAGTTTGGAAAACAAAATGGCTCAAAAAAAAAGTCCTTCCCCCTCCTCCTCCGTGTCTCACTGCCAAAAGGTGTTCTTGCTCTGATAGTCTATTTGGAGCGGCTGCCAAAAATGAGATTTGTCCTTGGATATCTCCCGCTCTTCCTTTGTCTCTTGTCAGAACTTGGACGTCCTCCAGCGAAACTCATCCCAGCCAGGAAAGAGGGAGATCTATCCACACACATAAACATCACTTGGATTTGTGCTTTAGTCAAACAGTGCTGCGTTCCTGTAGTGCAAATCAAATATGCTATATGTGGAAGTAATGTCTTTTTAGCTTCGCATTCAGGGGGGTAGAACTAGGAGTTAGGGGTGTAATGCGATGCCACTATCTGCACCTGTTTAGTGCTCCATATATCCGTATCTCTATTTGGATTTAAACCCAAAGTGGGAGTGAGCTAAACCAGAGAGGTTTGTTCTTTCTTTTTTAGATTTTATTTTTAATTAAATATGAATCCTACCACTATGCCCCTGGAACATCGAGGAAAAAACCCAGAGGTAGAAATGCCAGCACTGTCAGCCTTATCTAAGAATTCTGGCTCTGACAGTTCCTCAACCTCAGCTACATCACTCGAGTTCATAGTTGGTCACAAATAGAGATGTTAGCATCACTGTTTTTTTTTTTGGCAGGCAAAAATGGCAAAAATGAATTCCTATTTATATTTATATTTACATTTGTATCCATTTAGAACGTATTATCACTCATTCTGAACAATATATTCATATTTGGTTACATCCCTACTAGAAATCTTGCTGATAGGAACTCTCTCACTCTGGGTTTAATAAATGATCTCAGTAGTTCTTTTCACATACAGTCATGAGTAGGGGTTAACAGCCACCCCACTGCCAAATTATCACCGTGCACTCAACACATCTCTTCCTCAAACAGAAATATGAGGGTCTCCATCACATTCACTAATGGCCCCCACATGTCCCAGTCACGGTAAACCTCATGTACCGCAGAAAATCAGGTTGTCATGGCAACTAAAATTATGGCAAACAATGTAAATCATTTTCATGCATGCCTCAGTCCTGCCCCAGGCTAATACATAGCATTAGTCTCCATCTCCAAGACTATGGCAACCATAGCTTATAAAACTCCAGTTACTTGAGCTGGATGAATCATCTCAGCAGGACTCTCGCTGCTCTGGGGCAATCTGAGGGGCAAAAACCTCCCTATCATTAACCACATGCTTAATTAACAATGTTCCCTGAACACTAGTGTAACTCACTGAGTGAATATTGAACCAGATGTTCATATACTGCCTCATTTTTTACACAGTCTTTCTACTCCAATAAGCACCTTCTCTGCTTTAAAGACAACTTTATTACTACAAGGTCACATTAATACATGTGTAATAACTGTATTTTGTATTACTCTCTTTTTAAATTATTGCCTTCTTCTAAACCATGTTATAAAAGAGTAACCACACAAAATATTATGTAACTGGCACATATCTATTCAAAGAACTGTATTTTTTTTTTTTTAGCAATAATCATAGACACAGGTGCTGTGTTCTACTATAACCAACTATATAACCTTTGTGACTTACATTGTAACGTATTATTTAGTACTGTATAATTTTTAATACATAGCCAAATATTGTATTACTAGCGATGCGTAGAGTAACCTTTCCATCAATGTGCACATTCTTGAGTTGACTATATTCAAGTTTCTGTTAGGCATGATGGCAGTGTGCGTTAAGACAAGTTGTGTTCTGTGTTTACGTGTGAGATCTGTGTCGCGTCAGTCAACAACATAGAACATTGCAGCATAAAACACATTGGTGGTTCGGGGAAAACAGACACCGATCCAGAGTTTCAAGCTAGTAGTGACCCTGATATTGATACTCAATATCAGTACATCCCATTTTTATAATTATAATTAAAATGTAACCGATCAAACTGCATATGTGGCATGGTGATGCCTCGGGTAGTGTTGCTGCCTCACACCTCCAGGATCTCCAGTTTAATCCTGGTTTACTGTCTGTGTGAAGTTTTGCATGTTCTCCATGTGTCCGCATGGGATTCCTCAGGGTTCTCCGGTTTTCTCCCACCTCCCAAAAACATGATACAGGTGGACTGGCTTTGCTAAATTTCCCCTCGGTGTGTATGAGCATTTGAATGTGTATGCATTCTGCCCTGCGCATGCCTTGGCATCCCATCCAGGGTGTGCTCCCTGGATCCACCATGACCCTGCCCAGGATAAAGCTGATAAAATACTGCCGATGAAGAATAAACGAATGAAATGCGTACAATGTCCAGACCTGTATACTACTACCTGTATTTTTTGATAAAGTGGGAGGAGCCACAGCCAGGTGTATGAAAGATATGAAAGATACCTGGCTGTGGCTCCTCCCCCTTTCAGTACTGAAAGTGGGCGGGGTTTTAAGGCAGCTAAATAAGGAAGGAAGCTGTTAGACAGCATATTATTCCTTTTCACAGTGAATTCTTCCACTAATCATTTCCACTAGGATGGCCATCAAAACATGCTTGAATAAAACTTCTTTTAACATCCTCTACGCAAT
Organism: Pangasianodon hypophthalmus; assembly: GCF_027358585.1. Lineage (NCBI taxonomy): Eukaryota > Metazoa > Chordata > Actinopteri > Siluriformes > Pangasiidae > Pangasianodon > Pangasianodon hypophthalmus. The sequence continues at coordinate 8,062,855 of NC_069733.1, read as the reverse complement.
TTGCAGACAAAACAAACCATGAATACAACTAGTTGAGGAGGTCGAGGTGGAAATTCAGCCCACACTACTGAGGCTTCTCGTGGAAATGACACTCGCGCGCCTACGCGTCATGTCAGTAAATTAGGAAGAGATCCTAATGCAGAGTGTAAACCCTGGAGCTCAGGAACCCTGTCCTCATCCTGGAACCAAGGCAAAGATCATTGCTTTGTATTGCTCCAAAGTGTTCCAGCATTTCCTAATTCCCTGTTACATATTAAACACGCTGTCTGAGTCAACAGCTCGTGCACAAGCTCACATAACCCTGCTCGAGACTCTACTGAAATACTAGTCTGCTTTTTTTTTTTTTTTTTTTTTTTTTTTTAAACTTTGGGCGCTGGATCTCAGGATTCCTGGAGCGGATCGACGTCAATACGATATGATCACCGGCACAGATTTGCAGATCTAAGTTATTCTTTTGGGGAAAGCAGTGCTCTGAAGGGAACTTACCCATTTCCGAAGCGCTCGCTCACGTCCTTAAAAGCAAATCCATCCGGTGACATGAATGTGATCACCGCTGACAACTTCGCAATCGGATCAAAAACCGTGTTTAGGAGGCTAAAATGGCGTCAACTGAAATCTCCGACGAGCTCAAAAGAAAAAAAAAAAAAAAAACAACAGCGACTGATGACCAATCGATTGAGAGGATTGAAAATCGAAACGCGGATGCGAATCTGCAGCACGGGGCTCGCTGCAAGAAAGCGCAGAGTGAAGAAGCAGAAGACTGCGCGAGCTGCAGGGGTTTTACTGAGATGGATCGAGAGTTCAACTGCAGGGGAAAAAAAAAACACCACCGTCCTACTGCACTGCTTCTCTCCTCTCTCTCGAATCACACACTCGGGGGTGGATCGAGTGGATCCTTTTCCACTGCGGAGAAAAAAAAAAACAAAACAAAACGTAATATCCAAAGTCAGGCCTGAGTAGCAGGCGTGCAAAAAAAAAATATCCAGGTTTTGGTATTTCCTCAGGTTTGATTTGAGTTCGATCAGACTTAGGTACGGCGTCTAGCTCCTCTGTACTCCATCTGTGTGTGTGTGTGTGTGTGCGTGTGAGAGAGAGAGACAGAGAGAGAGAGCGCGCGCCTGCGTGTGTGCGTGTGTGCGTGTCGAGTCCCGCAGCAGTTTTTTTTTCTGATAATGATCTTGCAGAAACACGCGTTGGGATTCTGTTTGAAGCGCGAGTCCTCGCGCGCGCTGCTCAGTGGCGCCACTTCCTGTCCGCTCTGGAGCACAGCGTTAGCCTGATGCTAATGAAATTCTGTCACTAATAAATAAAGCGATAATGAGCTGTTTCACCACACACCTAAAAAAAAATAACATCTAACCATTTTTGTTGTTTGAAATTCCAAGTCTGGTTGTGTATTAATTAATAAGTATTATTCAATAAGATATATTTTAATTCATTAATAAAGTGGTGTAATTTGGTTAGTCTGAGACAGTAGCTAGCTAGTAGGCTACATTATCAGCTACACATTTTCTAGAACTATTTAAAAAAAACTATTTAAAATACATTTTCCACAGTGAGTATTGAACTAAATTACAGGATAATAACACAGTAAATTAGTAGGCACTGTAACATTAGGCTCTATTCAATATCTACTTGCTATTATTGTTCTACTTAAAGTGTCACCAGCACTATAAAGGCTTTTATTTGATTTGTTAAGAGGGTGTGTGGGAAGAGATAACAAGACATAAACACTGGCAAAGACAGTCTCACTGCTCGCTTATTACAAGCATTTGCTTTGTCATTCTGCCCTTTCATAAAGAGGCTATAGTGCATAACATTTTATGGCTCCTTGCCTTGTTATTTCCATCCCTGGCACCAGGCCATTATTGCAGTATTGATAGAGGTGCCAAAGATGAGCATAACAACAGCAGACACGCTGATGACTAAATGAAGGCCTTCTGACCTGATTGAAGAATGCCGTAACCTCTTGAACGCCACACCTTATTCGTTGTAAGTAGAAAATTGGCCTTAGACATGCACAAAAGGGCTGTGCAGGCCTACACTGCTGTAGGAGCCAGATCCATAAACTAGAAAATCCAGAATGCAAACACAGAAGATGATATCTGATGAAAGAGCCTGACAGAATGCCTTATGCAAAAGTACATGTAGCTTCAGAAACTTTAAAAAATAAATATGATCATATTTTTACTACAACAATATGAGACCTAAGGATTCCTATGATCCTAAAGGTTTCTTCAGTTCTGAGCCCTTAAGGCATCTTTTTTCTATACGCATATAATTCTGTGTCTTGGTTTACCATCATATGGGTGATTCCATGACTGGGGTGCCATTTGTGGCCCACTGATATTACATTTACAAATATCTATGTAAAGTTAAATACATTTTAGACATTCAAACAATGTGTCCTCCATAACAACATATGAGCAGATTTCAGATAAATAATTAAAAACATTAACAAAAACCCATCTAAAGCACTGCCCCAGCCCACTATAACTCAACTATACCTTGAAATATAATCATTAAAATTCTTTGAAAATCTTATTGCTTTTGCATTAATATGTGCAATTTAACACATTTAACATCTCATGCCTGAAATGCCCTTTTCCATGAGTAATCCATTACAGATTATGAAAAGATTTATTTCCCTGGCATGCTATCTGTGGTCAATTTTCCCACCTTGCCCACTGTGTTGAACCCACCACAACCCTGACCAGGATACAGCAATCACTGAAGATGTGAATGAATGAATGTCATTCATTATACACACTTAGAAAAAAAAGACTCTATCAACTTAAAGCATTATTTAAAGGTACTATGTATAAAGAGTTTCTCTTTTAGAACCCAAGTATACAAAATAATTTCCCATCTTTTTTGGATCAATAATTTGGAAGCAAAGACAGTATCTCACCACTGAGACACTGTCTAGAATAGGCCACCCCACAAAACTCAGCGTCCAAGCCTGAGGGAAACCACAGACATGCCAACAATCACTTTGAAGGAGCTTCTGTAATTTCAGTGGTTGAAAGAGGAGTAAAGGTACACCAGTCCAAAGTAAGAGATTTTCATAAAACTGGCCTGCGTGGGAGGGTGCCAGGAAGAAACCATTACTCAAAAAGAATCATGTGAAAGTACATCTGGAGTATGTCTGAAAGTAAGTCTGAGAGTGTGACCTACAATGTGGGAAAATTCGTTGTAGTCAAATCAGACCAAGATAAAGCTTTTTGGCCAAAATTCAAAGCAATTGGTGCAATCCTCATGCCTCAAGAAACAACAATCCTACAGTAAAGTATGGGGGTGGCACAATGTTTTTCAGTCTGTAGAAAGGGCATCTTTTTGAAACTGAAAGAAGCACAGCAAGAACACAATACAAGGAAATACTTCAAGAGAACCAACTTTAGTCTGCTAAAAAACTGAGACTTGGAAGCAAGTCAGTGATGCTTGGGCAGTGATCCCAAGCACATGGCCAAATCAACACTGGATTGACTCAACCATTAAAAATAAATAAATAAATAAATAAATAAATAAAAGATGAATCTGTAGTGGCCCAACCAAAATTCTAAGTTCAATGCTAAAGTCTTGTGAAACTGTGACATTATTTGAGTCCACCAACTTGTCTGAACAACCAGCTGTAAACCTGCCATTAATAATAAGAAAAAATATCACTCCTGGAAAGTGTGCTTAACCATTGAAATGGTACCGTTGCTGTAAACCATTGATTTTTCTTATTAATATGTCATTGAACATTGCTGGAAAATGGTGACTAAGAAAAGAAGCACTTGCTCTTTTGTTTTTTAAGAGTTAACAGCTAAAACTGTTCATCGTCCCTTATGTTTGATTGTTTGTTGAATTTTTTCCCCCATTAAATGGCATTGTAGCTGCACTAGCAATGTCACACATCACCCTGTGATGTCAGCATGGCAGACAACCACTGACATCTCATGGGAATAACAAAAACACAGCATCAGCCAACAAATGATCACTAGACTGTCTAAGGACATTATATTAAAATATTTCAATATAAACATATTTAATGTGTTTCAGGGTGGAGTTTTCTTTTAATAACTTTCAAAGGACTTTTTTCATGCCAGTGTAAATGTACGGTTATATGGCACATATTCAGTTACCTGTAGATTTATGATCTTTAAAAGATATACATTATTATTATGATGCTCTTTGTGTAAAATGCTTTTCGCACAATATATTTTTTCAAAAGTTAGCCAATAATATTGGTTAACCTCCATTCATGAGGAAGGCATTGCCTGCAGAACTAAAGCAATGTGGATACAAATGCAATTTAAGGCACTTAACAAGAGTAATAGAGCTTCATGTGAAAAGGATGAATGCTGACAGGGTAATTAATTTTCTTCTATCTTCTATTTTCATGCCAGCCTACATGCTTCACCTCTCACACCCTGCAGACCTCATATGGGCTTATAGCTGAGCTGTGTATTGATTAGGAGGGTTTTGTAATGATACACTGAGACCTCTTCAATATAGAGGTCAGCCGCTGTTCCCTTGACAGCCAATCAATGTGTTGACTGCATTAGTAAATAATCCTCATAGGTCAAACCCAGGAAATCACTGAGACTGGCAGCGATGCAAAGAGGTCCGCCAATTTTTCCTCGGCAAATGTTGCCATGGATACCACATGCAAGGAGTTCAGAGACTCCAGTGCTCTGCATAAGACTATACATTTTTAATTCACTCAACACAAAGAGACACATTGATTTCAGCAATGTGTTTGCATTTCCTTATTTAAACTATCCAGTATATGATTCCTGTAGTAAAAGAGGAAACATTTGAGCACTTGGGTGACATTTCAGTGGATAATTTATATGAGTCAGACATACTGATGAATGTAAGTACATCATTAGTGGTATACACAATATTTAGTGTCTGGACACTAGCAATGCATTGAGTCTGAAGGCAGTGCAAGCATTTATATCAGTAATTATCCAGATTACAATTCCTTTTTGGTGAATATAGAATATAAAACATTGAATTTAGTATTATTTTACTTAAATAATATAATCTATTTTAAACTCCTCAGTAAGCAAAGCAAGAGCCTATTAGGTATGTTTATCAGCGGTTTTAATCCTTCTTGTGAAAATGTCGGTGGTTTCTAAATAACTCCAGGTATGAATGAGATTAGATAACCCCATTTTCATAGACAACATTGCATGATGACATGTTAATCATTCCGAGTTAAGCAATGCAACTTTGATCAGAGAAATAATGACTGTGGTGTCTAAACAAGACAGCTGTTCAGCAGCAGCCTGCTTTTAGAGGGCATTGCTTACTCATCACTGAAATGAATGTGCAGCACCAAGTGTGTTGATTTGGTTTCACAGATTAACATCTACTCACTCACTAGCAAACCTAACAGTCAAGGAATGAATCATTTTAAAGCTCAACAGGGTGAGAAATGACTATAACGTACATCCATGTTGACTGATCTGTGTCATGTTGTCTGTACCACATCTTTGTTAATCCTTCAGCAAATCTATCTTTATGAATCAAACACACAAAGTAGAGATTCATTTGATATGAAAAATATGCAAACAAGCATTTGTTTTCCCATGCAAACTGTTTTACGTTCATGAACTGATTTTAGATTTTGTTATTACATGCTAACAAAACGCATTTGCATGCATTATGCAAATGATGAAAAAGAAAATATGGAGGCAAATGATTTGTATGTTTGTCTGTAACACAGCCCTTTTGCACTACAAAGTAATTGCATCATTTTGCATTTAATATTTGTATCGATGTGATGTAGCTTCTATTCAAAAAGTGTACATGAAAATGAAGCATCACATTTAGGTTTAGTTTAAGCAATCTGTTACAATTAGGTGGTTGCAAAATGCATTTGTGTCATGAAACCACACAGAAAACATTTTGTAATTTGAGGACGCAGGATCGAACAGCAGTTGCGGAAATTTATCTGATGGGGTTAGTGCACCAAACCACAAATGTGTTTATCAAAGTCAGAGGAAGTGGGCGTTCTCTAAAGAAAAGAGCCTTAGCTAACCACTTCCTGTTAAGATGGGAAACTTCTGATGGTGTTATAAAGTGTACAGTAAACAAGTCAAACAAAAAAGGTATTGAAATGGCAGGACTTGAGGACAATCCTTTAGTAATAGTTCAATGCAGATAGATATATAATTTTCATGCACACATTAAACATATTTTATATATATATATATATATATATATATATATATATATATATATATATATATATATATACACACACACACACACACACACACACACATATATATATATATATATATATATATATATATATATATATATATATATATATATATACAATGCATAAAATTAGTGCATCAGAAATTATGATTTATTTTTAAGTCTTTTCTGAGTATCACTTGCTGCACGGCCAATTTGCACTGAATTTCACACTCACAGCATTTAAAGTGGGGTGACATAAACTGCGAACAAAAACACAGTTAACGCCTGTCAGTTTGTTAATTAGCTTCATGTAACTGATCACAGACTGTAACTTTATCATTTTATTCATTTGAGTCCTGACTGAGATAGCAGTTTTCCATTTAAATGGTTACATTTTCAACCATAACTTACAAAATATGGCTTTTTGGATGTCAGATATGTGCACATCACATTTAAGGTGTAAAAGGTGTAAAAATACACATTTAAGGTGTAATAACAACTAATCTGCAAGTTCACTCCTTGTTATACTTATTACTCACAAAAACAAACTTGATCACATACTGTGGATGAAGTACTGAAGAATTTCAGCAATGTGTCAAAGCTCAGATTGCACAATTATGCTGTCAGAATAAGGGTACTAAACTGTATTGTTCCCTGCTCCTGGGGTAGCACCATCAAGTCTACACCTTTTGTTTCTTTAATATGTATCTTTTATGTAGAAAATGACATACAGATAGTGTACCTTTAAGGTGTTACTGTATATATGTATACATTTTTTCTACATGTATATATGTATGTATATATGTATGTATATAAAATATGGTAAAAAAATGTGTACCACCCAAGCAACAAGGAACAGTGAGAGTCTAGAAGGAATCTATCTATCTATCTATCTATCTATCTATCTATCTATCTGTTGTTGGACTATGCTTTTATGAGTACCAAAATATTTTTATTTTATCCCTATATGAAATGTATGCTGATTTTCAAAAGGACACTAGTGCCACCTGCAGGAATGAAGAGTTGAATATCACAACCAAATTGAGCCAGCTTTGATCTCTTCTTCTTCTTCTTCTTTTGAACATTTTCTAAAAGAGAGATCCTCTGTACAGTCAGAAATGACAGGACCAAAGTGTACTTTTCCTTGTTGCTCTGGTGATACTATCAATTTTGTATGTACGGTGGACTCCAGTGCTTCTTTTTATCATTTTTTTAACTCAAAGGTTTTCATTACAAATTATATTATCAGCAACAACTTGAGTGTAAAGTGGAATATTTGAAATATTTACATGAATTTCAGAGCTTCTTAGTATTTGGTACGTCCCCTTTTTTGCTTTAATGACAGTGGGCACTCAAGCTGACATGGACTCCACAAGTTTGTGCAAAACCTTATGGTTAGATTAGATCAACTTTACTGTCATTGTCAGAGTACAAGTACAGAGACAATGAAATGCAGTTAGCATCCAACCAGTAGTGCAAATAGCAAATAAGTTAAATGAGATAAATAAGGTTATGGTGCAATAAGTTAAGATAACAGTGTACAGGTAAACAGTATGATTCATGCAGTATGATACAGTAGATACATACAGTGAATTACAGTAAATGCAAATGTGCAAATAGCAGTAATGTGCAAATAACAGTCTGATATAAATAATTGTAGTAATGATAGATAATTGCAGTGAGGTGCAAGTACTTGCAAATAATTGCAGATAATAGCAGTAATGTACAATACAGTATAGTATGGTGTCTAATGCTAATGTTTAGTTATTAGGCGGAGGCCGGCAGTTAACGCTTAGAAGCATGAGTTCAGCATTAGTACAGTTGAAGGGAAAAGCTGTTCATGAGCAGACTTCTGTAGCGTTTTTCTGGTTGGATACATACAGTCCATGGTGATGATGGGAGGTGTCCTTGATAATACCTCTCGCTCTCAGCAAGCAAGGCTTTTGATAAATGTCCATAATGTTGGGCAACTGTGTTCTTCTGGTCAGACACTGTGCAGTTCTTGTACCATACTGTGATGCAGTTTGTAAGGATGCTTTCAGTGGTACTGCGATAGAGGTTCACCACGATCGAAGGAGCAAGGCGAGCTTTCTTCAGTGTCCTCAGAAAGTTCTGAGGAGAGAAGAGGTGTTGAGGTTTCAGGAAAGCCAGCGGAGATGTCGATATTCAGAAACATGAAGCTTATGATCCATTTTAGATCAAATCCATCAGAGTGTCATCAGAACACATGCTTCAAAAGATGAGATTAGGAATGAGGAAAATCTGACCTTCTGTACAAAGCAGTTAACATGGTCAATATCACAAATATGCTTATGTTTAAATAGGGATCTAGAAATAGTGCAACATCTTGAATATTGAATAGTCAAGATGTTGCACATATCTTTTTTTTTTTTTTTTTTTTTTTTTCTTTAGAATTTTCAAAATTCTAAAACCTTCTGTTTATTTCCAGTTTAAAAAAATCCCCAAATTTCAATGTGATCTCAGAATTTTGGGTCTGACTGTATCATTTACCTAGGAAGTTTGCCTTTAATTAGCTTTTAGAGTAAAATATTAAATGTACATCAATTGCATTTTTAAAGGTATACCATATTCACGTTTTCACGTAAAAGATACATACTAAAGCTACAAAAGATGTACCCTTGATGATGCCTAGCCACTGACAAGGAAAAGTACAGTTTGGTAACTTTATTTCTGAGTGTAGAATTGTACAAACCTTTAAGGGTCAGGGATAAAGCAAAGAACATGTAAATGTAACACATTCAAATGCAAATGTATTGCGTTATACCTCTAATTCTATAACCAATAAAGATTGAGATGTGAGAAATGACAATCACTAGTTATCCCAAATCTTTTAAAACATTCATGAAATTTCACAGACGATAGATCAGAAACACAGATTATCAGTCATACGAGACTGTTGAAACATGCACAACGTCAATTTCGTAAAAATTTTATTTCCATGGATTTGGCTAAAAGAAGGCTGAAACATAAAGTTACCAGTAAAAAGAATGGCTTCATACGCCAACTAAAAGGGTCAGCTTTCAGTGTACTAATTTCAATGTAATCAGCTGAATGTAAAGGCTATTAACTCTAACAAACATAAATTGACTTATAGCAACCTCTTCAAGACCACTACAGCTTCAGTTTCTATTGCCCAATTAATGAATATATATTTAAAAAAAAAAAACTATTTGTAATAAATACAGCAGCATCCTCTTTCAGTTTCCCATAACTTTCCATTAAAATGTAATTAGTATATAATCACAAATCAGCTATGTCTTTATGTTTAACTGGTATGACAACAGTTATTTGGCCCCAAATAAATGTTCATATCTATTAAAATGTAATTACTGAACATCTGTGTGAAACTGAAAGTAGCTGTCTTAGAGGATTGTCTAGGGGCACATGACTTACTGTGAATAAAATATTACATCAAGTTCTATACTCAGTCTTATAAAAAAGAAAAACCTTTTGTCAGAACACTTAAAGGTAATATAAATCCCTGTACAAAACTGTTTCCCTATCAGACTGAGTTCTTAGGAGAACCTTTTTTAGGAAGCTAAGAACATTTTACACAAAGGCTCTTGAGAAACACCTTTTTTTTCAGTGTGGATACAAGTAAAAATGTTTTTAGTGTGCTTTTTATAATGTATTGCTTTATCATGACATTTACACAACACTGCAATTATCCTTCCTTCCTTCCTTTCTTTCTGTCTTTCTTTCTGCTTGGGTCCCTAATGGGGAAATGCAAAGGGACTCCCATCCCAGGTTTCCTGCGATTACCTTCAGTCACCTGTCTACTCAGCGCACTTGAAATTTTCCCCCTGGCTCTCCTGGATGCCAGTGTTTTTATCAATAATCAGTAATTTATTGCTTATTTATCTATTAATCAGTAACAGCAACAATAGCATTTAGATCACAAATTAATATTCATTAAAAACTCAACAAAGGCCAGTAGGATAGTGGAGTAGGCTTGGAAGCTGTCACTCTCTTTAACTGAATGAATTTAATAACATAGGTGAGGACATCATGTTTATTATAAATTATTTTATGACAGTATTGATGTTGATGACGAATATTCAGTAAAATGCAACTAGGAGAACATAGAATTGGTTGTCACACTTTCCAGTCCATCTGTGATATCTCTTGAATTCAATACCCAAACCTGTATATAATGAAAGTTTAAAGTGTCCTGAATAGAACAATATGACATTATTTTATTCATATGATGAGGTATTATGCCAAAATTGCAAAGTATGCAAAAAACAGCAAAGAATGCCATTTATCAAAAGAACATTTTGCTAGAATAGAAATTAAGAAAGAGGTAATCAACTAAATTCAATGTATTAATGTCAAAACAATTTGGTGTTTTATCACAGAGGCGAAATTTATGACCATACAGTTGAGCAATTGACACTTTGACCATACTCTATATATTTATAGGAATTATAGGGCATAATATAGGATATATTCCTATATCCTATACATTTACTACAACCTAAAAAAGATTTAACTCTGTCCAGGAACCCTTTCATTCAAAAAAAAAAAAAAAAAAAAAAAAAAAAAAAAAACCTCACAAAGCTTATGGTTCTGTCATCTGTCCTTTCATCTGATTTATACTTTGATTAGACAATGTGTGTTTAGTCTATATACGTTTAGTTTCTCCTTCAAACACATTTTGGTGAAAAAGGATAATAGCATAAATAATCCACTTGGTTCACATTAAGGTTCACATTCTTGCTATAAGCGGTATAAGCGATCGTTTAGGGCCCTCGGACCACCAGATATGCAAAAAATCAGTTTGGTGAAAAGCTTTCAGTATCAGGCACTGCTCCCTTGTGGTGTGAAAGAATAGAAACTGCAATTTACATAATTAAATTAAGTAACTAACATCAGAACAACACAAAGAAGCAGCAATCATGAAGGGTTCATAACTATCTGGGACAGAAAAATGCACAATGAAAAAAGCAGAAGAGGAGAAACAGACCCAAAACACTGGTAAGAGTTTAGTCCTTAAATGGCTTTTGTCAGTTTGTCCACTTTTTGCTTTCCTGTTTGTTGATGTAATTAAACTGGAAAAAGTTAGTGGCTAACTAGCTAGCTACTATCTAAAGGAAGAACTGTTAGTCTAACAGATTAAGTTGCTAGATCATTATTACTATGATAACAGTAGCCTGTTGACTTTATATTTATTTTATGTACATAATTTACTTAGAATTTGAATTCCTTGTGTATATAGTTCTTGCTGAGTCGTTTTTATTTTACTGTTTATTAAAATGTTTTTCCCTCATGCAAGACAATGAATTCTTTTCATTCTTGTGTGTAGTGTAGGTGAAGGGCCCCTGACTAACTCACATACGGTTCGCAAATATTCAGAAATGGCCCTGTTCACATTCATTACAAACGTGACTGTGTCTGTAACACGACTGCTGATGACGTATACTGGACTGAAATGGGCTAGAATAAATCAACCCAACCTAAGATGCAATCTACGTGGTGTGTTACACTGTGTAATCACTGGGCATGACTGTCACTGATTAGCTGCATGAATCTACAGCTCTGGGCTGGTTACAGTTAGTCCACTGCCTCGCTTCATACCATACTGTGTGTTTCCCTTATGACTGCTTGTAGTGCTATTGCACTTGGCTTCACAAAAAGACAAAAGAATACGCTTTAAAACAAATAACTACAAATAAGACAATGTGGGCACCTAAAAGGAAACCTTATACTGATTTTTATATCTGTGAAAGACATGAGGCTTAGCCCTCCTAGCCTATTGATATGAGCCGCCGCTGTGCATGTGCATGTATACTAACACACATAAACCTTATATACACTGACAGGCAAACAGAGACATGCCTGTTTATGTGCCAAAGTGAATATCCTCATTATAAATATGTCCACAAATACAGTTATGCCATCAAGATGTCACTTAAAGACAGGAATCATACACAACATTCACAGTACACTCTACTTTACCCACTTTTTAGTGACTAAATGACTAATATCTTAATGCACCTTCATTAATAACAACATAAATATATGAAAGAATAGTATATAATTATGTAATAGCTTTTCAACAAATCTCTTGAAGCCAGAATGAAGGTAATGAGATAAATCACCTCTTTATTATAGTCTCTATTACAACAAAATGCCAACCCTATTCCTGTACATATCAGCCTTTTTAAAATAATAATTAACAGGGCTGACATTTTTTATCCTACGTTATATGATGGTCTTGTGAAGGTTTACATGCATTTTTCAAACAAAAATGTAAATAGAAAATGTATGAAATCTTTCGATATCTTCCAAAATATAGGGTAACAGAGTTTAATTGTATGAATTATCAGAGTTTACGGACAATAAAATATTATAAATATGATGGAACACTTACTTGCTCTTTACAGTTGAATTCCTCTGAGGGAAATAATGTAACTTTCTCAAAATTACAAGACCTTTATAAAACAAACAAACAAACAAATGGAAAACAAGACTTGAAATGAAAGAATGTTCAACAAAGTAACAGAATTGACATCAAACTTGGGTACAAACCTATTCTAAATATATTTTAATATTAAAATTATTAGGAAACTATGAGGAAATACATTATGAAAGAATCAGGGCAAGTCAATGATTACACAATAACTACTGACCTTTTATATTATTCATATGTTTTCATAGTTTTTATTCATTTTATTATTAACATTTTAAAAGTGCTTGATTTAGCAATTCATTTAATATATTTTAAAGTGACTCTAAGCTCAAAACTGTACTTTATTACAGGAAATACACTTGAATTTATATTAGACATTAACTCTAACTCTAATTTCGGAAATTATATCTAACATATGTATGTATACACACACACACACACACACACACACACACTTTATTTATTTATTATATCTATTATATATAATAAATATATATTACAGGGTTACTGCTGGGGATTAAAAGTCACCGATAATGATCCATTTTTTAAAATTTATTTTTAATAATCCTCCTCTAGGTTGTAGCTTTAAAATCACGTCACGTGGCTTTGTGTTGCGTCTCAAAAACCGTTCCTAAGGGCTCTTGTTTCACCCGGAAGTATTTGGAGAACTTTAACTCAGCAGCAGGTCCGCGTTCAACAAAGGACCGTTTGAAACCGAAAACATGGCTTTGGATGTCAAGTCCAGAGCTAAACGATATGAAAAGCTGGACTTTCTCGGAGAGGGTCAGGTAAATTCCATCGTTAGGAGAAGTATGTGCTTAATTTGCTTTCTAAAGTGGCCCTCGTGCGAATATAGCAGTGAAATTGTGTGGATTAGACATCATTAGCTTAGCAACGTAGCCACATCATAAACACCAGCGCAGGCTTCTGATCCAGTTCCATAGATCAGCTCTGGAGAGTCAGCACTCATGCTCTCATCCTTATCACTCCTTCATGAAGTCCTGCAGTGTAGCCTGAGGTCATCTGTTCAGGAACAGAGCAGCTTTATAACTGGTAGGATGTTAGAATCCGAATCAGAAAGAGCTTTATTGCCAGGTATGTTTACACATACGACGAATTTGTTTTAGTGACAGAAGCTCCACAGTGCAACAGAGTGACAGTGACAAGACAAGACACAGATAATAAAAAGAATAATATACAAATAGACAACGTACAAAATAGCAAAAACACAATATACAAAATAGACAATTTTGTATGTACAGGTATGTTATGTGCAAATTTGAAAAGTAAATAAGTATGTGTGTGAAGTAAATAACTGTATGATAGTGTTGTGTGTTCCACGGAGGAATGAACACGTAAAGCGTAGGGCTTTGCGGTTTGACATTTTCAAGGTATGAAAATCTAGTCTAAAAATATCACGGTATTAGTCAATCATTTAAAACACACAAGCTGGTGGTAAAAAAAAACCTATATATTGTACAGAAGTGTCTCTGAACATCACCATATTATATATATATATATATATATATATATATATATATATATATATATATTAGTGTGTGTGTGTGTGTGTGTGTGTGTGTGTGTGTGTGTGTGTACAATAGACATAGACATGACATACATGGTGGTAGTATTTTTTTCTAAATCTGATCTTATCCAACTTCATGTGTGCACATAATATCATTCAAGTATATTCTTGTTTTATTCATACATGTTAAGAATAACATTTCTTTATTTCTTTTCACACAAACATAACATATGATGATATAATTAATTTTACACAAGCTTCACACATAAGCCACATCCATGAATAAGAATTTATACTATTGCGGATATCAACCGCCCTTACTAATTAATTATACTTCTTTGTACAGATGTGTCTTTAAACATCACTGTATAATATAAATATATATATCCCCATACATACATACATACATACAGTGATGTTAAAAGACACTTCTGTACAATTTGTAGGGTTTTATTTTTCTTTTTTTTTTAACCACCTGCTTGTGTGTTTAACCTCTGTGTGTGTGTGTGTGTGTGTGTGTGTGTGTGTGTATATGTATATATATAGGTTAAAAATCCCCTGTTTATTTTTCTTTTTCATAAATTCTCTTACGATGGACCTAATTTTTCAAGCTGGATGAATAGATTTATTCGTAAATCATTCATACAAGCGTTTACACAAGAAATCTGGTATTCATGAAAATCCTGTACATCCACAACACTGTTCTTATCCTACTCGTGCTCCAGAGTGTGCACTGCAAAAAAAATGACTGTAGCTTTTACAGTAATTTACTGGCAACCTGGGTTGCCAATGAAGTATTGTAAAATTTACAGTAAACAACTGTAAAACATATTTACAATAAAGTACTGTAATAGTATAAAATAACACATAACCCAGTATGTTGATGCAGGATACAGCTGAGCTGAAGGGTCTTACTCAAAGATCCAATCAAGGCAGTTTGATGGTGCTGGGATTCGAACATCAGCCAAAAGAGCAAGTGTGCTTGGTTATGAGACATTTTATACAACATTAAGATATTACAGCACTTTACTGTAAATATATTTTACAGTTGTTTACTGTAAATTTTACAGTTGCATTGCCAGTAAATTCCTGTAAAATGTACAGCAATTTATTATTAATTTATTAAGAAGACTAACGAATGTAAACCTCGACTTGATGGACTTCAAATCATATAACTTGCAGGGATTACTGCACTTTTATATATGGAATATACTGTTGAGTTTAAACTGCTTATTTTTATTTTATTTTATTTTATTTCAGTATTTAGCAGATGCCCTTATCCAGGGTGACTTATAGAAATGCTTTGGAGTCTCTATCAAAAAACACTTCCTCATGGTGGTTCACTAGGTCAGGGACTAAGAGTACCATCGAGAACATTTTGTGAAAATCTGTGAAAATATTATTAATTAAAGAATATGAAAAATAAAGAAAGCGAGCCAACACAAACCCATAAATAAAGGCAAATAATCAATCAGTTATGACAAAAGAAATATGTGTGTCAGGATTGTTGTTAGAAGCTGAATGAGAGAATGTCTGTGAAGAACAGCTACTGAAAAAAAAACACAGTTAGACCATAATGAATATGCTTGTTTTTTTTGTTTGGTTGTTTTTTTTTTGTTTGTTTGTTTGTTTCCATTATTTACTTGCCATTTTTTGGACACTATTTCACTGTTTAGATTAAATCCATTTACGAATAATAAAATGATCAGAAATAGCTTGTTTCCTATCAGTGTGTTTTTGCATAACAGTGCCTGGTGTTCTGTGTCTTTTGCAGTTTGCCACAGTTTACAAGGCGAGAGACAAAATTAAAAATACCATTGTTGCGATTAAAAAGGTAAGAAGATTAATAATGACATTAATGGCTATGTGAATGTCTTTACTTTAAGTCTCACTGTAGTCAGGAAAAGGTCAGTCAGAGCAGTAAGACTCGGTGCAAAACAGTTTTTGCAAGACTAATAACAAAGCCGTCACCTGACTGTGACCTCAGGGTCGCTTGTCTGTCCTCCAATTTCTTGTAGAACCACGATTACATACATAATCTTTTTTTCTTTTTGTATTGTGTTCCTGAACAGCAGGGTGGTTTCCTTTGTGACGACTGTATATCAACATCATTATCAGAGCACAGAACATTTCCTGATAATGCACCCGGCCACACAGTAATGTACAGCACCCAAAAATCCTGTTACTGTACTTAAGGATTAAGGATGAGAAGCACTCAAGTGCTGATCCTGTTCTCTATTGAGGATGAGAATCTCTCAAACTCCCCATATGGCGTGCAACATTTAATCTGTAAAATCTGGAGGTAAACACTGAGCTCCATGTTGCTTCACAAATGTTCAAAAGCGGTGCATGGCTTAGTGCTGCCAAGTGAAAGAGAAATCAACTGACTCGTTAATAATTCACTTTTAGTCCTAGATAGGCTTGTGCCTATATTATATTAACAATATTATAGTCCCTACATGATATTTCACTTCCACGATATCCAGTGACGTTTATTGATGATTATACCATATTACCAGACCTGCCAATTATTACATATTTTGCTCCGCAAAAACATCAGAGTACGGTTATGTTAGAGATTAAAGGGTTACTGTTGAAGTGCATTGCATTATGAGTATTGTAGTTTGGGATGGAGTGTATGTTAGCCACAGAGAAAGGCTATCCTTATTTTTATTCCAGTATCCTGCATCTTTTTTCTTTTGTTTTTGTCTGTGGAAGTAAAACTGACTGGGAAACTGCTACCCATTCAACATTTGGCTCATATATGCTGCCTATGTTCCAGTGCAGTAATGGTACTCAGTGTTCCCCTTCAAAGGGGCTGAGGCTTCTGCCTGTTTCTGTTTCTGCTGCAACAACCCAGCAATGGAGTATACCTTTTCTTTTTATAGGCTCAGCAGCTGTGTCTGCGGTTCACTTTACTCCTTCTGCACCTGCGTCCGAACAAGGAACATGAATAGTCTGCAGTATTCCCATAGCCTGAGATGTGCACTTCACGCCTCACTATTAGCATTATGATGCAAGTGCTTGTCGAAGATGCTCCGGTCCTAAAAAATTTTGGCACTGAGCATGTCCATCATCCAACTCTTTAGGTTCCTGGAATAATGAACAGCTTGCCATTCTGCCCTGAATTACAAAAAAAAATTGTAATTATGACATGATTCTGGTTATTCTGTATCTGCAGTGCCCACACTGCTACATGCTGGTAAAAATAATAGGCCATGTATCTGTTCTAATGACAGTCAAATGTTGAGAATGAAAAAAAAAAATAGTCAGTAATTGCTGTCACTGTCAAGACACACTCATTTGATGGACCCGATTTAGCAATAAGAAAATTAGGATTATTAGAAAGAAACAAAGGATTTGAGCTGTTTATTTTAACGTCTTTGAATCCACTTCCTCAACTACTCAGCAAGATGAGAGTGGGAAAGAGGACGAATGTGACATTCCAGGGTCCTTTTACAGGGGGTCACAGTCAAGAGGTGACAGCTTTGTACTTGGCAAAGAAATGATCACATGGGACATCCACTAGTTCTGAAGGAATGTAAGGAAGTACAAAGTCACAAACAAAGTGTGGAAGAAATCTTAACTGGAAAAAACTACCAGAGAGGGTCACAAATATCTAAAACAAACCGAAAAATTCTTTCTACTATTGATCTATTAGTAATATTTTAACCAACACTTTTTGATAATTTTTGTTACTTACGATAACAAAGGAAAATGCAACAACCCTTACTTACATTACATGTTTTGTTGGCATTATCATTTTGGAGTAAAGGTATGCAAACATTCACACAACTGTACATTGCTGATAAAAGTCTTGACTTTGGGTAATGGGAGACTAATAAGCTTTCAGTAATAATCCCTGAATCTTGAATATTGTCCTGGAGTAAAGTCACATACAGAGTGATCCATGGGCATGGTGAGAGAATAATTTACAATGTTACATGATTGTTTTTTTATTCCCAAACAGATTAAAGTCGGACACAGAACTGAGGCAAAAGATGGTTTGTGCACAGAGCTAAATTATCTGCTTCAAATACTAATCTCATAGTTTTGTTTTTCCCTCCTATAATGTTACTCAATTCTGGCCTTTCAGGAATCAACAGAACAGCCCTCAGAGAAATCAAGCTGCTGCAGGAGTTGAGTCATCCAAATATTATTGGAGTAAGTGCATGTATAAGTATTTAGTGACACCCAAATTATATAAGGAATAAAACACCACAGGGCTTACTGTTATAGGACAATGATCCATGCCCTGGTGGTGTGATACAGACCTCCATGAGGCAGAGTTACTGTTACCACTCCCACGCTGATTATTTTCCAATAACGGCATGTGCCAAAGTGTTTATTACATCTTATAACACGGTGATTTGCCATTGATTACAATTAAGTTTATTAAAGAATGACATGTCAAGCTTTTTAACCGTTTACATTTAATTTTATCGAAGTTCCGCAAGACAAATTAGTTCCTGTTATCACTTACATTATAGCAGCAATAAAGTGTTATTTCCTCAACAGCCTGTATTTTTTTCTGTATCTTTAAAGTTAATAAGACAAAATTGTCTTTTTGAATTTGTCAAATTGGAAAGTGCAGTCTTCTATCCTGAAGACTTTCCCTTGCAGCCTTCTTCTATAAAAGTTACGTAAATGTCTCCTAACAGAAAGCTTCAGCTTTAAATTTATCCTTAGATTATGTGGAGCATCATACACAGTCCCATTGCATACAGTCCTGACTATAGAAATAACAACATGTTAGAACAGGTATATTAACATAAACCATAAATGTTACAGCCAGAATTATTGTCAGAGCTGTGTTGTTATAGAAAATCAACACCTACTGACCAGTCCGAGTCAAGAATTCAGCAGTGCTGTGGTATAGACATATCATATCAAGGCTCCTGGGTATTTTTTTTTTTTTATTTTTTTTTGATGATGTAGTTTGGTATAGTATGTATTACATTACCTGCATTTTTACTTACAAAGCCTCATAATCTTTTCATATTTTTGCAGCTCCTTGATGCGTTTGGACACAAATCCAACATTAGCCTTGTGTTTGACTACATGGAGACTGACCTGGAGGTAAACAATACATTTTTTCAGCCAATTTCCCTTTGCATGCCAACTACTTAGGAAGCCTAAACATCTCTGATTCTACTATAATCATATTATCAGAAAGTGGCCCTCTCAGACTTCAGCCTGAGTCTTAATTGGATTTTAGGAGCAGCAAGCAAAAGCAGAGTGCAGGAAAGGCAAATACTTTCTTAATAGCACTTTAAAAATCAATGTAGCCACCTTTATCAGTTCAGCTAAGTCATTATTATGAATCTGGAGGAAAGAGTCTAAAAGCAGCCAAGTGACGTGATTGCAAAATATAACGTTTATTTTTAACCAGTTGTTCATAGAAAATAGTGTGAGGACAACATTTTGCCACTTTTTGTTGAAGGAGGGTTTATTATGAAGGTTATTTACTTTCCAGTTGGTAGATCTCTTTGTATTTATGAAAGTATCGGTTTGGTTTTACATTATTTTGTGGGTAAAAAAACTACTTTCACGAATTTTTATTATGGGTAGTGTACTGAATTACTGAATCACTGTCTTATTTTATTTGTAGACTAATAAATCTTAGAATTGCACATTGTACAGTATCAGTATGCTGTTCAAAATTTTTCCTTGACGCAATTTTTTAAAATTTAAATTATACAGTATATAATGGTTACTAATCATAAGTCGTAGTAGTTACCAGGTAACATCCAGGTCTATGAAAACGTTCTCGTTTACTATGTTGTACTTATTCGTAATAGAGAACATTTTAGCTTTTTCTAATGGAACCAGTTTATAAATTTGAATATCAGAATATCATCGAATGCTTCTCTGTTTCAGGTTATCATAAAGGACACGAGTCTTGTACTGACGCCAGCCAACATTAAAGCCTACATCCTGATGACACTGCAGGGTCTGGAGTACTTGCACCATCACTGGATCCTACACAGGGTCAGCACAAAAGTTTATTAAAACTCCGTTATACACCATTGCACTGTTGAATTCTCGAATCTGATTGGTCAGAAGGTGTTGATTCATTTTCTATAACATCAGCTCTGACAATAGTGTCAGCATTCAATTACAGGTTTATATTATTGCGTTCATTCTATACGAGGAACTTGTCTGGTGGACACTGCGCACATTCCTGCATACTAATAAAAACATATCAAAAATGTTGTATACCATATAAAATCATTTATACCTCCGCATGTTTGAATGCTCGAATCTGATTGGTCAGAATGTGTGTTATTTTTGTATAAAAGCGCAGGTAATTCTGGCTGTAGCATGAACAATAAGTCAATATTAATGTGCTCATTCTAATACGTTATTGTTTCTATAGTAACAGTTCATACACAGGGACTTTTTAAATAACATTTTTGGAAGGAGTCTCCAGTGTCACAATTGTGACAGTCAGAGATAAGGCTGTTCCACTGAGTTTCCCAGCAGCAGAAAGTCTTTAGGAGAGAGAACCTTGTGCTGTGTGGTGTCTCAGTAACAAGCTGTTTTTTTGCCTTACTAACTTCAAGAGAGAGAAAACAGGAGAGGCTGGTGAGGGAACAACAGGGACTAACTTGCTTTGCAGATGTTCCACAACATCAAATGTGGCTATAAATTGATAAAATGTGTGAGATGTCACTTCTTAAAAAAAATAATTCTAATCATTGGAAAGCTGCAGTAGTATAAGAGTAATAAAACACTTTGGGACGTGCTGTTATAAGATAATAATCAACTTCAGGGTAGTAACTCGCTCTCCTTCATGTCACGCCACATCGTACCACCCCATCACTGATTATTTTCCTATAACAGCATACCCTGTCATGTTTCATTACTTACTTGGTTGATTTTTCTCTCACAATCTCCCAGTTATACCATACACTTTTGCAATGAGCCACTTTTGTAACTATTCCTGTCTGCTTTTCCAGGATTTGAAGCCAAATAATTTACTGCTCGATGAATCTGGAGTTCTGAAACTAGCTGATTTTGGATTGGCAAAAGCCTTTGGAAGTCCTAACAGAGTTTATACACATCAAGTAGTGACCAGGTATACACTTGACCAAGTCAGGTTTCTAAAATTAACGAGAAAATTTCTTATTTATTTTATAAAGAGACCCATCTTTACTTCCACACTGACATATGTGAAGACAGCATTTTAATTAAACTGTATATATGTCTATATCTATACTGCCAGTAAAGTTAAATAGAATCACGTCATGTTAATCTTGTTTCAGATGGTACCGTGCCCCAGAGCTGCTCTTCGGGGCCAGGATGTATGGGGTGGGAGTGGACATGTGGGCGGTAGGCTGCATCCTTGCAGAACTCCTACTCCGAGTAAGTCACATGGCGTTTATGGACGTTCTTGTTCTTATGTGCCTTATCCATGTGGCTCATCACAAATATTAGAGATGGGTGTCCTTACTTATGCTAAACAGACAAATATTAAACCTACAGAGGTTCACCAACTCAATATATCTCCCATCTCAGTGTTCACATGACCCCTGTATGATAAATTTTAGTTTTAAATGTAATTTATAGTAGACATAAAGGATAACATTATAACTAAACTGTGGAGTTGATATTGTCATGGAAAGCGAGTTACAACATATGTCTTGGCATGATGGATGCTTGCATTATAACCTGAATTTTACATAATGATTATATAATTACATCTGGACCCACTTCTAATATTTAATAATTTATAAGGGTAACTGTATTAATTGAATCCTGATGGGATTTAATAAATAATTACTGAAATGCATTGTAAAAGCAAATTTTAATGCTTCCATTCAGTCTGAACAGCATTGTAAGATGAGCGCTTACAGCATGAGGTTTTTGAGTACAGTAATTAAAATGAAATAGGCAGAGCTTTTGCATAAGCAGAGAAAAAAAATTTATTATTATTTATAATATATTTATTTATTATTTACATAATTCAAGATTCAAGAAGATTCAGGAGCTTTAGTTGTACAATGAACATCTTAGATTGCACATTCACATGGATGATGCATTACGGCATAAAACAGGAAATCTGAAAATCGTTCAGACATAAATAACAGTAGTGGTTAAAATATACAATAAATAGGTCGTATTTACATGAGGTGAGGTATTTTGCAACTTAAGGTAATGTGCTAATTAATTTCTAGCATGAGAGAAATAAAAAATAAATAATCATAATAAATAATCAAGTCATTTGATGGTGCTATTCATGTCATTATATAATATGTGTGTTTGTGAATATATATATATATATATCTAAACATATATGCTTAGCAGGTGTTTTATTCAGTGTATTAAATTGATCATTTATGTTGTAAGGTTCCCTTTCTGGCTGGAGATTCTGACCTGGATCAGCTGACAAAGATATTTGAAGCCCTTGGGACTCCAACAGAAGACACTTGGCCTGTAAATGCATTTAGACATTACTGTGCTACACTGTATGACCAAATGTTTGTGGACAGCTGACCATCATACACATATGTGGCTCTTCCCCAAACCATTGCCATAAAGTTCGAAGCACACAATTATATATAATGTCTTTGTATGCTGTAGAATTAAAAAAATATTTTCACTGTAACTAAGAAGCCCAAACCTGTTCCAGCCTGACAGTGCCCTGTGCATAAAACAAAGTCCATGAAGACATGGTTTGCCAAGATTGTAATGGAAGAACTCAAGTGGCCTTTGGGATAAATTGGAACACTGACTGTACCCCAGGTTTCCTCACTCGACATCAGTGCCTGATCTCACTAATGCTTTTGTGGCTGAATGAGCACAAATCCCCACAGCCATGTTACAAGATCCAGTGGAAAGCCTTCCGAGAAGAGTGGAGCTTATTATAACAGCAAAGGGAGACTAAATCTGGAATTGGATGATGGTCAGGTGTCCACAAACTTTTGGCCATATAGTCTATTTTTCTCCTAAAAATGGATTTCAATAACAAATATCAAACATAGACTAAATGCTTGACTGCGTTTGTTTGTTCTAAGGGTATGACCAGTCTCCCAGATTATGTCTCATTTAAACTGTTTCCTGGAACACCTTTGGAGCACATTTTCAGTGCAGCGAGCGATGACCTTTTGGAGCTCCTGAAGGGCCTGTTTACCTTTAATCCCTGCACACGCCTCACAGCCTCAAAGGTAACTAGCACAGAGCAGCTTTCATTTGTCAGATTAAGACAAGCTCTAAATTATAGTGTCCAGTGACCTCATTTATATAACTGTGCATAAGATGTCCCCGAGTGCACACTACATGACTTTTGAAAATGTCAGAATCGCCAACGTGTTCACACTACATGACTCTAATCATTTGCAATCACATGTTTGGTGGATGTTGGGATGTGCACACTATACAGTCACTCACAGATGAGGCCAATTTTTTGGAAAACCATTACCCAATTTTTCACCTGGAGAGATCCCAGCCGAAGGGTGCATGATCGCCAAATCCCACTTTCTCAAGAAAATAAAAAGTGACTTGGTTAGCATGCTTTAAGGAAACAAGAAAGAAGGGGGATAAAATGTTGAGGAAATATTGGTTGGGAAGATACAGGCAATGAGGATTGTCTGTTCTGCAAAGAGAATGGGAGGTAGTAGAAAAAGAAAAAGGTAGATTTATTTTACAGGAATCATGTTGTCCTTGTTTCTAATTTGTTGTTCCTAACAACCATTTTGGTATGCCATGCCAAATAACCTCTTATAGAAGCATTATTATTGTGTTTACATTTTGCTCTCACGCTTCCGCACAAATAGATGGATGAAAAACTGGATTCAGGGGTCTGCTGCGCATGAGGGCAGATTTGCTCTCAAAAATTAGATTTTCCTCTCTGGTTTTAACTGGCTGTTTCTCGTCGTTTTGCTACTAGTCGCAGTGGGGTTCACACATGATTAATCAAACATGCTTGAAAATATCAGAGCCTTGCTGATCGCCAGCAGACTAAAAAATTGTCACTACCAAAATGATTCTGGAAAATTGAGGCTTAAATCATGTAGTGTGTACTGTGCTTAAATAAAAGTTTGCATATACACTAAGAAGAAAGTTTGTACACGTTTGAAATCCCAGGCCCGTGTTCTCAAAACATTAAGGCTACAAGTAGCTTCTAAACTATAAACTATAGATTATTTATCTGAAAATTATTACTTACTATAAAGATTTGAAATAATTTTTCAGGATAAGAGCCAGAGAACTCATATTTATTAAGACCAAATCACATGCAATAGAACAATGATGCAGTTTCTCTGAAGACAAAAAGCTTTTAAAAACGGTAAACTGTAACTTTTCAGAAAGCTTTAAAAATGCCGTAACATCACGGTTTAGACAGCTTTCTGATACTCGGACACAGGAAACTTGCAGTGATGCAGCACACGTGAGCTGGAAATGTCACCTGTGAGTAAGAGTGGTCGATATGACAAAAATACCAAATCACAAAACAATCGGGTTGCATTAAAAAAAAACTAAATTTGGTTATACTATTATTTACTTTCTATCAAAATAAATTTAAAAAAAAAAGAAAAGAAAAGAAAAAAATCTGTAACAAATTTACCATTTTACAATTAATTATTAATTAGTGATTAATGATTCCCTACATTTTAAATCAGCTGCTTCCAACCAGTTTGTAAACTTTACTTGAAAAATAATATTTAAAAAAAATCAAATCTTAGAAAAGTGTATTGACATATACTGTTGATGTTGTGACATATCATGAGATTCAAACATATTTGAGTAGCCTTTCCTTTTTTTTTTTTTTTTAATAAATAAGAATATGAAATCAGTGGTACTTTCTCACTTATCTCAAGTCTGCAAATATGAATTGATTTAATCAGTGAACTTGTCGAAATACATTGAAGAAACATGCTGTCATTTGTAGTAAAGGGAACAATCCTTTAGTAAGAGTTCCTTCCAGTAGTTTTGTGTAGAAACAGTCAGCTAGGAGCTTTTAATGGAATTCCTAGAAGAGATGTGTTGCGAACATGGCCCCTAATTTGTAAAACAGTGAATACACACTCCTCTGTAGTTTCACCTTTATAAGTCACAAATGAGCTTATTAATCTAACAAATTAGCGCTGCAAACGGTTTAGAAATAGTGAATGAACCACGCACAATTAATATTTCTATGCAACATGAAATGTTCATTGTGTGAAGCTGCATCTCTGGATGGTGAGATTAAAAAAAATGATGTCAGCTATAAGAAGAATGAAATTACATGATGGGAAGAAGTCGATTACTACACACACCGAGTGAAAGTGTCACTGATTGCGATGAGTTCACACCAGAGCTCACTCTTTCCCTGGAGGAATGAAGAGCCTCCAAAATTAAAAAGAGAATCCATTTATCCTGCATCATTACGCAGTGGATTTGCATTTACATCCTGCTAGTTTAGCACCTTCACCTTCATCACTCTACATGAATACTGACACGTGTGTGTGTGCGTATGTGGATGTGTGCACCGTTTATAAATGTGGCTCCTGAATCTTTAAGGTACTTTTTTTTAACAACAAAAGGTGGTTAGTGAATAGAGAGTTGAGAGTAAAGCACGTGTCTTTGTGTTATTTTGGTGTATGATTGAATCCCACTTATGTGTGCATAAGTATTTACACAGTCACACAGCATTCACACAGTTTTTCTGAACGTATATCGTAGGCACTGAAGATGCAATATTTCAGCCAGAAACCAGCGCCTACCCCAGGCCCTCAGCTTCCCCGGCCTAACTGCTCAGCAGAAGCTCTAAAAGAAAAAGAAAATCTAGCCATCGGCATTAAAAGAAAACGTGATGGTATTGAACAAGGTGAGAACGCATGCAATTGCTTAAAAGGTTTGTTTTTATATAAAACATTTATCTGTCTGTAATATAAGGATTAAAGTAGCTTTAGAACATTATTGTCAGGTAGCACGTCTAAGTATATCAATAAGAAACATGACATAGTACCCCAGCGTTGTTGAATTCTCAAATCTGATTGGTCAGAAGGTGTTGATCAATTTTCTACTGTTATTGTTTCAGTAGGAACAATATGGCTGACACACAACATAATATAAGACTTAAAAATGAACAGATTTTGTTATTTAATAAAGAAAACCACATAATCATTGACATAGTGAAGGTTTCTATAAGGAGATGTTTACCTAACGTTTAGAGAAGGGAGTTTCCAGTGTCAGTGCTTGTAATGGTCAGTAAGTCCAATGTCCAATCATCTTCAATGACTGATTTTCTCTTATTTATTCTTTAGGCACCCTGAAGAAAAAGTTGGTGTTTTAGGTGATGTGGTTTGGAAATTCTTGCCTGGTTTTGAGCCATGTGACCTCGACAGCTGCTGCAGACATCCACTAATAAATAATACATTGGTCAACCTTTCATATAACTAATTGTGACTGCTGGAACGGCATATTTATGTTGATTCGATTCGATCTTTTTTTTTTTTTTTCAGTTATTTTTATACGCAAGGTATGTAAATAAATTATGGTGATATCATGCTGGTTTTGTGTATTGATCGAAGTTTTAAGTTTGTGTTTCAAAGTTTTCAAAGTCAGTAGCTTCCTTCATTTAACAGATTTGTGTACATAGCTTTCAAGAAACTCTCATCTTGAACAATGTATTATTTTGAGATACGAAGTGATCATTTTAAGAAATATTCTTGTTACTCTGACTTGGGGAAGGTTTTTTTTTTTTTTCTTCAGATGTGAGATTTGATATCCAGCAAAATTAGATTTGTCTTTTGCATCTCACATGCTTCATGATCCAGTCTGTGTTCCAGGGAAAAGTAGGCTTGCCTATTGTTGGTTACTTTTACATTTATTTATGAGAGGTTTATCTAAAATTACTTTCAGTTGAGGGTTAATGACATTGCTCAAAGATTTGAACTCTCAGCCTTCAGATCAGTAGCCCAGGAACTTCTGAGCCACCAAAAGATGTGTCATTCCAGATGAATGTCTTTAAATCATTTTCTTTAATAACTACTAATGGATTTGTAGAATGGAATGCCCCAGTTCTCAGAAGGTAAAAGTCTTCTCAATGTAATCCAGTCATTTGGAACTGAGATGACGGAAACTCAAAAAGGGCAACAACAGCAGTGTGTTTATTTGCAAATCTGACAAGGTTTATTAGACAATATTAAAATACAAGGAAATAAGAGAAGTATTTAAAGATGCAAGGAAATAAATTCAACAGAATAATAGTTGTGACTGCAGCAGACCACAGCGCTTCCATATCACGTGCACTGACAAAAAACTTCCGCAGAGACGTTCACACTCGATTACACATCAAGGGGAAAACTCACTGCGAACCCAAAGCGAAGTGATCACTCGAATAAACCATTACAAATTATCCCTCACCTCATTACAGCCAGCCGCCTATTAAAGGACCAGAACCCTGCTGTCACCTGCAAGTCGGAAACAAAACAAAACTAAAAAAAAAAAGAAAAGAGAAAACACAATATATCACAATCAATCCAGTCACTCAACACTTCAGGACAAAAGAGCCAAATTCACATTCAAGTCATCTCTTATAACAACCCACTAAGCCACTAAAATTCTCAATAAAATAAACAGCAATCATGCATCACGTGAAAAGAAAATTCATGATAATTCATGATTGCCATATATTTACAATAATTAAAACATTTAAAACTTATATAACCAAATTACACACACACAAAAAAAATACTCCAATATAAAAAAGCTTAAAAACAAGTACTTTAATAATTAAAATAAGATCAGTATCTGTACCATTAAATAATTAATTAAACCTGCTTAATTCTTTGTGGCACCAATCAACATATGTCCCATGAAGACACTAAAACAGAAAAGAAACATCTGTTAAAACTAATTTAACCATCTCACTGTTGCCATTATGGATCTCAACTCTGTACACAAAACTAATCTTCTCATTTGCTGTTACCCAGCCTTGAAAACAGCCCACAGCTTCTCCCACACAGCACATGGAACCACAAAGAGGAAGTCCAACCAAGTCTATTTCCTCTTTATAGTGCCTGGAATAATGGGGTTTGTAGTCCAAAATAATTTGTAGTTCTAAACCCAGAGAAAATGTAGTCCCTACCTTCTATCCCATTACATCAAGTAGGACTCAAACCCAATTCAATTTTGTTTGTATAGGAATTTTAGCAATAGACACTGTCATAAAGCAGCTTCCTGATGTAGATTTAGGTTCCTAATGAGTAAGCCAAAGTGACAATGGTAAGGAAAGACTCCTCAAGACTATATGAGGAAGAAACCTTGAGAGGAGCCAGACTCAAAATTGAATCCTTCCTCTTCTAGGTGAGACAGGATAGTGGGATTATAAATCCTTCCTCTCCTCCATGCTCTGAAGTGTATTGAAAGGATGATCAGTATGAATATATTGTGAATAAGAGTCCTGATATGAGAACAGGACTGTCTTTATGATCACAGGGACAAGCGCACAGCATGATGGTGTTAGAAACATGATGGTTTGAACACATGTGAATTAGGGTTCCAGTTCTGTTGAATTTTCTTATCTGGAAAATGAAAGAAAAACAGTTTCCTGAAATGTTTGTCACACTACCTGTCATTCATTAGAGTTCATTGCTGGTAGTCATGTAAATATTTCCACACTGATGCATTACTTGGCAGTGAAGCCCTGAGGGTGGTGCTGTTATACACCAGACACCACCTCATCTGCCAGATAAGTGTTGTGCTTGACTCAGTTTCTCATCACACTCTTGTGTGAAGGGCATCCAAAAAGTACACACTACAGTGTGTGTACAGTGTGGTTGGCATCCGGCCATGCCAGCATATCTCTGCATACATTTTTTTGGAATGGGTGGGAATGGGTGAGTCATGAATTTTCTGAACAAAGACAGGACATGCCATCTTTAGACCTAAAATCCCATCACTGCTCCCATGTTAATGTTGAAGCTTTGTGTCTCTTCTGTTCTGTGTCTGACTTTGCTCAGTTCAGTAATGGAGAAAGAAAAGCATTGCAGTGCTTAGATTAATTACACTGTTTTGTATTTCATCAGAAGGAATCATTTCAGAGCAAATAAATATTATCTGCACATTACATAAATGGTGCAGATAATAACACCAGAAAACATCTTGTAAAGTACTTGACCTGGCTGAAGCTTATATGATGCTTTAACATAGTTAACATATGAGTGCATAATGCACTATGGTATGGTAGACAATGACAATATTATTCCCAGTGTGCAATCTGAAACCAGGTAAACAGATTTTATTTCATATAGTACACAATTAAAAGAAGAAAAAAAAACAGCATTGTGCATATAGCATTTACGTAGGCCAATCTCCGCCTGAACTGTATGGCTGAATCCTATTGTGTCTCTATTGAACGTACAGAGCCCTAGATAGGGTGGAGAAGCCGTTCTTTCGTAGCGCACATATAGGGAGCCTGTATAGGGAGCACGCAGGCATTTGGGATCGAGCCCGTGGCTCGGGCAGCTCACCGGTTGTTTATTGTGTGCTGGAGAAGAAGGGAGCGAGTGCGTTGAGAGGGGGGAGCTGAGCTGTGAGCTGTGTGCTGTGGCCAGGATTTTTTTCTCTCTCTCCGAGGACAACATCTGTCCAGAACTCTGACTGTACATGTGAAAGCTGAATCTTTCGGACTGGTTTTAAAGATGTGTACTCCTTGCTGGTTATCTCAGGTGAGTGTCACGACTGTTTTGAACGTGTGTGTGTGTGATTTAGCGCGGTTACGAGCTTCACTCGCTCGCGTTAGTCTGCTGTCAGGGGATTTCTGTTTATTTATTTATTTATTTTTGGACGGTACACCAAACTCTTCTAACTCCTTAGGTGTAGTTATTGTGATTAAACGACGAGGTGAACGTGTTGTCAGTGTTGTAAACGACAGCAGGCGGGGAAAGTTATCTTGTCACACGAATCTTTTGTTCGTATATAGAAAGAAGATGGAGTTGTTGGGTTGTTAGCTAACAGGCTAACAGAAACACAGCAACACCGCTCGTACTGTGGTTAAAAAAACAAAAGCAGTGACCTTGTATTGTATTTCATTCCATTTCATTCCATTTCTCTTCATTTCAGCTACATTGTGTGGGAACTTTGGTTTGCTAAGCTACAGTAACGACTCCAGCTCCAGCATCACCATTACACTGAGTGTACATGTTTACAGCCAGCTGTGTGACTGCAGCTGTCCCAGATAAATGACATCATCAGAAACAACATCCAGTGTTCACTTTCTTCTAAAGGAATAAACACTTCACCATTTATTAAAACCTGCCATTATAATACAACCTTCTGACTCCCTAGCATGGCACGACTTTCAGACTCAGACCTAATTACAGTCCCATGAATCCTTCACTGTCTATAGCTGGATTCAGAAGATATGTCTTTTTGAATTGGCATCATATTCTTCACTATTGCATGCTCTCATTTCCAGCAAGTGAAACCTTATTTCTGTCTGCCACACAAATGGGTCCAAACTGACCAGATTTACACAGGAAGCACAATTAGGCAGCATTTAAGATACGATACAGCTAATCTATGGAAAAAGGAGAACAAAACATTTGTCAACATGGTCTCTAAGACATTCTCAGTGTGCTAATTTCTGCCTTGAGTGGCCCACATTTCCTTGTAGCCCCCTTTTGTGTGTTGCGTGGTCCGCGGGTGGTCTTTTCATTTCCTTGTTGGGTCCATGAGGCTGCTTGTTTGCATAAGATTAGCTGTGGAGAACAGCGGGCTGGCAGGCCTGGCTCATTAAAGCCTAAGCCTGTCAGGAGTCACTGGCCCACAGACGCCGGAGACACTGCTCCACAGGGCATGATAGGATCACCCGCACCTTTTGTGTCTATTCACCTGATGTCTCGGAGACACTTTCCTTTGTAGAATCAGGGAAAGCAAGAGTCTAGAGGTGTCTTTCAGATCCCGAGGAGCTTTTCAGGACGGTTAAAGGGCATGCATACTGATTTGTTTGAATCAGGCGAATGCTTATATTTAAATCCACAAACCACAGGAACAAAAAAAAAAATCCCTGGCTATGATATGATGCATCACAGTTTTTGATGTGGGCCTGCGAGTCATTTAGACTGGACTGGAGACATTACGTCCTCCAAGGTGCATACCTTCCCGTGTCTAGAAAAACAGTCCACGTCTTTTGGGGGTTTTTCTGTAAATTGTGTAAGCATTCTGATGAGATTTTGATTACTTCATGATTCAGACCGAGCGATGTAACCTGTGTGCAACTGAGAGATCTCACTGGCAAGTGAAATTTCAGTGCGTTTTTTAAAGAGATTTTTTTTTTTTAAGTTATAGACTAATAATCGTTGTTTCAGCTACAGATAACGTGGAGTACTGCATGAACGATCATCTAGAGTAGGGGCATTCAACTAAAACTCCTTGCTTACAAGGGCTCTTATATGCGGCTAACATGACTGAGTGGTTAGAAGACGTACCTTTTTACGACTTGACCGTTAGTTCATGGCGACAGATAAGACACATCAGTTTGAAGTGGTTACGTTTTGTTTCGCAGTTGTGCTTCATGTTGCCTCTTTTGACTAGAGCCATGAACTCTGAACAGATGAGGCTTCTGTTTTGAACATGAAGCAGAGAACAAATGCACACTTTTCTGTCTAATTGTCTTTAAACATTCCGCTTTTGCTGAAAAAACTAGATTCATTGAACTACGTCTGTTTTTTTTTTAACCCATACACCAATCACTTCTGATACAGTATTTTTTTTTTTTTACTTGCTCCAGACCACATTAGAGCAGTTGATTACTCCGTTCTAGACTTTTAGCAATTGCTATTACAATTAGCAGATCTTCACTTCAGTTAAGCAGTAGATAGTTTCGATATTATTTTATTAGGATTATTCTCAGTGTTGTGATCTGATTGGTTGATGAAACACGGTGAAATGTTCCTCAGCACTTTAGTATAAGATGGCAGGATTGGTGGCAATATTACATTTTATTATTACAGCCCTATCATATATTTTGTAGTATATTGTATGACCGAATGTCACTGGTCACAGATGTGTGAGTGTGTAAAGTATTTAGGTTAGGTTAAGTCTTTTTATATAGATGGGATTATGGCTGTATGATCCATACATTATCTTACAGTAGTAGTAGTAGTAGTAGCACCTCTGCAGCAGTGGTGTGGGAAAGCGTTGTGGGAAGTGCTATCTGTTGTCAGCCTGCTGTGGATTTCACACACATTATCACCTCTCATCTATGCGAGAAGTCACAGATTGAACTGCTGCTGAAGGAAAATTGTTTACCCTTTTACTGTCTTTCCCCCGTCTTGCTCCTCATTTGCAAATGAAAAAGCCAATTCCTTCATCAGACAAACAATTGCAGGCCAAACTCCACCTATCCATCCATCCATCAACGTCTTTAACCCACTGATCTGAGTCTGAAGTTGGTTGTTTGAATGTTTGGTGTAACTATGGTCTCAGAAACAGAGAATAGTGTGTGTGCTGTGTGTAAACAGTGAAGTAATACGTTTTGGCCGAGCTGTACCCGTTCCCAGATAGCACGTCAGTGAAGTTTTTGTTTCAGTACTACGTTAAATGTTTCCACGTTATGGCAGTGGAAGTAGTGTGCTTGGGGATAGTTACTAATAAAGAAATTTTAGTTCGTGTGTGGTTTGTGTTTAGGCCATTCTTTCCAAGGGTTTGTTTAATGAGTGGCATCTTGTCTTGAATGGCAAGTAAGTGACTGTTTTGAGTCATTTCGAAGGGATTTGTCACTACTGTTACTTCTAGGCATGAGATGATACACGAAAGCCATGATAAGAGAGCTATCCTGATACAGTCTTC
Organism: Pangasianodon hypophthalmus; assembly: GCF_027358585.1. Classification (NCBI taxonomy): domain Eukaryota; kingdom Metazoa; phylum Chordata; class Actinopteri; order Siluriformes; family Pangasiidae; genus Pangasianodon; species Pangasianodon hypophthalmus. The sequence goes on along the minus strand of NC_069733.1, from coordinate 8,029,910 downwards.
ATGAGACAGTGTTGACATTAAAAAAATATTTAAATGTAAGTATTTTGTCATGACAACAAATCAAACCACTGCAATATCTGTGCATTATATTGTAAGAAAAGTAGATCAGGATTTATAATATAAAGTGTAATTTTCCCGTATTATTGACGTTATTTTAATCTTTTTCAGCGTCGTAAATGTATTTCATGCCAACATTATTAATATGGAAAGATTGTTGGATGGAAGATTGTGCCTCAGAATGCTTCCTTCTGATTAGCTCAACTTTTTGGACTATTAAGTAAGCGTGCTCTGAAGCAGTTAGGTTCCCACTCACATAGTTCATTGCCAGTAGTTTGTATTGCGATATCTGAGACAACGATATTCCATCTCATGCCTTTTTCCGTGTAATTCCCGTGACATTTCCTGGGAATTTTTCTTTACCAATGTAATAAATTCTTTTTGAACTGCCATTGTTTTATTAACGCTACATTACAGTGGTACAAGTCATTGTCCCAGGGCTGTATGAATGCAGAAATCTGCCCAGCAACAAGTAGATTCAACTCCCAGGATAAAAATCCCTTCACCTTATTGACCTTTGCGAAGCAAACATTTTCATTTGGTATGTATGTTTAAGCGAAATGTGCTACATGGTGGTGCGAGTTCTGTAACTATAGTGCGAGCTACTCATTTTGAATCCCACCCCCTGCTTTACTACGCACATCAGCCCGCCTTGAAAAATATCTTTTATGCACGATATAATGAGAGGAGACCACAGCTTATAGCTGAATCATTCACCAATGACTTGGTGTAGAAAGTTTTAGAAACATTAGAAACTTTGTTAGAAGACAGTAATGATCATATGCTAGTTTGTTTCCTTAAGTCAACATTAAAGCACTTATCTAGCTTGCCATACATTATTATATCATTTTAGTTACCACTTTTTAGCCTCCTCAGTTAGGTTCCTGAGTGACTAAAACATGGGACTGGGCAGAACAGTTGCCTGGTCAGTGAATTTCTCCATCCCTGATATGGTTGCTATCAATCATGTCGGCAGTGTGCCAGTAGTAGCTTCTCTCAGGGCATAAGTGTCGTTAATAGCTGCAAAAACAGCACAACATCTGCATCTGCCATCTCAGCCTAATGATGAGCAGCTGATGATTCGTCAGTCAGCATTCAGTGGAAATCATCTTTGTGGTGAAGGCTTGTGCCTCCATTTCATTCATTTTATCACTACTGTAAAGGTGAATTGTTTCTCCAACATGGCTTTTTTTTTTGTTGGATTGTGGATCATGAACGTGATATCGCTTTTGAAAATGAGTACAGGTTTGTTATTTCAGCAACAAATATGGTTCACTTACAAAACACTAAATGTAACCCATCAAAGCAGAAAGATCAGATCAGAGTAGAAAATTTAGCAAATTTAAGCTTCAAAGTGGAATCATGGTTTATGTGTGGAAATTGCTGGAATAAATGCAAGTGGTTTTTCATACTGAAACTTTTTTTAAAGAATTACTGTTCTGTCTAGTTAAAAAAAAAAAAATCTCGTCCACGGTCTTTTCCACTGCGGGTAAGTTTCCCAACAGTGCAACCAAACGATAGAAAGCCGAGAGGACTTGTGGACTTGAGAAGCTCTCAGGCTTTATTGTGTAGAAGTCAGGGTGCAGGTTATCGGCCCTGTCACCTTTAACCCAGACCTCTTTGGACAGCTGGAAAACACAAAAGGGGAACTTAGGAGGGTTTGGGAAAGGGCTTTGTAAGGGTTTTATTACTGTCTCTCAGTCGGAGGTAGTGGGGGATGGGCTCTCTCTCTCAAGACCAAACGAGCCTCTTCTAAGCATGAACGCTGGGTGTGTTTCTTCCTGACTATTGAAAGACCACAGAGGAATGAAGCTGAGGCTGAGTGAGGTCTCTCAGACCGGCCACCTGTCGTCATTAGAAGAGCGGGTCACTATCGGGTTTTCTAATGCTGTCTGGGTCACATTACTTTGGAATTTCTTTTGTCCTTTGCGGCACCCACTAGTTTCCTGTCTCACATGGTTTAGATCTTTACCACACAAATAATGCACTCCCAAGTCACCAACATAGTGTTGGTTACTTTAAAAATGTAATTAATTACTAATTATATCAACATTGTATTTAAATTATTTACTAATTACTCTGTCTGAAAGGTAATTGCATTACTCATTACTAGTTACTTCTTAAATTCCGTATCACCCTTGATCACATGGACAACAGAAATGAAACTCTTCTTTTATTTCTTTAAATTTGAGTCAAGCATGGGATATTTTTGCCTATTAAGCATAGCTTTATTAAACCATTTTTAATACAGAAATATAGACAAATGATATAAACTGGCTTAACAATAAGAGCTACTAAAAACAAAAGCAATTCCTGACTCAATAAGCCATATTAAAACTGTAGTTACAGTATTTCAACACAACTGCTTGAGAGCATGTGTAATCATTTAACAAAAGTAACCCTCTTGAGTTAACAAAGAGAATTACTCCGCATCTCTTCCACTACGTACCCTGTTTCTGCTCACCTTCAGACACTTTCTGGACTGCTAATGTAAAATCCCGTTTGGCCTGCTTAACAGGGTTTGCTACAGTTTCATCTGCCACTGTACACGGATCATTCAACATGTTTGTCTGTGTTGCTGTGTCAAAAAGTTTCATGCTTCAGAAAGTTACTTGCGCTTCGGAGAGAGGCCCATATTGTTTTTTCCCCATGACATAACTTAAATTTTATCGTGATGTTCTTGTCTACATGTGTCAAATAATGGGAATATTTCCATGTAGCAAAACAGCCACTCGTTTCTGCTCACATCCTTGAACTTGAGTGACTTAATCACCTGGCACGAACCCGTGCACATACGCTCTAGCCTACAGCTAAGGAATTTAAAGGGGCTGAGTTAAATTAGAAAACAAATTTTATCTTTAGATGATAAATTTAGATTTTTAAATTCAATATTGTTTTATACAGAATTGTTGAAAGTCTATACAGTATGTAGTGCATAAAAATCCCTAGTATGTAATGCATGATGTAAGTGCATCATGAGTAACTGTAATTAAATTACTTAAAAATGAAGAGTAATCCCTTACTTTACTTTTTTCAGGGGAAAAGTAATTAAATTACAGTAACACATTAGCAAGACATTACACCCAACACTGCCAACAAATACCTTTCTAGCAGTTTGGGGCACAAGCACTTGCTCTAATTTAGTTTTGATTCACTCGTCTTCCTACAACTTTGCACTTTCTGAAGCTCAGTCTTTGGGCTTTAACAGATTTATGTATGGATTGTGTTCTGCCTCACTAGTAATCACATTGCATAAAGACCTTTTCTATATAACTGAATGTAAATGTAAATATTTCTTTCACTAGTTCAGATTCAGGCTTTTCATTCATGAAAGCCGTGTTAGGCATCTGTCAGGAAATACGTCAGTATTAACAGTGTGAATCTCTCTGTGTCTGTATCATCGGTGATGATACGATATGAGTCGGTTCAACACAGATGCGATTCGATTCAGGTCTGATACAATATGATTCAGTTGAGTTGAAGTTTTCCACCACAGGAAAGTGCTCAGGACAGAGGAGTTAACACTTTGCACTTACACCATACCATGACCAGCTGCATTCATTTGTCTTATTAACTTTGAGTAAGTTAAAAAAAAAAGGCTGGTGAAGGAACAACTGTTTATAGCTATAATATACATGATAACGGGAAATGAAGTAATGTTATCTTGGGTGTGTTTTAAGTTGCAAGTTTTGCATATAGCAGCACATTTCCTGCTGCGCTTTAGCTGATACTGATGTATTTCCAAACTTTTGACTTGGTGGTGTGTTCCCCTATCAATCACAGCAAGGCTAACCAATCATGGGCCTCTGTGAAGTGGGTGGATCCAAAAAAATAAATACATTTGCAGAACAAATGTGCGTTCCTTATCGTAATTGACAGCACAAGCCTTCATTATGTGCTCCGGATGTAGGGCACATGGGGAGCAGTAACACGTCTAATCCTGCACATAGCTAGTTTGAGCCGCCGTTCCACTGTTGAGAGACACGTTACACTGCCTCAAATGGATATTGGCTACAATCTCTCTAACAGAGCGATGTCTTGAATAAGTGGGAGGGAAGTAATTATGGTTCCCACAAACAGTTTATTTCTAGTTCTACATAAAAACACATATTAATATGACATTTAATGCATTTCCACCACTTTCATGGCAGCGTTTGTATTTTATACTCAAAAACTCCAAACACTTTCCAGCCATTTATTCAAAATGAATCACATTACAAACCTTGAAAATACAGCAGGAATCATTGGTAATCTTTTTAAGACTTTCAAGCATTTGTTTATTTCAAGAATCATCTTAACTGCACGTCTACACAATGTTACAGATAAAATCGAAGCATTTACCTAATGTACGCAAATTAGCTAAATTTAGCTAAGCTGACTAATATTGCTGGCGATTATGTTTTAGTGAGACATGCGCATGATTAAAGTAGAATTAGTCGTGGAGTCATGTCTAGTCTTCTCTCAGCTCCTTAACAGCTCGTAGTTGTGTCATCCGTGCCCCTTCCTGTCTGCAGAAAGGAGATAAACAGATAAAGACAGTCCCAGACTGTGTTTACTGATCACATATGCACATGTGTAATGGTGCTGTTACAGGGTTTCGCCCTGTGAGTGAAACTTTCTGTGCTGATGTGCTGGTTCATAGTAACAGCCTTGTCCTAGTGTAGCTCAGCTCACCAATAGCAGCTCACTATTTCTGCTGCTAGGAGGGAAGACAACCAATGAGGTGTTCCTGTGTGTGTGTGTGTGTGTGTGTGTGCGCGTGTGTGTGTTTTCTCAGCATGTAATATCTCTGCTGAATTTGGTCACTAGTTTAGCTGAAAAAAGAAAAGTGGTAGTCTGTCATTTGAGGGCAAAATATCTCAATAGACATTGACTATCCTAGACTAGACTCTTCACATTAGTCTTTGTTTAAACTCTAAGCAGATCTAACTGTTATGAAAATTAGATCCAAATGGCTAAATGGTAAAGTGTCCCAGTAAAACAAAAACAACCATTATACCTGAATTAAAAATCTGACTACGTTGACATGTCGTGTGTTTTTCTTTGCGTAGTTGGGCTGCTGCTGCGGCTCGGCCGCCTGCTCGCTGTGCTGCGCCTGCTGTCCCAAGATCAAGCAATCCACAGGGACGCGCTTCATGTACGCCCTCTACTTTATGCTGGTCACCATCACTTGCGTGATCATGATGTCACCCACTGTGGAGATGCAACTGCGTGATAATGTGAGTTTTTTCGAGTCTTCTGGATATTTTACTGCCATTTCATTCTGCCATTATATCCCCATGGTGTAGCCGTATCCATGATTAGAGAGACCTTTCAAAACATCATAAGCTTTCCAAGAGCCAACCTTTTGTCCCTGAGCTGGATCTGTTAATATACATGAACATGAAAATTGCACCTGTCCTTATGTCCTTCTATCATCCTGCCATCCTAACTCATTAGCTGCTTCATTACCTGCTATTAGACAAGCTTACATTTGTTACAGATGGACACAGCTGGGTTTTCAGTATCTGTTAATCGAATTTCTTTTGTTTTCTCAACTATTTATAGAACAGTGGACAAACCTGTTTAAACATACCATAACAACCAATATTTTGTTCCTAATTAAAATAAGCCAAGTAAACTAAGATAGCTACTTACAGTGGCTATAAAAATACCCCTTTCAACCACAACAAAATATACACTGTTGCTATGGCCTTTAAGACACTCACTCATGAGGAAGACTAGCTTCAGACATGTGAAGTCTTTATCTACAGTCAGGCAGCACACCAATCCAAACCACAGCAGTGCACATAACTGTACAGCACTGCAGGAGACTAAAAGGCATGGTGACGCTCGCTGAGCTGTCAACATAACACTCTGAGCATGAATTTTTAGATCTTACAAAGTACACAGAACAGACTGCTTATTATTTTCTTCCCTCTGCACTGAAATTGGGATGAATCCATGCCAGCCATAGAGATGGTCAAACAGGAATGTTGTAGCGCTGTGTAATGTGGACCCAGCCATTATGTTCTGGCCAAGCCTTTCTTTTTGTCCTTCCACTCGCCCTTTGACTGCCCGCTGTGTAAATGCCAAGCAAGAACAAGAGCCTAAAAAAGTCAAGCTCGGCCGAAGGCTGCCTTTTGTAAAAAGCATTAAATGAGCTTAGAGTACCTCAAAGTGATGAAAGGAGAAGTCGATCTTCTGAATGTGTTTTCCCCCTTAGGAATATTGAAAGCTAACTATACAGATCAAAACACAGTAGAAATGTCATAGAAATGCTTATTTTGTGTGATGGAATCTTGGGTTTATACACGTTGCCTTCTTTTTAAAGAATGTTTCATTTCACAGACCACAAGTAAGAAGCTAAAACATAGGGCTAAACCCACTTTATCATTTTTCTAGACAAAAACGTTTATGGTTGTACTTGTTCTCCAAAGACCTGACACTACAAAGAGGCCACGTGTATGGTTATTTCAAACTTTTTCATTTACCGTGATCCTCAACATTAATGGATGCGTCTGATCAAAGGGAAGAACATGATTTATTCATTCTCATTCATTATTCATTCATCATTCATTCTCTGCAAGTGAACATGTCTATCCCATGTGGTTGCTTTGTGCAGAACAGTTGCTTTGGGAGGTAGACAAGCTTTTTATCCCCATCTAATTCCTATTATTATCAAATAATCTAAATTAATATGTAAAAAAAAAAAAAAAAAAAGCTAATATTTATACATATGCTCCACATTAGAGTCCCTGGTTTGTTAGCGTTTTGGCACAGATGTGAATTCTGTGTTTTTGTTTATCATTACTCAGTATTCCCTCTGTACAGTGTTATGGCCATTGACCCAGTGCTGTGTTTATTCAGTATTAATATCCTCTTATTTTTGAAGGGTTTTGTGACGGCTAACATATGGTATCATAATAGAATAAAATTGTAATTACAAAAATTATATAAACTAACATGTAGTTTATGCTGTAGTTAGTTTTATAACTATTTGATGTTTATAGAATCACATCCTGTATGAATGAGATATTTAAAAGTACCCATTATGCTCCAGTACAGTGTTATTGGCTTCTCTGTACAGAATAGTTTTCATATCTACAATATATCTGTTTTTTCTTACAAGCAGTAATTCTGTACTATTCTATTTTAGTTTCCATTTTACTTAGAGATTTGTAAAAAGCTGAATGCTGGAGAGAACTGCAGCGCTCTGGTCGGCTACTCGGCCGTCTACAAAGTCTGCTTTGGCATGGCATGCTTCTTCTTCTTCTTCTCCATGTTCACCATCCGAATACGGAGCAGCACAGGGTGTCGGGCAGCCGTACACAACGGGTAAGAAGTACAGTCCTGTTTTCTCTACAAGCTTGCCTTGTTTCTCTCTCTGGCCCCCTGCAGCCATCTCAGATTCACCGGAGGTCCACAAGGCCATGTATCATTTCGCTGGCTTTTTTCATTCACTCCCCATGGGCTCTGTTCTGTTTCACGCTCCTCCTTAAACGCCATTACCCGCCCACTCCCACTGCACTGAATAGTGGTATTAATTAAAAGCCCTGTCCAGAGGAGATTTCATTAGGAGGCGAGCTTTGTTCTCCTCAAATGCAATGGTTTAGTTCCCGACAAGAGCTCTTCACTTTGCAATAATCAGATCTTTGTGTTGTATGCAAATGGTGTGAAGGAGAAGAGGAAGTGGCTGGAGTGCAAGAAAGCACAGTATAAATGCCTGTTGTCTTAAAACAGGAATCCAGAACAGAAACCTGCCTTCCTAAACCCTTTACTAAAAACATGCCAGAGTAAACAGCTAAGGGAAATTTTCACAAGCAGAGTTTCTCATGGAGAAATGATATGCAGAAACTGTTATGAGACAAATGTTATAGCTGTGTGTATGACAGGCAGTAAGCCAGGCAGCTGGAGTTTAAGATATATTGGTCTAAATGTCTTTTACTTCTGTAAGCAGACCCAAGCAATGACCACTAACATTGTGTGCTCTGGATTCTGGCAGGATTTATCATATTCTCTTTATGTCCATCCAGATTCTGGTTCTTGAAGTTTTTGGCTTTGCTAGCCTGCTGTGCAGGAGGCTTCTTCCTACCTGGTGAAGAAAAGTTTCTCGAAGGTATAGTGTAGCTTCTTTTCTTCGTCTTTTGTTCTCTTCCACTCTTGTTCACTCCCTGTTACTCGTAGCTGCTGGGTACCACATGTACCTTTCATTAGCTTTGAACCTGGTGAGTATTGAAGTTATCATTGTCCTGAACTGAGATCTTGAGTTTCATGATTTCAGAAAGACCTTTGAAGTGTGCATGAAACCATTCGATTCAAACATCTGTGTTCTGGACTGTCCATAACAGCTCCACCCTGAGACTAAAGAGAAACTGCACATTTTTTATTTAAAATGTTTTCACGTTTACTCATGTTTGCAGTATATAATTTTAACTGGGACAAAGATATTTAATTTACAACAGCACTATTGAATTCTCAATTTCTGATTGGTCAGAAGGCGTTAAGTTTCTGTAACAGCTTGCACAACAATTCTACCAAGATACGTGTTTATATTAATGCACTAACACATTACCGTTTCTAGAGTAAAACATACACAGAGACTTGTATTAAAGATTAAGATTAAAGAAACGTGTGAAGTGCTGATATGGTGAATTTTTCTGTGAGATGTTTATTTAGCATCTTTTTGAAAGGCGTGTCCACTTTGTCAGAGCTAAATCTGTTTTCAGACACAGGAAAGTCTTGATTGAGGAGGGCTTTGTAAAGTTTGTCCTGCTTTTTGATCATCAAACCAGCAGCACTTTCAGTACAGTCCTGTGATATTACATGGAGTCAGAAACAATGTTCCTTGCTTGTTTCTTTGTGAGTTATGTAGTTATTTGGGTGTTGAATCGTGTAGTTGTCAGTGGAAGCGAGCACCGAACCATCTTGAGAGCTGCCAATAGCACAGAAAGATGATTGTTTGTGGGAGTCACAGAAATAAAGGAACTGTTGAGAATGACAGCTCAATGTGCCTTCTCTCTCTGTCTCTCTCTTTCTCTCTCTCTCCCCCTCTTTCTCCCTCCCTCTACAGTGTGGCGTTATGTGGGAGCTGCCGGGGGCTTCCTCTTCCTAATAATCCAGCTCATGCTCCTGGTTCAGTTTGCTCACAGATGGAACCAGAACTGGTAAGATGAATCTCTGGCACCATCCAACATTGCCATTGTTCTTCTAATCCTCTCTCAGACATGCTATATCAGCTACGGAAAATCATTCACTGGGAAAATGTTCATGGTTCAATTTTTTTGTTTCCATCTCTGCATCCAATTTTTTTTTTTTTTTTTTTTTTTTTTATAAATGTAAGTAAGCACAACTGGAATTCATTACACAGAGTAGAGGGCGGATAGTGTAATCTGACCAGCCATAATTTCCATAGTCAGAAAGGCTGCGGAGTTGCCTGTCTGGGTGGTCTGGTTCTACACAGTATATGTTAGTAATATAGAATGTATACAGCTGTAATGACCGGGGAGGAAAACTCAGCTGTAAACTGAACTTTCAGAATGTTGAGCCTAATAATATGGTGTTATAGGTGTGGTGTCCTATAGCTTTTAGCATGTGAGGCTGAAGATGGTCATTTATGGAATGAAAATGCACAAATACCTCCTATTTGGCGGATTACTTAGCCTGGCATATGTCCTCCTCAGAATCAGGAACAAGTATGTGGAAACACTGTCGAAAACTGAGCAAAATAAAGTGCATAAAGCTGTCTTGCTAGCACAACATGCAGTCATTTCATTGTTAAACATATTGAGAGTTTATAAAGATACTCCCCAGCCTTGGATAATATCTTTGTGTGATTTGAAGACAAAACAAAACTGCTCGTAGCCAAGTGCTGACCACCAACATGATGACTTACTGTTGAGGTTGCAAACTTTTACCTCAAAAACATTCCTAATGTCTATGATAATCACTACGGCAGCTCAGCACTACCTTAGCTTAGCATAGTCAATTAGGTTTCCAGGCAACCAAAACATGGGTCTGGGCAGCACTGGAGCTTTCACTTGCCCAGTGGACTAGCTAATGGATTTTTGATTTGTCTACACCTTCAGTGCATTGTCAGATTACGGAAATGCGCTGGATATCCTGCACTGTGCTATCAAATATGAACAGCAAAACACTATAAATAGTATTGTAAATTAACCATATGTTCCTCAAATGACAGTTTTCTAATTGTTTTAGAGAAGTGGCAAGTCACCTAGAGTGATTAAAACATTTTATCCTTCATTCTGTTCGTTGAAGCATGTTTTTTCGGTTGATAGACTTTTGCAGCACTACCAAGTGCTTCTGGGTAACCTCTGTTTAGTTTTAGTATATCTAAATATATGTGGCCTAGACAGCATTGTTTTTTATACAGCTGCCTTTCAGAAGGAGAGGCAGAAAAACAGCTAGTAAGAGCCAAACTGACAATAGAGAAAAAAAATCCAGAGGAAGCACATGATGGAACCAAAGGGCAGAACGGTTTCCTCTCCCCAGTTCACAATAGTCAAGTCAAAACTCACAGTGGTCAAAAAAAAAAGGTTCCTGAGTCCTGCAGTTGTGTTACAAGACTATACTCTGTGCGTCACCCTGTGAGGAAAGGAGTGTGAGGATGTGCTGTGAAATAAAGCAGGCACTGGTGAGGGGTCAGGAAGAGAGAAGTCACTAATAGCTGATTTCTTCACTTCACGTTAACTCAACTAAAAGGAATTCTTGCAGCCACAGCGTTCCTACAGCTGACTGTGTATTTTAACATACTGTACCTGGGTTGGGTTCTGTGGGTGTAAAAATCAGGAATAAAAAGCTTTAAAATAAAATGAACCTGTTATTATAAGGAGAATATTTTTTCTACACAGGAATAGGAACTTCAAAAAAGTGAGAATCACTGTTATAGGGTTTCATGACTGGTTATTTAAGCATTTTTTCCCCCTCTGTTCCTCTACAGGAGTTCAGGTGTAGACCACAACAAGCTGTGGTATGCAGCACTGGCCCTGGTCACGTTGGTGCTCTTCTCTGTGGCAGTGGGCGCGCTGGTCTTTATGGCCATGTACTACACACACCCTGAGGCCTGCTTCCTCAACAAGGTCTTCCTGGGGGTGAACTCAGGTTTATGCTTCATCGTCTCACTGCTGGCCATTTCACCATGCATTCAAACATGTGAGTCAGCGTGACGGCATTTCCCAGCATTCACTTCTTTTTTCTTTTTTTTTTTTTTTTTTTCAGTCTAGCAGTTTGCATGTTTGAATAGGCATAGACCAGCTGCTTTGTTTATTCTTGAGTTGTCAGGAGATGCTATCAGCGATATGATCAGACATATATAATGTTTTGTTCTTATTGCAAACTTAGTACCCTTTACTCATTTGACAGGATTGAGAGTTAGGTTGACCTGACCAACCGTTTGTCCAGATTTATCTTTAGAGTAGGTTATTACAGGGTGAATCTTCCAGAAGTAGCAATAGGTTAATGGGTGATTGTTCAAGACCCACATGTCCTTCCTAGAGAGATATGATCAGATTGCAGTGGTCCTTCTTGTGTTGGGTGTATTTTTGTTTCCCACAATATCTTAAGCAGTTCCTCATTTCACTTGTTAAACTTGTAGGTATAATCAGCAGTTTTGGTAGCATGGCAGTTAACTAAAGGTTACTGTACAGAAGCTCAAAATGATAAAAAAAAAAAAAAATAGCCATTCCTTCAGTGTTATTCCAAAGCCACAACCCACATGCATGCAACCTAATGGCTGGTTTATATTTGATATATTGTAAGGGTCATATGGGTCTGCATGATGCAGATGCACCCCCACCCCAGCTAATGATCACTGGCTCATACACATGGACATTTTAGGAACTACGTGGCAGTGTGGAGGGGGACAGCACAGAGCAGAAATGGAGAATTTTGAAGAGAGGCTGATGGAAGAAATATAAAAATACACACATCTATATGACTCATAAAGACAATCAGATGACATCTGTCGTGGTGCACTGGTATTACAAGCAAGTTATAGACTCCCTTCTCTCTCCTTCTTTTGTTAATTGCTTGAAAAGATCATCTATTCTCCTGTAAATGTAGAAACATTCTTATACTGCAAGCAACACATCAGCACCAGGCACAGCCGGTTTTTATTAGATTGCAAGTTTGACCAGGCCCATGCACACAGTGCCAATAGGCATACATCCATAGCACTCAAAAAGTGAACATTAAAATGCTTTTTGACTGTAGGGACCACACACTTCTTAGATCTTAATTCACACGACACACAATGTGGAAAGAATAAACCAGCCTTAGGCTAGAATAGCTGAATCCTAGTGCATGAGGGGAAGCTTGCCAATTTAACAAATTCATACTGTACACAGTAAAATAATGGCCACTTCTGTGAAGTTACATACCCTTCAGAAACAAAGCAAAGAAAATGTTGGGGGTTTTTTTTGTTTTGTTTTTTTAAAGAAACACATGTTGTAGCTGACTGTTGTGTATGCGGTTAGTTTGTGTCTGGCAAGTAATGTGAAGCAAACGTGTTTCATGTGTCGTCCTCACAGTCCAACCCACCTCAGGCCTGCTCCAGCCAGCCATCATCAGTGTCTACGTCATGTACCTCACTTTCTCAGCCCTGTCGAGCAAGCCCATTGAAAGTGAGTAGCTGTGTGTGTGTGTGTGTGTGTGTGTGTGAGTGTGTCTTTCAATATGTGTATGGTTTTGCACTGGTATCATTTTACAAGTTTGTGTGGTTGGAGAAATGGAGTCGTAAATGGAGTTTTGTAGAATCTTTGTTACCACATCCTTCTGTATCAACTCTCCTGTCTTTTTCTCTCTCCCTCAGTGGTGGAGCATGATGGAGTGAACAGAACTGTCTGCGTCTTTCCTTTTTCTGGATCAGAGGGTGACAGAAAAATAGCAACAGGAGTAGGAACGGCCATTTTGTTTGGCTGCGTGCTTTATTCATGGTACTAACATTTAATTTCCTTTTTCATTTTAATTTCTCATATTTTTGCTCCTTTGTCATTTTCTTCCCCCATAGTAACACCCATGTATTTCAGCCCTTAAAGCAAATCCCCTCACAGAAATACCAGATCGTTTAAAAGGGTGTGTAAAGAGACCAGTCCCAAAAGGACCATAAACATGCAATTATCTGGTTAAGACTGTGTTCATTTGGACATAAAAACAGGTATTCCTGCTGAAGCCAAAGCACAGATTAAAGCCTTCTTCATTTAGCTCGTACAAAATGGAGGAGCCTCACATGTGTTTCCCATTAAGAACAGACATGTCTATTCAAGATGTCTCTAAGGCCTGAGGTTCTATTTACACACAGACGGTATTGGTGGAGACAGGCGTATATTCTCGGCTTGACTTGAAATGATTTTTCCAATGTGTTTCCAGTTTTTTTTTCCACTCACTAAATGCAGAGGGAAATATACTTCATCAGAAAGAGTACTTTTAACTAGTGCCATTGTAAAGAGTTCCTTGCACACCATTGAGCATAAAACATCTAAATTCAGAAGAAAAGTCAAGACAATTGCCCTGGTCCTGGCAATTTTGCTGTAGATTAAAAGACAAGATTTCAAGTGTTCAGCATTGATTCAATTCAATTTTATTTGTAGAGTGCTTTTAATGATAGACTTTAGCTTTACAGAAATCCAAATAAACAGGTCCCAAATGAGCAAGCCAGAGGTGACAGTGGCAGTGAAAAACCAAACTCAAAAGACAGCAGGATATGATGTAGCCTGTATTTAATTAAGTGTAAATCTGAGACTTTTTTTCTTTTTTCTTTTACTTTCTCTTCGTGTACAGTTTGACCTCCACGACAAAGAGGAGCTCAGCAGCGTTACGAGTGTACAGAAACTCCATGCAAGAAAACGAGGTCTGAATACCTTAAAAAAATTCCATGTATAAATATGCTAATGATGCTTTGGATTCGTTACTGCAATTTCAAACAAGATTAAATATATGATTAAATAATCTTACTGACTCACTTGTTCATCATCCTTTCAGAGGGCACGTTGCTGCTTCTGCTGCACTGACTATGCAGGTAAGAATGAATTGATTATGTCTTTATTCACTTATTTGTATTGATTTTTGTTTCTAATGAAAAAAAAATGGTTGCTATTTTAAGAATCTGAGCCAGGACTGTGCCAGAAAGCTTGATGGTGCCTCCTGGTGGTCATGCAGGACACTGCACACGTTATTCTAAGTGCTGATTGAACTGTGGATTTCTTACAGAGGACTATGAGGAGGAGGAGAAGACTGCAGGAGGACAGAATGTAATTTATGATGAGAAAGATGGCACTGTCTACAGCTATGCCTACTTCCATTTTGTCTTCTTCCTTGGCTCACTCTACGTCATGATGACAGTCACAAACTGGTTCCAGTAAGTCACTTCCCAGGAGGAAATTTACTGCGTTCACTACAAACTGACTATCACAAATACCATGTGACTTTGAAACAAAAAGGGAAACAAAACATGCTTTGCCTAGTAAATTTTCAGTCTAAATTTGTGTTTCCTTGGGTGTAGATGTGCAGGTAAAGTCTAGGTTTAACTTCTGCCTGAAAAGACAGAAAAACAGATTTTATAACGTGGTTCAAGCACTCCCAGCAAACAGTGTGATCTCTGCAAACTGAGTATGTCTGCAAAGCAGAAGCTGTAAATATCCCTATTTGTTTGGCCTGTTCAGAATTAGCACTAAGTAGCTGTTTAAACATATTTGTTGCAGTTCCTATCATGTTTTCTCCTTGTAAACATTTCAGTCATGTTGCAAATGATCATGCTTGAGATATTAACACCAGTGAGCAGTAGACAATGTCATCACAACATCAACTAATGTTTCCAAGCATTGAAACCAAATGGTGAAATCTGTTTGTTTACAAGCTCCATCCATTCATTTATTTTAAATAGTTTTTGGGTAGAGGAGGGTTTTCTTTTCTGACATTTATATTATTTTAGGAATAGAACAGTGGAAACCATTCCAGTTAATATCATAATGTTTAATCACCTATGCCTTTTAGATGAGAAATATCCCCTTGAATTATTAATCTTTCTTAAATGTCCAGCATATTGTTTAGACACTTGTGTTTCCGTAATTAATCAGTCAAAACTCATCTAGCGCTCTGTATATTCACTCTTGCCTATGCCTTACTGACACATGTGAGCTGATTTCCTGTGCAATTTGTGTTTCTTTACAGTTATGACAATGCTAAGATTGAGAGATTGTTGGAAGGGAGCTGGTCAGTGTTCTGGATCAAGATGGCGTCTTGTTGGGTTTGTCTCTTCCTCTACATGTGGACCCTGGTGGCCCCCATGCTCTTCCCAAAGAGGTTTGAAGCATAAAGGCATTCTCCAAATACATCACATCTATCCTACCACTAAAATGTTCTGTAGATTTTATCTTACTGTTGCTTAAATGTTGCATTTAAACAGATTTACTTGTAAGGCAAAAATGCCTGACATCCTAAAGACAGATCAGTGGAGATTTGTTACATGTATGGGTTTTGATGTCATTTTGGTCATCAGGAGGCAGTTTTTTTTTCTTGTTTTTTTTTATAAGGAAATAGAAACCATGAAGGTATGAAAGCAAAGCATTGCTCAGGCTCACTTCACTATTACTGTCTTGTGTGTTACATTTGCATCTTTTGATAGATAAAGTATTCTATGCAAGTCAACCAAGAGCATGTGTTTAATTCCAACATTTTTTTAATGGTACCTTGTGTTTTCACTTTTGTGTTTATATGACATTTTCCTTTTTATATACCATTCACACCAAAATAATCAATAGCTACGAAGAACATTATTTCAAAGCGGATTAGCTGTGTTTTAGCCTAATGGAATAAAATGATTGTTTGGGAAAGCAAACATTCCTGGAGCACTCTCCCTTTAATTTTAGGCTTGGGTTTCAGTATTTCAGTAAAGAAAACAACCAATTCATATTGGAGTTTCTGCTCTGCTAAAATGTCTGCTAAAATGTCTGCTAAAATGAAAAAGGCTCTGTACATTTGAGAAAAAAAAAAAAAAAAACCCCAAAGGTTCTTGCAAGTACAGTTAGCTTGGTGGTGATCATGTTCATTCCATTGCTATATTTTTTAGTACTTTTTTTTTTTTTTTTTGAATATTTTAAATATTACATCCAAATGTGCCTTGGATGCTCTAAATTATTTGAACGTATTAGAGCCGTACTCATGCTCAAGACTTGCATGGATTCATCCCAATGTAAATAAGACACATTTCACACTACACTACATGTGTTATACTGCCATGTAAAGTCAGTTTACATTAAATGTTCCAAATTTGTAAGCTTTGTCACTTTCGATCATTTTTAATTAGTCAGAAATTGTTTAAAAAAGGAAGTTGAAGTGTTTCTTAGTTTAAGTATACAGCTTAACAGTACCCTTTAAGGGCTATGTTGCATTTGCTTGATTTGTTTATGTGTTTGTCATTGGAGAGAAAAATGTGTGAAACAAAATATTGAACTGGATTTCTTTTAAATGTTAAACATTTTACAATAAATGCTTCTTTTGCTTTTTATTTAACATGCATGTAGCATATTGGTTTGGATTTGAACATTGGCATTGCCTCTAACAATCAAAAGGAAGTAAAAATTTGTTGTTCTTGTGCTGTTTGCCTTAAACACAATGCGTCAAAACAGCTCAAAATGCAAAGCAGTCAACATGTGAACTTCTACCTTTTCTGAGGTAAAACAACATAAACACTGTATTCAATATTATCCTCTACCTAGGAGTAAACTAATGAGCCTAAAGGTCAAATGTGCATTAAACGTATATTGAATTGTATGCGCTTTGCTTGTTTAATACTCTTCAATCTAAACTTTTCCTTAAAATGCTATTGAGGAATTGCTGCATCAGTTCCATGACCACTTAGAGCTATTTTAACCAAGAGCACATTTTAGGTTTTACTTTAAAACCTCAGTTTTCACAGATGCGAAAAATGTACATGCAATTCCTGATCCCTGACTAACAATAAGATGTTTATTCTCTTTATACATGTATATCTGTGAATTATTTGGTGCTCTGTATTGTCACATTGTGTCTAGATGAAACAGAATATGCTAAAGATGAAGGCTAGATTTTTGTAAAAAGGTATCTGATTTATTTTATTGCCTAAAGAGGACCACTATACACATTCACACCATTTACAGTGCTGTAACTCCTCATATTCCTGTGTTTCTACTCATTTTGCATGGCATAAACGTTAACCTTTTCAAAACAGTGTACATATGTTTACAAAAATATCTGACATTCATTTTAAAATATGCCTTTTTATGTTGTTTTCTTACCTGTTGAGTATTTTGAGAAAATTGTAAAGGACCCAAGCCTAACTGTGCAGGAGAAAACCTGTTCTTTTGAGGTTATATGTTTGACCTTTAAATAAAAAAAGACGAGAAATTATGAAAATAAATGTTGTGTTCATTTTCCATGGAAAGAGAAGTTGGATTTTAATTGCATTTTGTACATCGTGACAGTGAGCGGGTGTAGAAGAAGCTAGGAAAAGATTCCATGACATGTTACATTTTTGAAGCTGGCCAATCCTTAAAAAAAAAAAAATCACAAACTGAACAATGTTTTCCCAGTTTTCGACCCATCCCATAATAAGCATAAAAAACCTTTAGTTGTTTGAGGCTTAACAGAATTTGAGGCTTAACATCCCTTTCAAAGACAGACTACTATAAACATGAATCTCTCCACAAACTTTCATTTTCCTCATATAGTGTTTAACCCCTTCAACCCCATAATCCCCTGGCTTATTATTCAATTATTCATCTTAAAGCATATTATTCATTAAGCATTCTGAATTATTCATTATTATTATTATTATTCACAGGGAAACTAATAGGAAAGTTGTGTACTAGAGTGGAGAATGCAAGTTAGGTCCCAAAGTCATGATTAGTTACTGTCAGGCTTGCTGACTGTTTTCCATATTAAAACTGAATCCATCCAATATGTGAGTAAAGCACAAAAAAGCATTTCAGCTCACTCGAATGCCACCTTCCATAGCTGCCTCATTTTGTGGACTACATAAAGGCAGACTTTATCCAAAAATTCTTACAAAGCAAGTGGAGATTGGTTAATATGATACTCTTAAATAACTGGTCCATTTTAATCCTACTTAATTATAAGGGACAATAATATGATTTATTTAAATAACACTAACCAACCCATTGTATTGCCCCCTAAATCATTGGCCATGTGAGGATTTTTTGGGGACTGCGTTCCGTTACGTTACTGTGTGGTATTATCCTGTGCATCCTCTTTCCTGGAGAGTTCCTGTGCAACGTGCTCCTGGTAGTTTTCAGGGATTGTGTCTGTAAATGCAACACGTATTTAGAGAAAAATGAAATATTCAATTCCTTCAGGAAATCTGAGGTGCTGAAATCATCAAGAGCAGTTCACTTACCATTGCAGCGATATTTCAGATTGGACCAGATGATGTTTTCTTGTGAGAAGCAGAACACACCAAGACGGCCACCCCTCATGCTCATGTCGATGACCACACCGGAGTCTGCCACCAGGCTGGCGCCTTCATAAAAACGGACCCTTTCCAAGCAAATCGAAGATATGATAAATAAAAGACTAGAAATAAAATTTCTAGCAAATGGTATGTAAAAGGTCTACAGTGCGAGTCATTCTCCTTTACTGTGTTAGTAAAGAGCGGGGGCTAGACATCAATATAATATTTCATTTTTGGCATCCACATCAGATTAATTTCTGTACACAAATGTCATAAGGAACCAACCGCAACAACACCACTAAAAGTTATGTGAAAAATACATAGAATGGTATGAAGAGCGAACCTGGGGCTGATTTCTTTATAGCCCAGACTGTAGATTCATTTATGATATAATGCATTGCTAAATCATAATAATTTCATGTCAATCTATGGATAGATATTTGATAGCCCTTCCATCTAATATCACAATGAGCCATCCATGGGAAAGTGCATTTTTAACTTCTGCATATCTGCATTTTGGCATCAAGCTATCTTTTTTGTAATTCAACAACATTTGCAGCCACTCCTTTCAGTGTTCCCTCTGAAGCAGATGCACATGTACTGCCCAGGCTAGAACACCTGAATGCTGGTTTAAGAGGAGGAGCTTTCTGATTGACAGACAAGAATGATTGACAGGCAAGTAGACTCAGTAGGTTGGATTCTGGTTCATTTGGTTTTTTAGTCTCTAGTTTACAGAATCTAGGGCTGCACCAGAGACCAGAATTTTTCATTTGAGCAGATATTTTATTGGTAACTGCCACAAATATCAATATTACACAATTATAATATAATTAAGACCTTATACTTAATGGCTGACCCATCTCACCTGATGTATCCGACTTGAGGCCGATGCTGTAGGTTCCAGCGGTATGAGACCTTGTCCTTCCAGCCTACGTTGCGAGGGTCTTTCCACAGCAGCTGCACTTGATCCTTGGTGTTCCCCGTGTGCCATAGAGAATTCCTCAGAAACTCGCCAGGCCCCGTCTTAGATTTCACAGCCTCAATGCCAAAAGATGAAACACTAAGCTAAATTACTACCATTCTCATTTACAAACCAAGTGAAAACTTATTTTGTTCACTCACAACTTGTTTCTGCAAATCATTTATTATCAGTCCTGAAGCTCTGAAAGTGCATCCTCTGAGTCCAGAAAAGCAGCATGATAATAATCACAGAGACTAATGATAACCACAGCAGTGTAATGATAATTACATTCTATGTCAAAAGCTAATGGAAGATTAAGTGATGGACAGTTGTGGAACCTTGAGCTGGATGCCAGGTTCAGCCACGGCCCTGAAAGGCACAGCCTGCCAGTATGTCTGCTCTGTCTGCTTCCACATAACCACGTAGAAACTAGAAGAGTCCTGGTAGCCAAAGATGAATCCAGCATAGTCATCGTCAGTCACCGTGTTCACGTGGAAGGTTCCCTCGAAATCCACGCCACTGAAGGCTGTGTAACCTGAAAGGAGCATCATGAAGTGTTTCATTAAGATTATGACTAGATTATGACTATCATTGGCCCAAGTTTCAAATCCACTGCCATTGATGTAAGATACTCTAACTGGTCCGTAACTTAATATATATTTAATCCCTGTTGTGGTCGACATTGTTCTTGTACTTGAATAATGTCATCCAGTCCTACCTACTGCGAGTCCTGGATCGCTGTTCATCGTCTGAACAATCTCCATGCCCTGATTGAGGACGACCCAGTTGGGGTCAATCTGAGCTTCGCCCTCTGGGTCCAGCACCACAGTCTGATATGCTCTGAAGTCCGTCAGTGTGATCTCTGCATTCTCAGGACACGTGTCAATCTTGTCAATCACCCGATCTTGGTCATAGTCTCCAGTACAGGCATCGCCCACATTGTCATCTAGTCGGCATACAGAAAAAGAGAACTAAGAACTAATATAGTAAGACAAAACGTATAATGTGGGGTATACATATACATATACATATACATATATAAGCCATATTGTTAGGTATGTACTGTCTTTATCTGCTTGGTCTGCATTGGGCACCAATCTGCAGTTGTCTTTATTATCTGGGATGCCGTCGTTATCATCATCATCATCACATTCGTCCCCAAGCCCATCCTTGTCTGTGTCTAGCTGAGAGCTGTTGATGACTGTAGGGCAATTATCTTTGGTGTTCTGGTGTCCATCCCCATCACTGCAATCACATATAGTGTAGTGAATGGGTAAATAGCCAAAAGTGAATTCGTGATATGGTAAATGTAAATGCATTTACCTGTCAGTGTTGGTATCACAAGTGTCTCCTACAAGGTCATCATCGACATCTGACTAGAAGACAAAGCAACCACAGGCAATGGCTGTTACAACCAAGTGAAGTATTTCCCATCCTATTTTCAGTTTTTTTCTACTGGTGTAAATAATAGTTCCCAACTGGTGAAAAGATACAGGTTCTTTAACAGTACCTAGAATAATGAAGACTACAGCAGGGTGTATAGCTTTTTCCTACAAATCCCTTGAATTGATCTAAGAACTGCTGCTGTAATCATAAAGACTACAACACATTTAGCACTTTAGAAGAGTAATGAATTAATCCTACTATCTGGTGTCACCCAGAAGGAGGTGAGTTGCCTTTTGAGTTTGGTTCCTCTCAAGGTTTCTTCCTCGTGTATTCTCAGGGAGTTTTTCCTGTCCACTGAAACCTCTTGTTTTATACACTTAGAGTCGAAATACATTTGGAACTTCTGGAATGTCTATTGTTAAAAATGCTATACAAATAAAACTTCATTGAGCTGAATCACTGTGGATCACTAATCATGTCCAGGACCAGAGCAGTTGTCTTGCCTTTTCAACGGTTTTCCAGGAATTCTTTTTTTTTTTCCAGGAAAGTACTCTTTCTGCTGAAGTGTCTATGCAAAGGAGCTGTATTGTACCTGGTTGGGGTTGGGAACATCAGGGCAGCTGTCACAAACATCTCCCACACCATCATTATCACTGTCCACCTGGTCGCGGTTGGGAACTCTCTGGCAGTTATCCAAAATATTTTTCACGCCTGATCATAAGAACAGAATGGAAATGATGAGTAACTGGCAAAAGTGATTGAGTCATTGCAAGTCATTACATAAACCTATAAACACACAAATAAACGCAGTTAAATGTGAATAACTTTTCCTGTATACTCTAAAACAGCTGGAAGGCGCAAATGGACCCAAGAAAAAGCACACTCATTTAACAATTTCAGTGTACACAACACAATAATGCCTTTGTGTGTGTGTGTTGCCTATTTCAAGCCACGTGTCACAAGGTGGCAGTGTTTCCGTTAGACTCTCGCAAAATAGTTTCCACTGGTCATTAGCTCCTGGCTAGGCTTCGTAGTGGAAATGTGGTTTTGCCCACAGACACATGACCAACATGTGAAAGATCGAGTCAAGTGTCTGGAATCATGCCTTTACGGACAGACTATAAATGTCGAGCTCTGCCTGGGCTTGTTTTTTATGTGTCTCAGACTGGAACACATCACTGTGCTTTAGAGGAGCATTATCGATATGGCACTTCAAAGGGATTGAAACTAAGAACGCCCTTCAGGCCAACTGAAAACCTAATAAGGAACCCCTTTGAAAAAAAGGTGCTTGTAATTGGTGCTCTGAAGTATGCAGGGGCACCGTTTCTTCTCGTTTTCCTCCATAAAAATGACAAGGAAGTGCAAATCTGTACAAAAACAGGCTGGCAGAAAGAAGATATTAACACCATTTCTGTGTCTGAAAGAAAACAAATGTGATTGGAAAAAATGAGAGGGAGGTGTGTGTTTCGGTTGTAGCCTGTGAAAACCCTTCACATGCTTAAATGTCAACTCAAACATTTTCTACTCTGTATAGCTCTGAAACTACAGGCTTTTCTGAACTGAACTGTTTCTCTGTTGCATGTATCTCAACCAGAAGTAAAGTTATGGCAGAGTTATTAAGTCCCCTTAAAGTCAAAAAGTTAGAAAATTACATTTAAAGACTTCATTCCAATTCCACTGAAAGACGCCCCATCTACCTGTATATTTATAATCGAATTTTTTTATGGAAAATTAAATTTTTTTTTAAAGCATTTCAACTTTACAATAGGACATGAGTTCATACTTCATACAGCATCATCCACATCACTCTCTGCCTCATCACCTCAGGTAAAAATCACTCACGAGCATCATCATCATCATCTCTTTACTCGACTGATCTCTGTACACACTAACATTGGTGAGGAAATAGTCTCTGATTAATTCAGTCAGTTCTGTTGACTGAGTTTCTTGTCTTTATATTAGGTTATTTACACATTAGGTTATTTACACTGTTGTCTGTACAGATTGTATAAGTGCTCTTCTCTGTTTTGATGATGATGTGACAGCACAGGAACATTGCGGACATTTTGAGATCTGGTATCTGATGATAAACGGAATTGATTAGGCTTATGTCCTTTTCGCTTTGGCAATTGATCAAATCAGGACACTCATGGTGTGAAAAAAATCACACTTGGGAGCTAGAGAGATTTTAGACATCTTTAGTCAGACTGTGTGCGTTTACTGCCATGTTTGTTAAACTGGCTTCTTACAGAGGGTGCTACACATTTTTGCTCTCTCTTCCCACAGTATAAAAGCTTCACAAAAACGAATATTACAACCTATGACTTCCAAGCAGATGGCAGCAGCCCTCATTATCTGATATCTTAATGAAATTTCTAAATATGCCTCAGATGAAAGTGTGCAGCTTTATTACCATCGCCATCCATGTCATCATCACAATCATCTCCCAGTCCATCCTGGTCCGTGTCCCGCTGGTCTGGATTATTTATTTTTAGGCAGTTGTCACATGCGTCACCATGTTGATCTTCATCACTGTTCTTCTGGTCTATGTTTGGAGTCAACCAGCAGTTGTCCTGTTTTTTTTTTTAAATTACACATGTACAAGGAACGTTATTTAAAGTGCTAAAAATCTCCTGTATTAGGATGAGATAATTCCTGGTGTATACCTTCTCATTGAAGATACCATCGCTGTCTGCATCTTCATCGCAGGCGTCACCTTTTCCATCGCCATCTGCGTCTTCCTGGCCTGAATTAGGTACAAACATGCAGTTGTCCTGGAAACAACATACATGTGATAAATCATTCACGCAGAAGTAACTGAAGATGAAGAAAAGCCTTTGTGGACATATAAACACTTGGGAAGTAGTATGAAATGAAGAATGGCAAATATAGGTCACCTTTTTGCAGTATGTATCCTGGCATGGAAGTTTTCTGTCAGGGTAAGCATCAATGTCGGTATCCTTCCCACACACATAGCCATTACCAGCCCAGCCGATGTTGCACTGATTGAGGAAGAAGGTATTACAACATGCCTGCTCTAACCCAGGCTAAACCACAACACTTGCATTTATCTGAACATCTCACCACACAGCTGACGCTTCCATCTCTCTCCACGATACACTCAGCGTTGAGGTCGCAGGGGTTGGGCTGACCGTTCCCACACAGCCTGTTAGTGAGAGGAGCAGGATCAACAGGACCAGGTCCAGAATCAGAGGTCTGCTTGCAGCCACTTGTTTGGTCTCCAGTGAAACCAGGCTTACACTCTCCACAGTAGAATGAACCCTAAAAATGGCTCGTTCAGTTTATTAATACTGTGTGCAGGAGGTAAGCAAAATAGAAAATAGAGACATAATCATGATTAGTGAGAAAATTTGTAAATATCTCACCATTGTATTGTGGCAATAGGAATTAGGAGTGCAGCCGCCATTGTCCACACTTTGGCATTCGTCTACATCATTACAGACCTGTTGCATAGAGATATTGGTAATGTTGAATTGAATAAGCTGTGTGGTGAACAAATAAATTGGATTAAAAAATCAACACATGTGTCATGGGGGAATTCCAAGGGCCTCAACTAGATCCAAGAGGGGAACCGCCAAAGTAATAAATTCATGGAGGTGGGGGTTCAAGGGAATCCAAAATTTCAAAAGTATAGGTACTATTGTCTAGAAGTACACTTAGAACCCTACGTGTTTCTTTGGTTTGTCACAAATGGGAACTGATAGAAACCTAGAACATAGGGTTTCCCTTTCAAAAAAGGTTTCAAATTAACCATCCAAAGTACAGAACCATTTTATCCAAGAGTGTCATTTAAGGTGACTGAATAAATCTTGTATAATCACTCCTCCAAAGGCCTCAGCTGAGAAATGTTGAATCGTCTGCCTTGCTTCACTACTATGAAACAATCCAAATATCCTAGAGAATTGAAACCTTTACAGACAAGTATAAGGAGCAGTTAGACAGCAACAGTTTCCTCACCTGCTTATGTGACTGGATGTAGGTGATGCCCGCACCCTGCAACTCCGGCCCACTGTACCCTCTGGGGCATCTCTCACACCGGAACCCTGGGACTGTGTTCATGCATCGCACACCAGGGAAACACGGGTTGAACTGACACTACAAGCACACAAATAACAACACACCAAAAACTCTTTCCAGATCTCCATTTCATAATACCATGCCAGCATTTGAATGACTGGGTTTGGAAATTACTTGCTCTCATGGTGAGAAGTTACCTCAATCTTTCCTAAAATCTCTTTTAAATCCAAATTGTTCCACTCAAACAATAACTGTCTGAGTGAAATGCAAATAAAGTCATGATAAAGTGCTATTACACTGGTTTTATTGGGATTTGTTTGTCCCACTAATGCAGAGCACTGAGAGCTAGCATAGCATACTGCTGTGTGTAATGGAAAGAGCAGTAAATCACCTTTTGATCATCTCTGCCAGAGAAAACTGGTATGTTATGACTACATGGTCTCTCCCCATCTGTTTGCACGATGGATTTGATTTGATATATTTGCAGATAATAGGGGTGTAACACAATGCTACTATCAGTATCTGTGTAGCACTCCAAAATATTCAACTGTATTTGAATTTAGGTAGGTATGGCCTAAACCAAAAGGGTTTTTTGTTTGTATTTAAAAAAAAAAACAAAAAAAAACCCTTTTGGTTTAGTAGCCTAATTTAAACCACCTCAACCCTGACCAGGCTGTTACTAAGGATGAATTAAATGGACTCATTCACTTTAATAAATTGCTTGCATCCACAAACTTCATATCTGACTGCTCACCTGCATAAAAGTAAAACTGCCCCCTCACGTGAGATGTTGTGTGAACCATTATGTCATGCTTTCAAAAAAAAAAAAGAATAGCGCACCTCATACGTGTATCGATTTAGGACACATTGTCTGTTCATTCTGAACAACATATTCGGTTACATCCCTAGTGGATCTTAACCAACACACCAAGGTCTTAGCTGTGGTATAGGCCACAATAAAATATGTACAAAAAGAATGAACCCATGTGGAGATACCTCCAAACGTCTAATGAAGCAATGGTAGAAATTACTTTAGTGGGAGCACCTCAAAGCATGATTACATGACTAGTATTTTTTTTTACCTGCATTTCAGTGGTAGCAACATCAGAATTTTTGGTGGGTGTCACTATTAATTTTAGATTTTAAAGAGGCTAACAAAACATTTACTCAGCATTATTGCATTTCTTCAATGGTAACTAACTTTTATTTAACATTTCGTATTTTCTTTTAGTTTGGAAGTTTTACCTCATCCACATCCTCACAGTGGACTCCATCTCCAGTATAGCCTTCAGGACACGGTTCACACTTGAAGCCTTCCTCTGTCTCAATACACATGCTCAGCTGGAAGCATACTCCTGGAGCACACTTGGTTTGGGAGTCTGTCCGTGTGTTTTGTCCATCTAAATATTAACCGGACACCTCAGTTAGCCTGCCTGTAGAATTCATTAGCCTCATTATTAAGCTTATGCTGCAGGCTTGAGTGAATGCAACTGAGCATATGTTTATATCAGGCCTGAATGAGAGACTTACCACATGGAACACACTCCATAAGTATTCTCTTTAAATTTGCAGTCTCCTGGATCTGTTAAGATAATAATAAGTGAAGCAGAACTAATCTAGGCAATCCTCCTACTTATGCAATTCTTACATTCAGGGTCTTATTATATACTTCTGAAAAACATGGCATGGTACCTGCTGGTCCATTCTCTCTTTCAGTTCTTGGATCATCTGTACAAGTTCAAACATGGGGCCTGGCTCCAGCTTTGATGAGAGGCCTGTCAGAATTATTGGCCTATAATAATGGTTTTCCTCCATGCTATAATGACAGATCAGAAACTAATGGCACCATAAAAGCCACTCACCTAGTAATTGCAGTGATTCACCCTGCTGAAGAGAACAGTCTTGAAGCTCCACAACATTCTCTATTGATTCACCCAGAACTAGCTTAAGGTCTGACACACTACCCTGAAATAACGGCACAGATCTCTGTTAGTTGTTGAACATACAAAGTTGTTGGAAACCTAAGGTCAAACAAGTCATTATCAACAGTCATGTTTAGGCCTTGAAAAAGTTTTGAAAAGCACTGGCATAGAGTGCACTCCTACCTCTGATGTAGTGGGCATGGTTTTTAGTGCCACTCGATTAGGGCCAGAAGGTAGTGTCTTAAAGGCAGCTGGCAGTTCCTCCACTATCTCCACCAGTCTACAGTCCACATACAGAACCATGCGAGGAGTGCCATGAGTCAGCCCGCTGAAGTGCAGCATGACGTTGTGTGGCCGGCCATCAGCCAACGGCACTTTGACGAAGGTGGCTGTACCTACCTTTCCATTGCTTTTCAGATACCTCAGAGAGACTGACAGAGACAGAGAGGTCTGAATGTGTCCAGACATTTGAACTTATCAAAATGACTGCTTAATGATTGTTATTTTTGGGATTCAGTCCCTAGTCTGAGAACACTGTCTGAATGACTCAATCAGCTATTCCCAACTATTTATCTGTAAAATCACTTTATACAGCAAAGGTACCTTTGTTGTGTTTCCCATGTACAGTGAAATCTAAATGATCGGTGTTGTCTGTAGGGTTGTAAATGCGGAAAACATGCACTGGAGCTTTATTCTGGACCTGAAAGGTTGTCAGGATAAAAACATCATTCACGTTCTTATTCTTCAGTCCTCCTTGCAGGAGATCAGGCAAACAATCAGGTGACACCAGGAGATCATAGACTGCAAACACAGAGATCTGATTAATCTCCATTTCCCCAGTAGATAATCATAAAGCAATACTTACACCACTACACTGACTATTTTCATCATTTGCTTCAGTCTAAATGTTTTTGTTCATAGTGTAAAAAACTACTCTCTTTTAGTTTCAGTTAATGCAGTTCTGAACTTTTTCATTTTACATTCAAAAGTACTGCTGTATTTGGAAATGTGTCTCATTTCAGTGGAATGCTCGTGAAAGATACCACCACTGCTCATGTCCAGGTTTGCCCTGGGCTGACGAACACTTTAAGCAGTGTTTGAATTTGCAGTTTCTATGACACTAATCAGGCTCAGGTGAGATTTTTCATCATTTAGGCTTTGATAAGGTTACTGTACATTTTCCTAATAATGATCAGACCTTTTTATTCCATAAAATATCCCATATTAGCACAATTAATTCAATATAAGACTCATGCAGTTTTTTTTCATTTATTCTGATCAGAAAAGCATTGCACTGCATAGCACAGCATTGTAATTCTTGCATTCCTAATAGCATTCATTGTAATTAAGACCGGTCCGGACTGGGCATAACTTTACAATCCCCTTTCAGTTATTTTCAACCACAAAATATTAAAATGCCTTAGTAGCAATGTTAAAGTTATTCACTTACCAATTCCTTGGGAAGTCACCACATAGGTTAGCTGCATAACCACATGTACACTGAACAATACTCTTGCCCATACAACCATTTTGATGATTCAGGTGGAAGAAATAGGAGAAATGTCGTATCTCTAGACCTGTTAATGCAGATCCTGCAGAAGTCTCTGCTGCAGCATTAGCATATGTGGAGTAGCAGTCAAAACAGCCGTGTTTTTTCCTTTGGATCACTGCAGCCCAGCTGCTGAATGAGAACCAGATAGGTGCCTGGGAGATTTATGCCTTTCAGATGACATTCAACATGGAAGGTGTGACCAAGTACCTCCTCCAGTAAGTTCTCCAGCTTTCTTCCCAGAATGTAACCATTTTACTGAAAGGGTTGCATCCTGAAAAGGGATCTTGACTGCAACGTATCAGGATTAGGTTATGAATTGTACCACATGATTGTCTGGTTAAATTTATCTTGTTAAATTAGCCTGTGCACACTATCACTTTTAGTTTTTAGAATTAAATTTAGTATAAAAACTAAAAGCGAGAGTTAATATTGGTTACACATGGTACATCTGAAAGTTCATCTTGGTTAATCTAATATAACAATTGTGCCATCTATTGTAAATCTAAAGGAAGAGGCCAAATGCATATGCTGCCCCTCCCTTTAGCTTTATACTAGATGGCTTTATAGTATATAGCATAATCATTATACTTTTTCTCTCAAACTGTTGCATAATTTCCGTAATTTCTTTTTTTTTTTTTTTTTTTGACTTGGTAGTATGAAGACTGTAGTAAAAACATGTTTTGGTCATAAAACCTGTCCCTTGAATTTTGGCTAACATTTACAGGAATTGTGTAACTTTGTGCCTTGTACACTGAGATCTGCTTCAGCTGTCCATAGAAGGCAGGATAATATGATGGAAATCTTTGTATAATTGTCATGTGGACTTGTCACTTGCCATTTGGTACACTTGGTGTAGTCGAGTCTCTTTTATATGTACAGCACCATCTATACTGATTAGTATAAAATATACCCCTTCATATTAGCAAAATACCAGCCATATTGCACAAGCACTTTTTTGGCCACAGGCACAAGCAGACACAGGAACAATGGGAACACGGAAATTTGAGTCCTCGAGGACTGTGGCTACAGATGACCCAGATATGAGTTGGACTTAAATTCCAGGGCTCTGTACTAGCAAGCAGTTTTTACTATGTGCATCTGGGGGAGCTATCAACACTTGTATAATGTGAAGGTGTAACTCTGTTGATGAATATACAGAAAAATTTACAGAAAAAGCCCATAATATCCATAAGGCTTAGGAGTGTGCTTACCCAATAGTGTACTTACCCTATGCAAAGAACTATTAAATAACCATTTTTGCCAAGAGGGTAGAATTATCAGCTAAATTATAAACATATTAAAACACAAAAAAATGTATAATGACCTCAACAGGTGTTGCTCTCTCTCTCTCTCTTCATTTTAGCAACAAATGAAATGTGGGTTAAAGTTTCATCTAAAGTGTGCCTGGAAGTGGAAATTTCATTTCAGCTTAAGAGAGGTGAATTATTATACCAGGCATCACATTGTTGTACACCAAATTAACACACTGTAAAAATTATTAATAGGACAGGCAGATAGACATAAAATTAATGAAGTAGCCCAATCCTGATATACCAATTTCCTGCCTTTTTTTTATTATTATTAATCTCAAACATCAATCTAAACAGTGTTTCGGTATTCTTGCTGGAGGGAACATGAAACAATATTGGAGGATCACATTGGCATGTTTCAGATTTGTCCCTTTTTCCTTTCATTTGCCCTTTTGGTTTCAAAGCATTATTTTTTTTTTAATATTGCAGTTACATTTACCCCTCTGTACCTGGTAAATTTAGTAGGTAAAAGTAAAGCCTACCTCATAAACATTTTTATAGCAGTGAGCAAGAAAAGTGGTTACAAAACTCTGGCTTCAGAGAATCCCCCCTACTGCGAGTCTTTTTTGTAGACTCTGTTAATCACCTGGTTTTAATGGAACAGATGGTCATTACTTTGTGGTTACAGACAGATAAGTGTGGAATTGAGAAAAGCTAGCCCAAGAGAAAGAAAACTGTAAATGTGTATACTTAGTAATGTATTTGTAAATGTATATAATCTGTACTACTGTAGGCCTACATGCATATTAGACATGGGCATTTTTTTTAGTTTTTAAAAGTTTTAAAATAAAGCAAAAAAAAAAACTAGTATAACTAAAAAAAGAACATTATTTAATGTTCCTAATCCAGGTCCCGGAGTAGTCTTGTGCTACATATTAATTAAGCCAGATCTTTTCAGTCAGATCATCAAAACTGAAGGGTTTTTTGTGAATCTTTGTTCTACGATCAAGTGGAGCACTACCAGGTCAGTTTCCTTTGGAACTAATTGCAAAGTCAGCACATTGTGATCATGAGCCCACAAGGGGAGGCTGTAAAAGGTCCCCGTTATGTGACCTTTGTCCTGTGGCCATTCTCATCAACCAAAATGAACCAGGCCTGGTGGTCCTCCACTTAGTCATAGAACCACAGTTTTATATGAAACTTTCCTTTCTAGCCTGCCAGGGCAGCATTCTTTGGGACTAGTAGAGGCTGTATATCAATTTTGTCACAAGAGTGACCCTACTACATAATAATGTACAGCACTCATAAATTAGAGACTTAGTTAGAGAGTTAGAGAGTTTTTATTGTTATTATAACCACATACAAGTATGCAGTAGAATGAAATAGCATTCTCCAAGGCCTTGGTGCGACATTACAGAGGTCACAGACAGCAGAATACACAAGTGACAACATGTAGTGCAAAAATAAATTGAATAGTATCAATAATGTACTTTATTGAAAATGAAAAGTAAAGTTCACTAAAGTTCTTATCTTGTACTGTATTGAGGATAAGAATCACTCAAAGTACTGATACAGTTCTCTACTGGAGATGAGAATGACTTAAACTCACTATAAAGCACATCTGGCAAAGCTAGACAGTGAGCTCCAGGTCACCACTTTTCAAATTTCTAAAAGTAGGTTAGGCATTCAGTATGTTGTGTCTTGTGGATGATCCACCTTTAGTTTCACCATAGAAGCCTTAATACCAGCTTGCAGCACATTCTCTGATCATCAGAATGCTCTGATGGCGAGCTGTCAGCGCAAGAGTGGGCTCTTAGAGAAAATGAGAAGCAGAGAGTACATCAGGATCTGTCTCTGTTATGGGGCAGCTGTAGTAACTCTATTAAGTCCAGATTTAACATGAACAAAATTAGCAAGAAATAAAGGATTATAGTGCCATACATAGTGGTTTTGAATCCATGAGAAAGAGAAAGGAAAAGTGGTTGTTTTATAGGCTTCCTACATGGGTTCAAGGGATGATTTTGCTATTTGTGCTTGACAAGGGTAAGAGAGAGGTAAATAGCCAGAGCCATAAATCAAAAAAATAAAAGGAAAATTTAAAAAAAAATGCAAAAAGAAAATAAAATGGAAAGATATGTGTGAAAAGGTAAAGACAATGGACAAAATAGTACTGCAATGTGTACTATGTGCATTAATTTATGAAATTTGATAAGATAAAATAAGATAAGATAAGATAAGATGTACCTTTATTGACCCCTGTAGGGGAAATTCAAGTTGACACAGCAGCACAAATAGGAGGAGTAACATTAAAGAAAAGAAAATAATTTCCAAGTAGTATAAAATAAAAATAATATAAGATAAATAAAAATAATAGAAATAATAACGATATATATATACATACATACAGGTAGATAGATAGATAGATAGATAGATAGATAGATCATTCATGGTGTAATTTACTTTCTTTTTCTTTATTATTTTATTTTTTTAAATTTTATTTATTTTTCTTAGCACTTTGCTCTCCGAGGCTGGAAAAGGGGGCGGGGCTCCGTCTGTTGTCATTGGCGTTCCAGCCAAACAAACATGGCGGCACCCATGGAGCTGCTGTGCTGGGGAGGCGACTGGGACTTGCCGTCTGTACACACGGAATCTTTAATTGTGCTGGTAACTGACTTAATATCTATGAGGTCTGACGTCTGTATTTGCGATATAGCAGTTAGCGACAACACCTTTTGGATTTAGTTTTGGGAGAATTCAGCTAGCTGGCTAATTAGCTAGCCGGATAGCTAACCTATAACAACAATCACCGTGTTACCATTGTTTCTGAAGAAGTCTGTAATATCGAGTCGTTCTTTCATGATATGAGTATAAATAACTCAAAGACGGGCTTGTGATACCTAGCTATTATTATAATGTTTTGG
Source organism: Pangasianodon hypophthalmus (assembly GCF_027358585.1). NCBI lineage: Eukaryota > Metazoa > Chordata > Actinopteri > Siluriformes > Pangasiidae > Pangasianodon > Pangasianodon hypophthalmus. The sequence continues at coordinate 7,997,381 of NC_069733.1, read as the reverse complement.
GTCATTTTATTGAACAAGTTTTTAGCAGGTTGCTGTATAAATAAAACCTTTTGTACAGCTTTTCCCTGCTCAAGGTCAGATAATAATGGCTGGCTGAAGACTTGGTAGGTTTAAACATTCATTCATTAGAGCCCTGATTAATATTAGTTCTCTGAGTCTTCACTAGATTTTTTGGTTTTTAGCTTCTGTCTTGTGCTGGAGTAGAAATGCAGGCAGATAACTAGTCCTTGTTCAAGTAGAAATCCTCTGAATGTGCATATTTTTGATTAGAAGACTGATTAATATTGACTAAAAGGTCTTATAGTTTTACAGTGTACTGTTCATCTCATATCTCTGGTATCAATGCTTCACTGCAGGCATATGCTAAATTTGCTGGTGCCAAACTTACAGTCAAGCTAGTGGACTGGACATGGAGGACTGTCACAGGTAACTGATTAATTATGCCTGGATGATTAAAGGAAAATTGCATCCTGAAGCACATTAAATATGTTTATATTGAAATGTTTGTGATGTGTTTAGTGATTCTGGTGCTAATTGGGTGGCTGATGCTTTTTTGTGAGAAGTTACAACAGTAAATAGAAGGAAATAAAAATCAAATTTCAAAACATAAGGGATAATGTTCAGGATTTGCTTGTTCACCATTTTCCTGCATGTTCAACATCATATTAATGAGAAATCCACTGTAGAAGTCGTGGAGCAACAACCACTTGTTAAAAAATAAAGTTCCAAATACAATACGACACAGCTGCTGAGTTAAGGCTAGATAGTGATTGCCGAGATGACAAGCACAATGGTGTTAGACATGGCATTAGTATAAATGTTGAATCTGTGGAAGCTGAGTGTACAGATGAGCTGGACAGACTAAAGGAGTAAAGAGCTGCTGCATCACTCTCTTTAGATCGCGATGAAGCGAGAGCTAGTTCACACTGGTGCTGCTATCAGCAAGTAGTCCAACGTGTCAATGAAAGAAGTTTAAACAAAAAACTAAACAGAATTTCAGTACAAAATAAATCTTGAACGCTGTTGAAGATCAGAAGTTATTTGTAAGCATTAATATGCAAGTCATTCAGGTTGGATTTGTCCTTTTAAGGCAGCAGTGTTGTCTTATAAGTGATGTTGAAACATACTTTCAACACTCACACATTCAGCTCATTTATTATTCAAATGCTTGGATTCTGCGCTACACGTAAGCCATATTGTATAAAAGCGTTTTCATTCACAGATATAATAACCTGATGAAAACATGCATGACACTACACACATGCTTTTGTTTTCCATGCCTAAATTGGAGACTTTGGCAGTTAGTATTAGATATATAAAGGTATAGAGTATAGATTGTGTGATGAAGCTCTCACATTTGTGTGTTTTTAAACTCTTTTTTTTTTTTTCCCCCACTACTTTGACAGCCACCATTCCACAACTGCACTATGAGGGATCTACAGTAACAGAACCTACACAGATTCTCAACTTTCTCAGGCAAAATGTAAGCTGCAGCTGAAACTGGCATATTCTAAAATGTCGTTTAGTGTTAAATTTGAATTGTTTGATTGTTGTTTATAATAATATAATGCAGGGGTATGGTCACATAATTGACACAGGGTGGCAAGTAGACCTTTGAGTTAAAACTGGCCACCTTTACTGCCTTCTCACGTCCCACAGATTTTCTTAAGCACTTTTTATTTTGGGCAAAACTCCAGAAATAGGCACAACAGCTGTAAAAAAATGTGTGGACTAAGACAATTTGCACACGTTTAAAAGAAGGTGAAACAGCTCAGGGTGTGTGCACTTGCTTAGAACAGACATATTTACGTCCATTTTGCATTGCAGAGATGTTGTTGGAAGTGGAAAACTATCTGCCACCCCTTTACCCTCTTTAATCAGTCCATTTCAATTTTATATGCATAGCAGGTTTAATAGACATTGCCACAGAAATCTGGATGTAGACTTAGATCTCAGAGAGACAGTGATGAGTAAAACCTCCCTGAGAAGCCATGAGGAGGAAACCTTGAGAGGAACAAGATCCCATCCTCTCCTGAATGAGACTGTGATTATAAATCGTTACTCTTCTACAACTGGATAATGTAAAGTTATTTAAAATAGTACTGTTGAAAGGATGTACACTGTGGGTATATTGTGTATAAGAGCCCTGGGATAAACACAGGACAGTCTTTAGGATCACAGCAGCAGCAGTTCTTAGGTACAAGTCTACAGTATCGAGATGAGATTATCCACTGAAGCAAGGACGAGACTTGTGCATAAACTGTTTTTCTTTTTTCAGTGTGAATAAATTCAGCACGTAACCTCAGGAAGAACTTATTAACACCAAGCTTTCTTTATGCCCTGAACAGCGATTCAACGCAGATTATGAGCTGTCTGCTAAGCAGGGAGCTGACACCATGGCCTACATTGCTCTCCTGGAGGAGAAACTGCAGCCGGCTTTGGTTAGTGCATCTGCAGCTTCTGAAAAGATTCATCCATCATAATCTCATTCTGTTGTCCATAGACTTTAGCCAGTGTGTGTTTACAGCTCCATACATTCTGGGTGGACGCGGAGAACTACGCCAACCTGACGAGGCCTTGGTTTGCTTCCCACTCTCCATTCCCTCTCAACTTCTTTGTGCCAGGCCGCCAGGCTAGTGTAGCTCTGTCCAGGATCCTCCTGACCAAAGCGGAAGCTCCACTGCACTCAGTCGCAGAGGTGGAAGGAAAGGTAGTGCTTATTAAAAATACCATCACGTGTCCAATTCTTTGTAACAATTAATTCCTCTTTTGAGTATGATTGCTAATTAGTATTTGCTTAAATTTAGCCTAAAATCGCATATTAAATTAGCAAAAGAGTCAAAAATGTGCAACCGGGTCTGTTCTGAATGTTCTCCATTAATCGGGTGACATTGGATTTGATTGCTTTCTGCTTTTAAACGGTCTCCTGGGCTGTCGGCGCTCTGTCTGCGGTTTCAGTGAAGCAGATGGAAAATAGTTTATCACCCTAAGGATAGCAGCTACTACTGTGAGCTCAAAGCTCCCAAATTTTTTGCATGTCCAAAACCTGCCAACTTCATATGGCTGTAGAACACATTCTGTTACAAGTCCAGCAGTCTGTGTACTTTCTCGGTTAATTATGTCTGATTTGTCAGTGATGTCATTTTGTCTGCAGATCTACAGCGAAGCCAAGGAGTGTCTGAATTTGCTCTCTCACAGATTGGGGTCCTCACACTTCTTCTTTGGAAACACGTAAGTTCAGTGTTGAGCCAACATTGACATCCAGCAGCAGCTCTGCTTTTAGACTTTATTTAGTGACAGAGGTTCTGTGACCTGAGCAAGGTTCTAGGGAAATACAATTTTATTTACATTAACATCAGTATTTATGTTACTTGTGCTTATTTTTTGACAGAAATTTGCATGAATTAAATGTAATGATTTATCCATGTTTATCTTAAGCCTTACTGAGACATTGAGCATGTGCAATGAGTGTTTGAGTGTTAACTACTGAAATAAGAATAACATGCTGTTCTGGCACATTATGGTTGTGTTTTATGTGCTGTAGGCCTACAAGTCTGGATGCCTTTGTTTTTGGCTACCTTGCGCCCCTCCATAAAGCCAGTCTGCCCAGTGCTCAGCTCCAGCAGCACCTAAAACAGCTTCACAATCTCTGCCAGTTCTGCACTAACATCCTCAAAAACTACTTTTCTGAAGCTGCCTCTGGTAAGACAACAGCCTGTGGTTTAGTGCTGGAAATTTCACACTTTATCAAGCTTTTAGACAGACGTATAGATGGCATAATTAACACTCCACCAACACCAACGGGGGGCGCCAGTGATTCCAAAGTGCACTTGTATTTTTTAAACATTCTTAAAACTTGATACAGTTTCCTAGACACATACATTTTCATGAAAATGCATTATTGATGAAATGTTTGAGTCTTTGCAGTGACTTGAGTCATTTGAATTCAGCTAAATGATTCATTCAGATTCGTTCACTGAGTCAGTTTGTCCATATGTGCAGCCTGATCATCCAGCATCTAAGGCAGGCAGCTTGAGCGATGTGACAATAGCTAATAATCATTGCTAGCTAATTTCCTGCTCTGATTGAATGTGCCCGAACAGGATTCACTGAATGCACTGAATCACAGAACGAGAGAAGCATAAACCTATGTAACGTTTCTGTATGGTAACCATGAATATGGAAATAGGTAGGATATATTGCAATTACGAAGCCCATCAGCAGGAATGACTCAGTGCATGGCAGTGACTGATACAGAATCTTTCAACTTTGACTCCTTCCAAAAGACTGAATCATTGCCCCCTCGTCAGGAGATCGTGAATTGAAATCTCGACGATTCCAATGGTGTCCACGGCTGGGCGCGAAGGGTACATAATTGGCCATGCTCTCTGGGTGGGAGGGATGGCATACTGTCTCTCCTCTAGCCAGCCACGGGTATCTGTGAGCTAATGTATGCGAAAGAGGGCAGGTAGCGCTTTCCCCAAGTGTGTTACGCTGCCCTGTGATGCAGCATGAACAGCAGTGGTAAGATGAGGTTGGCTTAATGTGTCTTGGAAGCACGAGATAGTTTTCACCCTCACCGGTTGGTATCTGTTGATAGAGGAGAGCTGGTTGGTGGTTGGGAATTGGCAAGTGACCATATTGGGGAAAATGGGGGAAAAAATCGAATCATTCGCAAACAAATCATGTCGTTAAAGCACTGGAGTTTTGGCCTAAAAATCCAATCACCATTAGTTTTCTAATTATTTATAGTTAATTACTTCATAACAGTAAGACATTAACTGTATTAAGTAAAAATGGTCAAATAGTGGATTATTAGTCCAAAAATTTTAGATTCCATTTCAAAAGTTTGCATCTTTCTTTCTGAATATGATATTAATAAGCTGTACTAACATGTATGCCTTTGTAACCACCTCCAACTTCTCAGCTGTAATAATATAGTTATATAGTCCCTATAGTCCAGCATCCTACACCTCATCTTATTTATATCTCTGATTTACTCTGTCAGATATCATTACTGTTTTTTTTTTTTTTTAATCAGGTCTAATGACCGAGAGGTTTATGGCTAAACCTCTTTTCAGATTATTTTTCTGTTCATTTTTTTGCCTTATGCTTTGGACTCTGGTCTTCTGGAAGGTACTTCTTCCTTTTTTTCCCCCATTCAAATACCTTGGTGGGTGCAAACCTTTGCTCTTAGCTGTATCATTTAGTGAGCTAATCAACTTTATCATATCTAGCATATCTCTTCACATCTTTTTTAACTAAATTGTAGGCTAAAATTTGAAAGTAGTCAAATAGCTTTTTTTTTTTAAAAGCTCTTTTCTGTGCTTGGTGCAAGGGGTCATTTGTTCCATGCAATATCTGCGTTATAAAAATAGAACGTTGCTCTGTCTAGACCATCAGGTCCCTGATTTTGTTCCATTCACCGTTCTAATAACCACAAAGTTCATCTGTTTTTCATAAATCATGACCATTCACTTCCTTTTAACACGGATAAACATTATGAGTGGCTTAACAATGTGCACTAGTCTTAGCCAGTTATGCAACATGCTGTGCCTCTGTTTGGGAATTCTTTGTACTAACATTTCTTCCATGTGAATAAAGTTTACATTCTCTTACTCTTACAAATTCAAGCTTCTTTTTCTTTTCTTCCTGTCTCCATCCTCTCACTAGGCTCTCCTCCCACTAGCCAGGACGCAGTCGATGCAAACCTCCAGAAACTGACGCAGCTTGTTAACAAAGAGTCCAACCTTATTGAAAAGGTCCTGCTTAAACCTGCTTGCAGTTCTCTCTGAGATCGTTTAGAGTATAACAGCAGCAGCCAGCTGTCTGTACACCACTCAGTGCAGTGAACTATGTGTGTGTACTAGAGCTGCCAAAATGAATTTCACACTTGAATTTTTAATAATATTTACATATTCAAGGGCAAAAAACAAAAATCCACAGTTGAATATTTAAGATCCCATGTTTTACTTTTAATAACTGAAGTCTGTAAGTAAATGCATGCAGTTTATATAATCCTTTCTTTTTTTGTATTTACATTTATTAGTTTTCTAATTAAATTTTAAAAAAGTAAATAAAACAGTGTATTTCCAACAGTCAATTATCAGAATTATGCTTTTTCTGTAGTTCTGTTGGACATTATAGTGTACTACATAGGTTCGTTATGTTATACCCTATGTAGTGTGCATAGAAGGAAACCATTTGGGATTCAACCTAATGGATTTATTGTTGAGGACGGGTTGAAGATGGTGGAGGTTTAAGTGGATCCTGTTTTACCTAAGAATGTAAATGTGCTATGTTTTGAGAAATACATAAAAGCAAACCTACTAGAAACTAATCCAACAGACGAATAGAAACTAAACAAATCTAATTATAAACACTGTTAGTAAAAAACTATATTACCTCCTCATGATTTACTTTGCTTTTATGTGATACAAACACATTCTACGTTTGTTGTGTAGCAGTATACAATTGTAGGATTATAGGAATTTACAATCAAATTCATTTTAATACTAAATCCAAAACTTTTCTGTATTTTTGAAATTCAAATTGAAGGATTTTGACAGCCCAAGTACACAGTTGCCAGTTTATTAGCAACACCTATCCGGTTGGCTGCATTCAACAGCCTTTTTTTTTTTTAGGTTTGCACAATTTTTGACACCCCACCCATCAAAGGAAAAGAACCATTACTGACCAGCTATTATTCATAGGACTGTTATCAGCACAACAGTCTGTGTGACACTGGCATGAGTGTACGGGGGTTTCATGCCAGCAGTGATGTTGGGGTCAACAAAAAGACCACTAATGAAGGGTTAGAATGCTAGAGGTGGTCCTATGAAGTATCCCTTTTACTGGGATGGACAGTGTTTAACAGATTGTGCATAGCAACAGAAGGGTTACAGTCAATAACTGTACACCTACAAAGTGACATATATGGTAGTCACACTTGATAAAATGACCAATGAGTGTATTAGGTATACTAATAAAGTGGCTACTTGATGTACACACACTTAATCTACTCATATATCACCTGTTATGTGCTTTTGGATTTTTTTCCCTAGTGTCCATGCTTGTCTTGCTCTAACTGACAGCTTTGTGTGTTTGACAGATGGATGATAATCTGCGCAGTAGCCCTCAACACAGGCCCAGCCGACCCCATAAACCTGAAGCCAAACCTTCATCTCTGGCCACTGACAGGAACTTGACCCCTGCCTGAAAATCTCACCCACACCACACAGTGGTATCTTTCTTTACCTATTTATTTATGCTCATATTATCCAAGTGGCACTAAAATGGGCATGACTACAGCAGGAGTCATAAGTTACAGTATATTTATACTCATTGGTTCAGCATGAGGTTGAACAAATGTGGCTTTGGTCATTACTGAAAGCTTTCTGTCAGCATACTCAGTTTTTCATTAATCTCATACTGATTTATATTATGTTCATAATCTATAAGATTGTATCTATACATCAACCAATAACAAAAAACGTGGTGGTTAGCAAAATACTAATCACAGTAATTAAATATTCATAGTCTGTTGCCATCCTTAACAGCCTTTGCCATAGTGAAATTATATTTTGTAATATTCACTGTGTACACATACTGTGTATCTGATACTATCGTTCCATCAGCAGTGTGTAAAAATATAGATTCTTTTAGAGCTATTAGTTTGAGCTGAACTGAATCATGATTCATTTTGTTGAATTGTTTTTCAGTTTTTCATTATGGCTGTCGTTATATATTAAGGTTTGGCTTAAACATGTTGCACTACATCCTAGCAGTTAATCAACGTATCAGTGTGTCACAGTCGGAAATCATCAGCCAACACCAAGCTAAATATTAGAACACTCATCATAGCTTCTCCATTCAAGTTAATATTATCATTTAGCTTAGTCTCTTGAAAAAACCTACATAAACAGAAACTACAACATATGCATCATTCTGGGTTTTTTTTTTTTTTTTCATGACACAGTGCTTCTTTTTTTTTAAACTCCTGCCATTTAAAGCTAATGGATCTCTGTTGAATTTTTCCGTATGCGTGCCTTTCCTTCTGTATCCAAGTGTAATTTCCTGACCATGAACATGGTTAACTTTAAATGAAAATATTTTCACATTGCAAGCATGCCAGAAGTGCTCAGGAGATGCACTACACAGATTATTGTATCGATAATTAGTTGCACTTTAAAAATAAAATTAAAACCATTAATTCACCTCACCACATATATGCAACTGGGTCCAGTTTTTCCTTTTCATAATGTATGTTATCACTCTGTATGCCTTGTTAAAGTGTTCATACTGTACATGTCTGGTAATTCAGTGCTGAATTTTGTTTTATGAAATAGTATATCTTGAATTCCGTTAGTTATGATGTATTTTAAAGGATCTCATCTTCATCAGTTATCAAAGGACTTTAAAAATGTCAAAGATTTAGACACAAATGTAATAAAAGCGAGTTTATAATATTTTGTCTCTGAAATGGTATCTGTTCAAGAGAAAACGGAAAAGTCAGGAATCTAAACGGGATTGTCTGGACGTTAGAACAAAATGCTTAGTGCACAAGCAGTGTCCTGCCTGAACATTTCCCTGAATATTTTTTTTTATGATTTATACAAATGTCATGAACCTTCATGAAATTTCCATCCTGTGCTGTTCTGACGGGCCACCCAGCTCTAAAAGAACAGGAACCAGCGTCACTGACAGTAATAAACCTTCCATAACATTTTCCCGTCCCAGTTTTCCTACTCCTTGAGTATTTTCACTTCTTAGTTCTTTACCAGAAATAAGGCGAGAGCAGAAATTACAGGTATGAGAAGATGATCAGAACAATCGCTAGATTATTCTTGGAGCTGTAACCCGATTCTGGGAAACTAAAATGCATCCTTACATTTACAGAGGTGCATATTTATATATTTAACAAACTAGTAAATCTAGTGAAAGTACAAACCGTTCTACGGAAAATCAAGACCTCTTTTTTGGAAGAACTGAGCTGATTACCACTGGGAATTTCTTTGTCTGCTCTGAAAGCCTGGCAGTGTTTTGGAAGTGCAGGACAAAATGTTTTTGACTGTAAAACAGATGTCTAATTCCTCTGCTCCTAAGAATTGTCCTTTTTTTAAAACAACATGTTACTGACTGACTGAGGTTCAGTGTGGCTGGCTTCAAAACACATTTCATTCATTTCTGGGATTTGCGTAACGGCATTCAAGAGAACAAAAAGAAGAACTGATTTACTGTGTGTGGTTTTATTCTGTTTAGCTCAGTGTGCACATTTTACTAGAGACAATCACTGAGTAAATCACTGTGCTTTAAATTCAAATACTTTTCAGCCAGTAAACAGCTCTCTAAGCTGCAAGCTCAAATTTCTGCTTGCAGATGAGTTGGAGCGTATATTATACCAAAATTTATTAGTCATTAGTCCAAGGGTTAGGCATCACAATGTGAAATTCAGGACTTATCCACAAAATACAGTGAACTGAAGCAAGTCAATGGCTCATTATTGTACAATTAACCCCATGTGGTAGATAAAAGAGTATTTTAATATACTGTAAACCTGTCAAAAAGGGAACTGCTCTGAATTCAGCTCACTGTGTGAGAAACAATATATAAATATTCAATCTATAATCTATATAAAACGATTATAATATTTAAATTGATATTTAATCTAATCAGTCTCATGCTGTCAGTGAAACTGATCACTTTTAGTCTGGTTTTGTTTCATACAATTACAAAAAATACACCATAATTAAACATAGAAAGGACCTTTACAAATTGAAGATAAATAACTGCTGATTACAAGAAAAAAAATGTTTGGGTTTATAAACAATATAATACATAGTGTATGCAAAAAAAAAAATCAATATGGTCAAAGATGACCACTAAAAAGAATAAATGTGAAAAAAATATGTATTCTTGTATGTTGGAAATACTGTATATGGACATTTTAGACATCTCGTTATCAGTAAATCCATAAAATCATCTCTGATTAAACCACTGTCAATTCAGAAATAACAGACTCTCACTGCTGGCATAGCCAGGCATCAACATGCAAAAGCACTTCAATAATATTTCAGTTCATAGGAGAACAGTTACATAGACTGTTCTTTCTAGACCTGATGTGATCTCTAAGAAAATATGATGGCAAAAGTTGAACCAAAAAGCTGAGAGGCATTTAAACAAAATACTAGAAATGTCAAATAAGTTATTATTCACTCCATGATGTTCAGAGTTACTCCAGTATTCTGAATCTCTCCATCAGAGGGCTATAACAACACATAATTAAACAGTTAAACAGATCGTAATTATTCGGGCCAGAGAGTAACATAATAATAACGATGAGATTAAGTATTTAATATATAAATTAGACATCTAGAAAATATAGACAGTAATCAAATTAGAGACATATTTGCAAATTAAAGTGATTAAGTATGGGATTGCGTTCAAATGTTATTAAGAAAAAGGTGCCAGACAGTAGGAATTAGCAAGTGAAAAATTTTCCCCTGAACAGAGCAGAAGGAAAAAAATAAATGAAATACTTGAAAACTGCACAAGACTACAGCAGCATCTACTGGTCAGCTATGATGTGAACAGTGCAGGGAAATGATAACGAGTGATAAAAGTAAACGTGATTAGCACTGCAATAAAATTTGCTCAAAATCCTGGAGAAGTATATACTATAATACTAAGTATAGTACTATACTATACTAGTACACTATACTCCATAGTATAGCATATTATTCTCAAAGTATGCACCCTATACTCCATCGCTTTTAGTAAATTACGCTGCTTATTAAATGATCAAATAAATAGTATTCATTCACCATTTCCATATTTACAAACCCATAAACCATATTAACCACCAAAACAAAATGGAAAAACACTTTAAAATAGCATTTCCCTTTTAAAAGACATCTTTACCTTAAATGAATACTCCACTGTATTACTTTTTTAACCTATTCTCAGTCAACTGCCTGTGTAATGTGTGTTATTACCACCAACAATAATCTTGACACAAACACAAACAGAAAACCTTTTACTGCAAACTCATTTATGGTAGAAGTCTAAGGGTGGTTACTGAATTCCATCAGTAAACTTTTTGCGCACCATTTTAATGACTTCTTCAAAGGTTTGTGTAAATTTTGTATTTGTATTATTTTCAATAATTTGTGGTTATGCCATAAGTACAGAAGTGCCTCAAGTTCCACCTGCATGGATACAACAAAAGTGACTAGAATTGCTTTGCACTGTATTACTCCAGTGCTTGAACCTTGGATAAAATTCTGTAACAACAGCTTTAGTATGACATTCTGACATATTTTGAACTTGAGTTATATATTTGCATATTATTGACAGAATTTAACAAGCGCCCTTAGGCTTCTATTATAAGTGAGTTTCTAATTAAAAAAAAAAGGGGGAGTTTCCTTTTTTTGTCAGTACAATAAATAAATACACACTAAAGATTACTGTTAATTCCAGGCGATTAGTTTTCCGTTCTTGTCCCAGTACAGGGAATCAATCAAGATTCTATGTGCTAGATAGAGATTAGGTTGAAAAATTGGATTATTCCTTTAAAAAAAAAAACTTCATATCATGTACAAAGAGAGAAGCCTCACACTAACTCGAGCCCTAAATTTCAAATTTCTTTCCAAGAACCTAATAAATATGACACACACATACACGCAGTCTGACAGATTGCAGATCCCAAGGCCAAGAAGATAAAGATGGATTCTCCAGAAATCCATCTTTATCTGAGCTACCAGTGCTTGGCAAACTCTGGGACCTCCATGGTCATTTTAAGCTCCAGGTTACCAGGTCTCTCCAGGGTGAATACGGGGTAGCAGGGCTGGATGAAGGCTTGCTGGAATGAGCCCAGGCACTGGCCATTCTGAGCGTTGAAGAAGACCAAACGGCCCTGTGCGAAGTCCAGCAGAGTGCCGATACGAGTAGGAACGTTCGTCACAAAGATGTCCGATTCCACACTGTCATGGAGCAGCTCGAACCTACAGCTGTGACAGTGAACAGTGAAGTGGAATGAGGATGATGGAAAATGACGAGATGGAAACACAAACCACTGTTTCTCAGCTAAATAATGATGGCATGAATGCAAAACAACAGTGATGGTATCAAACCTGATGGATGTGGGTACACAGTGCAGACACCAGGAGGTGCTGCTGTCACCCACTGTGCTGTCCTGTGGTTCTGTCTGATAGGCAACACCAATGCGGTAGGCTTTACAGCCAGCCACCACTGTTTCCCAGTAGTGACATCCAACAGACGGCAGAAGCTCGCCCCTCACTCCTGGACATCTGCCAAGAAAAGAGTATGTGTAAGAAAATGTGGAAAGAACAGCAGTCAAACTCGAACTGAAGAAATACAACTGTAGTGTATGTGTAATTACCAAGGACAAGAATTTCCTGTACTGAGAAAAGCACACAAAACTCATTTATACTCATATATAGCTGAAGTCTAAGGGCAGGTGTTTAATCCTGAAAATGTGACTGTATATAACATTAATTCAAAACAGTTAAAATATAGCAGGATGAAACATTTATTATTATATATTTTTATTCAAATGTAATAGTCTTTCCAAACAGTCTATAATATATAAGTCTATACTGGTAACCAAAATTACTAATTCTTTCTTTTGAAAAATAGTACCATCTTTTTTGAATGACTTACACAGATGTAGATCTTAATCACACCATACCAGAATCATAAAAGCTACAAAACTTTGCATTTTGCATAAAAATGTATTGATGGAGTTTATCAACTCCCCTTAGACTCCCAATTTAAGTCTGTTTTGGGAAAACACATCAAATTTCTTGTCCCTGGTAATCACTCATGCTAATTTTACATTTACTGCATTTAGCAGACGTCCTAATCCAGATGGACTTACACAGAAGTGACTCTGCACAGAAGCTTCAATCTTCATGCTAGTATAAATAGGTCAGGGTCTAAGAATACTATCAAACTAAAACCTTGTTAGAGAGTAGTTTGAGTTTGGTCAGCAACAAAAACCATACATGTCAAGGGCTTTTGTTTGTTTGTTTCTCATTTAAGTGCTTGGTGAAGAGGTAGATCATTTAAAGACAACCAGTGACCAGTGCTACAGATACGGAAGGAACTATTCTCGTTTATACTCGTCAAATAAATTTAAGCGCTCACTCGATAAATGCAGACATCTTATTGTAGGTTTCCACAGGATACTGCACAGAGTTCTTGTCCTCAGAAATCTTGAGCACCATATTAGCTGTTTCACTCAGTAAGTGGAACCTGGTACCTGAATAGTTAAAAAACAGACTGAAACAACTACATCAGCACCGAGGCTCATGGGACAACTATATATATATATATATATATATATATATATACATACGAGCACAAAATACAGACGCAGATGTTACCTCGATGAGAAAAATGATCTGACTGTAATGATATACTGAGGTGCTCTCGGCTCTAACCTCGTGTGGAGATGAGAGCTGCCTCGCTCTGGTCACTGGCTCCTGCACTGTTCACTGATTTGATGTAAAAGAGGAAGTTCTCATTGGGCTGCAGGAGGACCTTGTGCTCACAGCCTTTTATTCCGGACACAGACCTGTGAGGAAAGAGATCATTATCAGTCAGCTTTATCTTACTATAATGCCTCTAAGTGCTGTAAGCTGCATTTTGGGGGCATCAAGGCAAACAGTAGCTCCTTGTGCAGTGCGTTGGAGAATAAACCCTTGTAGATGTCATACAGTTTTGCTTGAGGCAGTTAGGGCAGAGAGGCAATTTTACCTATGCGTCTGTATCAAGGGCTTCTTGCTATTTGTTGGCACTTCATAGGGCAATATGTAAGATAGGTAGTGTGTCATTTCTGTTACATCCTAATGAGATATAAAACAAAATTGATGTTAAGGGAGTACTCGTCCTTTTCTATGTACTGCATATGTAATGTTAACACCACGAAGTGGATTATTTTCCTTTAATTTCTCTAAGTTATTTATTCCTCTTATACCACAGCAATTTGCCAAGGATTGGAATTTTTCATTTATGAAAGAATGACACTTCTTTAATCATTCATAGTTACATTCATTTGTTGTGGAATGTCCACAAGACAAGTTCCTTTTTTCACTTACATTATAGCAGTTATGAACAGATGTTCCCATACCAGCTTATTTCTCTCTCTTGAAGTTAATATGATAAAAAAAATTAAGCTTGTCATGTTACTGAGAAACCAGAAATGCAAAGTCCCCTGATGCTATTGTCATTTTCATAAAACGTCTTTATAAAATAAGCTCTAAATTGGTAGAATTCTTCCTTTCAGACACAGTTCTCATTTTCCAGTTGTTGGACCAACGGCCAGCACAGCTCAAAACCTGACCCTGCATCGATACCGCAAATAAGGAAAAGTGTAAGCAATTGGAATTATTTTTATTTTACTTGGAAAGTTGGATAAAACCCCATAAGAACAGCTTTAGTAAGACATTCTCTCATTTCTGTCTCATCCTAAGACTTACTGTTGGGGTGCTACTGATTGTAATGTAGTTTTAGATCCACATTAAATAATCATGTACTTGACACACTTGTTAATAGAATTCAACAATTGCCCTTAGATTTCCATTATAGATGGTACTGTTTTCAGTCCTGGAAAACATGATGAATTTTTTATCCATAGTATCACATACTCCACAGATTCAGCAGATACAGAATAGGTTGAAAAAGACTGAAGTATTGCTTTAACAAGAACCCTATGGGAATGGCAGAATCTCTCAGGTTCTTGATTAGTAAGTATAGCGTGCACTATTTGACATGCACCTGAGGCCCTCTCCCTCCAGGGCGTATTGGCGGCAGTACTCTAGAGTGAAGCTCTCCGCAGCACTGTGCAGAGATGAGCTCCAGCGGATTGTAGCAGAGTCCCACAACACTGTGCAGGCTTCTGGGTTAATCACAGGAACAGACGGGGCTGTCCGAACAGACACAGTAAAGGATTAACTGTACTGTAAATAAGTGGATGGATTAATCTTAATACTAAGGCTAAATCATATTAATTCTGATATACAGTATCTCTAATTCACATGCACAGATTGAAATTTATATAATATACTGTAAAAATATGTATTCAGTAATAGTGTTCTGACACCGTATAATAATACACGTAAGTGTCCAGTCAGACTTCCTTTCAAAAGTAGCTGTGTGTGTTTGGAGTTGTTATTACGCTGAAAGCAAGGTTTTTACAGTCAGTAATTTTCCCAAAGATACAACCTGTCAATCACAATCTGTTTATATCCCTGTTATACTTGTTTAGACTTACTCTACATCCTCTACTCTACATGGTTGATATTCATCTCCAGAATATGACAGAGGGTTTCCTCAAAGTTCTCCTGTTTCCTACCACATCCCCAAAAAAATGCTGTTAGGCAGACTGGCTATATTATTTTGCCCCTCAGTGTGAATGAGTGTGTTAATGTGTGTGCATGTGCCCTGCACTGAACGTGCGTCCCAGTCAGTGTGTATTCCTGTCTCTCTGCCAGTGTTACCGGGATTGGCTCCAGAATCGCTGCGATAAATCCTTTACTAAAGGTGACCGAATGAATGTAATTCACAGAAACATGCATACAGGCATCAGCGTACTTCTCATCAGCTCTTCCTCTGGTACCTTTGTCAATGAATCTCTTATTTGCACTCACTTATCCATA
Source organism: Pangasianodon hypophthalmus (assembly GCF_027358585.1). Taxonomy (NCBI): domain Eukaryota; kingdom Metazoa; phylum Chordata; class Actinopteri; order Siluriformes; family Pangasiidae; genus Pangasianodon; species Pangasianodon hypophthalmus. The sequence continues at coordinate 7,981,701 of NC_069733.1, read as the reverse complement.
AGACTTTCTGTCTCTGGTAGCTGCTTCGTGTTTTACGGTCTCTAGCAGTTCTCTGGCTTTTAGCTTTTCTATGAAAAATGATTTCTTAACTAAAATATGCCCCACAAGGCCATTTTTATAAGAGCTCTCAGACGCAAAGCGTTTACACTGGTGCCAGATGACTCTATCAGACACAGAACAAATATCTGATTACATTTCTTTATGTCCCATAAGGATATGACTGTTAAGATGAGAACATTTTTTGCGGAATGGTTTGTATTTATGTCAGACTAGATTTATTCTAATGTCATGTAGGGATTTTAAACACATAAACACTTACCATTCAGATAATTTTCTGGAAATATAATCCTCATGGATAGTCTAAAACCTTTGCACAGTACTATATCACACTGACCTGTTCTGAAAGGAAGTCTCTCGCTGGGCAGGCTGCATCCAGTGTAGTTCACTGCCATCACCCACACCTTATAGCACTTATCTGGCTCCAGCTCTTCTAGATTACAGTGACTCTCCTTCACTGTCACTCTGTACTCCTCTGAGATGGCTACAGATCAGAATGAACAGCAATCTACTTCAGTTTAACCAAATAAAAAACTTGGTATCTAGTATCAGGTAATGGTTCTGTAAGGAGCAAAACACAATGGGGAAAATATTGCCCCATTGTGTTTTATTTACCAGTGCTAACAATGCATTAGAATAACACACTGTACTTTTTATCCGTTTATAGTTACATTTAATGTTGCTGAACATTCAAGAAGCATCACTCATGTTATAAAAGCTATAAACAGCTGTTCCCTCACCAGCTTGATTTTTCCCGCTCTCTTGAAAAAAAGACACAAAAACAAAAACAGTCTACCTCAAAAGTAAAGGAACAGCCTCACTATTACAAAGTGCTGACACTGGAGACTCCTTCCAAAAATGTTAATAAATAAATCAAGCTTGCTCACAGAAAACTTCAACAAATACACACATTTAAAAATCAGTTATACAATTCCCTGTATAATTTGTTACTACTGAAATGATAATGTATTAGAATGGGCACATTAATATAAACCTGTGATTTGCCTTGCAGCCGGAATTACTTTCTGAGCTGAGCTGTTCTACATTAATTCATGTGCACACATGTAATGCATATTTGACAACATTAACAGGTTCTTAAGTGTCTCATATTCTTATCTTAAATTGCAGGTTTTACTTTACTTTATAACTACTGTTTCTGGAAATGATTAGTAAAATGGTTAGTGTAACTCTTTAATTATGCTCTCAATTGTCACAAACACACAGTATACAAAGAGTTCTCATAAATGTCTGCTTATTTCTATATGTTAACTACAAAGCTCATTTTACAGTGCAAAGCTGAAAGTAATGGATAGACATGGTAAAGTTGTGTCAAGTAAAATGATGGTAAGTGCCAAGACAATCAAACCCAAATGTAACAAAAATGTCAGATTTGCTGTAACTAGTAACAGAGACAATTTTAAAAAGGACACAAATGGAGTGTAAACAAGATATTGAGATAGATTTGTTTCATATGAATAATTGTCAAACAATTAAATATATTGGTAACACTTTACACTAAACTCAAACCTAGCAGTAATAAGCTGGGAACACTGCCAAATAATTGATATTCACTACTTATGTGCACACGTATTAGCTTAACAAATTATACAGTCAGGTCCATAAGTATTTGGACAGTGACACAATTTTCATAATGTTGCCTCTGTACATTACCAGTGTAATGTAATGAAGCAATCAAGATGTGATTGAAGTGTAGACTTTCAGCTTTAATTCAAGGGGTTTAACAAAAATATTGCAGTAACCGTTTAGGAATTACAGACATTTTTTGCAGAGTCCCTCCATTTTCACAGGCTCAAAAATAATTGGACAATCTAACTGATAAGCAGTTTCATGGCCAGGTGTGGCTTGTTTCCTCTTTATTTCACGACAAATTAAGGAGATAAATGGTCTGGAGTTGATTCCATGTGTTGAATATGCATTTGGTAGCTGTTCACGGGAACTCTCAATATGCAGTCCAAGAGGTGTCAATGCAAGTGAAAGAAGCCATCATTAGGTTGAAAAAACAAAACCAACCTATCAGAGAGACACCAGAAACTTCAGGAGTGGCCAAATCAACAATTTGGTACATTCTTAAAAAGAAGGAATTCACTGGCAAGCTCAGCAACACCAAAAGGCCTGGAAGACCACAGAAGATTGCAAGAGTAACTTGTACCAAAATGATGGGAAGAGAAGGGTGTGGAGAAAGAAAGGAAGGACTCATGTTCCATAGCATATCACATCATCAGTCAAACATGTGGAGACAGTGTTACGGAACAGGCATGTATGGCTGCCAATGGAACTGGATCACTAGTGTTTATTGATGAAATGACTGCTGAATTCTGAAGCGAATAGAGCTATACTTGCTGCTCAGATTCATTTCAAATCCATAGTGGTGGTGTACAGAGGAAAATTACGAAAATTGTGTAACTGTGCAAATACTTATGGATCTGACTGTATGTCAAATATGTGGCCCTCCAAACATAGCATATACTGAAGTGTTACAGAATAGAAAAGTTCGTTACACTGCAATTCCAATCTAACGTCCCCCAGAACAGAACAAACACTAGTATTGACAGACATCACTGGAAGACTACAGATTTGACTCTCAAGCCAGTTGTGGATAAAAGACCCTGGGTTCCTATAAATTTGATTCCACCCTGTCCTACCTCCTTGAGGTTCTTCCATGCAGTAGACCTGGAAACAGTCGATGATGTCTCCTTCATTCACTGTCCAGTACACGGTGACGGAGGTGCTTGTGGCAGAATTAGCCTCCTGCGGCTGAAGATGGGGTTGCTGGGGCACTATTAATAGTGGAAACAAAAAGACTGCTCAGGATCTGATAAACTGATAGCACATGTAGGGTCAAACTGAAATAAGCAGTAGATTAAGTTAGACCTTTGGCTTCCTTCTCACCATTATCATACTCAAATCAAATCATGATTCAAATTGAGTCCATTACAAACCTGATAAATTAAGGACATACCTGGAATGACTTGACGGTTTTTCTTCTCATTTCCTGTGGTGCCTTTGGCATAATCTTCAAATACAAGCAAACCTCGTGGGCCAAGCTCTAGAGACATGGCTGAGTCTAAAGCTGTTTTTAACCTGTCATAAACCAATAACACAAATGTAGAGTATAAGATATGAAGTCTTACATATACAGTATATATTTTTATAAGATATTATACAGCATAGCTCCCTCATTCATCTCTATTGCTGAACTACAGGGCAAACTCCCACATTCATTTCAGCTTCAATGCTGTATCCACATGCAGAATTTAATTAAAAAAAACTCGCAAATAATTAGACATTTCAAAAGAGAAGCAGAAAAGACATCAGCAAACACTTCATCTTGTTCACTGCAAACATTTCAAATTTGTAACAGATTGTATTCAAAATATATCAAGCACCGTCACACAGTTTACTAAGATCAATCCATGTGCAACACACTCATTAGTTACCTCATATCAATGTCTTTGTATGACTGGGGATGGAAGAAAAAGATATCTGATTTGACACAGTTCCGTCTGAAGAATTAATTTCACATACATGATGACAATAATGATAATGACAATCTATGTTCTATGTTATTCTTTTAGACAAAATCAGACACAATATAATTTTACAAGACAATGACAAACAAAACTACATAGTGCTGGCAGAGATTAAAGGTGCCAAAGGTGATTTTTTTTTTCATACTAGTACAGATAACCTGCAAAATATGTAGAATATGATTAAAAAAAATAATTGTTTTAGTCATGGCCTGAGCACAAGTGTATTATGTGGCTGAGAAAACCCAATATTGAAAACAACGGTATGGACAGTAGTGCTTGTTTGCGTTTACATGGGCCTCTTTTTATAGACAATCCCCAATGCCCCTTCACTCCTGCCAATTCTCAGTCTGAGGGGAGGAATGAAGGGGCAAAACATGAAAGAATACAGTAAATGCCCAGAACAGCCAGATTCTCCTGTGGGCAAAACAATCCACGTAGTGCTTCAAATGAACTTAACAATAAGAAACAATAAGGAACAATAATGTGATTTCAAAGATTGAGAAATGTATTACTGGTGAAGGGGATGAAGCTGGACATGGAATGCTGCTCCTGGACAGGTACATAAACACAATCTGTATAACACTTTGAATTGTTTGAATGGATAAAATTTTGAATTGTTTCTGAATCTGAATTGTTTGAATTGTTTGAATGGTGAATAACGAATCAAGTAGGTACATTTTTATCACTAAGAGAGTCAGGTAGCGCAATACTTTGGATTGTCTTCTGAGATATGAAAACCGGACAGAGTTTTTTGACCATTCTCATAAATCATCACAAGCCGAATTTCACATGTTTGTAGTGTTATAAATTGACTTTCAAGCAGATGAATGGCCAAGTGAACTTGAAAGTCATCTCATGTTGGTCCCTGCTAATGCTAACTCTAGTTAGTATACTAACTCTAGTTGAAACCTATGAGCCATCGTAGGTTCAGGGGCGGAGCTTTGTGTACATGGGTGGGACTGGGGGTGGGCTCAAAAATAAAAACAAACATTCAAATGTTGTTGAACTCCACCTACTTAACTGCTTGAGATGTAATCTTGACCAATTTTGACTAATTCTGCTTTAGGTCAAATATAAACATTTAAAATGTATTAAATAATGTTGATTTAAATGAGCATGGCTTGGCATATAAAAATATGTAAATCAAAGGAAAACAAAGTTTCAGTAAAGCCACACTCACCGACAAAAATGCTAACTCATCTGTCTCTTCCATCTCTTTTGTTGTTGTCTCCATTGTTTCTTTGGCTGCATCAGTGTTTTCTTGGAAAGACACAATTTGATCGTAAAGCTGCTCAAGTTTGGCCTTTTTCTCCTCCTCCATAGTCTGAGACATTTCATTATACCGCTCCATCACCAGCTTCATCATCTCTTCATTCTGCTCGTCCAGGGCTTTCTCGCCATCCTTGCATTGCTCCTGTTGACGCCAGACAAGGACACAATCATATGCACTTTGGAAATTTGGTCATTAGCTAATGTAATGCCAAACCTTTTAAATGCAAATTCTGCATTTAAATCAGAGTATACCTCCACAGAGTTATACGCCAGCTCAAGTTCAGATACCATATCTTCAATATTTTCTGATCTTTCTTGTAAAATTGATATCCAGTTACTCAACTGATTCTGAGAACAGAAACACAAAACAGATCATGTTTTTAAAACTTTCATATTAACATTCACATTTTCACCTAGTCACTGTAACCACCTTGGATGTGGGACATTGTTGGATGTTGGGCTTTTTACAGGTGCAACTCTTGAGGACTGATTTATTGTTTGGGGAATAAATACAGCTTCAGTGATGAATTATAGTTGTTTTTTTGTCTCTGTGATTTTTTTTGGAGATGTGTTTTCCTCAAAACTCACTGAGTTATACTAAGAGTATGCTGAAAACTCTATCAACAGGCAGTGAAACTAAAAGTAAGTAGTAAATACTGTATGTAAGTAGTTCTGTCAAGGTTTTAAATGTGAAGAGTCACTGGCTCTGCATCAAAATAACTGTTGATGACTTCATGATCCAAGTTTCCCCAAGAGAACTCTTGATGTAGATCAGATGTCAGGCTGCTGTCAAGAGATGATGTCATGGAGGACCATGGAGGAACATTCCTACCTATACACTCCATAATTTCCAATCTGATATAATCATGATCATATCACAGTGGAAATTATGGAGTGTATACGTAGGAAAGTTTGAAGTGAAGTGAATCTTACCTTAATGTCTTCAAATGCTTTTTCCAACGTTGACGCCTCATGATTTTCATGGCCGCCTTCACTCATTAATACTGGGCAATGACAGACAAGGCAGAATGCATCCATTGGCTTAATTTCTCCTTTTTCCTTCAGTTGCCTAAGCTCTGATATTTGGGTGTCATCCAAATCCTCAATAAACTCATAGTCTGCCTCAATTGTTGGCTCTGGAGATTGATCCTGGCCACGCTCTTGATCCTGGCCACGATCTTCTTTACCTACAGTTACTTCAGTCTCTGACTGTCTTGCATCTTGCTCAGTGACCATCTCGTAATCTAGCTCCTCATATATTTCCTTTTGCAAATCAAACTCTGCCAAATCACGGCCGAACCCAGAGAGGTCTTCCAGTGGGCTAAAACTCCGTAAAGTTGAAAAGGGGCCCGTGTCCCTTTTTATGTTTCGATCCACGGCAAAGTTATTATTTTCTTTAATGTATTCTACTTCTTCTAAAGGTGAAACCCTCATTGTTGAGTCCTGTATCTCCACTGGAGGGGAAGGACTTGCAGGCACCAGAGTTCTCCATAACTCTTCTTTGTGTGTATCCTTTAGAAGTATTTTTTTCGATTTTCCTTCATTTTTTCCCTCCACCTCTTGCACCGACACTTTAGAGACACCATCTATTTCGTCTACAGCTACTGGGTATACAGGCCTAAGGGCCTCACCAGTGGTCTCTAAGTTACTTCTGTCTACATCCCTTATCTCACTGTCCTCTTCTTTTGTTACAGGTGGTGGCACAGTAACTTTGGATGAGTCATCTGTTTGTGAAGCAGGAATCAGTGAAATCATCTTAATCTCAGCATGTGAGTCATATAAAACAGGAGCATCTGCCAGCTCTAGGTTCTCTTCCCTGCCTACTTCCTCATCAACCACTGCTGCTGCCAGATATCTTTCTGTGATTTCTGGAGCAGAAGGACATGCTACAGGAATTTCTTGTGTTAGTGTTACAACATCACTTTCAGCCTCTTTGGTTTCGCCTGAGATCCCCAGGATTTTATCATAACCTGTTGGTATCTCTGAGTATTTCTCCATTTCCCCCAACTCACCCTCTTTCTTCTCAGGTGTAAAGACACACTTAGCTAAATTATTTGGACTTTCCACAGCTGAGGCTGAATCTACTGTTTCTGTCTTCTCTAGTGTTACACTGTCTGTAGCTGAAGTCTTTTTATCAAACACTGGCACTGTGTCTGTCTCAGTCTGTTCTTTTAGCTGTTCGGTGGCCTCGACCTTGATTTCTTCAACTTTCTCTTCAGTCGTGTCTAGTTCACTTACCAGTAATTCCTCCAAAACTTTCTGTTCACTTATAGTTTTAAGATCAGTTTTGACTTCACTGTCTACAGATTCACTTATAATGTGGCCTTCCACCTCGGGTAGCATAGTTTTTTCAGTGACTTGCTCCTGCTTCCCACTTTCAGGTAAAATGGACTGGACTGCAGTATCTCTCAGGTCTTCCTCTACAGCAGGTATCTCCCTATGCTTGAGAACTTCAGATTTGCTTTCCAGTACTGCTTTACTAACTTTCACTTGGTATTCATGGTCAGGAACTGTTAGTTTTTCACCAGCGTGCTTGGTCACATCTTCACATTTCTCTGGTTCACAGACTGTATTTTGACTGATTTCTTGTACAATTCCTGTCTCTTCAGCTGTAGTTGTTGCTGATGTATCTTTTACATGTATATCCTTCACTAAATTAGGTTTACTTATTTCTTGTGCTGTATGTGTAACTTGCTGCCCCTTGTCCAATGCTTCTTCCTTGGTAATAACAATGGTTTGTTGAAGTTCAGCTGCCCTATCAGTCACCTTTTTGTCATCGTATTTTGTTGGTTCTTGTGGCAGAATCTCAAGTTTGTCATTCAATTCAGCCAATTTTTCTTCCACTAAACCTCCAGAAACCCATTCGTCCATGTGTTTTAATTCCTGAACTTCATTTCGTTTTTCATCTTCTATCAATATAGATTTATCTGATTCCTGATTTGCTGTTTTAAGTACCTCATTTATTTTAAAAGGAAGTTTATCAGATGAGACCATCTTTTGGATTGCACAGCCAGTTTTCAAATCACAATCTTCACATCCCTCTAAAGTCTCTGAAACACTTTTAACTGTCATACATCCAGTTTTCACTCCATCACAATCTTCATAGTCCTTTGATGAATATGAAGGCTGATATTCATCTTTTATAACCTGTTTGCTCTCTAACTCCGCTTGATTGACACCAACATCCTCTTCTTGGGGAGCATCATCTTCCTTAACACGAATTAAACATCCAGTCATTTCAAATTTACTTTGAGGCCATATCACTCTGTCACTCCCTGGCGTATCAACTTTGTGTACATCTTCAACCACTGGAGTGTCATCTTTCAATATGAATTTCTCCAGGTAGCCATCTCCATCATCTGAATCAGAATAACGTCTTTTAAATGACTTTTCTGAAACAACACTTTCAATATCTGAGGCGTCTTCATCCTTTTTTCTATCTCCAGTTGCATCTTCATAAAGGTCTAAGTAATGGAACGACATTGCTCTTGGCTCATCAAGGAGATCTTGATCTATGATCTTGGGTGGGCCAGGGGGAAGGAAAATCGGAGTAAGGATAGACTCCTGGCTGCCAAATAGAGTTGAACCACACTCTTTGAGCATTTTAAAGCTCCCACTTGCATGTTCTTTGTCTTCTTTATGGTGTGATGGAAGTTGAGGTTCTGCATTGCAACTTGCTCCATAAAACACTTCATCTAGATGATCACCTTCAATTTCAACCTCATTGACAATGACAAAGGAACTCTCAACAACTGTGTGCTCCACCTTTTGTTCTTCTCCAGGCACCTGAGGTTCCTCTTGTTGGATATCTTGTGTAGTCTCAGACTTCTCAGACTCATCATCTGGGGCATGTTGATCTAGCAGCGTGAATTTCTCTAAGTAGTCCATATCAGTTTCATCTTTCTTGAGCTGCTCATTAACAGGGGTCTGAGATAAGCCTTTTTGACTATCATCTTTTATTTCTTGAATGTCTATGTCTATGTCTATGACATTAGGAATGGTGGTGGGAGCTGCGCTTTCATGTTTGGATTTTGTTTTGATCTTTGGAGTGTCCTCCAAGTAGGACAAATTGTCTGCCAATACTGTACTGCATTCCTCATCCACTGTAGGAAGTTTAGATGGTACTACAATATTGAGGATTTCAAAACCCTCAGAAATCAGGTTAAATAGCTCTTGATCCTTGTCTGGTTTTCCCTCTGCTGTCTGACCATCCTCTGAATCTTCACATTTTATATTTGGCACAGATACTTCAATCATTGCAGGTCTCTCCTCTCCTATTGCAGGACCTGACAATCTGGAGCCTGGTCTGCGAAACCTGTCACCCAACTTCCCTCTGCTGCTTGTTTTTTTCTTTCTCCTCACTTTGTCTTCATCCATAATGATAACTATATTACCCTGTGTTCCCGAACCCTCCAGGCTGTATGAATCTGATGGGGAGCTGGCCTCTGAGGCCCATGGTGTTGAGCACCTGCTTGATGCAGTCTCCCACACAATCCCACTGTCCTCGCTCTGTACTGTCACCATGGAGAACGACGGGTCCACCATCAGGCACTGGAATTTGGGCTTTACAGCTGGATCTTGGACTACTTCCTTTAAACTGTTCAAATAAATTTCAAAAGCAAAGCAGGGGTTATAAAGAGTGCTCAATATGACGTGAAGTTATGTCTGAGAACATGGTACAGCAACTTGAGAACATCTTGGGAGTGATGAGTGGTTAACTAAAGTTGTTGGGACACGAGATTTGTAGCTTTGCAAGTGTAACAGATATTTTGCTGGCTGGAAAATATATCATAGGTGAAAATCTTCCATGTGGTGATGCCCTATCTGTGCACTATAAGGATAACAGGTATTGTATTAGATGAAAGAGAGATAGGTTGGGATGTGTTTAATTCTCTTAATTTTATTAATAAGATACAAACAGAGAGTTTATATTAATATAAAAAACTGGAACAATCTGTGCCATATACATTAATAAAAATGTAAAAAAAAACAGGTTTTATTTTATGGTCTTGTTAAATACTCATAGTTTCAAGGTTTTTAGTGAAGATAACAGCATGCATTAGTCATGTAATCTTTAAAAAGAGCACTAGCTTTAGCTTTAGCTTTAGCCAGCTACCTGTTGTGTAGTTCCTCAACCTCTTCTTCGTCAATGTTGGTAGTCTCTGTCCCGTCGTCCTGAATCTCCGGCTCAATCCTGTCACTTTCTTCCTGCCTTTGAGACTCCATTTTGTCCGTCTAGAACCGTGGAAGTTATTTTATTTTTTTATTTAAAGGAGTGCCGCTTCGTGTTGGGACCATCGCAAGTGGAGTGTGGTTCGCCTTACTCAGCGCGCGCTCGAAATAGAATGCAAATTATTCTCGAGAGCTCGGCGCGCGCGGTGTGAAAAACAGAAAAGCGGGTCTTTTCCTCTTCACACGAGGTTTCAGCCTGTACTAGGCTGTTTGTTCCGTCTCTTTTTTTATACAGCAAAAGAAGATAAATGATGACCAGCGGTGTTTAGATGATAAACTATAAGAGTGTTGTGGTGTGTAATATGACACTGGTTGGACACCTCCATGTTTTGCGAGGGGAAGGCCTGAAGCAGTGAACTGCCAAGAGCTAATTTTACACCACAAACTGTTCACTCAAATGCTTCATAATGAGCTCAGTGCTCAGGCCATAACACAGGGTGTCATTTCATTACACCCGAAAAACTACAAGATAGTTCAATGCAGTGTTAAATTTCATTGTTCTTTTTACCATTAAGTGTAAAATACAATGTGTATAAAACAAATAGCCATTTCTGGCCATTCCTGGCTATTTGTTTGACTCTGCGCTTGAAAGCAGTGCAGTTCTCAAACAAAAAGGTGATGTTGCCAGTCAGGATGTTCTCAATGCTACCGTTGTAGAATGACCCGAGAACTATGGCGTTCTTGCTGAACCTTCTTATCGAGGAATTTGAAGCTGCTGACTGTTTCTACTGCAGTCCTGTTAATTGTGTGTGTACTGTCTTCTTTCCTGCTTCCTGTAATCTGTGAACAGTTCTTTTGTTTTCCCAACTTTAAGGGAGAGGTTGTTGCCTGGTACCACTGTGACAGTGCTCAGACCTCCTCCGTGTGCTGTCTTATGGTTGTTGGAGATCAAGCCTATGACCGTTGTGTCATCAGCAACCTGAGAACTGTGGAGTCCGTTTCTGGCTATTTGTTTGGCTCTGTGCTTGAAAGCAGTGCAGTTCCCAAACCAAAAGGTGATGTTGCCAGTCAGGATGCTCTCAATGGTACTGTTGTAGAATGGCCTGAGAACTGTGAAGCTCTTGCAGAAACTTCTTAGCCGCCGTAGGTGGTAGAGGCATTGTTGTACCATCTTCACTACGGCTCCAGTATGTGTGGACCATGTGATATCCTCAGAGCTGTGAACCCCAAGGAATTTGAAGCTGCTGACTATTTCTACTGCAGTCCTGTTAATTGTGTGTACTGTCTTCTTTCCTGCTTCCTGTAATCTATGACCAGTTCTTTTGTTTTCCCAACTTTAAGGGAGAGGTTGTTGCCTGGCACAACTGTGACAGTGCTCAGACCTCCTCAGTGTATGCTGTCTCATGGTTGTTGGAGGTCAGGCCTATGACTGTTATGTCATCAGCAAATTTGATGATGACACTGGAGTCGTGCATGGCCACACAGTTATAAGTATACAGGGAGTAGAGGAGAGGGCTTAGCACACAACCTGAGAACTATGGAGTCCCATTTCTGGCTATTTGTTTGGCTCTGCGCTTGAAAGCAGTGCAGTTCCCAAACCAACAGATGATGTTGCCAGTTAGGATGCTCTCAATGGTACCGTTGTAGAACAACCCGAGAACTATGGTGTTCTTGCCAAACCTTCTTATCGAGGAATTTGAAGCTGCTGACTATTTCTACTGCAGTCCTGTTAATTGTGTGTGTACTGTCTTCTTTCCTGCTTCCTCTAATCTGTGAACAGTTCTTTTGTTTTCCCAACTTTAAGGGAGAGGTTGTTGCCTGGCATCAGTGTGACAGCAACCTGAGAACTATGGAGTCCATTTCTGGCAATTTTTTGGTTCTGCGCTTGAAAGCAGTGCAGTTCCCAAACCAACAGATGATGTTGCCAGTCATGATGCTCTCAATGGTACCGTTGTAGAATGACCTGAGAACTATGGAGTTGTTGCCGAACTTTCTTAGCCGCCGTAGGTGGTAGAAGCGTTGTTGTACCATCTTCACTACAGCTCCAGTATGTGTGGACAATGTGATATCCTCAGAGCTGTGAACCCCAAGGAATTTGAAGCTGTTGACTATTTCTACTGCAGTCCCAAATTTGATGATGACACTGGAGTTGTGCATGGCCACACAGTTATAAGTATACAGGGAGTAGAAGAGAGGATGCTTAGCATCCTTGTGGGGCCATTGTGCTGAGTATTAGTGGAGAGGAACAGTTAGGGCCCATCCTCACCACCTGCTGTCGGCCAGTGAGACAACTGGAGATCCAGTTGCATAAAGATTCATTTATACCCAATTCCTTTAGATTACTGTCCAGTTTAGAGGAACTATGCTATTGAACGCTGAACTGTAATCTACAAATAGCATTCTCACGTAAGTATCCCTCTGTTCTAAACGACTGAGGAATTTCCGAATTTCAGCTTTCATTTCCTGATATTTACATCTAGATGTGTTAAACAACTTAGAACATGGCACCTTTGGTGACAGACCACCCGGTTTGCAAAAATACTGGAACAGATAGTCTTAAAGTAAAGTGAATAAATTATATATTATATAATATATATAATATATATATTATATATTTCAGGAGGTGAAATGCATGCTCCATTGGGTTAAGGTCTGGTGATTGACTTGGCTAGGCTAAAACTTTCCACTTTTTTCCCCTGATGAAGTCCTCTGTTGTTTTGGCAGTGTGTTTTGGGTCATTGTCTTACTGCATGAAGATCCTTCCAAAAAAATTTGTATGCATTTCTCTGTAAATTGGCAGACAGAATGTTTCTGTAGACTTCTCAATTCATTCTCCTGCTACAATCATGAGTTACATCATCACTAAAGATCATTGAGCCTGTTCCAGAAGCAGCCATGCAAGCCCAAGCCATGACACTACCTCCACCGTGCTTGACCGATGAGCTTGTATGTTTGGATCATTAGGAGATTATTGTTTTCTGCACACTTTGGCCTTTCCATCACTTTGGAAGAGGTTAATCTTGGAAACTTTTGTGGTGAATCTCTGTATTTCTTTGCGAATTCCAATCTGGCCTTCCGATTCTTACTGCTGATGAGTGGTTTGCATCTTGTGGTATGGCCTCTATATTTCTGCTCTTGAAGTCTTCTTCAAATGGTGGACTGTGAGATCTTCATCCCTGTGGAGGTTGTTGTTGATGTCACTGACTGTTGAGCTCAAACCCAAATGTCTTCAGTGTACAGTGAAAGCAAAAGAACTGTGTATACTGTATGTATGTACACACACACAAAAAAAATAAAAAATAAAATAAAATAAAAAAAAAAATATATATATATATATATATATATATATATATATATATATATATATATATATATATATATATACACACACACACACACACACACATATATGTTTTGTTTTTGTCAAAGTGGATCTATAAACTCCTCTAAACTGAAGCAATGGAAATATCAAAACCCAACAGAAAAAAATTTATTTCACTGTTTTTGTAAATTTGCCAAAATGATGTAGTAATATACAAGCTTGTTTTACTTGTTCATTCCTATTCTTAATTATTAGGATATTATAGAGGAATTTCACAAAATGTTAATTATTGCTGAATTTAAGAATTTATACTTAATATGGCATAAAATAATTTTCTTAGTATTCTCTTTATTAAAAAAAAACTTGAGTATCTTCATAGTGAAATAAGTATTTTAATGCTAATAATATCAAAAGACTAGAGTTTAGGTTTTAGGTATGCAGGTTTATGCATATTTAATCAGACTGTATTTGCATAAATAAATGTATGTTTTTGAAAAGGTTCCAGAAGAAAAAAAATACTTCCACTGGCAAAGATTGATTGTGATATCACTTGTCTACTGTTCACCTGTAGTGTCTAGCCTTAAGTTTCTTTTCATCAATGATTTTCTTGTCCTTGATTAAAATGCAGATGTAACAAGATGGCCAACATGATAACATTTAAATTAGTAAATTTTAATTCTTTAAATAAACATTAAAAAGACTGTACAGAATGTACAAGAAGTGACAGAACAAAGCAAGAAAAGCCAACGTACACCAATGTGTTATTTTCTAATGCTTGGCTTTGAGAAGTCAGGTATGAATTAAAGTGTCAAAAACAAGGCGTCAAATCAGAGATCAGCTGCTAATTATATTTCACTGAAGAAATACAGAACAGATTAATGAAATGTGACCTGTTTGGGGACAGAACCTGAGGAGCTACTTACAAACACTGTGCAACAAAGGACACAACCTCATCTACTCACATGTTTGAAGCTCATATGAGTCTCCAGCTTTTTGTTCTTTAATCTTAAGGAACATGTGGCTAGCAGTGCTGAGCAACAAACTTAAACAGTGCAGAGGTGGTGACGCAAGAAAAGTGGTTCAAGATGGCCGCCGTACTTAAAGATCATAAAGATGGTTCAGCATTCTTAATAAAAAAGGTTCATAAATGCAGACTGGGCTTGGGTTATCTTTTCGGGATTGTCTCTCTGATGGGTAAAATGTAGTTCAGATCTTTCCTCACCTGCAGCACCTGCCAGGACTATAAAGAGATGCACAGTAAGAACAGACACTTAAAACTGACATATAACATATTTCAATTATTTAATTTAAAAAAAAAAAAAAAAAAAAAAAAAACTAATCGAGGGGAAAACAGCAGTGCATGAATAAATCTTGAAGTGGTCTTGTAATTACTTCAACTGAGTTAAATACCTCTGCAAACACTGCTTTGATGGCATCAAACTTGATTTTCTCATGAACTGCTCTGGCTGTGTTTGAGCCATCAAACGGTTCTGAAAACAGAAACAAGCAATTACATAATGCAAAATGAAAAATGAGAAGTTGTAAATATTGTGCTTTTATGTCAATCCCACAAGTTGTATACAACTGTATGAAACTGCACAGAGCTGAAAGGACAACCATTAAGGAAAAAAATATTTGCTCTCTAAGGACTCAGAAAGAAGAAAATAAATTGAGTCACCTTCCACATAAAGGAATTTGCTTCTCCATTCCCAGCGGTTTGCCTTAGGCAGAGCTTTTGCTTCACGAACAGAGATGATGTGCTTGTCCCATCTGTAACACAAACAGCAACACATGGAATTCAAACCTGGCACCATGATGGCCACACATGTACATTTCTTTATATTGTCTTATGCATTGTTCATTTTTAATATGATAAAATAAGCCATGCAGGAGGCATAGCCAGGGCCACAAAAAGGGGAAGAGTCAGACCTGTTGCTGTCAGTCAAACAGTTCAATGAAACAAGAGCCTGGCAGCCTGGGAGATTTGTGGGACATGCAGCTCTCTCAGTCTAACAGGGAACTACGCAAAGCTTTAAACCGCTATAGCCTAATTCTAAACCATGTGGCATTTACACACATTGGGTGTCTACGAAATGAATGAGAGTGAATATGTAAGTATTCAGGAAGTAAGTGAGCAGGAAGTGACATAGGATAAGTGCCCAGTAAAGAAAGGACTAAAGCTTAAGTTATATCACAAACTTCCCACTGACTTTATCAATAAAGAGTTAATGTATGTGGTAACACTCTTGCCGTTTGAATCCAGGAGCTCTGGATAAGGATAATGTCAGAAGTCAAATACAAATGCCTAAAGATTAGATTAGATTTAGATTACTTACATAAGTGTAAACAGTAATAATTTTAAAGAGGTCAAGTACCTGCATGAAAACAAAAAAGTACTTACCTGAAAACTGTGGCATAGTATTTTAGGAAGCCAAGGAGCAGGTCTCCAAGAGATGACTGGTTCTTCGACACAAAAGGAGGAATGTTCTTGGGTCCGTCTGGTACAAGATGAATATCCATTACAGGACTGAAACACTCCTGCAGAAATATCGCTATCATGTTAGTTGTTTCACCACCAAAATAAATCTGACCCTTATGTTAAACATGCACACAAATGTGGATCAAACACTTACTGGATAATCCTTTTGAAGGCAAGGAATGACAGGATCTGGAAGAGCTAAACAGGACAGAGTTTTAATAGTAAACATTAAAATCAGTCCAGGATTGCATAAATAAACAAATGTAAAGGATAAATTATGGAATTTGACCACTTCAGGCATACTATTCGGCCTTTTGACAGATCACAATGCCTGTTGTATTGGAACAACAAAGCCAATTCTTTTGTTTTTGCTATGCGCTGAAGACATTTGGGTCTGATTTTGAGGGATTTGATCTCACACCTAAACGTCTTCAGTATATAGCTAATAGAAACTCACTCTATTGGCTTTTTGTGCATATTTCTGTAACTGGCACTTACTCTGGAGGTAATGTAGGACCATCAGGACCAGTGTGTAGCTGCTCAGGGTTCCACGGCTTGCATCATTGATTCTGTGATGACTAGCCCACTTCTTGATCGCAAGGATGATGGGGCGAACACGCTTTTCAACTAAATGACACGACACAGATGCAGATATATTAACAGGATAAATATATGGAAGATGTTGGTCCAGTCCTGCACTTTTGCTTGACTTCAATTATTTAGACCAGGGGTTCTCAGATAGCCAGGGCCCCCTTACAGTGTTAAAAAATAAAACATTCACAGACAGCCGTAAAGATCACAGCACAGGTTATATTTAATGTGCTTAAAGAACATTAAGAACATTAAGAAAATATGAACCATAACAGAGCTGTGAATACAAACCAGTTGTATTGTGTTAATACTTTTGTATCATTGAAACAGCACTTCTCCTGATTTTTTTTTTAAATTTCAATTATATTTAAGTTGACATTATTTATACCTAGGTTTAAGTTATCAAACTTTAGATTAAATCCATTAAAACAGTGTGTCCAGTCAACTAGGCTTATTGTAATTATTTTGTTATTATAGTTAGATAGCAGTTTGTAGTGATCACTCTCAACACATCATTAAAAACAAAATCAAATCACAGACCCCGCTTTGAGAACTTGAGATGTACTTACGGTATGCGTACGTCCGCAGAAGGAACGTGTTTCTGATTCCTACAGTGTTGTTAACATTCAAATCAAACTCCACGCCACTGCAATAAGACACAAGTTGATATGATGAAAATCATTATACTCGGCTTTGGTCATCCAACTATGCCAGCAATTATCAGGGTTGCCAATGAACACAATATTTTAAAGACTTAAATAATAAATTCCCACTGTATGAAAGCTCGGTTTGAAAATAAACCTTCACTATGACTGGTCAAGTTAATTTACATTTACACCAAGGTGTAGATTTTGTAGCTACATTCAGTACAGCAGTGACCCAGTATTGTGTGGAGCACAGTGTGTAGGTCTGAGTGTAGCTGGGGATATCACACACCCTTTGAGAACATTGCAAACAACACATATGAATGTATCCAGCTGACAACAGAGATGAAGAGCAAGAGGAAGATGCAAATTGTGTGTTAAAAACAGGGGCTATAGTGTTTAACTGTGCACCTACAGGAGGTTATCAACTTTTCTACCTTCTAAGTACACATACATTGTAGGCTCACCTGATAAAGTAGTCAGTGTTTGTAAGCACAATGTAAGTTTAGCTCATAACCTGGCTGTGTAATTAATTGTCTCTGAAATGTACTTCCACTCGCGTAATCTTTGTCACACACATTATTGCAACGGTATGTTTCGAATACAGGTCTAGAGAGCAAGTAACTCCAAAAATATCACACAATGATTTGATGCTTGAAAAATGTACCTATATGACCAAAAGAGTCACAGAGGCAGATTACTACAGTGTAATAAGTCCAATGTGTAATAATTTGATGTCTAGGATCTTGTGTTTCTGTGCTGTCTGAGTTCCTACCTGACTCGGTCCTTGAACTTCAGTATTGGCACTTTTGCTCGAATGAGCTGAGGTCTCTCAATGTAAGCTGTGGACCAAAGAACATTTCATCAAATTTCAACCTCACTCATGTTACAGCTCTGTTTTATAAATTTCAGGAAAATGTACTTACACAGTTTGTATAGCAGCTTCTGCACAAGACTGAGTATGTACACTGCATCTGTTTTCTGGTTAATCTATAAATGCACAGACATAAGCAACATTTATAATTAAGCAATAAATAAATGAGAAGCTGATTTTCTCTTAATGTTATGTTCCTACTCACAAATAAATGGACTTACTGGACCCTC